>NC_141693.1:1260224433-1260824433 GCF_964263255.1 Lissotriton vulgaris
ATAGAATTAGTAATTGCAGACTATATACAACTGCTCACACGTATTTCACTGTTTCTGCTTTGGGCACCCAGCCTGCTACATTCTATCTATTTCCACTGCACAGAGGTGTCTAACAGCCGCTGTACACCAAGGGTCATATTATCAAGAACGGCGATTACACTATCGCCGCTTTAACGGCAGGAAACTGCCACAAAAGTGGTGATAAGGGGCTTGATAATATGCCCTTGTGAATTCCCATAGAAGCCCAGGTTTGATGTCCTTCACACCACTTATCACCGATTTAGGCGCTAAAGCGGTGATAATATTATTGCGTACTTGATATTATGGTCCCCAGTCTGGTGTAGCCGATACACTTGCACTGCCCAGAGGTGTATAACAGTCGCTGAACACCCAGGCTGCTGCACCCCATGCACTCTCACTATCCGGAGCTGACTGCCTGCAGCTGCGCATTCAGGCTGCTGCACCCCATCCACTCCTACTGGCTGGAGGTGAGTACCTGCTGCTGCGTAAACAAGCCTCTCTGCTCACCTTCCACCACTGGCGTGTGTTGAAGAGAGTCGACCACGTGCCGAAGGAACCCCCTCAGCCTCAGTACACGAGGTCAACGGAACTCACAATTCAGTGAAGGTGTTGATTGCCAGAGGATGGCCACGCATCATCGCAGGTTCTAAATGTGTTCAGCTCTGGTGGTGTTTGGGGGGGGACGTCAATTTGTGAATCAGAGCCTGTTCGATAAAAAGCGAGATAAGATTGTGCGTCAAAGGAGAGAGGAATAGAGAGAGAGAGAGAGAGAGAGAGAAAGAGTGAGAGAGTGGCACTGGAGAAAATCTTCGCAGCTCACCTTTGTGTCAACGGTGTGTCTCCAACTATGTGCCAGGACATAGTGCCCCCTTAAGCTCCCACATCTGAAAGATAGTATAGAATTAGTAATTGCAGGAAAGACCAGTATGCAGGAATAAAAAGACATAGACGATAATTCTCTTGATGTGGTTTAATCGTCAGAACATGTTTTGTAAGCAGCAAGTATAAAGGAAGTATGACAACCGCCGTTAACTTCTACCTTCCAACCTTTTCACATTCAAAACGTAACATTTCCAAAACGAAGTAAGGTAGCCATGAGCTGTGAGAATTCATAGTTGGCAGTCAGCACCGGCTCCTTGGGCATTGCCCCAGCGGTTGCGTTACTAATCCGACGCTGTGGCAGAGTATATATGAGCGCGTATGCCTAAATCGCACTGCCGTCTTTCTGCATTCAGGGTGCTGTACCCACCCCATCTACTCCCGCAGCCCAGAGGTATCTGCCCGACGCTGGGCACCAAGGCCTCACTGCTCACCTTTTCGTGGTCAGGGCACCTTCCTTATCATTCAGCTCCGTTCTGCAAGCTAACAGGTCTCACATTTTTTACTACTGAGTCTTGATATGGCCATGCCAGAGGACATACTAGTGCACCTTTCATCATCGCAGGTTGTACACCCGCTCAGGGCTTGTGGTGCTACTAACTCAATAAGAAGTGAGGCCACATACTCTATATTATAAAATGGTGCAGATCATGTGTGCGCAGTCTTTTATATTAGCAGGGTCAGGTGTCATGTGATGCCTGTGCTGGATGGGTGTGGTGTGGGTGTATACCAGCCATGAGGGAGTGGCTGCAGCACCAGTGTTGCCAGATTGGGCTAGATCACGCACAATTGGCTATATTTTTCCGGGTTATGTTTTAAAATTTTGGTTTGTGCTAATTGCCAGATTATAAATATATATAGAACACTCCAGCAAAGTGGTATGTTAAAGCGCTTTATTAGACAAATATTTACTTAGCATACTGCTGCAACATCAATTCCAATGCATTCACTGCCTGGTTGACACTGTCCCCGCCTCTCCTTTCCTAAAGTAGCAATATTAGTCTAGTTTGGGCTACTTTTTAGTTGGGTTTGGGCTATAGAAAGGTGAAAAAAATCTGACAACACTGGATGCAGGTGTCCGTGTTGCAGTGCTACCGTCACCTGGATTGCAAAAGCAAAAGTGTCACTCTGTGAGCCAAGTCCCACAACATGACCAACATGGAAGCTACGGGGAATCACTGACCCTATATTCATCCATAGTTCCACACAAGAAAGATGGTGGACATGAGACATCTGTGTGGATATGAATGTTTATTGCACATTCAGTGGAGTGTTGCAGCTGTAGCAATACAGGGCCATGGAAAGTTGAAGTTTTAGTTTTTGGCACATGGAGGGCACCCAATTAGAGAGAAGCACATTGTCAGAGTTAGGCTGCGGCAACATATGTACTTATACAATCACTCTGATGATCCTCAGGCACTTATAAATTCAGTATACACTCTCTTTGCAGTACTCTAATGATGCAGTCTCTACATACGTACTTGTACAATGACCGAGACAAAGTTACATAAATAAAGTTTTTCCCCAGTGTCAAAGGTAAGATGGTTGAATACGCTGTCCAGAGCATAATGTAATGTGGTAGGGCCTAGGGGCAGAATGTTGCATACATAACGAACATACGGACACAGCTAGATAGTGGAACTGGGGATGGATACGTGCTCTCGGCCCATTTTTATTAACAGGGTGACATGTCCAGTGACATCTGTGGTGAATGGTGTGGGGTGATTGTAAGGCAACCCTCCACGAATGTTTGATGGTTGCAAAAAGCGCAACAGTAATCATTAGATCAGACACAGAGATTGAATCATAAAGGGTCAATGATTTGTGATGCACTAAGGTATGGGTACCAGATATGAAATCATAGAGAAAAGATTGTATCGTAAAGGGTTCATGACTTGTGATACACTGAGGTAGGACAGCAGATGTGAAATTATTACCAAAATATTGTATCAGGAGGGGTTGATGAGTTGTGCTCCACTGACGTACAGGCATCGGAAGCATTGTACATGTGCAAAGTCAGCGATTATTCGTGGTCTGGGAGCAATGTCTCTTGCCTATTGGACAGTGTCATCTGATATTAAGACTCAATATGAATTGTGAGCCCTGCTGTTCGGAGTTTAGACTGCCATTCAGTGTTCGACTTGCAAGATGAATTTGGTCTACTCTGTATATTATTTCCGTTAGTTGCTGTTCTCATTTGTGACACATTCTTTTTTGTGGAAGCTATTGCTGGAAAACTGGAGATATTGGCTGTTTTTACTAGGTTGACAATAAAGTGATATTTTTAAATCACTGAAAAAACTATAGGTTTAATTAACATTATAATTCGAAATTAGCATTTTAAAAAACATTGAAATTCACTAAAAAAACATAGGTTTCAAGGACGTTATAGTTACAAATTAGCATTTAAAAAACCTTTGAAATTCACTGAAAAAACCATAGGTTTCAGGGACGTTATAGTTACAAATTAGCATTGAAAAACCTTTGAAATTCACTGAAGCAAACATAGGTTTCAGGGACGTTATGGTTAGTTGGACATTTCGCTCATACAAAACCATAGAAATTCCACAGTTAAAGTTAGTTGAGCTAACTATAACTCGGGCCCTCGCAATGCACTGCTGATGATGTCACATAATACATCATTCATGACATGGTCTGTGACATCACTGATGCCACCACTGATGACATCTCAAATGACACACACCACCACACACAACAGATGCCTCGTGGCACCACCCTCGCCCAGAGCCCACCCACCAACCTGACTGCCGCCCGCAACTTCAGACAGTGGATCGACGACTACGCCAACACCCTCACCCCGCTCAATAAATACCCCATCAGCCACACCAGCAAGAAAGCCACCTGGTTCACCGAAGACCTCCAGACCTCCAAACGAACATGCCGAAAACTGGAGAAGAACTGGCTCCGCAAACGAACACCGGACAACTACGCAGCCCACAAGGACGCCACCCGCAGACACCATCATCTCATCAGATCAGCCAAAAGGGCCTCATTCAAAGACCGCCTAGATAGCAATTCACACAACAGCAAAGAGCTATTCAACATCAGGAAGGAACTCTCCAACCACAGCTCCAACACCAATGACACCCCACCCTCGCAAGACCTGTAAGACTCGCTGGCCACTTTCTCCACCGTAAGATCGCCGACATCCACGACAGCTTCAATGCTGCAACCACCCTGACAAACACAGAGACCTCCCCCCCAAGACCACTACCTGCACCAACCGCCTTCTCTCCTGGACCAACATCAACGACGTTGTCACTGAACTATGGTAACGATTTCTTTTGTCTCCCCTAGGCAAGAGCAGTCCCATACAGGTAGTACAACTGTAATTATCAACTGACACTTTACTAGGTCATTTTTTCTAGAGATAGATGTAATTAATTAGGTCCTGAAGAATCGCAGCCAGTGTGCAAAGGCGAGAAACATGTTGACCTCACAATATGTAATGTAGTCCTGGATCGTGACGTGGAATCCTAATTTCCAGCGATCACAGGCTACCCACTGTTTTTACTTGTGGCAGGGGACCACCAGAATAAATTGATCTCCGGTTCCTTGTGCCACATTTTAAATCCACTTATCTACACTATCCCTTCCTTCCTGGCCCCACACTCTCACTTCACCCATAGGCAGTTGGATAAAACATCTCCGCCAAAGAGCCCCTCTTTGAGGTGAGCCCGTTGGGCATTGCACCGCCTGCCCAACGAGGAGCAAATGCCTATGATGAAGCATGACACTCGCAAGGGTGTGTGAGGCCATTAGATCCAACAAATTGGATACCCAGGGTAGCCCTCCACTGAGCACTACCCCTACCCTTCTTGTGACCGCACCTTTCCCTTCTTTTCTCCTTTAGGAACAGCTGAGTCGCTTTTGGTCAATAACAGAGGATATCCATAAAATAAAGGAGACTTATCCTACATCTAGGTTGAGCTCCTCCCATGATGTCTACTATTGAGTTTGATAATATATTCGGACTCCATTTTCCTCAAGATACGCTCCCTGTCACCACCTCTGGCATTCATCAGGACCCTGTCAATGTAATAAAAATACGTTTTTCAGTGTCATTGGTATGGATCTGATACCAATGTCTCACCAGAGGGTGACTTGCGTCATTGTTTCTTATGTTCAATAATTCTTTTCTTCATGAAGAAGATTGTACTTCCCACATACTAAAACCCACAAGAGCAGACCAAAACATATACAACAAAATCAGTACAACAAGTTATGAATCTCCTGACTGTACTTTTCCACCCGTGGGCAAAGTGTAGGATTTCATGTTAATGCTACACTTCCTGAATTTGTAAAAACCCTGTTGTTCATTAAGTCTCGAACCAGAGGCTCCTAGCTTTCTTGTGGGATATCTGTGTACTATGATATCCTTCAATGATCTACTCTTCCTATGTGTAATGCGGGTAAAATGACTGACCACTTTGCCAATTGTCTAGTCTGTTCTCAACAAACCCCAGGGTGTCCTCAGCACCCTACTAATGGCCCCTGATTCATGGCAATAGGTAGCAATAAATCTAACTTCATTATTGGTTTCATTATTCCTAGGTATTAGCAGGTTGTCCCTACTGATTTTAAATACCTTGTCACATGCTGTCCTGATCACTTTAGTTGGATATCTTCAGGCTTTAAATCTGGCAAACATTTTATTATTATCCCTTTCCAAAGCCTCAGATATTCTGCTATTATGCTTTGCCCTAAGCCACTCACCATAGGGAATACTCCACTTCAAATTGGGTGGATGGTGGCTACGGGTGTGGAGAACACTGTTACCAACAGTTGTTTTCCTATAAAGGTTATATAGTGTTAGTAGTGCCATCTTGGAGAGTTACCAAAACGTCCTGGAACTTCACTGTTGTTTTGTAGACTTTGTGAGTAAATTTCGGATTTAACTCATTCTCATTTATCCAAAGTCGGAAAGTTGGGTTTGTTTTTTTGTTCATTATGACATTGTTTTTAAAAGGCATACATAAACCAGTTATGTTTATGGCTTGTGACAAAGACGGTGTTGGGCAAAATGCATCAGTCTTTTGAGTAAATGCTTGATGACAACAATCCTTGGGAGTGCAAGTTATTTCCTGTTTTACACGTTGCACACAGAGTTCCTTGCATTGTATACAGAAGGTCCTGCTTCCATTATCTTGCCCTGACTTGACGAAGTGGATGAGGTCGGAGGATGGCAGGAAAACATGTTTTCACGTGTGCTTGTATGTGTTTTTATACACCTATAAATATGTGTGTGTATATAAAATCCAGATCCTGAAGTGGAGCAACTTCAGGCAACACAAAAAACAGGTACAGACCACTTGAGGGCTTCAAAGTGAACAGTGCTTTATTTTTCCGTATATGGCAGTATGACGCGTTTCGACCGGGGCAACCCGGTCGTGTATATATACATATGAATACATGTATTTATACACACACACACACACATGCATACATACATACATACATACACATATATTCCATACTGGTGATAGACATAAGGTAGTTATAATTAGGACCAAAGTTTCCATAAGAAACGCATTTTTTGTTTTTCCAATAACATTGGTGCCACTTGATGAATCTTCACAAAAGTTTCACAAAACTTTCCTTTTTTTGATTCAGCTGTTGTGTTGGAAGTTTTGGAATGATGTTTCAAGCAGGCCGAGAAGAAAGGGGGGTCCCAAAATGTATTTTCCTCATGTTATGTCTATTGGAATTTTTCATTTTGTTTTTAACACAACTGCAGCCCAAACTGCTCAATGGAATTTCACCAAATTTGGCACAAAGCTACAAGTTGGTTCAGGAAGTGTTCTTTTTGTAATTTGGTGTAAATCCATTTAGTAGATTCCAAGAAATTTATGTTTTAAAAATATAGATATCTGAGAGCCCAAAATCCAACTGAAATCCTACTGAAATTTGATTGGCTGCCAACACTTCAAACAGGAAGTGTTGGCAGCCATTTTGGGACCAATATACATGATAGCAACAAAGGCCTGAGGAGAAAATGGGTAATCCCTCTGTGTAGGGTTATTGGCCCTGCCCACTATTTAGAGGTCTTTAGAACCCTGAGTACTGACACCAGTAGGGTTGTGGTATTTGGTTTATCGAGATACTGTTTTTCTCTTTGGTTAGAACCAAATTTTATAATGATCAAATTAGTGAGCCTTTGCACAATTGCGTATTTTATTGACGATAGATAAGGATCTCTTGAGCGAACATGCTCATGTCAAGTTTGTAATGTTTCTTCCATTGGGTAATGTGGTATTTTATATGGAATGAGGAACTACCCCTCTTGTTGTATGTACTATGTTTACTGTACTTTGTTTTTTGTACTTTTAGGATCTTACAATCGAAATAAAGTTTCAAGAGAGATAGCAACCTATTGGAATGCATTGTAGTGAATGGAACATTTTGAGGGTCAGAAAAAGGAGAGCATATAAAGGGTGATAACAGATTTTAGTTACTGTATACATCATTTATTGATGGTACCATACTAATTTTAGGAATTGTGGTGTGTTCTAAGCAGGACTGGGTAGAGCTCGCAGAGTGTCACTCCGTGTAATTCTGAGGAGTGAATGAAAAACTCAGATAAATTCTGCGGAGTGCTGCAACTGGACGGGATAGTGGCTTATGTGTTCTGCTGCACTCACAATTTGCTAGAAACACTTGCATTCTATTTTATTACCACTGGGGGGACACTAAAGTAACAGGTCTAAGATTTGGAAATTCCATTGCACCTAAAACTGTGCCCGAACCAATTTAAAATGAGAACAAGTAATGTGTCTTCTGTCAAATACATAAACTTAGCATTCTAAGTGATGGAAACAGTGTACTTGTTTATCCAGTGATTTTATTTTTAATCAATGTGCTTATGTTGCACTACATCAACTTAAATATGCCAATAAACTAAATATAACCTGTGGTTCAATGTACCTCTCCCAATTAGGACTGGAAGGATAAGGTACCTCTGGGGTGGGGGCCATTATTCACTTCTCTGGCCACATCAGAGTGTAGCGCCACAGTGGGAGTATGAGGTCGGACCTCTTTCTTCTTTACAGATTTAGCTTGATACCTGCTGCCCATAGAGTACCCAACACTGGGAAGCATCGCCCTGTCATCTGATCACACTAAATCAAGATTATCCTCTATCCAGCTCCTGTCTCCTTACCGTGATGACAGATTGCTCATTGAGGCTCCTCTCGTTCTCTGGCTCACACAACACAACCACTGCACTAACATGGCTGCCTCTCAAAGATGGCGAATAGCAACCGTTTGAAAGTAAAACACAGCAGCGATGATGCCAGATCCTCCTTCTGCATGATGGGGATTGTAGTTTCCTCTGCAGTACAGTTTCTATCCATCTTAAAACACGTAACAGATTTTAGAACTACAGCGTCCAAACTTCCATGCGCATTTGGACAACAGCCACCCAAGGCACCACAGGAGTGACAGGACATCAAGGACCTGATAGTGACCCACTGAGCTATCAGAGGAATGCAGGCATCATAGAAAGAGGGTGGTCAATGTCCTGCATGCTTTAAAGCACCCACAAACTTTAAGCAACAACATATTTGGGTGCAGCCACACGAGTAAACTCCGCTATGCAGCTGTAACTGAGTTTTTCCAGAACTCTGCATTCCAAAGCAAAGGGTGAAGTGCCAAAACTCTGCTACCTCATGGGCAGAGCGAAGTTTACCACCCAGGATTAGTTCTAAGGTGATCTTACCCTGTGGAAAAACATTCTGCTGGGATTTCATGAATCGTATTTGAGAGAAAACCTTTCACTCATTATTTCCCCATAGAGTTTAAAGAAGGTGCTCCAGAAGCTAAACTGAGAATCTATTTTCTGTAAATTCATGCTATCTTTCTCAGCCATATGAAAATGAAGTCTGACAGTTGATTCCCTTGTGTTCTACTGCAGCCTTCCAGAGTGCTCTAAAGAACAACTAGAGTACTAACGGTTTTACTGATGACAAAAGTATAGCAAATCCTGAAGCCATGTTGATCGAATCAAACTGATAAAACTGAAAACATTTAATTTATAGAGGAACAAAATGAGGGGGTTCAGTTTTTCATAGAAATTATAGTTAGTGCTGTAGAAAGAAAAATTAGGACATATTTTAGGTGAGTTATCAAATATCTTCCTCTTCTATTTCATTAAAACATTCTGACATGCAGACTGAAACATGCACTTTTTACAATAGCAGCAGACTGCCAATTAACTCTATGGTAATCAGCAATTTTATTACAATGTTTTAATGAACAACTAGAGTGCTAACATTCTGAATGTATGCCAAATGACAAATATCATCCAAATGTTGCTCAAGTGTAGCCCAATGACAGCAGTGTGCAAAACACTTAATTATTTCGTTTTTTTCCAGTTTTATATAGCGCAGACTTAATATTGTCTTACTAAAGCTGAGAAGTTCACAATGGTATTAGCATGTCCCATCTTCGAGGCCCTAACCTACTGTCATGCACTTCAATGCCTTATATGTACAAATAATAGCCATGCTAACCATAGAAAGGCTTGTGCTATATGTAACATAACAAAATATTTCGTAAAATCTTGGCAAACACATGACCTCATTCTTCTTTGGAATAGTAAAATTTTACAATTTTTACCCGTCTTGTACACACAACAAAGCTTAACAATATAATGTTAGCATTAACAAACGGTATTGTTCTGATATATATATATAAAACCCTGTAAAAAGGGTAACTATACACATAATTGTTTACAGCAGCCATAGCATATTTATATTCGACATCATTACAATCATGGTATGTAGTGAGTATATGGGGACCCATTGTGGGACGCCAATATTTGGGTCTATGGTTTATATAAAAAAGCCCCTCATTACATGGACATATTAATTTGGGGGTTCCAAAATGCATGTTAAACCTTACCCAATTTTACCATCATATATTGGTGGCTGAATGAGAATTTGTTTATTGATTTTATAAATATTGATATGGAAAATATTTATA
The DNA here is from genome assembly GCF_964263255.1 of Lissotriton vulgaris. Classification (NCBI taxonomy): domain Eukaryota; kingdom Metazoa; phylum Chordata; class Amphibia; order Caudata; family Salamandridae; genus Lissotriton; species Lissotriton vulgaris. Next base: position 1,260,234,337 of record NC_141693.1, read on the forward strand.
TTTTTAAACATTGCTTTGCATTTATGAATTTATATCCAATTACCATGGTGTCTATTTGTAAATATGAAATCGTTTGCAAAAATGTATTTAGGCTGCTGTTGATGCAATATTATGAGATGTTCGGTTGTACTTACTTCCGCGTTTCTTACTGAATTTTAAGATGTATAGTCTGTCTTTTATTGCTGTATGGACTTGACACAGCTGTTGATAATGGCACTAGCAATTTAAAAGGGCGTTTTGTTCAATGCAACGCGTCATGTGATCAAGGTCCAGGTGGGACCAAAACACGTCATGGTGGCTTTGGTGCGGGATATTTGAAAAATAAAATTGGCACAAAGAACTTTCTGGGTCCGCGTGTTCATCTGCTTGCTGAAAAGCTGTTCTGGTGAAGTACGATAATATATATATATATATATATATATATATATATATATATATATATATATATATATATATATATATATATATATATATATATATATATATATATATATATATATATCATATATAAACATAATCTATATAAATATAAATATATATATATATATATATATATTTATATATATATTTATATTTATAGATATATTTTCACTCAAAAAAACAAGGGTTACAGGAACATTATAGTTAGGAAACAGAATTAAAAAACCTTCATAATCCACCGAAAAACCAAAGGTTACAGCGACATTATAGTTAGGCTCAGATTTCACTTGTAAAAAACTTGTGAAATTCAGCAGTTATAGTTAGCTAAGCTAACTCTAACTTGTCCCCCCGCAATGCACTGCTTATGATCTCACATAATAAATCAATCATGACATGGTCAGTGACATCATCCATTTGTCATGAAGAACTAGGCCTTGACCATGTAACAGACCTTGTTTCTTTAGCTCAATTAATGCTATGGATATCAGTCCAGTCTCGCCCTGAAGTGGCACTAACTAAGGCTGTAATCCATGACTGTCTAAAGTTAGACAAGTCAGACAGTATTGAATGGTTAAAATATGTTAAAAAACAACTGACAATGATAGGGATGCATGATCTTTTTAACTACCCAACAAGTGTTACTAGTGCCCTAAAAACCCTGGTTAAGAAAGAGTGCTGGGATATACGAAGAGAACAAGATAGGAGGTGGAGTTTAGCAAACGCTCTGTCAAAGCATACAACATGTTAATAACAACTAGACTTATTGAGCCATATTTGCTTGCAATCCCTAGTTTCCACCATTACTACCTAGTCAGATTTCGCCTTGGAATGTCATTTCTTATGGTTGCTTATCCCTCAACAGCTAGATGTGACTAGGATCTCATTATGTGTCCCTGTGACTCGGTCTCTGTTCAATCGCAGCTCCACGTTTTCTTTTTCAGTGAATTATACAAAAGGATTAATAAGAAGCTGTTAGTCCCACTTCTGAGGTCGTTGAAAATCAAGCAATGCAGACCTGCACTATTCTATTTACAGCTATTACAAAAAGATATGATCTGCCACACTGTTTATAAGTATATTTTTTTATCCAGTTGTTACACTTAAGGGAGAGGATGTGGCATTACAGCGATAGCTGCAGACTTTGTAACTGGGGAACCAGGTTTGAGTTTAGGTTTCATCTTGACATCCTGTGATTCTGGGCAAATCATTTAATCTCTCCATGCCTAAAACCAAACTGAATGCTTCCTTGTGTAATGTAACTCATGTTCATGTAAAGCACTCCTATTCCTTTGGGTCAAGTCTGCGCTATATAAAACTGGAAAAAAAACTAAATAGTTAAGTGTTTTGCACACTGCTGTCATTGGGCTACACTTGGGCAACATTTGGATGATATTTGTGCTATATTTGGGCTCTTCTTTTTCCGGTAGCCATCTTGGGAGACTTATTTGTTATGAAGCTCCCTAATTTAATCATTTACAGCAGTATCCTGAGTAGAAAATGCTTTCAGTTTTCTACTTTGATTCCATCAAGATGGCGGTCATACCTTTGGCATACATTCAGAATGTTAGCACTCTAGTTCTTCATTAGAACACTGTAATAAAATTGCTGATCACCATGGAGTTAATTGGCAGTCTGCTGCTATTGAAGAACAACCATCAATCACCTGTCCTTCAGAAAGACATTAAAAACCCTTCTCTACCAAGAAGCATTTCCATCCATATAAACTCTCCAAGATGCTCTACCTGATAACTCTTTAGCTGGATAAGCGCGGAGATACCCTTACGGGATTGATTCCTGCGCTATAGAAGAAATTAAAATAAAATAAAAAATAAAATTGTAAAAAGTGCATGTTTCAGTTTGCATGTCAGAATGTTTTAATGAAATAGAAGACGAAGATATTTGATAACTAACCTTAAATGTGTCCTAATTTTTCTTTCTACAGCACTACCTAGAATTTCTATGAAAAACTGAACCCCCTCATTTTGTTCCTCTATAAATTAAATGTTTTCAGTTTTATCAGTTTGATTCGATCAACATGGCTTCAGGATTTGCCATACTTTTGTCATCAGAAAAACCTACTCTACTTGTTCTAGTTGTTCTTTAGAGCACTCTGGAAGGCTGCAGTAGAACACAAGGGAATCAACTGTCAGACTTCATTTTCATATGGCTGAGAAAGATAGCATGAATTTACAGAAAATAGACTCTCAGTTTAGCTTCTGGAGCACCTTCTTTAACCGCTATGGGGAAATAATGAGTGAAAGGTTTTCTCCCAAATACAATTCATGAAATCCCAGCAGAATGTTTTTCCACAGGGTAAGATCATCTTAGAACTAATCCTGGGTGGTAAACTTCGCTCCGCCCATGAGATAGCAGAGTTTTGGCACTTCACGCTTTGCTTTGGAATGCAGAGTTCTGGAAAAACTCAGTTACAGCTGCATAGCGGAGTTTACTCGTGTGGCTGTACCCAAATATGTTGTTGCTTAAAGTTTGTGGGTGCTTTAAAGCACGCAGGACATTGACCACCCTCTTTCTAGGATGCCTGCATTCCTCTGATAGTTCAGTGGGTCATTATCAGGTCCTTGATGTCCTGTCACTCCTGTGGTGCCTTGGGTGACTGTTGTCCAAATGCGCATGGAGGTTTGGACGCTGTAGTTCTAAAATCTGTTACATGTTTTAAGATGGATAGAAACTGTACTGCAGAGGAAACTACATGCCCCATCATGCAGAAGGAGGGTCTGGCATCATCACTGCTGTGTTTACTTTCAAACGGTTGCTATTCGCCATCTCCAAGAGGCAGCCATATTAGTGCAGTGGTTGTGTTGTGTGAGCCAGAGAACGAGAGGAGCCTCAGTGAGCAATCTGTCATCACGGTAAGGAGACAGGAGCTGGATAGAGGATAATCTTGATTTAGTGTGATCAGATGACAGGGCGATGCTTCCCAGTGTTGGGTACTCTATGGGCAGCAGGTGTCAAGCTAAAGCTGTAAAGAAAAAGAGGTTAGACCTCATACTCCCCCTGTGGCGCTACACTCTGATGTGGCCAGAGAAGTGAATAATGGCCCCCACCCCAGAGGTGCCTCAATCTTCCAGTCCTAATTGGGTGAGGTACATTGAACCACAGTTCAATGCTCCAGGGTCAGATGGGATTCCTTCTGACCATTATATTGCCCAAATAGACTTTTGGGTGCCTGTCCTTACAGCTGTTATTAATGCTACAGTGTGGGTTGGCCGCCAGACTCCTGGGTTTTATTGACCATAGTGCCTGTATTTAAAAAGGGTGACCAGGACAGTACCTAATGTTACAGGCCCATTCCTCTCCTAGACTCTGTGGTGAAGGTGGTGGGTCATATGATTCTTAACAGGTTCATAACTTGACCGGAAGAAAGCAACTTTTTATCTGATACACAATATGGTTTCCACCCTGGTCGATATACTGTAGAGCAGTGTTTGAACTTATATCTTGTTTTGAATAAGTATAATGTGGCTCGTTAATGTTCGATATATTTAGCCTTCATGGACCTGTCCTTGACCTTTGAATGTGTGAACAGGTCCAAGTTATGGCAGCTGATGGTATCCATTGGCATTGATAAAAACATCATTTGTTTCTTGAGGGACCTTCACCGAGATTCTAGGGCGGTTGTAAGCTATTCTAAGGGCCTGAGGGTGTCCCTTCAGTTTAACATCAGGAGGGGATGCGTCAGGGGTGCATTCCTGCACCCTTCCTTTTCAATTTATACAACTCCCCAGAAAAGGCCCTCCTAGCAACCAAAGCTGACAGTCCCCAGGTAGGCAAGCAGTCTTCCTGGTGAGGACTGGTAGGGGCTTACACCTTCTCCTAAACTCTTTTGCCTTTTTTTTATGGAGGAGCCGGATCTGTCGGTGAACCACTCTAATTCATATATCATGCAGGTGGGCCCCGGAAAGACTAAGGCTTTGCAGCCCATCTTTAAACTAGGGAGTTATTTAATACCCAAGACAAATGTTTTTTCCAATCTGGGAGTCGTGCTTGATGACCCACTGAGCTGGAGCCCCCTGCTTAACCGAAAGAAAGAGGACCTAGTGAAAGCTTCAGCTGCTGTTGTTAACTTTGCCAGTAGAGTGGGAGGGAAGCCAATAAGGGCCATGCTGAAGATCTACCAAGCGAAATGTATCTCAAAGGTCAGTTATGGGGGCGAGATATGGTGCCATATCACACTTGGAACTTCGGAGGGCACCGAAAACTCATTTTTTCTAAGAGCTCTTTCTGTCCCGCAAAGGCCCCATCTTATGTTGTACACGAGGAACTGAGGATGCCTTATCTCTCTGACGACTTGGCTGTTCGACCTCTGACCTTGCGGTTTAAAACATGGGCCAAGCAAGAGAGCTTCCTTAGTAAAGACGTCCTACGGGACTGCCTTTCTCTTGATCACTTCTCACTTATTCAATGGCTCTAGTATATAAAAGTTGGCCTTGCCGGACTAGGAAAAGTTGATCTCTTTATGAATCATAAAGGAATTGGTAAAAGAGACCTCTTTGGGGCCAAGGAGTCTTTTTTAAGAATGCAACATAGTGAAAGAGAAGGAAACGAGCTGTGTAATTTTGATGAGGTTCTGGCTTGACCTTTTCCACTACTTATTGGCATACCCTGATGGTTCTCACAGAGGTCAGTGCCTCATGCCCTGTGGCTGCGATGGAGAATCTCCTCAGGACATGATGCACTTTTTAATGTTCCCCACTTGTTATGCTGTTCCAAGAAGGCTATTTATTATCCGTATCTTTAAAAAAATGAGCTTTAGGAGGGTGAGACCAGCTTTTATTTTCTTACAACTTCTTTCTAGTGATACCGTTTTGTACACTCTCAATTTTTTACCATTCGCCATCAGACAAAGGAAATGTTGTAAATAATATCTGTATTGTAACTTATGTTTTTTACATGTGTGTAACTCATTTGGATTTTATAACATTTTTCAACTTGTAGTCTGATTTATTGTATAACGTAGGCCGTATGACTTTTATGGTTTTATCCTTAAATCTGAATAAAGTTTTGACTGATTGATACAATATTGACTGTTTCATGGCTTTCTGAAATCTAAATGAAATATTTCTTACCTTTCAGTAAAACAGAAACAAAAGTCAAGCATGTGCTGGTCCCTCGACATTCCATACTACCATTTATGAAAAGGGCATTAAATAAAGTGGTCATTGGGTCAGGGTAAGGAAGATAGGGGAAACATCCTTTACATTGCGGTGAATACACAGCGATGCATTTAGAACGCAACCATTACAACAACGCAAGCGTTATAACGACTTGGGCTGGATGGCACTATAGCCTAAAGAATAGTAAGATTTACTATTCCAACACCTTCCCTACTGTACATAGACTGGTGTTGGAATAGTAAATCTTACTACTCCTAAGTCCAGTGTCCTCCAGCCAAGTTGTTGTAAAAACTGCAATGTTCCATACCGCAATCATTTTGATCGTGTTGTAACATCACATATTCGGAAGATAAACCAGTTGCTGGTTCAGGCCTTATGGCATAATGATACTAAACTATGGTGTAGATCAGCTAGCTATATGTAATACAGGTAGCGATTAGTTTAATTGGTTGAGGGTGTGAAGTGAAATATGATTTTTGATTAATATTTACTTGTACAATATCAATATTTGTGTGTGTGTGTACTGATTTCGGTGTTTGGAGTGTGGCTCTGAATTTTCACCTACACATGAGACAAAGTCGGGCAGGTTTTTCTCAATCCCCACACTCCTCCCTCGTGAGTATAAACTGAGTGAGAAGGGTGGGAGATACCTGACGGTTTTTCTTTTCTATAAAAAAGTCATAGCTGCTTTTTGGGGTTTTGTAATTCTATTGTGTGTGAACCCAATAGTTTGAGGAAGCATGACACAGTGGTGCATGTGTATTTTAAATACGTATGTTAAAGTAAGAACAGAGAAAGACTCTCGAAGAGTCCTACTCTTTATTTTGTCAGTCACTTTTGTTTCTACTCCTTATCCACATGCCATGGCATTGTAATAGTGATCTTGCAGTTGGCAATTCAGCGGTGACAACCAGTGATGAAATAGTATTATACTTATAGAAAGAAGAGTTCTGAGTTGAAGTAGTCATACAAAGAATATTGAGCAATTTGCTGCTATAAGAAATACTTAATGCAGGCCCATTAGCTCATCTGCTTGCAAGCGGACTTTGGGGGCATATAACTTTTGGAAAACATGGGTTATAACAACACCGCAAGGAGAAAATAATTATTTCTTGGTCTTATGAAATAATTCATCTGATTTTAGCACCACACCCATCCACACCTAATGAGATATCTGAGTCAGCTGTATAAATGGTGCTCCAACGCTAGACACTCCAGGGCCTCAGTTTCAGGTCAATCAAAGCAGAAAGAATAATTTGAGCCTCATAGAATCTCAGACGGTAGTACAGAGAGAAAGACCCAAAGTTGTTAATCACTGATTTGGTGGACTAAATTTGCCTGAAATCTAGTCAAAGAAATAAAATAGTGTCCCCTGAGCTCCATCAATTCACAGTATAGCTAGGGCTAAGTCCAAGAGTTTTATTGTCATTTTATTGTACATTACATGGCAAAATAATATTGGTTTTCTACAGGCACAATCCGAAGGGATTTTATTATAGCGTGGTTAAATGATCTGAAAGTCTGAAACGTTGTGCAAAATTTGTAAACTGTTTATATTTGAAGGGTTTTATCCTTTGTGAAGTTTTGATAACTTGTGAAATTTTGAAAAAATCTTAACAATGTTTATGGAGAAAAAGCTCACAATTTTGGACACCTAATTTTCGTACACAGTACAGTCACTTACAGTGAGGGATAGAAGAAAGATTTCTGCGGCTGCCCTGGCATCTGCTGACTTTTGGTACAACTCAAACATTGGCGCGTTCCTAGATCCTTTCTTAACACCCTTCCACACAGTCTTTGCGGTCAAGGAACTCCAAGTCAAAGAACAGAGAAATAAAGAGCAATATGCAGGCAAGAAGGAGCAGGGAGGAACTGCCCTATCTCTTCAGCAATTGCACAAAGTCTCCTCAGGTTTCTAGAAGCTTCACAACTCAAACAAAACAAGCATTGGCAGTGCCAATGAATCTGGCGTTAGCTGCCAGCATTTTGGCAATTCTTTGAATCGTTTTTGCAAAACTTTGCTTGGGAAGCTGCCAGGTCCTCATTAAATCTGGAAAAATATGTCTTATAATCTGATGTGGGTGGGGGTTTGGGGTTACAACGTTTTGTTTTTGTTTACATTTTCTTTATAATTGCTTGTTGTGACACATCACTCAATTTATGCACCCCTCCTTGAGACTGCGTAATACTCTATGCCCTTTACTTTTTCACCATGCCCCTTCTGGATCGGAATAGAACAACTAATGTTTCCCTTGTCACATGAAACACATGTGGAATTAACAATCCACGTAAGGGAAAGCAGGTGTTATCTTATTTGGACAGACACAGTGTTAAAATTGCCATCCTACAAGAGGCACATCTCCCCCCTAGCACTGACCCTCCCTATGCTAAAGTCTGGGGACCACATCGATAATTCTACTGTTATAGTTCATATTCCCACAGCACATGTATTCTCATACATAAAAGTGTCCCCTTCATTTTCCACAATTGCCATTCGGACACGGATGGTCGGTATATTGTCCTTCAGGGCATCCTCGCACATTGCTAGAATTCTATGACCCAAATATAGATGACCCCAAGTTTTTCCGGGAGCTCTGCGCTCATATGGGAGGCCTGGACATTGATTATGTGATACTGGATGGTGAATTTAATATGTTGTATAGTCCCCAAATTGACTCTACCAGCATCCACCACAGTGGTAAATCCCGAGCTTGGAACGTGTTCCGCGATATAATTGACACGTATACATTATGGGATGCTTGGCATGCACTATATCCTTCTGTCCTCGTTTTCACTTTGTATTCTGCTCCCTACTCTGTCTGGACAAGTTTGAACTATTGGTTCCTTTTGACTAATGTCTATCTCTGGGTCTCAGGGGTCACCGTATTATCATGAACCTTATCTGACCATAACCCGGTTAACCTACAGTGGGAGATCCCATATGGATGTGGCTCGGACCACACCTGGAGGTTCCATTATGACGCCCTTCTTGACCCAGCATTCCACAGTGTGGTCTTAGACTCTGTCTATGAGTATTTCACATTGAATACAGGAACAGTATCAACACAAGCCATCCTATGGGAAGCATTCAAGGCTTTCATCCATGGGGTATGTGTGATGACCTGTCATCCTGGGTTTTCTGGTTCCATGTTGGAACCTAGAGTTTGGAACCACATGACACCAAGGTTCTCATATCTTGTAATTCCATGTTTGTCAGTTGTTAGCTGACTGTTGGTTGGGGCTGATTAAATATTACCTACTGAACTTAATCCAGTGTGAATCTCACTTTATTACACTGGCGACGTTTCTGGATGGGATCTACTCGTGCAAGATAGCCTCAACAACAGGTGAATAGCTGAATACAAAAAGAAAATCTCACGTGACAGCTGTGTCGGTGAAGGAAGATTAATCAACATCTTCAAGGTATAGCTGTGGCCCAGCGAAGGAAACGCGGTGAAGGACGTTGAGAAAATCGAAAACGCGATGATAATCGGCAAAGGTAGTCTTTTACAATTATTTTCGGAAGAAAATAGGAAAAACGGAGTTTGTAACTGACGTCGATTTTCGAGGGTGATCTCCCTAAGAAATAAGTCCTTTTGTTTGAGGAAAAGGTGGCGGACATCTTTGATTGGGCGTGTTTCATGGAAGGAAAAAACAAGCGAGATTACCCATAGAAAGTGATACAATTGTTTCTTAGCGGCCATTTTAGGTCGGGGAAAAAAAGAAAACAAGCTCAAATAGCCAAAGAAAGAAGCATTTAATGTTGTGGCGGCCATTTTGACTTAGTTTTAGAGAAAGAAGAAAAGAAAGCCCAATCTACCTTGGAAACAAGTCTGAATGTTTGTGATGGATTAGTGGCGGCCATCTTGGATTTTTTTATCGTTTTTATTCGTTTTTCTGTTATTTCAAGAGGATTGATACAAGTGAAGCGGCGGTTTGGAGCGTGGCATTATAAGGATATCTACTTCAATGGAGAAGGAGGACTGAAGGACCTGTTGTACGGAAAACGAGTGAAAACGCGAGGAAGAGAAAAGTCGGAGGAGCTTGGTGGACAGATTCTACATTGAGGAACTTGAAGCCTGTCGAGGGTGATGGGCACACCTTTTTGAGGGAAGGGAGGTGGTACTTTGTTGTTAAAGGTTTAATACTGGAACAAGTGTAAGGGTTTTGAGTGGAATTGGTGCAGTAAAATGCAGAATGTAACCGCACCTCCTTTCTTCCTGATGGAACCGGGTGAACCACTGATTAGGTGGAAAAAATCGAAAAAGATTTTTGAAAATTACGCAAGGGTGTGTGGTGCAAATTTGAGTGGTGAAAGGAAGCATGCTTTATTGATGCATTGTTTGGGCGGAGAAGGCCAAGAGATTTTGGAGACTCTTCCGGTCATTCCTCAAGCAGAACAAAGAGGATTGAATGAGTCACAGTCCGGGTTCCGTGCTGCCTACAGCACAGAATCGGCTCTTGTGGAAATCTCGGAGGCGGTCAGAGAGTGTTTGGATGGTGGCGGCAGAGCGGCTCTAATTTTATTGGACCTCTCTGCCGCGTTTGACACGGTTCCCCACCAACGCCTCCTGACCAGGCTTGCCGACATTGGCATTGGAGGTCTTGCATTAGATTGGCTGAGCTCATTTCTGTCGGCTAGATCCCAACAGGTTTGGCTCCCCCCTTACTCTTCATCGGCTAGACCACTCGTGACAGGAGTCCCACAGGGCTCGACTTTGAGCCCTTTGCTCTTTAATATATATTTGACACCTTTGATTGAACTAGCAGAACATCTGGGAGCCAAAGTTATAGCCTACGCGGACGACACGCAGTTGTTGTTTACCTGGCCTGGAGAGGCGCTGGATACTGAGCAGATTCAGAACTGTCTGTCCTCAGTCATCAATTGGTTAGCGTCTGCTCAATTGAAGTGCAACGAGGACAAGACCGAAATCCTGCTCTATGGCCAGTTCCCCCCTGATTTTCGATCCCTTCTGTGGCCGGTGGGCTTCCCTGCACCATGTGCCTCAAACACCTTGGCTAAAAACCTTGGGGTCTGGTTTGGGGAAGACCTTCGCTTTGAGGGGCACATCAAGAGGCTCACTGGTGGCTGCTTCGGGACTCTGAAGTCTCTTAAAATTTTTTTCCCTTATCTGCCTGCCTCGGCCTGCGAGTCAGTCGCGAGAGCTTTAATTCTCTTGCGCCTGGACTACGCCAATGCCCTGTTCAGTGGCTCACCGGCCTATTTGATCGGGCGGCTCCAGATTATTCAAAACGCCACCGCCAGACTTTTGGGGAATATCTCCAGGCGGATCAGTGTTAGAAGCTATCTGGAGAGCCTGCATTGGCTGCCGGTACAGCATCGAATCACCTTCAAAATTCTGACTCTGGCCCATAAAGCCATCAATGGGCGTGGCCCTGCCTATCTGATGAAACGTTTCACGCGGTACTTCCCTAACAGAGATTTACGCTCAGCAGCACAACATCTGCTGCTGGTCCCGCGCTTCCGGCGTGTCCGGATGGGAGGCCACTCTGTGACAGTAAAGGCCGCGCGCGCATGGAACGCCCTCCCTGCGGCTCTGCGTAGCATTGACGAATTCACTGCTTTTAAAAAAGCGCTGAAGACTCACCTGTTTAGAATAGCTGTCTAGTACGTTTGCTGGTCTATGCTCTGCGACTACTGTTCCCCTCTTTCCGCGCCAGGATACTCCGGAGTAATTGTGCGCACTATAAAACAGCTTAATAATAATAATAATAATAATAATAATAATAATAATAATAATGAGTATGAGGTGTGTGCTAGGCAGTTGGATTTACATTATCTTCCTAAAGTGAGTACAATCATGGAAAGGAACTATTTCGGATTATGAGAGCAGGGTAAGGAAGAGAGTGTTGAGGAGTACATTACTGCACTAAGAAAGTTGGCTTCAAGTTGCAAGTTTGGAGGTTTAGTGGAAGAACGAATTAGGGATCAGTTTGTTTTGAGATGCGTGAGTGATAAGATAAGGGAAGAGTTGTGGCTAAAGGATGAACCTGCACTTGAAGAAGTAGTAGGTATTGCAAAAAGGGTTGAACACATGTTAAAATGCGTTGGGGAACTAAGCAAGGAGAAAAAGGATGAAAAACCAAGTAGTTCTTCAACACAAGAAGTGGTGTGTCAGGCTGTGAAGAGACAGGATGAGAAGAAAAAAAAAGAGGTGTGTGAGGAGGAAAGGTTGAAAGGGGAGGCTGACGGTGGTATTTCTAAAATACAGTCGAGTAAGAAATTCACAACTCTTTTCAAGGAACCTGTTACAGATGTGGGAGATATGGGCATATGGCAAATGCGAGAGAGTGTCCTGCCCTTAAGTTCAATTGCAATGTGTGTGGCAGAAAGGGACACATTGGTAGAAATTGTAGAACAAGAGTTGGGAGAGATATGAAGACTGAGACTAAGTTGGTTAGCTTTCAGATTAATGATGATGTTGTAGAGCATCCTTCTGATTATGTGTTGATTGGGGAAGCAAGTGTGTTGATGAAATTTGATTCATGCTCACATGTTACTTTTATTTCAAATGAGGTGTTTGAAAATGTGTTTGGGAAGAAAAAAACTTTGTGTAAACCGGATATAAGACCAACAGGTTATCAAGAACATACCATAAAAATAATGGGTTACTTTTTTGACTGCATTGAATATAAAGGGAGGTATACAGAAGCAAAAGTTTATGTGGTAAACAGGGGTGACAACTTGTTGAGTTGGTCTCATCAGGCAAGGTTGGGTGTGAGTCTCAATCCAAATGCTCATCCAGTTATTCAAGTACAGGCTGTAGACAATGTTGAGAACAAGTTTATTAAGAACTATAAAGAGTTGTTCAGTGAAAAACTAGGATGTATAAAAGGTTACAATCACAACATCAAACTGAAGTTGGGTGCGGTGCCTGTCGCTGCTAAAGTAAGGCGCATTCCAATTTGTGTAAAGGATACTGTGGGTAAAGAGATTGAGAAGTTGTTGTCGACTGGGGTTATACAACCAGTAGAAGCAACTGAGTGGCTCGCACCAATTGTGGTCGCGAGGAAGCCTAATACTGAGATTCGGCTGTGTGTTGACTTTCGTGCTTTAAACAAAGAGGTAATAGTTGACAAGTACCCTTTGCCAAACATAGAGGAGTTGGTTTCTACGTTAGATGGGGCATGCTATTTCACCACCTTAGATATGGCTTCGGCTTATCACCAAGTTCCGCTAAAAGAAGAGTGTCAAGAGCTTACTAGTTTTATTACACCAATGGGTGCATTCAAGTTCTTAAGAATGCCTTTTGGGCTGGTTTCGGCAGCCTCGGTATTCCAGAGAATTATGGAAGATCTGTTCAAGGGAATACCGGGGGTAATATGTTATCAGGATGATGTTCTCATTTCTGGTAAGAACGAACAGGAACATGATGAGAGGGTTTGCCTTGTGTTGAAGAAAATGTTGGAAGTTGGTTTAACTCTGCGTCAGTGCAAGTGCAAGTTTGGTGTCAATGAACTAGATTATTTTGGCCACCATATCTCAAGGAAGGGCATATGTCCAAAAAAGGATCTTGTTGAAACAATTGAGAAATTGAAGGAACCATGTTCAAAAGAAGAGGTTTCATCATTTTTGGGCATGGCAGAATTTTACAATAAGTTTGTCAGAAACTTTGCAGATAAGACTATTAATCTGAGGAAGATCATGTGTGAAAATGCTGTGTTTAATTGGACTGAGGAGTGTAGCAGAGAGTTTGATCAGGTGAAGATGGATCTGGGGAATGCACCAAATTTGCAGGCGTTTGTTCCAGGCGATCCGACGTTTATTGTAACAGATGCTAGCAGTAAAGGTCTGGGTGCTTTGTTGTTACAGCTGAGGAAAGACAAGGAGGTCCTAATAGCTTGTGCATCGAGATGCTTGAAGGGGGCAGAGTTGAATTACTCTGTCATAGAGAAAGAGGCGCTTGGTATATATTGGGTTGTGAATAAATTCAGGAAGTTTGTTTGGGGTTCCTCCTTTACCGTCAGGTCTGATCACAAACCGCTAAAGGAAGTGTTTGAAAAGAAGGGATTAGACTCCATCTCGGCAAGAATAAAGGAGATGGGTAATTTCTTTGCAGGAGTTTATGTTCAAGTTTGAATATATCCCGGAAAAACTAATGTCTTGGCAGATTGTCTGTCTAGGTTGGTGGATGTTGTAGAAAATGTTGAGGAGGTTTTGGCTGACGATTTTGAGGGTGAATTAAAGGTGTGTGACGTTACCTTGGGGGCGGTGAAGGAAGATGCTTGGAGAGAGGAGCTGAGTAAGGATGAGGAATTGAAGGAGGTCATTAAGTTGTTGGAAGGTGGTAGGTCTCGTTCTTTAAAGAAGCCGTGGTCTTTGATTGCTGATGAGTTAGCAGTGGTGGATGGTTTACTCATGAGAGGTACTAGGTTAGTTCCTCCTATTAACCTCAGAAGTGTTCTGGTGGACATGTCTCATGAGGGTCAATTGGGTATTTCCAAGAAGAAAGGACGCATACGAATGGACTTCTGGTGGCCAGGTATCGATTTGTTGGTGGAACGCGCCGTTAGGGATTGCTCTTCTTGTCAGGCAAGTGATAAAGTTTTGAGGACGAGGTCTTCTCCTATGTAGCATGAGGTTGCCCAGGTCCCCCTGGGATGAAGTTGCAGTTGATATTGTGGGGCCTTTACATGGTGAGCATCAAACTCCATTTATGTTGGTTTTATTAGATTTGTATTCTAGATGGGTTGAGGTCAGTTTGGTAAGGGAGATTACAAGTGAGTCTGTTATCTCCTTTGTGGAGTCTATCTTTAAATGTGAGAGCTTTCCGAACTCCATTCTTTCTGACAATGGGCCACAATTTTGTTCTGGGAAAGTTGAGGAGTATCTCAGTAAGTGTGGCATAATCCACAAGAAGATTTCTTTGTATCACCCTGAAGCAAATGGTGCTTTGGAGAGACTCAACAAAACTTTAAAGGAAAGCATTCAGTTGGCAAGGGTTAACAATTTGGACTGGAGAAAAGAGTTAGAGAACAGAATTTCAGCATATCGATTCTCTCCTCACTCTACCCCAGGAAAGACTCAGTTTGAACTTTTCAAGGGTAGAGCACCGAATACTTGTTTGTGTCCTGCCTGGATGGCTGCAGACAAGGGTGTAAAAAATAACGGGGTGGGTGCATGGAGAGAAAGGGAATTGGAACTTCAGAGAAAAAGGAAAATGTATGTGGATAGGAGAAATTTTGCTAAGGATTCCAAGTTCGAGGTGGGGGAGGTAGTAAAAATCAGGGCTCCTGTGGGCTGTCAAAACTGGTCGAAGTTTTCTGTTCCTAGAACCATTGTGAACATTTTCAAAAATGCTGTAAAGACGGAGGATGGTCGTATCTGGAACAATAGTCGTGTTTCTCATTTTGGTGGAAAGGGGAAATGTGATGATATTGTTGCTGTTCCTGATCTGCGTTCTAATTATTCTCGCAAGAGTGTGAGAGTATGTAGGCCTCCTTTTCACTTGCGTGATTATGTCTAGGTAGTTTCTTCTTTGCTTTTCCTTTTCTTTCTTTTGCCTACTTCATTGCTGGACATGTAAACCTGTTTAGTGTTTAAGAGGAAGAAGTGTGATGACCTTTCATCCTGGGTTTTCTGGTTCCATGTTGGAACCTAGAGTTTGGAACCACAGGACACCAAGGTTCCCATATCTTGTAATTCCATGTTTGTCAGTTGTTAGCTGACTTGGTTGGGGC
The DNA here is from genome assembly GCF_964263255.1 of Lissotriton vulgaris. Lineage (NCBI taxonomy): Eukaryota > Metazoa > Chordata > Amphibia > Caudata > Salamandridae > Lissotriton > Lissotriton vulgaris. The sequence continues at coordinate 1,260,249,594 of NC_141693.1, forward strand.
TGATTAAATATTACCTACTGAACTTAATCCAGTGTGAATCTCACTTTATTACAGTATGCATATCCAAACAAACTGGCATCATTTTTGATATCCGCACTCAGCTGCAACGTGTTGAGGCGGAGTTGTAAGATATAGATCACACCGCCACTTCTGGTGGAGATCCCTGTTGTAGGGGAAGTTTCGCAGTCCACAATAAGGTTTATTATAAAACAAATAATGTTTATTGGGAACAACAGAGATAGGTTGGTGTTCCTCCACAGGCTAGCAGGCAACTGCCCCAAGATACAGAGTCGTGGAACACCACTACAATGAAAGATCTAAAAGGAACACAGCCTTTAAAGGGAAAGCATAGCATAAGTAGAATGAAAATACAACATATCCTCTACCCTTCACACAATTAATAAAAATTACAAACAACAAGAAAAATTAATTAAAAAAAAACAACTTACAACCCATCAAGTGGGAAAAAATTAAAATAAATATCATGCATCATCGCAGTAATAGTCTTGTAAATATGCAGGTGGTCCTCTGTACCTCCGGCTAGAAGAACCAATGTCAGGAACGTTTTCCGAAGATCCCATGTTGCCACCAATACTTCTTTCCCTAAAGTCAACATGGACATCATCCTCCCCCCTTATGACAGTTCCACCATTTCCAAGATCTTTATATTTTTCATACAAAGCCACCAGAAGTATTCTCTCCACCTCTTCTTAGTAAGAGACTGGCCTAAATGACCTTCATGGGCCAACTTGAACAACAAAAATCTCAAGTCGTGTGGGGGTATACATTTATCTCCTTTCATCACGATATTCTCCTCCTTGTCAAAAATTGACAATTCATCCAAAACCTTTACAAACGGTCTGACTGCAATCTCAAGAGTGCTTTCACGCCTCACACCTTTTACAATTAATTCCTTCACACTACGCATCACTCCATCCTTAGCCATACTCTCATTCCACTGTTTCCTTCGAATTGCACCAGAATACAAATCTACCATTTCATCAATCGCCGCAACCGATCCCTCACACAAAAGTGACTCCACTCCCGAACGATCCACCTCCTCCCAAGGCAATGGAAACCTTGACAGCCCATCTGCCTGATTATTCTTCCAACCTGGAATATAGTCTACTTTGTACAAAAATTCCTGTAATCTGACAGCCAACCTTGCCAACTTTGCTGAACCTTTTCCTGCACAACCCGGCGACAAGATCCTTACCAGGGGTTTATGGTCTGTCTGTAACCTGAAATGAAATCCCCACAAATACATCCTGAAATACTCACAGCCCCATGCAGCCACCAGCGCCTTTCTCTCAATAAAAGAGTAATTCCTCTCAGAGCCAGTAAGGGACCTCGAAGCAATCGCCACGGTTCTGACACCAGACGAGTGCACCTGCGCTAGCACTGCACCTAACCCTACAGCTCTTGCATCAACAGTCAAAACAGACTCCAACTTCGTGCCAAAAGGCGTTAAAATCCCTGCATCACAAATCTCTTTCTTTATTCCTACAAACGCTTTCTCCTGTTCTTCTCCCCACAAAAACTTACAACCCTTCCTGAGTAACTCCCTTATCCTCTCTGTTTTGTCTGCAAAATTGCGCACAAACTTAGCATAGTACTCTATAAGCCCCAAAAACGACCTTAACTGGTCTTTGTCAACTGGTGCAGGCGCTCATCTTATTGACTCCAACAAATCACGCTTAGGTCTGACCCCCTCCGCCGACAAAGTGTAACCCAAATACTCAACTTCTTCAACAGCAAACTTGCACTTCTCTTTCTTCAAGGTCAAATCAGCACACTCCATTTTGTTCAACACCTCCTTGAGAATAATATCATGCTCTTCTTTTGTCTCCCCAAACAATAATACATCATCTTGAAACTAGACAGCGTTCTTTATCCCCTTCAAAACAGTGCCCATCATACGCTGAAAAACTCCAGCGGCCGACGCCAACCCAAACGGCATGCGGGTAAATTGGAAGACACCCTCAGAAGTAATAAATGCCGTCAAAGGCTTTGACTCATCATGCAGCCTAATCTGGTGATACGCACTGCGTAAATCCAACTTCATGAAAAATCTACCTCCCTTCAATAACAAAACCAACTCATTAATGTTAGGTAAGGGAAAACTATCCACAATTATGTTACGGTTCAAGGTGCGCAAATCAACACAGAACCTGTATTTGCCGTCCGATTTCATCGCGATAACCACTGGCGAAATCCAACTCGACGTCTCAATTTGCTCAATCACACCTTGCTCCAACATTTCACACAATATCTTCTTCACTTCACTCCTAGCTATTATGGGCACCTTCCTAACCTTACGCTGCAGTGGAACCGCATCAGGTTTGAACATGATCCTGTGCACATACCCCTTCAATTCCCCAATTTCCTCCTTAAATATTTCAGACATCCCATCACCTATAGACTCCGTAGAAATCTCCTCCACCACCATTACCTGATCCTTAGCCCTCGGATTAATGATACTATGTAAGTCGTACTGGTGTCCCCACCCTAAAATTGGTGGCCCAGATTGTGCCACATATACCTTTCCCATAACTGATCTGCTTTTAAATAAGATGTTAGAAAGCATGTACCCAATTATGTCAATCCTCTCCCCTTGGTACCCACTCGGATTTATATCTTTTGGTTTCAAGATGACCTCCGGCCACTTCTCAGTCAGTCAGTCAAATATTCTTTATTCGATAAAATTAATATCATAAAAGACAAGGTACAATTATACAAAAAGTTACAATCTAACAAATTTCAATACAGTACATTTTTTCCATCAATGTTAAAAAATACAATACATATTAAAAAGAGAAATTTCAAATATTAAAAGTTTTTAAAAAAAGAAAATATATACCATTTAAAAACTGTCAGTACTACTGCCTTAGTAAAATGGAATACGTATTTACACAAGAGAAACATTACTCAAAACAGCTTTGGATCTGCGGAAGGCTGATGGTATTTTTCCTTATGCGAGTGGCTGCCGTCAAAAAACTGGCCACACAGAACATAATATAAGGGTTACCCAATTGCATTAGGTATATTAGAGCGGGCCTCACCTGAATAAAGCCCGCCTTCTTCAGGAGTGGTAACAGATATTTCCGTCTACATACTTCATAGTGAGTGCAAAACATGACAAAATGGAGTGTGTCTTGTAATGAGAAGCAATCACAAGTGCAGGGGTCCGCCTTGTCAGGTGCGCACCAAGTGCGGAATACTCCTAAGGAGTAATGAATCAGGTTTAGGTGGAATCTTGTCTGAAGAAATCTGTGGTGTCGATTATTCACCACTATTAAATATGGTTCCGGTCCTGGGCAGCTAACCAGTCCATAATTTTGTCTAACAAGAGGCTTTCTCAGCTCCGTCTCCTCCCGATCTAATTTAAAAAGGTCCTCTAGGGCCTTTTTTGTTGGCAAAATATCCTTTTTGGTTATTAATTCGGGAGAATAGTACATGTCTGAGCGACCTATTTTTAGCAGACCATTTTTGATATACTTCTCTTTAAACAAACACTCCGGTATAATAGTCCAAAATGAACCAGAATCCACCATCAACTCAATCTCCTTCCCCTCAATCACAAACATAGCTTTAGGTCTCACCCTTCTCCCTGGTTTCATATCAGATTCTTCGTCACTCACACAAAAAACCGTTTTTGCACCCTCAACTCCAGCACCCAAGCTGACACACACACCCTCATCTTGTACATCAGCCACCTTCCCTTTACTCCCATACTTGCACATTTTGTAAAAGTGGCCTCGCCTCCCACACTTTTTACAGTCTTTGTCCAATGCAAAGCACTTCTTGTACTCTGCTGTATGGTACGTGCTACCACACCTCGATCACATTTTGTCTTGACTCTTATACTGATCAATATTATTTGAAGCATTCCCAACATTCTTCTCACTCTTCTCTTTTTTTTTTTTTTTTTTTTATTAATTTATTTATTTTCTGGCAGAGGTAGTACATACAAGGGTATAACGAAATGAGAAATCCAACATAATTCTTTACAGAAAACAACCATTGTACATTTTTAAATCCAATTATCAATTGGTGACCATAGCTTCCGACCAAAGGTCTTCTTTTTGAGTCCTTTCAGTTTGTAAACTGCTTTATCCATTCTATAAACATTTAGCAGCTTTCCCAACCTTAACTCAAAAGTTGGTGGATCTACATCCAACCATCTAGAAGTGATACAAGCTCGATAAATAGACATTCCCATAAACATAAAATGTTCTTGATCTATAGTTAGATTCCGAGATGGAAAATAAACACCAAAAATAATAATAGTAGGATGAAGCATAATCCGCACATGTAACACATTGGTCAGAAACTTTTCAATCGTTTCTATATATACAGCCAGTTTAAAGCAGCTATAAAACATGTGAATTGAGTCGGCTGCTAAGGTTCCACAACGGCTACAGTTAGTACCTTTTAGAGCTTTCCATTTTACGAGTTTGGCAGGTGTATAGTACAGATCTAAGGTGGACATAAAGTGTTGACTCTTAAGAGAGCTATTGATTAGTGTCTTATTACTCATCTCGAACACTTTTACCAAATCAATTCCTTCAATACAAAGCTTTCTCTGCCATTTCAAGGTATGATGATCGAGATCGTTCTGCACCCTATTGTTCATTAGCTGGTAAATAATACCAATACGGCTATTATTCCTAGAACTTTCTAAGATATCAATAGTTTCCATAGTATCGGTAAGTAGAACATTATTTTTTTCCAGGAAGCTACGAATCTGTAGGTATTTAAAAAAATCGTTCTTAGATAAACCGAATGTCTCTTGTAATTTAGAAAAAGACATAAGGGACCCATTTTGATACAATTGACCAAGTAGATGAATCTGTTTCGCATGCCATCGGTAAATTACCATATCTTGGAAGATTGCGGATAATAACTTATTATCGGACAAAGGTGTATAATAATTCAATTTTGGGATTATGCGTAGAGTTTTGTTAATTTGCCTCCAAATTAAAAATGCAGCAAGAACCACCTTAAACTTTGTTTTTTTATAGTAACTAGGTTCGATGACTTTCAGCAGACATTGCCGCGCATGGGTACCTAGAAGCATTTCAAAGATAGAAGGTACAATGGCTGGTTCTGATACATAATCATGAAAAAGCAATACCCGAAAGGTTTTCAAAGCAATAGCCCAGTAGTACATTCTAAAGTTTGGGAGCCCCAGACCACCACAATCTAGTGGAAGAGTACACCATTTTAAAGATCTTCTAGCGCGGTGGTATCCCCACAGGAACCTAGACACCATTCTATCTATTCTATTGAAAAGGGACATGGAAAAAAATAGAGGAATGGTACGAAAAAAATACAAAAATTTTGGAAAAATCATCATCTTGATAACGTTAGTTCGTCCATATAATGACAAATGTAAATTATTAAATCTTTCTAGCGTTCTGTTAGCAGATATGAGTAAGGGGTCTAAGTTTAATGCAACAATATCCTCAACCTTAGGAGATAGAGTAACACCAAGATATAAACCAGTAGCATTTAATGGGATATCAGTGGGTTTACCCATTTCCGAATGTATAATCTGGGTTTTTGTAATGTTTAACTTATAGCCAGAGACTTTCCCGAACTCACTAGCAAGGTCAATTATTGTGGGTAGCGCAGAGGAGACATCAGAAGTGACAATAGCCACGTCATCTGCATACGCTAAAACTTTATGACTTCGAAGAGACGGACAGATGGAATATTAGGTTCCAGAATAAGTCTACTCAAGTAAGGTTCTAGATATAACGCAAATAAGAGCGGGGAACAAGGGCAGCCTTGTCTGGTCCCTCTAGTGATAGGGAAGGGTCTCGACTGGTCAGTACCTAATCTAATTATACCCTTGGGTCCTAAGTAAAGTGAGCGCACCGCTAAAATGAATTGTGGGGGAAACCTTTTCGCTTCTAACACAGTCCAAAGGAATCCCCAGTCCACTCTATCAAATGCTTTTTCAGCATCGAGTAAGATAACCCCGACTGGGGACTCCTTTGCCTGTGCCCAATCTAAAAGTGTGATGACACGCTTAACGTGATCAGTAGTGTCTCTACCTCTGATAAAGCCATGTTGAATATGAGAGACCAGACTGGACATTACTTGATTTAGTCTATTTGCAAGGATTTTAGAATAAATCTTACTGTCTGCTGTAATGAGAGATATGAGTCGATATGAACCTAAATCTTTTGAGTCCTTGTTCTTCTTTAAAAACACTACTATGATAGCGGTGGACCAGGAATCAGGTGGTTTCCCCTGAAATGCTGAATTAAAAATCTTTACAAATTCTGGTTTCAGCATATGTCTGAATGTCCGGTAAAATTCAAGAGGTATCTGATCAGATCCCATGGCTTTGCCTGCCGCGAGACTCAGAATAGCATGTTCAATCTCATCACCGCTTATTGGACGACTAAATAAGTCAATCTCTCCGGACCCCAATAGTAGTTGATTAGTACTGAGAAGATAATTTGCAGGATTTAGAGTCTTATCTACTTCATTGTTGAAGTCATTATACAATGTTTTGTAGAACTCCAAAAAAGATTCTAAAATTCCTTCCCTACGTTCGTGATAATGACCATTCATGTCATTAACACCCTGAATTTCATTGAGAGAAGATTTCTGACGGAGGCGTTGTGCTAAGATTGTACCGGTGCGCTCACTATACTCATAGCGTTCAGTTTTGTATTGCTTAAAATCTAATGCTACTTTATCAGCAATATGGGACCGAAGACCAGAGCGTTCAATTACTAGACGTAATTGCGCATCTTCTATACCTATGTTATTCTTACATGCGGTCGCAAGATCCATCTCAGCTAGCCTGATCTTATTTAGCCTCTCCTTAAATTCTGTTTGTATTTTTTTCCTCTTAAAGTTTGAAAAGCTAATTGTTTCTCCGCGTACGATTGATTTAAAAGCATCCCAAACCACTGGTAGGGAGGCCGTGTCGTTATTTGTTAGAAAGTAGTCATTAATGATAGTCGCCATAAATTGCAAATATTCTTCATCTAGTAACAAGTTTCTCTGGAAGGACCAAGATCTATTTAAGTTCTGGCGTTCTATAGGAACCTGAATCTCAACAATTATGGGGTTATGGTCTGATATGACTTGGGGTAGAATTTCAATACTAATTGTCTCCAAAAACTGCGCAGAAGTAAAAAAATAATCTAATCGGGCAAATTTCCGATGTGGGCTGGAATAAAAAGTGTATCCAGGATCTTTAAAGTACATTTTATGCCACACATCCACTAGTCCATTATTCAAGACCAACTCCCTAAGGGCACTATAAGTTCTAGGTTTATAACCCGTATATCTCCTTCCTGATCTAATATTCCAGTCAGCTGGCAAATGAATATTCAAATCTCCACATATTATAATTGGTTGCGTCCACATAGCTAGTTCTGCATTTATCGTATTAAAAACTTCGGCATCATCTAAGTTTGGCCCATACAAACAGCATAAAGTAAATTTACACCCGCCAATGATTAGCTCAGCAAGTCCCCATCTACCCCATTTATCGGCTAGAGTTTTCAAACATTTCCCAACACCCTTTCGCATACAAATAGCAATGCCTCTTTTTATACCCATCTGCCTAGAAACAAGTAGCACATCCAATCCCAGTTTATCCAAAAGTGAACGCTTATCCCATGCAATGTGAGTTTCCTGTATGCATAATAAGTCAATGGATAAAGTCTGAAGCATTGAGCGAAACATTCCAATCTTTTTAAAGTCATTGAGACCATTAATATTAATTGTGCATATTTTAACCTTTTTCTCCATATTGAAATAGTGATTGAAAGATATTGACACACATCAGCAATATGTAATCCTCACTACTACAGTTTGAATACCAATTAAGCATCCTTGCAATGAATACCTCTGCCTTACACCCCCACCACCAACCCTTACCCCTACCACCCCCCACCCATTGCCCCAGAACCCCTCCCCCCACCGTCCCCGTTATAGGAGGCATAGGAACTACCAGTTCCTAAAACGTATGGATGCCGTGTCCCTGGGCCAGAGCGTCCTGACAGGAAAAAAGGGAGAAGAAAGAAACAATTGGAAACAGAAAAAAAAATAAGAGAAAAGAGAGGAAAAAAAAAAAAAAAAAAAAAGAGAAAGAGAAGCTTGACAAACCTACTTACAGAAGAATAAGAAGAGAGGAAAAGAAGAAGGATTGAAGCTTCAACAAAAGTACTAAGACTAATAGCCCTTATAGCCCTATTATATAATAGCCATATATTCATAGAAAACCTTAACTTCCAAATATTATTCAAATATTATTCAAATAGAGTCCAAATATTCTTTAGCTTTGACCTCTGAAATAAAGTATTTTACTGTGCCCTTGAATACCGTCTTTAGTTTTGCTGGGCCTTGAAGAAAAACGGCAGCCTCTTTCTTTTGGAAGTCAGGAATCAGTTGTCTCAGCCGCCACCGTTGGGCCACTGTAGCTTGACAGTAATCGGGTCGTACAAAGAACTGATAGCCCAGACCATCCGCTTTCTTGTCTGGTCTCGCAGACATAAAAATAGCTTCACGGGCAAGAAAGTTATTGAATGAGACCAGAATAGCCCTAGGATAATTTTCTTGGCCTTGTCGTGGGTTCCGCACAGAGAAGGGGTGCCTATGCGCGCGTTGTACTTCTCGTGTCCAATCCCATTCTACCATTTCAGGAAAAGCATCATTCAAAAGATTGATAATAAACCTCCGTGGGTCCGACCCCTCTTTATTTTCGGGAATTCCCAGAAAACGTAGATTACTTCTACGGGCCTGATTCTCCAAATTAGCGATCTTATCAGACAAATCCTCTTTCAGAGCTTTAAAATCACCGACTTCCTGTCTCTGTGCCATGCTTTCTTCCTCCAAAACTGCAATTCTGGCTTCTGCTTCCACAACTCTATCAGTGGTCTCTGAACACATCTTGATTGCACGGCGAACTGAGTTTTTAACCTTAGCACAGGTTATCTGCGTGCGTAAATTTTCGGCTTTACTTTCAGCCCTGTGGCTCATCATAGTGTTGAAGATCATTTTCAAGGTAATCTCCTCACTGCCTTCACTATTGTCCTGTACCTGTACCATGACCGGATCGGAGGCGGAATTAGGGTTAACTGCCACAGTGTCAGTGGTATCAGTGGTATCAGTGGTGGGAGCAGGTACTGAGTTAGACAGTAGAACATTACCCCCTCCAGGTGAATTAGAGGCAGCATCTTTACTCCCCACGTGTAATGACCTCTTTTTCCAGAGTTTTTTTTTTATAGTAGTGGCTGTGTTAGTATCAGGGCTCGGACTCGGACTAAGTTCGCCATCTGAGGATAAGCTCTCACAACTGAGCTCCGCCCAGTCCCTGTGTATGCCTGTTGCCTCATCCGAAGAAAGTTCAGACAAAGAAAAGAACTTTTCCGAGGCCTCCATATTCATATGCTGTGTGGAGTTTTCCGTTGTCTTCTGTTGGTCATTTTCTGCTGATACTGATATCGATAACGAGGGCAGAGAACAAGAACGACTAATACCGGCTCCACCAGAGACTACATCTCCCATAATAACCTTCTTTAAGGGGTTAGTCAGCAACAAGTTTAGAGGATTATTTAACGGATTATTATCGTTTTCAGCTGTAGTGGCACCTTGTTTAGACTGTGGTTCCATCGCGTCTATGCCTTGCAAATTACCATCCATTATTTTTTTCCTGGCCACTTGTTTCTCAAAGAGATCAGGCAAAGTTTGTAACGTGGTATTCTTAGCACTTACAACTTCATTAAGTTTTACAGGGGGCTTGTTAGTGTTCTTACCCTGTTTTGTTGTGATTTTTGCAGGAGTTGGAAGTGCAGCCTCGGGAGCCTCAGCCATCACGAACCCCTCGCCGCCTGGTCCCGCTCTTCTCTGCATTTGACCCTCGTCGTCTCTCCTACTGCTGCGGGTACTGATGGACGAGGGTAGTGGTGTCTTTTTTTTCCCCTTTCGTGTGCCGCCTCCGCCTCCGCCTCTACCAGGAAAGACACTGCTCTGAGCCCAGAGCAGACAGAGTGTAGCACGCCACAGCGGAGACCGCCGACTGAGTTCAGAGAAATTCAGCAACATTCGTATACTCCTTTCAAGGGGATAGTTTGTATCGTATCCGCCACGCCAGTATGCTGACTTCTAGGCACTTCTCCGCGATGTTTTTCCCCGCGCTGCAGAAGAAACCTGATTTTGCAACGCACATGCAGGTAACCAGCCGGAAACGGTCAACGCCTCATTCGGCTCCGTCTTACAGCGTCCAGCGTCCAGCGGTAGAAGAGCGCCGATATAAGCAGGTAAATAACCGTCGGTGACCGTGCAAAACCAATCAATCCGTGTTTGTTACAAAAGCGCTATCATGGCAAATTTTCTCGCAATTTTCCTCATAAGAAATGGGTCTATCCTCTCTCCTTTTCTCCCGGACGCCTGGAGCCAGGGAGCAAGCTGCTCACACAGCCTTCCACACGGCAGCCATCTTGCCTCCTTCTTCTCACTCTTCTCATAGATCTTTTTACTACACACAGCAGCAACACCCTCAACCTGTTCCACACATGACACATTCTCCTTCATATCTTCCTTTCGCTCCATTTCTCTCATACATGCACTCGACTCCTCAACCACCTTCGCAATATCTATCGCATTCTGAAGTGATGGATTCTTTGCCGCCCATAGCTTCTCCTGCATCTTCTTATTCTTTCACTGTACAATAAGTTGATCTCTTATCATCTCATCTCTGATATTCCCAAAATTACATTTCAGCGACAACTCTAGCAAACGGGCGACAAACTGGTCAACTGTCTCATCCTGTCTCTGTGGTTGGGTGTAAAACTTATGTCTAGCTATCACAATGTTGACTTCCTTTGGATAATGTTTTTTTAACCGTGCCTTAGCCTTCAAATAAACATTTGTAATCACTCTGCCCTCAGCATTTGTACCAGATTGCAAAAACTTTAACAAGTGCTGTCCGTCCTTTCCCAAAGTGCTCAATAGTAGGGCTCTGTTACTTGTGGCACTGAAATCCTTTCCCTCTAGTGCCTCAATATAATTCTCGAAGATCTCAATCCATTCATCCCACTCTATGGGTGGATCCCCACTCTGTTGCAAAGACAAAGGTGGCATTAACACATTGTGATTCTCCATAACGCCAACAAAATTCTCCTCAAACAAAGCAAAAATAAAATCAACTCTCCAAAGTAAAATAAGTCTCTGTTCTCGTATTCCAAACCCAGTCCATTCCTCAGTCTTCTCCAGTTAGTGACACTTCTACAATAACAACTCCTTACTACTTGCTAACGAGCTCAAAAAAAATCCAAAGTTCCTTTTTAAAAAAAAAAAAAACTTAAAAGCCTTTACCAGTCCGCTCTAGAAGCTGCCCTTTCTTCCGCTTGTTGGATGTTTGTCCTTTTACTCCACAAGGCACCAACTCCTGGCCGCTCCGTATTCTGCAACTTCTGCGTTCTTCACTTGTCGAGAAATCACTGTTGCCTAGCAACACACTTGTTGCACTCAAAATGGCCGCTACGTGCTCCAACGTTGTGCACGCTCGTGACGTACAGCGTCACTTCCCACGCTGCACCGCTGAACACACAGGCTTCACACGCGAACCAGAATGTCTTCACTGTGACTCGCGGTAAGCGTCCTTCTAATGATTCAAATGTCGCACTTCAAAACTGTTTCCAAACAGTTTACGCAATCTTCTACGAACTGTTTATTATCTCACTCCGTATCCAATCGTACTACTCACAGTTAAACGGTATCTTCCCCCGGATTCCGATTTAACCTCTTCTTACGTGTTGTCAGGATTCAAACCTCTTCCCAACTCCAAACACGCTCCCTTTTTTGTTCGTGAAGACAAAATAACGAATTGACATCCGCTTAAAATATATACATTTTCTCCTCCACCAGTCAATTCCTTTACAAATGTGTATGTCTCGACCTTCTCTTGTCTTGTGCCTATTCCTCTTTCTTCGCCTCACTTTTCTTCTTCACACGTGGGATTCTCCTCACCAACCGAGTTGTTCAACTCACTCTGTGTCCTCCGAACCCTGCTAGCCAATCGTCGCCAGCTGTTGTAGGGGAAGTTACGCAGTCCACAATAAGGTTTATTATAAAATAAATAATGTTCATTGAGAACAACAGAGATAGGTTGGTGTCCCTCTCCAGGCTAACAGGCAACTGCCCCAAGATGCAGAGATAAAATGAAAATACAACAATCCCAATGTTACAACATGGCAAAAAAGAAAGAACAGAAGAAGGAAGGCAAGAATGAAATAATGAGAGAAAAACTAAGGAAAGATAGAAAGAAGGTATTAAGAAAGAAGACAAAGGGAGAGAGAAAAGGAAAGAAACAAAGATGTGAAAAGGAAAGGCAAGGAAAGAAAAAGGAAAGGGAAAGCAAAAAGAGGGAAAGAAGGAAAGAACTAATGAAGGAAGACAAAAGAGAAAATAAGAAGGAAAAGGAAAGACATAATGGATGAAGGAAGCAAGGAAGGAAAGAAAGAATGAAAGAAAGAAAGACAAAAGGACAGAAGGAAAGACAAAGGCAGAAGGCAAAAAAGGAAGAAAAAGATAGAAAGACTGGCTGAAAGAAGTCAAAAAGGAAAGAAAGGTAGAAGTAAAGAAGAAAGGAAGAAGATCAAAAAGAAAGAAAGAAGGATGGAAAAAAGAAATGCAAAAAAGAAAGAAAGGAAGAAAGAAGGGACAAATGATGCAAAGAAGGCAAGAAAGAACGAAGAAAAAAGAAGACAAAAAGAAAGAAATAAGGCAAGTAAAAGGAATAAAGGAAAGAGACAAGGAATGAAAAAAGGAAAGAAAGAAGACAGAATGAAGGAAACACACAGGGTTCACGGTATAAAATATTGGATGCTAAAATCAAAATGACACCCTACCTATGTTTAAATAAAAATGTTAAAATGTGTGCAATAAATTAAACACGATCAGGTTTGGTTTTCCTCTGGGGCAAAGTTTTTTTAGAGAACCATTGATGAAACTAGGAACACAATATTGTATACTGTGAAATAGCAGCAGTCCACCTCAAAAGGAATTTACAACAGCCTTAAAAGGATACACTAACTGATAAAGCTGTAATGTGCCCTACACTGACTTCAAATGCATTACTATCACATTAGGCAACACTGGCACAAACCAGAACTAAGGGAAACATTTTTGAGCCCCTTGCGCCCCTGGAGAATCACCTTTTGTGATGCGTTGGTGACTCTAATGAGAAGATCATATCTATGAGGCTACACAAAGCCACTATGTGTTGCTTTGAATTGCCTCATATATATGGAGTAAGGCAAGGCAGCCAAATTGCTGCTTTGCCTTCTTCTTCGGGAGGCATTCCATGGGCATCGCGGTGGCGGTTTTGACTCGGTCCCAGATTTACAAGAGCATGTAAACGTGGGAAGAGCCAAATACTTACACCTCCAGAGTTTTGGCGTAACGAGGAGAAATATCTATATTTCTCCTTGTTTATTTCCTCGTTCTATGCGTGCTGAGTTCTGCAGCACACTTAGAAAGAGGAAAACACCTCAATGCATTGTTTCTTGCAGGAAGGTGCCCCTTCACCACACAAAAACAATCCTGCAAGCAACAGGGACACCCTTGAACTATGGTGCAAGGTTGCCTGTGTTAGTTCTAGGATGCTGAAACGGCATCAGCGCAGGGAGAAAGGACCGGAATGCACCATATTGCATAAATACAGTGCATTCCTGTCCTTGTAGTGTAGTTCCTATATTCCCAATAGGCTCTGCGCATTGGAATAACATAAACGGTAGTTTAGACATAGGACTGAGGTCGACTAGGTCTCTACTGAATATGTTAGACTTAATTAGGTATGCCAGCTAGCTCAGAGGTCACTAGAAACTTTCTCGAATGAACAGGGAGGAGCTAACTTCCCTGATTAGACAAGAAGGGATTAGCTACCGACAACTGCATAAACATGACAACTTTGCTCCCTCCAGAATAAGGAGTATATCTCCAGAGTTGTGTGAAAACAATAGATAGCTATTTCACTCAGTCAATCGTGCATGCTTAGTTTCACCAGAGTGCAGAGAAATAGAGAGACGGGCGTTTTCAATAAAAGGTGTTATTTATTGAGCAGTCTTCTTTCTCATGCAAGAGAAGTGAATTGCCACAATTGCAATACTTGTCATAAAGTAAAGTACGTACAGTAAAAGGAGTATTATGAAATAATACTGTAAAAGCATTGATATGGTTTCTGAGCCATATGACACTTAAAACGGATGAAATATATACAATTATATACAATGATAAAAGTTGACTAAACGTACTCAACTGGTGCTTCTAAATACGCCTACCCCAGTGTACCTAACCTAAGCCTAGTACGAGGAAAGGAGTAAGGGAGTTGCAGTTTAAGTTAAGGTGGTTTTGCCAAGAATCTGAATAAAACATTCTCTAAGGATCTAATCAGCTCCGTACCTTGGTTTTAGAATGAAGGAGGTCTTGTATCTCGTTCTCAGGACTCGATCTCCCAGTAACCCGCAAGGGTGACTGGAAACACTGGAGCTGGATTTTCTCGGCAGGAGAAAAGACAGCGTCTTTCTCAGTGCATCAAATGGGAGGGACAGCTTCCTTCGGCACTCGCATCAGCTGGGCTTCGGGTAAGTAGATAGACGCTCTGCTCCAAACCACTGTGTGTTGCTTAAGGCAAACACTGGTATATTTATACCTGGAAGGTGCCGTGTTTGATGTAAGGTTGGACATAAGACGTCAATAAAAGATGTCACTAAGAACTGGCAGGTCTTTCAGGACTCGCATGCGTTCTAGGACAAATCAAAAGAAAAGCAGGGGGAATTCACAGGTTGCTGGAGATTTGGTATGTTTAAAGAACTTGTTGTACTTTCTAGGAGTCTAAGGAAGTAGCCTTGCCATATTTGGACTGCATTGGCTTTTACTAAATATGGATATGATTCTTTATGCCTTTATAAGGATTTGATTTGTTATAACCACATGAGGGCATAAATTAGGAATATTTAATTAGGGTCCTACATAGGTTCACAACACCCACTCCATGTATAATGTCCATCATTACTAAATACTAAGCAATATATAAACATATGAGTATGCATGTGTTTTCCAGCCCACCCCAAAATACATCAAAGGCTTTTAAAATGGTATAGTTACACGAAAATGAGTATTATACTTTACGCTTTCAAGCAGTGGTGTCATTCAGATAAAATGTTTGTACATTTAGAATGTTGACTGAATGAATCACGAAAATTACATTCATGAAATGGCTCTTAATACAGAAATAAAAGTCGAGACCATTTCATCACATATTCATAAAAGATTGTACATGTGCTAGAGGCTGATTTCAAAATATTGTCTCTCGAGTCTCTAAGAATAGAAGTTCTGTTCTCTAAGAATAGTTCTACTTTAAGCAGAATATCATGTGCCAAAAAAAAAGGTAAATATTTTGGAAATTGGGAAAAAAATAATTTTGCTTTCAAGGGAAAAATAGTTCCAAATGTTTTCAGCAGTGCTGTTTATCAAAACTGAAGGCCAAATTCAGAGTTCAGGGAATGCTGTGTGCTCGCTTTTTCAAATATTATTCTTGTTGTTGGGAGAGAACATCACCTCAGCTAGACCAGCAAAAAATTTGTCTACAACGGTAGGTGAAAGTTGGGCCAGCGCTGAAAAATCAGAAATAGTGCGTAAATGCGATGCAGTGCCATCATCGGTGTTTAGATCAGCAATGTTCACAGAAGGTTTTACCTGTGTGGTGCCGCTTTCATCTCGTACTTCACCGCCACCTAATCGTAATGGTGAAGTCTCAACGAATGCCATCATCAGAATAGGTAGCCGCTGGGGACAACACGTTGCATGAGTCGTTACCGGACCGGGCAAAGTATCGATATCCATTGGTACTGCTGATGGTAGTGTAAGACAGACGTCCAACACGCATTCTTCTCTGCATAGCAGACATCGAAGCACAGGTAAGATGCAATTTTGCCAGATGGATCTGAATGAAACCAGGTAGTATTCAGATCTCTTAGCCGGGCCAATCCGAGGACCTTAGTGATACGGTCTCGGTATCGTATTGCTAAGATCGTTTCTTCCATCGTAGCCTGAGTTTTGTCTGCGACTTGGCTTGCCATATCGGAGCAGAAGGAACAAAAATAAGATTCCTGCTACGAGTCAAAATAAGAGGCAGGCCACCGAAAAGAATGTACAAAATTCGGGAAGATGCCCAGAACTGTTTCAAAGGGTGCTAACAGTCCCTAAAAAATTGTCTTAAATACATGTGCGATCCCACTGGTATCTGACATGTTTAAAATGTGGCTTAACATTCCTACGAAATGCACGGGGCAATTTGTTGATAATAGGGCATGTATCTCTGCCGCTGTCCTTGCAACTTGCAGGTCATACGTCTCTTTGGACGAGGTTCAAAGGCACAGTTGTTTGTAAAAGAATAGACTTCATTCTGCTTAAAGAATCAATTCGAATAGAAGAGATATTCACAGAAGGCCATATTGCAGCCTCCATGTCTGGATTGCTGTTTGGATACAATACTTGCATACAACAAATGACCCTGGAAGTAACGCTCACGAGATAGGCTTTTCCTGGCATCATGCCACAACAGCTGTGGTCACTTAATATAACGTAGCTACCGTTGGAAAGTTGTCTGAAAAAGGGCTCTATCTGTGTAGCAGGGGTGTCTTGCAGATGACATGAAAGGTTGTTTGATGAACCTTCGCAGGCTCCATGCAAGTTAATACCCTGACACAGAAGTGTAAAGCTTAGTGATTTTTTACATTTATTACCACTAAGAAATACCTATTTTTTCCATTCACTATAACATCTATGTGTATAAGGTAAATTCCAGGTTGATTTGATGTATCCTTTACCCAACCTTTCATAAAAGGCCTGGTGGTATATACTTTTGGCAGTATTGAAACTGAAAAGTTGTGATCGGGATTGTAATGGTGCCATGTATTATCCATTCAATGACAGGTCTTTCTGACATTGTCAATGGTAATCTTTCTAGCTTTTCAATGCTCAGCACTGTATAGTCTGCTCCTTTTTGTGCCAACGAGATTTGTCTATCAGTAAGGTTAAAGATAGAAAATAATGACGTTGTGTTGATTAGACGCCATGTCACGTAGCCTGATCTGAGGTTTTGTAACGTCCAGCGTAGCTGTACAATAGAACGTAATTGGGACTGGCCATATTGTAACATTAGCATATCCTGTTCTATTATATCAATAGCAGATGATACAAAGCTGTCCAGTGAATAAATTCTGGAGGACAGAGTCGTTAACCCATTGTCCACTACAGAAAGAGATTTTTCCAAATTAATACGATCAATTTCTCGTATTTTTCTGCAGTTTCAATTTGTGTTACTTTCCCAGCTTCATTGTAAGCTGCGTATATACCGGCGTATATGAAACGTTTTTGACGCTGTTTGTGAAGTCCCATTATGAAATCTTGCAAGTCAGCACCTTCTTTAAGTAAAGTTAAGTGTTGCTTAATTTCGGAAAGTGTGGATCTCTGTAGCCAATCGAGGCATAGTTTTCCTACACTGTATGATGTAACTATCCCTGGATGTTGTCTCTGTGAATATCTTGGGTCTGGCCTTTTCTGTTTAAACCCCTGTATTTTGTTCAGGAATCTATCTTGACCGTTATTAGTGCCAGAGCAACCATTTGTTCCACTCAGGAATTGTTGTGGTTTGTTTTAAAATATAGGACACGTCTAACCCCTCATCTGTAGTGGTGTTTCTATCAGGCATAGGCTTTGGTATAGACGGGTTGTTTAAATCTTTTATCTTGGCTAAACCAAAACATGTTGTTTGTTGAATGGTGTCATTCAAGAATATTATTTGTTCTGGGATCATGCAGGCTCTAAACAATGATTCCAGACCTTGTACCTGCCATTCTTTTGTACCCCAGATGATTTTTGTCTCAATGTTATTTTTCCAAAATTCAAAACCAATTGTAGACATTTTTTCATAAAATGTGTCAGAATAAATCAGTTTAGTACTTGTCAACATGTTTTTCACTCCCGTCTTATTTAACATCTTGTAGTAAAATGTTTCTGGATTAGTGTAATTAAATCCTGAGAAGTATGGGAATTTCTCATAAAATGTTTTTGAACTACCTTTTGGCGGAGTTGGACAATGTTCCCACTGATTATAACTGAAAACATGTCTAGGATTTGCAGATTTATGCAGGTAATGATGCCCAAAGTGATTGTAACAATACATTTCCTCATAATTCGATAAATAGGGATGGCTGTGATGTTCACTGATGATAGTTCTCTTTTTTTGATGTGAGAGGATTTGTGTGGTTTCAGGGCCAAGTTGATGTTCTGACTTGCTGTGTCCATTGTACCATATTTTCCATCAATAAATCTACCCAAACTTAAAACCAAGATGAGCCATGGAAGGAGGAAAAGTACACCTAAAACAATCCATAATTTAATCCATGGTGAAGTTAGATATGTTTCTCTGAGTTGATGAAAGAGCTCTGTGATTTTCTTTTTGAAAGTTTTTGTTGCTGGCTTGTCTCCATGTTCACTTGGATCATCGGAAAAGTCATCAAAGTTGATAAAGTAGCCAGATGCAGTTCTGTCAATTGGTCGAATTGCTTCCGGATTTCCATTGATCTTTGGATTTTTTTTTGTTACATTTGTATAGTCCGAGGCTACATCGTTGTAGACTGGTGTTTCTTGATGAACTGTTGCAATTTGGGTTTCAAGAGGCACAAGTTCCATGGCTTTGTTGCATAGTCCTTTTTTATTCAGTGCAAGTTTATCAAAAGTGATTAGTCTCTCAGTTTGAACCTCTTGAATTGTAGCAAGTTTTGGTCTTCTGCTATTTCTTGGGAGTCCACTGGGCCTACTACTTATTATTGGCCACATGGTTGTGGTTTCACCAGGTCGATTGATACAACTCGGTTCTCTTTTTTACCAGCAATGGCCGGTAGTACTACTGATCTTGTTCCGCTGACATCTAAGACAGGTACATCTTTTCTGTAAGAAGGCCCAAATACCTTCTTCACCGTGATCTTTTCTCTGACCAGATCCCCAATCTTTGGAATACAGACAGTTCTTGCTGGGACACGTGGTTTTTCTTCAGTGGTCGTTGGCTTTAGCTTTTCGTTACTCAGACTTTTTCTTGTTTAATTTAAGTCCTGTAAAACAGCCAAACGATCTTTGATATCAAAGGTTTTTTGCTTCACCACTGAAGTCTGACAATCCAAATCCTGATGATCATTTTAGTACCAAATAAAAGTTCGTATGGACTGATACCTCCTAGAGAATTTCTTGGCATTTTATTAAGACTACGTTGGACACTTATTAGATGTTTTACCCACCCTTGTAGCACGACAATTGTGTATGTGCCGATAAAGACTCGCAAATCTTTTATAACAGTTCTGGCATCAGCCGAGCGCTGGGGCCACATCCAAATGAATCTCGTCTTAATAATTATGGGATCGCATTTTTCCTTCTGGATGTCTGCGCATAGATAGCCTGATGCTGTCTAACAGTGGTGTCTGGGCAGGTGTCTGGTCCGGTTCACAACTGCGATCTCTGTTGCAGTCCTCACAATTCATTGCAAAGTTATAAATTTGCACGCTTATCCACGGCCACCAGTATTGTGATTGTAATTCTATTAGAGATTTCAGGATCTCTTGGTGCCTCAGACCCAATCCCATGTGTGCTTCTTGAATCATGAAGATTCTCCGGTTCGTGTTTGGAATTACTCTATCCTCCACTACAGGGATTTGAGCAAACAGAATGGAGTTCGCATCAATTACGTATGTATTTCCGAGTGGATAATTTAGAGGTAACGCTGCGTAACTGCCTTCCATTGAGGCTTTTACTGCAAGCAGCGTTTTGCCATCTATTTGTTTTTTCGTACGTTTTTTTGCGGCTACGGAATCCGAGTGATCAGCTGCCGCTGTGGCTCTGTCAGCCAATGAATTCCCTGCAACGTGAACACCATCACGTTGAAGACTCTGCATATCTATCACATGAGTCTTTTATAGTTCTTTCTGCAAAAGAACTACTTGTTCCTATAGTTTTTTATGCTTTATTGTGGCACCTGTCTCATCTTTGTAACCAGTTTTATTCCAGGTCTGCATGTAATTATTGTAAGACCGGATGCAGTAATGCGAATCGCACACTATTACTGTCGGGAATTCGAGATCGGCATTTTCAAGCGCCATCTTTAAAGATCGTATTTCAGCTAGCTGAGCTGTACAGTTTCTGAGTGATTCAGTTTAAGTGACCATCGGTCTGAATTTACCTAAGTGCCAGCGACCTTTAACAATCACGCATGCAGCATTGTAAATTTGTTTTTCCACAACGTAGTGTTGTGCAAATCTGTACATGTAGATTATACAGGTGTACGAGAGGCAGAATTTCAATTGACAGAGGGTATTCATGTTCGTATTCCAGATCTTCTACTTTTTTCATTTTCGGATCAAAAGCGTGTTTCAAGTCTTCTGTAGCAAGAGAATTTTCCAATTGTATCCATTTTGGATCTAGAGCAATAGCATTTGGAATGCCTGGTCTTGTTACTGCCTCAAGGGCTGATACTGCTGTTAAAACAGATATCCTTTTCCCTTGGGCTAGAGTTCTTTCTTTTGGTACAGCAGTTTGAACCGCATTTAGAATTTTTTCAGTAGAACTGAATTTCATTTCAGCTTGTGTGTACAAGTGTGATTTGTAAGCTATTGGCACCGTTTGTCCCTCATTAGAGGTCAGGTATGTGAAACTGCATCTTCCTTGGATGACTCGGATTACAAGGTTGCGTTCGTTTGCGCGTGTTTGCAGTTTTGTTTTAATTAACATGTCTGTCTGTAATGTTCTTAACATTTCTGTATGTTTTTGAGTCCAATTAATTGGTTTGAAATCAGGTTTTATTAGTTCGTAGAGAGGTTTAACCCTCTCTGCATAATTTAGAATGTATGTTCTTCCGAAATTCAGGAAACCTAGTATTGATTGTATGTTTTTCAGCGTTTTTGAAGCTTGGAGTACTGTACACTTCTCTAAGAAGTTGTCTGCTAGGCTTTTGCCTTCACTTGATAATTCGTATCCTAAAAATAGGACAGTTAGATGGGCAATTTGTGATTTTTTAAAGTTAAATTTGTACCCTTCAGATGCGAACCCAAGTATTATGGTGTTCACTCTTTTCAAGTGAGTCTCCAGGTCATCGTCTGTAAGATAGATGTCATCGACATAAGATAATGCTGCATCATCATATATTTGTAGTAACTCTGTTACCCTTGCTGAAAATAATCCTGGGCTGTTCTTGAATCCCTGTGGGAGACGGCAAAATTGTTTTTGGGTCCCCATGCTGGAGAAAGCGGTCAAATATCTGCTTTTAGGTGCTATGTTTTGACAGAAGAAACCATTTGAAATATCTAATGTCATTTTATATTTCTTGCGCACGATGTTATTCATTAGTGCTGCACTGTGTGAGTTTTGTACTGCAAAAGTTTTACAGCAGGAGTTTAGGTGTCTGTAATCCAAAACTAGACAATATGAATCGTCTGGCTTGGAGACAGGAAACAAAGGATTGTTCATTTGTGAGGTGCATGTTTCAATCACCCCCTGATATTCAAGTTGATCTACAATTTCTCTTACTTGTTTTTTAGCTTCTTGCTTAACAGGATACTGCCTCGGTGCAGTAGGTTGATTTTTTAACTGGATTTTATGGTGAGGCGAATCCTCATCTCATCATACATGATTTTTATATAATGCAGGGGCTTGGGCCACTGCCCATTTTCTAGCTAAATGTGTATTTTTTATGAATTGGAATGTGATTTGAGAAGGCAGGCATATACATTTCTTCGCCATGTGGGCACTCCCTGACAAACTCTGGTGGCCAGTCTTTCTCTGCTAGAAGGATATCATAGCCTTTATATAGATTCTCCCAAAAGAGACCTTTTATTTTCCTAGTTTTATCTCCCTCTATACGTAATGTTATTTCATATAGTTTATGGGGCACGCTCACTCGGGTGTCTGCGGTTTCCACTTGAATGTATTCATTCATGTCCACTGTCTCCAGAAGATTCATCAGGATCTTGCGAGCTATGGTCACTTCTGCTGCGCTGTCTAGCATTGTCTGGGCCCACTCTCCGTTTTTCAGTTGTGGCCTCAGGATTCTCGGCATGTTTTATTTTAATACTGGCTACCTTCTTTCTGGGAAATTGGAATTTTTTACTTTGATGAGCAGGTTCCTTGTCTTTGGACTTGACGTGCTCTTCCTTGTGTTCTGACCGTCCTCTTCTTTCCAATTTCTTTGAGGAAGTCTGAAAAGATCGAGAGGGACTTGTATCAATATCTTGATATCTGTCAGGTTTTTTCAAATTGTCCAAATTTCTAAGGTTGTATCTTTTTTCAGAGGGCTCCCGTTGTGGAGACTTGCCCCCCCCCCCCTTCTGGAGATCTATTTCTTCGTTGGGGAAACCTTACTCTGGACTGAAACAGTTTTTCTCTGGGAGTGGTTTGTTTATTATCCTCCCACTTCTTCTTTTGAGAATTGAGATTATTTTTAATGAAAATCTTTTCAGGATTTTCAATTAGCTGAGGTTTTAGTCGGTATGTTGTACTGTCTAATGTTAATTGAACTAAATCTCTATATGCTTTTGTTAGTTCTTTTATTTTAACTAAGAATTCTTCGCTTGACATTGTTTCAATGTCGAGGTGTTGTGTGTAGCTAGCTAGAACCGGCCATGTGGCTCCTGGTCTACCTAGTGGACCGAGCCTGGTAATGTGATTTTGATGTTTTAAGGCACAATTAAACCAGAGCAGGTGCTCATGGTATGTTAGTGGAATTTCAATTTCCTCGAAAGGAGAGTATTCCTCTGGAGATTCCGCTATTTTGTAGTAGTGGAACTCATGTGTTACAGCATGTGCTGCAGGAAAATGTATCCAGTAATGTGCCTCTACCACAAATATGACTGTATCACCTCTTGATGATACTCCATTCTCTTTAAGTTTTATAGTTATGTTTTTTCTTATATTGACTGGGATGATTATTGCATCCGAGTCGTTATCTTCATTAAACTCTGTAACGTCTGCACCCGGTTGATTCACATCTACTGCGACTCCACCAGTTTCGTTGTTGTCGCCGTTATTTGACATTGTTTAATGAAAGTTTTGTAGAGCAAGTTTTGAGGAAACAAAGATTAGGTGCACAATATTTTGGAACACTGTATCCTTCAACATTGACTAAACCAAAACTAATACATAGAAATCTCTTCCTACTAAGTTCTGGCGGATATTAACCTTTCACCCACTCCAGACGTCTATTGGAGTTTTTACAGAAAAAGGGGTCTGTGTGAAAAGCACGACTGAGTTACTCTAGTATCTTGCGTTAGATTATCGCCTTACAAAACATTGGGCGCCATGTAGTGTAGTTCCTATATTCCCAATAGGCTTTGCGCATTGGAATAACATAAGGTAGCACAGCAAGGTGACTTGTTGTTCTGCCATACACCAAATCCCTGCAAATGAGGGCCTAAGTTCTGTGTAGATGCCCACCCTTTGAAAGAGCAAAATGCAGTCATTCACAGTGATGTTAATCAGAGGCTTAAGTGAGCTAAACTATTTTGCCCCATGCTGTAGGCTGTAGTGGACGGAAGCCGGACGCGGCCTGTGCAGGTAAGAGATGTGGGGCTGGGTTGGGGGGAATTTGACAGGTGATCACAAGAGAAAATTAAATAAATAATATATTTTCACTCGTCGTCGTCAGGTCAAAATAACCACCCCTTCCCCACGTCCCCACCAGGCACGCCGCTCTTACCTGCATGGTCCACAGCTGGCGGAAGCAAAATAGGAATTACACAAAAACAGTTTAGTGAATGAAGATAAATGTCTGAAAGCCCTTTAAGTAAGTATATTGTATATATTATATCAGTAAGATCACAAGTTCTTTGCTAACTCCATACCTAAATAGAGATTTCAATTTTGAACTAACTGGCATAAATAACATGATCATTGGCTTCCAACGAAACTTCTTTAGCACCAAGGCCAAAAAAGAAGATTCTTTTTAAGCTTCACTTACTGGTGGTGGTCACAGGTAGGTCAAGCTAACTGCTCCCTACAGAACACAAGAATGTGCTTGATGCTACGTACATATCCACTGAAGATATTTACACTCAGTGTAGAACGAATCACACAGGGTGCACTGAAAGTAAGTTATAGCAATGCGCGGTCTATTCAAAGAGTGAGCAGGCTTAAAGAAATGTACAGAGTGAAATGAAATGGAGTGCACAAACCATGTTAGGCATGGAAAGACCTTAGGGAAAGGGCATAGCGCATCGCCATTGTTTACTGAAGCACATATTTGAATCAAAGATTAACAAGAAAGAAAGATTTTCAGGCCAAGGAACTGAGAATGTGGAATCAACGTCAAATGTCCAAAACTGAGAAAAAACAACTTACAAAGAGAAAGTATAAGCAGCCATGTTCGGATTTGCAAGGCCATGTTACCAGTGAAGCAAGCTAACCTGGCATGAAAGGAGAAATTAATTCAAACAATAACAAAAGACAGCGGGAATGCAGTGAAAAGGTCCTTCACACCAGAATTTCCAATAATCATGCAAAAAATAGCGGTCGAGAAGGCGTGCAACCAAGACCACAGCAGAAACATGGAAAGTGACGCTCAATATGCAAAACTGCCGGGTGAGGCATGCAACAAGTTTCATGGAGCCAGGTCTCCATATTGATTAGGGTTTGTGAGTGCCACCTTTAAGAGCAGCTGCAGGGTGTTCCGTGCGCTTTCATGTACGTTCAGAGAGATGGCAAGTGCGGGAGATGAATTTGAACAAGACAAATGCTGTGTAAATGAGATGAACATCCATAGAGGTGCAGCTTTGTGGGTAATGAAATATATGAGGTCAAATTCACAAAACTTTGTCTCTGATGACTGGGTCTTGCTCTTGTAACATGTGAATGACGTCTAGATTTCCAGGCTTCATTCACAAGGCATTAGTGGCAAACTATTCTGCTGTATCTCATATGTACTTTACGGAGAGACTCCTTCCGCAAAACATGTTTTTGTATTGAAAATAATCTGGACAAAATATATTTTGTGGAGAATCCTTGCCTGTAAGGGACATATGTGAAGCTCTCAAACACTGCTTCTTTGTAAAATGCAATAGTTATGATCGTGGCACAATCTCCCTTATGTAATTTTAGTTAGTTGCATAAATTAGATAACTACACTGAACATGTTCTACACTCAGTATCGATTAATTGAGGAAATATTAATTGAAGTAGCAACATACGGAGAGGTATCCAGATTTGTCAGGCCTCACCTTTTATATATCTACGCTTGTTTGTTTATTTACATTGAGAGGTTCTTATAAAGTTGGTGCACCTGCTCCTCAATTCATATTGAGAGATATTGCAAAGAATATCTTCAGATACACTGCTGTGTCCGTATTTTGAAATGTCTGGGCTAAATATTTGAGTTGGTAATAGCCTTCAAAGTGCACACGTCTACAGCATACTCTAACATCCTAGGCTAAACCTTCACCACTGTAAAAACACAGTAGCATAACACCACTTTCTGAAACAGTTACATAAACAGTATTTTTACTCACACAAACATATAACAACATTGTGGTGGGGTGGTAGTGGTGGTGTTGCTGATAGTGGTAGTGTCAGTGATGGTGTCATTGGCAGTGATGTGTGTGACAGGGATTGGTGTCAGTACAACGCGTTATTTTACGTCGCATTCCGTTACAATGCAGATTTTACAACGCAGGATCCATTACATCGGATGCCATTACAACGCATGGCATTACATAGCAGATGCTATTACAACGCATGGCATTACATCGTAAGTATAGGTAAGTATACCATTTTTTAAAAATGTTATTAAGTTAATTTAATTAATTTTATTTAAACAATTTAATTAAAATACAGTTTAAAATAGTCATTAATTGAATTTAATAAAATAATATCTATTTAATAAATGTAATTTTAATAAAAATTGTAATTAATTTAATTTAATTAAAATAATGAAATTAGTATAATGTACATATTTTTAAAATTGAAATTAAATTAAATTAATATTAATAATTTATTTAATTTAATTAATTTAATTTAAAAATGTAATTAATGTAAAATAATTAATTTAATTTATTAAATATATTTTAATTAATTTAAAAATGGTAAATATAATTTAATTATCCCTAAACACAAACCTACCCCTGAACCCTAAAACACCCCTGTACCCCAAAACCCAAACCCTGCCCTAAAACCTAAAAACACCCCTGTACCCCAAAACCCAAACCCTGCCCTAAAACCTAAAAACAACCCTGTACCCCAAAACCCAAACTCTGCCCTAAAACCTAAAAACACCCCTGTACCACAAAACCCAAACCCTGCCCTAAAACCTAAAAACACCCCTGTACCCCAAAACCCAAACCCTGCCCTAAAACCTAAAAACACCCCTGTACCCCAAAACCCAAACCCTGCCCTAAAACCTAAAAACACCCCTGTACCCCAAAACCCAAACCCTGCCCTAAAATCTAAAAACACCCCTGTACCCCAAAACCCAAACCCTGCCCTAAAACCTAAAAACACCCCTGTATCCCAAACCCAAACCCTGCCCTAAAACCTAAAAACACCCCTGTACCCCATAACCCAAACCCTGCCCTAAAACCTAAAAACGCCCCTGTACCCCAAAACCCAAACCCTGCCCTAAAACCTAAAAACACCCCTGTACCCCAAAACCCAAACCCTGCCCTAAAACCTAAAAACACCCCTGTACCCCAAAACCCAAACCCATTCCCTAAAACCTAAAAACACCCCTGTACCCCAAAACCCAAACCCTGCCCTAAAACCTAAAAATACCCAAACACCCCAAAACATATACCTCAGTACCCCAAAACATATACTCCTATTCTCATACTTATTTTAAAAATTACTTAAGTTAATATATTTAATTTATAATATTCAAAAACATAAATACATATTTTTTTATAATTAATAATAATTAAATCAATTATATAATATTAAATAAAATTAAAAAAAAATTATATACTTACCAATACTTACGATGTAATGGTATGCGTTGTAATAGCATCTGCTATGTAATGCCATGCGTTGTAATGGCATCCGATGTAATGGATCCTGAGTTGTAATAGCTGCGTTGTAACAGCATTACGACGTAAAAGTTGCGTTGTAAGTGTTACATACCGTGTGACAGTGTAACAGAAAACAATGGTTCCTGTGGGCAATCAACAATTAATAAATAATACATAACAACACAGTTGCAATAATCGAAGGCAAAGAGATGTCAGAGAAAGAAAAGACATATAACACAAGTTTTCTATGGAATCAACGTTGTTTTATAATGCAATCATATTATTTTAAATACAGTGCAAGTTTCAACAATTTGTAAAAAGATGACCATTAAATCAATACATAATAGGTGCTAACAGCCTCCTTATACAATAATAGGGGCTGTAAAAGGGTTCGCTTCAAGTTGACGATGACGTTTCGACCCAACTATCAATATGGGGTCTCATCAGGACCTAGCAATGAAGGATCACCTACAAAATGATAACCAATGTATCAGTAAGGAGGTTTAGGAAGTAAGGAGGTTTAAGGAGAAGGTAAGAAAACTGCATCAGAAAATGTATTTTGCACTCCGTAATCATACCTGGGATTGTGTGGTGAGCACCTTGTGGGAGTGAAAAAATGGGAAGGAAGGGTACTCACATAGGGCCCAGCAGGGCACTGTTTGAGAGGATAAGGAGAATTTTTTTTTTTATAGTGGGCACGGGTTCCAGGAAGTGCCACTAATTATCACCAGCTATACGTGTTACCGTACCCTATTGGGGGCAGGGTACTGGCCATCGAGAATGCTCATTAGTATGCAGGCCTTAATAGAAATGTAGGGATGACAATCCGTATCCAAAGTAGGTGTTTGAAAAAGGGAATCAAACACCCAGTAAATACCCAAGATACAAGTGTGGTCGCTGTATTTAAAAACTGCGTGGAGACTCTCTTACCCAATATAGTAGTCAAAAAGGCTGAACTATTTGAAGGCGTTAATGAAATAGAAGAGACGACAATCCATGTTCAATTTAAGTATCTAGAAGAAGGAGTATAATATATCCTGTCAGTATTTAGTTACCAGTATGATAGCTGTGTTTTAAATAAATGAATAGTAGGTTGGCTAGAGCGAAGCAAGTGGGAAGATGCTGGATTTGTACTGAGTAATTGTTCTCGGCGGAAACTCGGGTGTTTATCGCCGACCTGGCTTCCTGGATTAAGGAGAAACGGAGCCACCCGTGATTGGAATGGGATCCGTGTAGGGGTAGAGGCTGTCTTGCCTAGAAGGTTGAGCTTTTGTTCACTGGCTCTGTGGTCTTCCTGCCTGACAATCCTTCACAGGCCGCAACGGTACCACCGCAAACCAACAGCAACATCAAACTGCAGCACTTTAGCCAGTTGTCAGGAACATCAGACTGCACTTCTGGAACTGTCCAGACTCCATTGTGTTTGAACCTGCGTCTTCTGCTGTTCACTCAACTGTCTGCTGATGGTTCGTAGCTTAAAGCTAAACTCTGCCTCTCTTCTCGGAATTCATCAAATCACATGAATATTTTCTCTTCAGTGATACAGGGACCCTCCTATTGTGGATTTGCTGTTTGCTTTTCTGCCCGCCTAACCTATTGCTGCCACTGACCTCCTGATTCTGTGGGGGGCCTAACAACTCGCCGGACCCGCTTCGTGGGTCCCGCAGCGTCCCGCATCCACCCAGAGCTGTTCTAAGAGAGGAGCAGCAGCTGAGAAGACCTCGGGCGCGTGGAGTAGCCGGCAGGGCTGCGAGCTTTGAAGCAGGGACTCCAGCTACCAGGAGTCCCTGCGAGCCCCATTGGCCACACCTGGGCTGCTCTCCCTGCTGGCCCCGCCCACCCGCCCATCATCTTTCCTCACTGCTTCAAAAGGAGGTCCCTTGGCCGCTGCGCGGGAGCGCACCCGGGAGAAGCCCGGGACAAGGGCGGGACCGTCTGTGGCCGTCAGGGGCCGAAGAAGGCCGGGCTGGGCCCCCCGCTGACATTTACTGCACTGGTATTCCGCTTTATTAACAGTGTGCTCTGTAAGTCGTTTTAGTATTTAAAGTGTTCCATAGTTTTCCTGAAAGCGTAGGAGGCCTCACATTATGTCCTCTTCTTTTAGCACCCCCACTTTGTTGCCTCCCTTGAATGAGGCAGGGACAGCCATCATGGGTCACATATTTTAAACGAATAACTCAAGACATTGATAAGGAAATTGCCCTGGCGGAAAGACGTGCGGAACGTAGGTTATCCATCGAACTCCTGAAAAACCCTGTTGAAAAACGTCCTTCACAAAGTTTTCCGGCATTGGTTACCCCTTTATCATCTATAACACTGCCAGCTGTATCGGAAACATCTTACCCCTTTCCTCCAATTATAGAGCCACCGGTTGTCTTGTCTTTGGAATCTGACACTTCTACTTTGCCTGCAATCCCTCCTAGTACCCCTATTGACCCACCTATTGGTCAGCTATGTATGGCCCAACCTAGTGTCTTAACCCACGTAGTACAATCTAAACCTTGTCCTAAAAGGAAGAGGAGTGCAGCTCCAAAGAAATGTTATGTCCCAAAACTCCCGAAAAAAATTAGAAAAGTGGGAATATGTACACGCCCCCAGGATCCTACTGGGAGTAGTCCTAGTGGGGCACTGACGGGAGAGGGGGAAGTTGTTCCACTAAGTCCAGACCCTATAGTGATAGCGTCGCCGGAGACACTACCGTCCATTCCGCCACTGTTCCTCGAGTTGGAGAGACTAATGCGGTCCCTTCTGACTCCCATAGAGGAACGAGTTAAAAAACTAGCAGATCGGTTAGATCACTTTGAGCAGGCTAGTCTGGATAACTTTTTCTCCACAAAATCATTAATTAAGTCCCATTTTAGGACGGGAGAGAGTAGGAACCTCCAGCAACCTGCTGGGCAGGATGAAAGTGTTCCCACGGTCGAATTCCACTCTCCCGTGGTTAGCACTGTAATCGGGCCCCAGGGAAAGGGACAAAGCCGCAAGACTAACACCGAACTGCCAGCCATCTTAGGTAGTAACAATGGGGGGAAAACTAAGCTCCCTGACACCGTGGTTAAAGGTAGTAAAGAGTGTCCCAAAAATGTCACCCCTTTAAGTAATAGTACCCAACATCCACCAAGCACCCTGAAACCCTGTCTTGGTCTTGTAGCTGGTGGTAACAACAGCTCCAGAAAAAGCAATGCTGTATTGAATAACTCCCAGGCTTCCCAGGCTCCACAAAATGTTGGTCCTGTATCTGGTGGTAACAACAGCTCCAGAAAAAGCAATGCTGTATTGAATAACTCCCAGGCTTCCCAGGCTCCACAAAATGTTCCAATATCCGTCCTGTTGTTCCAGACACTAGCCGCCCACACTTCTTGTGATGAAGCCTCCCCCGAGGATACCCCCCATAAATCTTACCCCATATTCTTACCCTTATGCGGCTGTCCTTACCAATGTTCCACCTTTATTGGTAGGTCAAAGAGAAACCTTCCAGATGTTAAAAAACAAGGTCATGCACTAGTTAAGGGCTAATAGACCATTGCCCGGGGAAGTTGATGGTTTGATTATCGGGGTAAGAAGGGCCAATTGGATAGGTTGTACTCCCATAAATTTGGGGGGGGGAGTGTATTATAATTAACTTTCAAGATCCAAGGGTGGCAGGTTGGATAACGAGGCCGGGCTGGGGCACTAGCAGTGGTGGGATTGGTATTGTGGATCTTACCTTCTTCTACCCAAGACCAATGGGTGCCCAATTTGGTGTGAATAGTGATCTAGGCAGTTCTAGTCATCTACCACTGACAGGGATCGTCCCCTTCACTGTGCCTTTGTTACGACCAAACTTCTACAACGGTCAAACCTACAATTCCCATGATGGGATGAAAAATTCAGGGTGGGGCTGTTGACGAAAGTCGGGTGATTCCCTGAATATCGGGGGAGGTGTGATAAGGGGGGACTTATGTGGGAACTCTACTGTGTCTACCTCGGTTATAAAAGTGTATCCAAAAGAAGTGATCGCTGTGGGGAAGATTGTGAATTTGAGGGGAAACTGTGGGGCGTGTATGCAAAGTTTGGGGGGTGAAGAATCGTTCATAATAAGTACTATTGATACCCAGGAAACTGACGCTAATTTTGTGGACATTGTTATAGATCAGGAAGGGAATACTGAAAGCCCAATTAATCTTTCTTCCACGTTAGCTTTTGAGGTGGGAATTAGAGATGGCCCTAGCCCAGGGAAGTTTTTCTCGTCGAATATTGCGGGGCTAGGTAGTAGGCTATTGTCCCAAAACTGGATAGATTTTGTCAAGGGGTTTGAAGTGTGTCTATTCCAGGAGACATGGGCTTGCAATCCTATTTTTTTCCCAGGCTACTTAAATTTTTCCATTCCAGCGAACAGAGGTGCCAGGGGTCGACCTATGGGAGGCGTAACAGTTTGGGTAAAGCAAGGTCTACAAATTAAAGTGAAAGTGCTGGACCTGGGTTGCAAGGATATCCAATTGCTAAGAATGGCATTGGATAAGTGGGGTGCGGTAGACATATATAACATTTATGCTAGGGGTACCAACACTGGGAGTTCCCCTACCCTGGAGGCCCTGTCCACTTTCCTCGAATCACAGTCCCTGGGAAACAGAGTGGTAGTGGCTGGTGATCTCAATAGGACCTTTGAACCATTGGATAACACGGAAAATCCATTAGGGCAAGAGGAAGACATCCAATGGGGTGTTCCGACTCTAAACTTGGTTCCGGTCAAACGGTGGACGAAGGATATATTGCTATTAAATGCTATGTGCCTGGAATATGGGCTGAGGGCCCTAAATGGAAGGACTAACGGTGACTAGGAAGGTGTTTGTACATTTGACAATGGCCATAACAAAAGTAGAATAGACTATGTTATTTGAAGCCTTAATTTATGGCAGGGGGTATGCGATATGGAAATTGAGGGTAGATTGGAAAGTGATCACAATCCCCTCTGTGTCACCCACAATTGGTGGATGCCCATGTCAGGCAATCCGCAACCTCGTGATGGAGTATTACCTGTTATGGCTAATGATATGCGTAGACTTAAATGGCCAAGTGTGCTGGCGAATGCAGAATCTATGGACTATATAAGTTCAGAGGTGGATACTGCAATCGCCGCCATGGAGACAGCAAGCCCCATAATTCCTGGGTCCAGTGTAACCACAGACATACACAACAAGTTTTTTTCCCTTTTAAAACCACATTTTATGAGACCTTCTAAGCCAAATAGGAAAGTCCTACCCAAACTGGCTAGGTGGTTCAATAAGCAGTGTAGGGCAGCCAGATTAGCTTTGGGTAGAGCAATTAGAAGTAGGGATAGGGTTGTGATTTGTGCAGCCAGGAAGCACTACAATGTTAGTGTTCGCCTGGCTAAGAAAAAATGGGATGAAGAGTACTGGGATGAATTGCTGGAGGCCTCGGGAGCCAAGGATTCCAGGCTTTTCTGGAAAATTGTGAAGTGGGGTAGAGTTGGCACCCCAAATAAACCAGATATTAATGTTGATGAGGCGGCCTGGGTGGAGTATTTTAAACACCAGTACGCAGAGACTAAGGAAGTCGTGGCTGCGGAAGCAATTCCAGCTGTATTTTGTATTGAAAGTTTGTTTTCCCCT
This sequence comes from Lissotriton vulgaris, assembly GCF_964263255.1. Classification (NCBI taxonomy): domain Eukaryota; kingdom Metazoa; phylum Chordata; class Amphibia; order Caudata; family Salamandridae; genus Lissotriton; species Lissotriton vulgaris. Next base: position 1,260,282,277 of record NC_141693.1, read on the forward strand.
AAAGAAGCAGAATTATTAATATGTTCCTTACAAGGGGGTAGGGCACCGGGTTTAGATGGGATACCCTCCGATGTATTTAAAAATGATAAAGTACGGTGGGCCAGGTATGTTACCCTACTGGGAAATGCCATTGCAAAGGGGGCTGCAATCCCAGAAGCATGGAAGGGAGCAATAATCATACCCATCTATAAGAAAGGTGATCGGTCACTCCGGGCCAATTATAGGCCAATAAGTTTGATTGCCACTGTCCAAAAAGTGGTAGGGAAGATGGTGGTAAACAAACTGATGGACTGGGTAGAGGAGAACAATGCTCTGTCCCCCTACCAGGCAGGATTCCGGCGGGCGACCAGCACGGTAGACCAAGTATTCCGTTTCACCATGTTGCGGTGGGGGACGGTGTTGCTTGGCGAGGGCAGCCTATATGTCGCCTTTGTCGACTTGCAGGCTGCCTTCGACCTGGTCCCAAGGAGCAAACTCTGGACAGTTTTGAGCAGAATGGGGGTCCCACCTGAAGTTGCTCACTTTGATCATGAGGTTGCACGCGTGTAACTTTGCCAAAGTCCAGTGGGGGCTGAATGGGGAAACTTCTGTCGAGTTCCCGGTCGAACGGGGGGTACGACAGGGATGTGCAATGGCACCCTTGCTCTTTTCCCTATTTATTAATGGAATTGTGGGTAGGATGCTGGACGCAAGTGTAGATGCACCTTTGTTAGGGGGCCTCAGGGTCCCGATCCTGATGTTTGCTGACGATACTTTAATTTTGTCCAAACCTCCGGCTGGATTGCAGCGTGCTCTAAATATATTTGATGTTTTTTGTGGGGAGCATGGCTTTGAAGTTAATGTTGGCAAGACCAAGCTGATGGCTTTTCCCAAAGGCGTAGACCTCGCCCAAGGATATTTCTGAACAACAGTGAGCTCGAGGTAGTTAGTGTTTTTACCTATCTTGGGGTTGAGATATCAAGTAAGCCAGGTTGGTCTCACCATATAGGAAAGGCGGTCCTGAGGCATCAGCAGATCTCAGGGGCACTTCGGGTGGAGCAAACAAAATTAAAAACCAAGCCTATAAAACCGGTTCTTCTCGTATACGATGCCAAAGCTATAGGGTCAGCCCTATATGGGGCAGAAGTGACGGGTTTTGAGAGGCTTCTTCCCTTGCAAACATCAGAGAATAGGTTTCTAAGGGGAATTACGGGGCTTCCCCAGAGTGTGCCAATAGTTCCGCTCGGTCTCGATCTAGGGAGGAGATCTATTAGCGACCGAGCTCGATTACGGCCTATTCTCTATTGGAGACGCCTCTGGACTACCCCAGAGATTCAACATTATGCCGACGGGTTTCTAGCCCTAATTAAAGCTGACACCTTTCACAAAATACCATGGTTGAAGAAACTCAGGGTTGTTTTGGGTGAGCTCGGCCTCCCTAATCTCTGGGATAATCCATCTGGGGAAGTATTTCCAAGTAAAAACACCATTAAGACCCTGTATTGGGACTACATAGATGTAAGACTCTGGAGAAGTACAAAATTTGATACAATGGGGGGGAGATTTCTGGAAATTAAAATGATACCTGTATTGGAACATTATTGGGACAGTATTAGTGTCCCAATGGACAGGAAGTTATTTTTCCAGTTAAGGTCTGGTTCCCTTCCCCTGAGATCCTTGACGGGTAGATGGCGGAGCTCGAATACCTCATGCTACCCGGTGTGTGGTGCAACTAATGAAAGCATAGGCCACTTTTTATTTTTGTGTGAGGCCTATGCTATCCCGAGGAGAGTATGGCTGGCCCCAGTTTGTCGAAACCTTGGGGCATCTAGTGGTGTTGAGGGGCTAAGAATCATCTGTACTTCCACTGACATGCCTATTGTTCTGGGAACAGCAAAGTATTTGGGGTGGGCATGGTCCATTAGGCGGAGGGCTATATCTGTTAATACAATCTGATATTTGTTTTAAAGTTTAAACAACTTTTTTATTGTTAAAGCTTGCACAACTGTTTTAAAAGTATTTACATGTATGAAATACTGATTTTAACTAATATGTATTTTTAAATGTATGTTTGTGCTTTTATGAGTATATATCTCGAATAAAGCTTTACAACAACAACATAAATGAATACAATTTGGGTGCGGAGACTCTCTTACCCGATATAGATAATCAATGAATAATCAAGTAAGAGGTGCTGTCTAGGTCAGCTGCGGAAAGAGTGGTGGTGATAGTGCTGGTGGTATAGTGATATCACAGTGGTAAATGTGGCGGTTGTGATGTTGATGGTTATGGTGGTAACATTGTTGGTGATTGCTTTAGTAGTGTTGATTTTTGTGATGGTACGGTGGTGTTACATATAAAGTGGGTGATTGTAGTGGTAGGAATGTTGGCACTGGTAATAGCGATTCTGGTAATTGTGGTGTTAGTAATCAGGGTTGTGGTTGTGTTCTATGTGATTCTGAAGAAAAAGAGACTTAAGGAAACCTGGTCGGGAGAATATTTCACCTTGACCTATTTTCTCAGATCTTTTTTTTTTATGAATGGTGTTCTCAGGATGTCAGATCTGTCTACAATACTGCCCATGTCACACAAAATCTCTGCAGTTAATGTTTCAAAGGGACCGCTTGTGTGGGTGAACCCTTCACACCCCTCTTTCTCACCTCTAGGATTCATCATTGCTCTCTCTCCTTCTCCAACTTTTTTTTCTCTACCCCAGCTTCTACTGCTGCCATTACTGGCCTCTATCCCTATTCACTTGTCCCCTTTTTCATACCCTACTCCATCTACCTACAAGTACCCTTTGGCAACTGAACTAACTATACCATATGTCCTCAACTTCTGCTTAGACAGTAATATCTATTTCTATCAATAACCATATGCAGCTCTTGTCATACCCTCATCACTCTAGCCCTCCCTTCACACACACACAAATACCTCCATCCCGCTTTTATATACTAATGCCGCCACACTTTCCTATACTCTATCACTTCTATCACTAGTTAGACTAATTGCCTCTATTCTTTTATGCTGTACCTCATCCCATACCATATTTCCTCTACCCCACCTATTAAGTAGCACCTCTGACAATATCATAGTGCCTCTACCCCACATATTTCGCATGAACTGCCTAACGATGCCATTCTCCTGGGGCCACTGTGACATTATCCTCTAGTGTCAGTTTCCCAGTGCCACGAAGTACTCCTTGAATTACATTCCCTGAAAGGGGGCCACATTGTCAGTTCTGTTAATCTTGGGTATGCCATATGTCGCAAATGACTTCTACAGAAGTGTCTTGACATGAGCAAATGCGGTGGTTGCCACCAGCTCCAATATTGTGTACTTGGATTGGTCATCGACCATGGCCATGGTAAGCCTCCCATTCGAGATGCTCCGAAAATCTAGGCTCACTGAAGAGGCGGGGCATCTTCAGTGATCACCAGGCCCGGTGCTGCTGTGCTTCCTATTTTGCAAAGTCTTACAGCCTCTTCAACCCTGGCATGTATGCCCATGAACCACACCTTTCACTTCATCATTGTGTCCCTCATTTGCTAGATCAATCATCTGGCTCTCCAGCGATTTTGGGATTAATGTGGTGACCTCACATTACTATTACATTTGCCATGGAGCTCAGCTCCTCTCGAACCCTCCTCCACTCTCTGTAGTACGTCATCCTCCGCGCACGCTTGCCTGATGTCGTTGAGCGTCATTTCTTTGGGGCCCACGGTTGATACACCAAACCTGTAGGGCAGCAGCTGCACGGCCCATCACTCAATCCTTGGGAATGGGTGGGGTTTGTTCTCATGAATAAACTCACCAACAGCTTGTGGTCAGTTATCACTTTCAATACTTGCCCAGGTATGCATAAGTGAAAATGGTGGCAGGGCTATTTGATGGGGAGAACTTCGCATTCAATTTGTGCATTTCACGCTTTTGTGGCTGTCAATGTGTGGCTTGCAAATGCCAGTGGAGTCAACAGCCCCGGCTCGTGCTGCTGCGTCAGGATGGCCTGTAATCCCACAGGGCTTGCATCCACCACCAGTTACATTGTCGGCATTAAAGCATGCCATTGTGTTATCCACTAGGAGAGAGTTTTTAAAATGTTGTCCATAGTATCCTGCTCCATTGGGCCCCTCACCCGTTTCACCTCAGATTTCATGAGGGCACTGAGTGGCTCCAACAGGGTGGCTAGGTTCAGGAGGAACCTGCCACTCTAGGTTGCAATTTCCAGGAAACTGCAGATCTCCATGGAATTCTGCGGTGAGGGTGCTTTCTTTACTACTGTGGATTTTCTGGGGTCAACCTGCAGACCTTCCCTTGAGAATACAAATCTGAAGAAATCAATAAAGAATTCGAAAAATGAGCACTTGCCCTAATAAGGGTCATGCCAGTCTCTTTCAGTCTCTGAAGTGTGACTTTGAGGTATTTGTGATGGTCAGCCTGCGTGGTGGAATATACCAAAATATCATCACTGATATTGAGGACCTTTTCAAGTCACATTAGAGTCTCCCTGATAGCATTCTGAAATACTTCAGTGGCTGGTGATATCCCAAAATGGAGCCTCTTATATCTTTTGAGCCCCAGGTGTGTCGAGAATGTTGTGATATAGTGACTGTCAGGGTGAAGCACTAATTGGGGGTATCCAGTATTTAGATCCAGTTTGGGAAACCACTTGGCCCCATTCAGGTCAGCGAGTATGGAATCCATTGTGGGGGTGATAAGACACTCTCTGTGGATTTCTATGTTGGGAAGGTACATGTTGATGCAGAGGCAAATTGCTGCATGCTGTTTGAAATCTTCTGTTATCACAGTGGTGATACCCATGGGGGGTCCTGAAGCCTTTTCTATTACATTCATCTGCTCCAGTTTTTCGAGTTCTGCTTCAACTAAAGCATACAGGTAAAAGGGACTCACTGATTACGGAGGGCTGTGTGTGGCCTGTATGGTCTTGTTGATGTGTAATTTGACAGCAGCCCCTTTCTTGCATCCTAGCCCTTGGAACTGTTCTGGAAACTGATCTAGGTCATTATCCTGCAGTTATAGGCCTTTTTTGACAAAGAAGGTGAGACCAAGGTCTTCTGCTGGGTGGCACCCAATTAGCCTTCCCTTGCCCTATGGCATTGCATTAAATCATATTTGGATCTCTCTATCTCCATGTCAAACTTTCACCTCCATCTTTCCCCTCAGAGGAAGCGGTTCCCTGCTTCATACACATACCTTGGTTTGTGATCAGCAGAGGGGCAGGCTTGGCTTCAGCAGCAGGTATTTTCAATGCGCCATCACATTAACCGAGGCCCCTGTGTTAATCAGAGCTGGAATGGTGGTGTGTGTGATCATCAACTTGCAGAGCGGTTGTGGTGAATAGCCTCTGGTATCTGGGGCCATGTGATATGTACGGAAAACGTCTTGTCCTTCTGGGTCTTCATTGTCCACTTCACTGGCTTGCTACTGTAGAAATGAGATTCGTATCAGTCTCACCGGTGCAGGACACTCTCCTTGTCTACAGGTTCAATAAATGAGGAACAACACTGGAGTAGAACAAAACACACGTTTATAATAGCTCATGAGATGTCTCCATCATACAGACACTTACAAGTGCCTGAGAGGGAACAAACTAGAACAGCTTGTGGCCAGCCTTTTATACACTCTAGGTACCATAGGAGTACATTAGAAAACCCCTTAGTCATGGTTAAATCACACTTTGCATAACTCTCTAATGACATTTTTAGATAACGCTTACACAACCCCGTTACACAATGCCGCCTACATGCTGTACTGTACAATCCTGATAAATCCCTACCCACGTCACTTTCACAGATAAGCAAGGGAGGTTACAGGTTAGTTTAAGCATCTGTGTTTGTAGGCCTTTCGGCAGGGCAGGGCAGCTTACTCTGACACGCAAATATTATCAGTATGACCAGCTTTCGGTAAACACGCAATTTCTAACTTAGAAAGTCCCCGCAAAAACACAAAATGGAGCAAGCAAGCAAAATGAAGAAGAGCAGAGGCTAAGTTAATAGAACACAATATTTTTTACCGCTTAACAGTCCCTTCTTTTAGCCTCTGCTAACTGCATTTTGCCCAATCAAGAGTATATTTCAAACATATATATATATATATATATATACTTTCAAAAACTTAATACATGGAGAGTAAAAAAACAAATCAACATTATACTGCAACAGTCAAAGTTGCTCTGTCTACATCATTCAAACCTTCCCTATCTATTTTCATGAATTCATCTATTTTGTTGCTGAAGTATAAGCTGCTTATTAACATCACAAATATTCTCTTTCATACAGGGATACAGGAAATACATAAAGAATTACAGAGAGGGCATATAATAGGCATACATTGAATAAAAAGACAACATCCTAGAATTGCGCCTACTTTACAAGCTGCTATAAGAAATCATTTCCATCCCCATGACATAACAATGTTCCAGAACCAACTAGACCAGGTCCATGTTCCCATGTCCTTGGTGTATCTCGGCCGCTATCTCATGTAATCTAGCCATGCGGTTCTGCAAAACTACAAGTCTTGCCGCCTAAATTTCCTCAGTGATGTTAGCTAAAGCTATCATAGTCTGATCAACTACTGCTTCAACTACTCTAGTGAATCTTCGTATGTTGAGAGGTGGTCCAACAAAGAAGAACATACCCAGGTTTATATCAACATATTCTTGCAATGAGGTATCAGTCCGATCCACTGCTTTAATATCTATCATTCTCTTGGTCTGAGTTAATAAGGGATTGAGGGACAATAGTCCAATCTTATGATAAGAAGCTGGAGCGAAATTGTCGGTCCCCAGTCCACCGCGGCTATATCCTGATTGTTGAGGAGGGACTCTGACCACTTTACACCACTTCCGGTCGCAAAAAGGTTGGCGTTCTAGCGGCCCCTTCCTTCCACGATAAAAACCGGATACATTGCAAAAAGTGCAGCGGACGCACCGGCGGAGCGCCAAAGGCGCGCAAAAGGCAAGCCCGTCGGAGCCCGTCCTCTCCCGGATGGGCCCAGGGGCCACTATCCAAGTCCAAAACTCTTTAAAAACCCTGTGCCAATAAGATATACATCTGCGCAGCTACTGAATTATCATAGATTGCCCCAGGCTGAGTGTGACTGTCTTGATCCTTTGGATGAGTTTACTAAATGCCCTTGCTGTAGCTTTAAATTTAACAAATCATGTCTTAATGGGGAGTATTGTGCAATTACTGTGAATAGTCCCCTTCAACACAATAACTGCCCCGCCTCCTGCTGCAAATCTACTAACATGACTATTGCCTTCTGGAATATTAATTGTCGCTCCCTTCCCAAACACAAATTGGATATATTCGACCTATTAAGTAGTGAACAGCCTGATGCTATGTTTCTACGTAGCTCGTCCTTACATTCCAACTATGCTATGGTTAGGGTTGATAGAGAATTTAAGATAGGAGGTGGTATCGCCATAATTTTAAAAAAAATGTACTCATGCAAATTAGAAGCACTCGCTTTCAAGGGCTGTGAATCAGGCCTTTTTAAACTCGTGTTGACTCCTCATTTTACCTTGTCTGGCATGCTTGTTTATCGCCCCCCTGGCTCGCTGACTTCTGGGTTGGCTTTAATTCCATCTTCTCACCTTCTCAAGGCGGCAAATTTCACCATCTTGGGTGACATTAACATACATTTGGATAACCCTTCATGCCTCACCAGCAGCACGCTGATTTCTGATTTCGCAGCAATGAACTTGCCGCTGTGTAATACAGGCTCTACTCATTAATAATCCACATTTGTAAAGCGCGAACAATCACCTGTAAGGGTCTCCAGGCGCTGGGGGCTGTCAGGAAGATTAGGCAAGCTATTGCCCAGAGTCACAAGGTTCTGGCCTAATCTGCCGCCGGCGCCAGGGATCAAACCGTGATCCCCAGATTCCAGCATCAGTCACCCCGGCCGGGGCACCACACCACTTCCATAAGGCAGGCCACTCATTGGACCCCATATTTTCCAACCTGTCTTATATCCAATGTTCTCCATCTCTTCTCCTATGTTGGTCAGATCATCATGCAATCAAATTTCATTACACTGTTCCAATCAAGCTGCCCATAGCTATCTCTGGCCCACAGTAGAAATCTAGAAACTGGAGCAAACTGGATATGAATGTCTTTAATAAGCTTCATTACTGACAGTTTTCCTTCCATTCCCCATGTCTCTACTTCTTCTTTAGATGCAATTCATAGCTGGATTCTTAAAGCAATTGACAATTGCCTTCTTGTCTCTAATAAAACATCATATAACCACCGCTCCCCTGCCTCTTGGTTCACGGAGCAATTAAAAGTAGAAAAATGCAAATGCAAAAACTTAGAAAGACACTGGAGGAGAAATTACACAATCGAGTCCAAAATAAAATACAAAAATGCTTAAAAAAAATCAAGCGCTCTGCAAAGAAACACGTGCAAATTACATCACACTTACTATTTCCAATGCACAGAACTGTTCGTGAACATTGTTTTCTATGGTTAAAAAACTCCCAGGATCAGATACTCAACCTACACCCCCCACCTTAGATGGTTCACAATGCAATGAACTTGCCAATTATTGTGTGGATAAAGTTAAAAACATTCACTCCATGCTGAGCGGCTCTTTGACAGCTATGACTATGCAACAAAGCTTTAACCAGAGTTCACTGATAAGACAGAACCCACCAATAAATTGCAATCCTGGTCATTACTACATATTTAATTCATATAAAAAAAATCTGGGCAGCATAAAATGAGGTTCACCCCGGGATCTTTTACCTTCTACGGTGCTGCAACAACTTGACACACCTTCCCTTGAACTAATTATGGATCTTAATGTCTCCATACAGGAAGCAATTGTTCCTCCTGAATGGAAGCATGCTATGATTATTCCGCTCTTGAAGAAAGCCAATGCTGACCCTGCCCAACTTTCCAATTTTAGGCCCATTTCCCTTCTTCCGATATACTCTAAAATTCTGGAAAAACATATAAACGACCAACTTACACAGTTCATTGAATCCTCTAAATTTTTACATGATTCTCAGTCCGGTTTCAGATCCGGTTTCTCAACAGAGACAACTCTGTTGGGCGTCACGGAACTGCTGAGACACCGCTTGGATATGGGGGACACAGCAGCCCTCATACTACTCAATCTGAGCACAGCTTTTGACATGGTGTCTCACACTAAGTTAATACGATCCCTTCAATCCCTCTGCATCTCTGGTTTAGCTCTGAAATGCCTGACATCTTACCAACGGCACGATTGTGGAGTCCCTCAGAGCTTTATTCTTAGTCCACTGCTTTTTAATGTTTATGTTAAAAGACTGGCGACTATTGCAGAAGAGGCTGGGCTATCCCACTTCTCTCACGCAGATGATACCCAGATCATCTTCTCTCTTTCCTCTGTGAAGGTGTCTGGTCCATCAGCTCTTCAAGATGGCCTAAGGAAAGTTGCAGCATGGATGCAAACAAACATGCTTAAACTTAATGGAGACAAGACCGAGGTTCTTATTCTAGGGAACAATAAAGAGCTATGGGGCCCCTGGCATTGGCCCACTGAACTGGGTACTCCACCCCAGCCCACTCAACGGGTCCGCAACTTGGGCTTCATTGTTGATGACCGGCTGTTCAAGAGACAGCAAGTAGTAAAAGTGACAGGTACCTACTTTACTTTATTGAAGTGGCTGAGAAAAGTTGTCTGTATGCTCCCTTATTCCACCCAGAAAACGGTGGTCCAGGCACTTGTGACCTCGAGAATAGACTATGGCAACATTCTCTATCTAGGAGCCAACAAAGATATATTGCGGAAGGTACAGGTAGTGAAAAACTCTGCAGCGAGATTACTGTGCCGAATTCCTAGAGCCACTTCCAGTGCCAGTTATCTACGTGCTCTCCATTGGCTGAAAGTGGAAAGTCGTGTCAAGTTTAAATCTTTAAGCTTTTTATTCAAGATCAAGTCCGGCACTGCTCCTCAGTACCTACAAGCCTTGGCCCAACCCTACTATCCTTCACGACTACTGCCTTCCACTACTCAGGGAAACTTTTTGGTACCCAGGGTCAGACTCTCACGGATGGGAGGTCGCTCCTTTGCCTTTTTCGGTCCCACTTTGTGGAATACTTTGCCTGTATCTCTCCGTCTTGAAATAAATGTTGCAAGGATTTAAAAACATGGCTGTTCAAACAATAATTCTATACTTCTGTTTCCATCCTCAGGCTGGCAGTGGCAAACCCTTTTTGGGAAGCTGTGGGCCTTACAAAAACAATTTAACATAACATAACAAATAAAACAGGGGGGAGGAGGAAGGATACATAACATAACATATCCCTGAGCATCCTGGACGTAGATAGAAATAACCCTTATTCCCACAAATAAAATATGTATTATGGGATGCTGGAAAACTACTAAGGGTCGGACCTGTTATAGTCAATACAGTGTCGCAATCACTATTACCTACAAAAATGGGACCAAATCTTTTCACACATAAGGGAGATTGTGTGTCTGTTACTGTTATAACAGGGAATCTTTTCTCTTATTTAGTGAATGTCCTTGTAAAAGCATATCTCATACCAGAGGTACCTCTAGCATATTCCTCCATTTCCCATTCTGCTTGCGGATCACCATCAATGTTTGGATAAAATACTTTATTACATTTTTTATTAAGACCCCCCACATCAGCTTTAGAAACACCCTTAATTTGTGACCCCACAAAAGTGCAAACCAAGCGCAACAAGAACCATTGGTGGAAAATGGGAGAGTGTTAAGAGGATTTCCCTCTGCACCCTGATGTGCTGGTTACAATCCGCAAACCCAACAATAAGAAATATTAGTAATGCTATGAGTATAATGTAGCATTCAAATACACAAATTATTCTTGTAAGAGAGTCTATGCTTTACATTTAACGGTGACAGTGTAAAATGGTAATGCTCAGACGGTGTGGTTGTTGGAGATACAAACATGTGCACAGGATAATTTAAATGCAAAAACCAAGCTATAACACAAATTCCTATATCACCAATTAGACTTGCTACTAAATAAATAGACATCCGTTTTTGTTTCCTCTTTCCTGATGTGAGGTGTTGAATCTCCTGGTGTTCTTCCTCCATAATTAGCGACCAAAACAAACAATGTTTTTAATAGTATTGTCTCTTAAAAAATGTTGCACAAAATGGACTTTTTCAAAAGAGTCTTATAGTTTATGTCCAATGCGTGTATCCATTAATGGGGAATTTTGAAAGAAAAAGCAAATACTTAAATCAAACACTTGTTCGCCTCAACAAAGTCCAACAAACTTAAAAGGAAAAAAAATGTTTCAAGGGGCGTATAGTTCAATGATAGCAAAGAAATTGATACAACAGGTACTCAAGAAAAATCGTTCACTAATTTGTTCCCTATAGCTTAAAGGATTGTTAGCTATACTTCCTCTTTCAAAGAATGCAATTCGAGTCCCCTATAAAATCCTGTCAGGGAAAATCAGGGAACTGAAGCTCAGGACCATGACAAATGATCACTATTTTGCTTTTGACCTGGTTCCTTGGCCAAGTAGTGGAAAGATCTGAATCTAATTCCAGTCCTGTGCAAAGTAAATTAATAAGCACTCGGATAGTGTCGGGGGTTCTCTGCACTAATAACCCTAGAATTCTTACCATTCGAAAACTGTAGGACAGTGCGAGCCTTGGAGCCAATTCCTTCTGTTCGTAACTCGGACTGCTGTTCGCGTTGCGAGAAGGACCTGTTCAGGCTCTTTCCACAAACTCTTCGTACGGACCCAATCACCAGGCGTAACGAATGCCCAGGACCTTCAGAATTGTCAGGAAGTGAGTCTCGCACCTGTTGCTGAATCAATGAAAGATTGTCTGTAAGTTCCTTCATGTAATCTAATAAAATAGGGTACTCAAGTTCTCTCATTTTTTTAGGATGTGTTGGACCCCATACATTAATTGGCCACCCAAATGCCACTTCATATGGTTTAAGGCCAGACTGCCACTGCTCGGATGGACATAAGGGTTGATGGCAAAGCATCAGGCCATTTAAGCCCTATCGAGGACTGCATTTTAGCTAGTTTAAGTTTTAAAGTCTCATTTCAGCTCTCCACCAAACCAGCAGATTATGGGTGATTAGCAGCATGAAATTTCTGATGTATAGCTAAACTTTCAGAAATACATTTGACAACATGAGCAATAAAATAAGGTCCCTTATCACTCCATAAAATTTGACTGATTCCGATCCGGGGAAAATACTCCTTCAAAAGGATCTTAGCTGTCGTAAGTGCAGTATTATCTTTTGTTGGATATGCCTCCAGCCACGTACTTATGGCACGTACTATGACCAAAGCATACTTAAGGTTATTGCACCTTTCCAGTTCTATAAAATCCATGTGCAGGACTTCGAATAGCTCACTAGGTGGAGAGAACCCTCCTTTTGGACTAGCCACTCCCCTCCCCTGATTGTGTTGCAAACAAATTATACAATTTTTAACAAGATGTTCAGCTGTTTTTCTTATATCTGGATGCTCCCATACTTGTTCTAACTGTGTGGCTATACTTCTTGCACTAACATATTCTAGGCCATGTGCCATAGTAACAAACAGTAGTACATAGGAACCTTGCAATTTCCACCTGTCACCATCTGGCCCTCTTCTCTAACAATTTTCACTATCCAATATTCCTGTCCTCTGTCATTGTTCTTTTTCCTCTTTTGTTACTATCTGTTGAATCTCCCTGATTTCATTATTTACGTCATATTTTTTTTCTGCAGAGGAGTATATTACATACATTTTTTCTTGTTGGGTATGTGCTGTTTCTTTTGCAGTACTGTCTGCGAAAGCATTGCCTCTTCCCACATCATCTACTACTTTCTGGTGAGCACTACACTTAACAATAGCCACCTGCGTTTGTAGCGTTAATGCAGTTAATAAATTCGGAATTAATTCTCCTTATTGTATCCTTGTTCCGTGTGACGTCAGGAACACCCTTTCTTGCCATAAGCGTCAGCAATTATGTGCAACTTCAAAGGCATACTAGTTATCTGTACAGATATTTACAGACAGCCCTTGACTAAGCTCACAAGCTCTCTAGAGTGCAATAAGTTTGGCAGCCTGTGCGGACTTATAGTGGATTCAAGCCGTGTCCACAATTGTGTGCAGCATAGTGACAACATAAGCTGCAGTTGTAGTGCCACCACGCAGCTTGAAGCAGGACCCATCTACACATAATTCACCCTGTGCATCAGACAAAGGAGTATCGGTAAGGTCCACTTGACCTTTAGTCTGTTCTTCAGTGGTGAAAAGACAATCATGTATATCACTAGACTGTTCAGAAGACAAGGGCAACAAGGTGGCTGGGTTTAGAGTCAGACATCATTTAAGAGTTATGTGTGGTGCTAACAAAGTGAGTTTGTACCCGGCAAGTTGAGCACTCATCAACTGTTGTGTCTTAGTGTGATTCAATAAGAAATCAACTGAATAGGGAACAAAAACCATCAGTTTATGGTCCGGTACAAGTCCTGCTGAGTGTCTGATCGAAATGGCAGTTGCTGCCACAGCTTTCAGACAACAAGGAGGTGCCCTGGCAACAGGGTCCAGAACTGCCGAAAAATATGCACATGGACGTTGTTTGTCCCCTTGTGGCGGTGTTAGGACAAACAATGCGCAACCTTTTTGTTCATGTACATAAAGGGAAAATGGTTTAGTGTAATCAGGTGTTCCCAATACAGGTGCAAAACACAATGCTGCTCGGAGTTGCTGATATGCATCTTGACACTCATAGAACCAGGGCAAAGGAAATTGAGTATCTATTGTTGTAAGGGCAAGGAGCGGTTTAATGATAAAGGGAAAAATTTGGGATCCAATGACGACAATAGGAAGCCATGCCAATGAATGCCCTAACGTCCCTGTGCATCTGAGGAATAGGTATGTGTATAGCCTGAATTCTTTCTTTAGTCAGTGTTCTTACCTCCTTTGACAAGAGGTGACCTAAATAGGTAACCTCTAGTTAACGGAACTGCAACTTTTTTCTCGATACTTTGTGCCCCAATTTCGCAAGGTGAGTCCATAAGAGCAAAGTAGCCTCAATACACAATTCAGTGGTGTCGGCTGCTATTAAAGATCATCCAAATATTGTAACAATGAAGTCCCTGGAGGTAACTGCAAGGTATCAAGTTGACGTTTAAGGGCCTGACTATAAATACTCGGACTCTCTGTATACCCCTGAAGAGCACAATAAAATTGGAATGAACTCCCTTTAATCGAGAAACCAAATGAATACCTACTAGAGGGTGCAAGGGGAATGGAAAATAACATATTTTTGAAATCTATTACTGAAAACACAGAAGCTGTGGCTGGAATCATTGTCAACAAAGTAGTAATATCTGGAACTACAGGAAACTGTGGCACAACTATTTTATTAACTTCACGCAAATCAATTACGAATCGGTAAACTCTTTCTTTCTCTTCAGAAATAGAACGCTTCAAAACAGGTGAAATAGGGCTGTTACAAAAGTTGCAATCAGTCTCTTCCACAACTCCTTTTACAATCAGATCCTCTATAATCTGAACTAAGGCGCTTTCACCTTCAGGAGCTATTTTATACTGAGGTATGAGGGGCAGGACAGCATTCTGTTTAACCTGAATATGCACATGTTCAATAGACAATAAGCCGACATCAGTATCACCCTCTGCCAACACAGAAGGCGGGACAGTGGATAATGCATGTGAGATGTCATTGATAACATACTGCCTAATACGTATCGGCTTACCAACTGTAACATATACACCATCCGGTGAACAATAGATGCGTGCACTGAAATGTTTGAGTAAGTCGAGACCCAGCAGATTTTCAGGACAATTTGGTGCAAGAAGAAATTATGACTGGACAGTAAACGGTCCAATAGTAAGATCCAGGGGTTTTGACACAGGACTTAGAATAGGTCTCCCAGCAAAGCCTACGTATAGATTATTATGGCCAGATGAGGGAGTCCCAGGGATCCGTTTTTTAAAAAGCACACTTTATGTAGCCCCAGTATCCACCAGACATTTCTGCAAGGTCCCCAATATTTCAGCAGAATAGAAAACCTATCCTTCCCCTCATCCTACGCTGTCAGTTAAAGTGCACACCCATGACATTGGATGCTCTGAAATTGTCTGCATAATAGGCTTTCGTCGGGACCGGATTGTTAAAAATAATTCTGTCTTTTCCTAGGACTGGGGCGCTGTTAAGGACCCCTTTGCACTCCCCGTCCAATACTTCTTCATTGTTTGTGAAGCAATGGGCATTCAGATCGCCAATGTCCATCCTGTTTACAGTATGCACATTGATTCTGTCCCAACGGACCAAATGCCCGAAGGTCCAGAATATTCCTCCTTGGGAGATCAGCTCTAAAAACCCCACGACCTCTACCTCTCTGTGGCCCATAAACCTGGTTCAATAACATTTTAGTTTTCAATTCCTTATTTGTACCCTCTTTTTTTCCTTCTCTTTATTTACTTGTTTCTCATAATACTGGGCCATATCTAAAATATTTGGCGGGGAAGAAGAAGCACAAGTACTTTCAGGTACATTTCATTTCTGTGAAATTTTAGGCATCAAGTTAGCTACAAATTTATCCACAAATAAATGTTGACCTATATCAGAAGTTGTGTCTTGACCACTATAATCATGAAAAGTCGTTTCAAACCTTGTGAAAAGATCAGGAACCGACTCATCTTTCCTTTGATTGCAGGCTACCAATTTCACCTATGATATTTTCTTTGATGGCATTATCTCTTTCAAATAAGTAATGATGTGACCCGGTAAATCTAATTTAAGTTGTGGTGGTTTCTGCCCGGCTTTCCTATCAATATCTACCGCTTGTATTTGCACCCACGTACTATCGAAGGCTGCATGGTCCTGCTTACGGACCATATGTGAAAGGTCAGGGGGCAATGTCAATCCGAAAAACATATCAATATCAACTAAAGTCATAACACAAGAAATTACGGCAGCATTCAATTCATCATAAAATGCACTCGGGTTTTTCCTAGAGTCTGGCAAAGAAGTTTTAAGGGCCAACATATCTGCTTGTTTCCAAGGGGAATACATCCATTGAAACCGAAGCCCAGCCAAATTAACACCCTGACCGTCACCTACGGCACCTACGGCAGATTGAAACACGGGTGTCACTTCCCCCATAGGAAAAGCTTTAGTCGAGGCGAACATGAGCCTTTTAAGTTTTCTTTTCTGAGTGTTATCTTCTACCGCTACCTTTAGGAGAGCGGTACAAAAGGGGGTGGTGATGGACGGAGCGTCTGAATCAATCAAACACTCACACCCAGTCAAAAGATCTGGGTTTAATTCATCACCGTTCTTTAGCCCACTCTGCCACCCCAGTTCAGACATGGCTATATGCAAATCAGTCTGACCCTGTGCCTCATGGGAACAGTCCAGCCCGAACTGCCAAGCCATGTCTTCCCTGGACCGTAAACAAGCTTCCGGGGACCGGTTGCTGGCATTCCAGCCGTCTTCAGCCCGGCTGGTTTGAATCCAGTGGCAAAGTGAGCAAGGGACTCACGTCTGAGCATACCCGGTCACACCTATGGTGGCCAAAAGCGGTACAAAAGGGGGTGGTGATGGACGAGCATCTGAATCAATCAAACACTCACACCCAGTCAAAAGATCTGGATTTGATCCATCACCGTTCTTTAGCCCACTCTGCCACCCCAGTTCAGACATGGCTATATGCAAATCAGTCTGACCCTGTGCCTCATGGCTTGGTAGTTCGGGCAGGACTGTTCCCATGAGGCACAGGGTCAAGGCTGATTTGCATATAGCCTGTGTCTGACCTAGGGTGGTGTAGAGTGCAAAAAAACGATGGATTTAGGCCCAGATCTTTGTACTGGGGTGAATGTAAGACATTGTTCTGCATTCTGTCCATCAACCGTGTTTTTTGCAATTTTCACCTCGAGTGGGCTGGGTATGCTCAGACGTGAGTCCCAGGCTCTCCACATCACTGGAGTCAAGCTATCCTGGCTGAAGAAGGCTGATAGCCAGAAACCGGTCCTTGGGTGCTTGATTCCTGTCTAGGAAAGACATGGCTTGGTAGTTCGGGCTGGACTGTTCCCATGAGGCACAGGGTCAAGGCTGATTTGCATATAGCGAGTGTCTGACCTAGGGTGGTGTGGAGTGCAAAAAAACTATGGATATAGGCCCAGATCTTTGTACTGGGGTGAACGTAAGACATTATTCTGCATTCTGTCCATCAACTGTGTTTTTTACAACCTTTAGGGGAGCAGCAGTCAGGGCTCCATCATTTGTCCTCTTACTTACCCTAATTAATTCTCAAGGAGCTTCCTCATTCATATAAGTCCTCCAGTCCTCTATTAGTGCATTAGCCATTTCTCCCACAAGATACTGTTGAGTCATTTGTGGGTATTGTGTCAAAGTTGTATTGACCTCATCCAATTGTATACCATCATCCCGGACCCATTTACAAGCCTTAACCGATAATACCACTTTGTCATCCCCCATAAGGGTAGATCTATGACGTCGTTTAGGAGTGCGGGGTGTATGGACTACAGTTTTTCTATCAAGAACAGGGGTAGTAGCAGAGGCAGTGAATAATGGAAAGTAACATTTGAACTAATGGAGGTAAGTGGGGAGGTGCCGTCGGGACTGCATTGTTTCCAACAAGATTGGGCGCATAAGGAGGCTGGGCTGGTCTACAAAGCATTTCTTCTAATTCTGAATCCTCCTCTTCTAAACCCTTAAGCCCTGCTTCTTCCTTAGTCACAAATGCTTTTTGCAATTTAAGTTTAAATCATCTCTCATCATTCTCTACACTTTCTTCTTGCATTTTTAGTTGGGGCTCTTTAATCTTCTGCGCGATGGTCTGATCTTCAGCTTTCTTTCTATCTTTTTCTTCTTTAATTTGTTTCTGTTTAATATACTTTTCCATAATCCTAAAGCATCAAACATACTCTGCCTACTTTTCTTTTTAAAAAGTTTTTCCTCTATTTATTGCAATTTATTGTAATCAAAGGTACCATGAAGTGGACACTGTAAACTAGCATCGGTCGTCGTATATTTGTTCCATAATGCACTAAACAGTATGGAAGAAATCATATATTTAATGTACATTTCATAATTCGGAGTGCCTTCTAAAGGTGCTGGCTGTCTTTCTTCCAACACATATTTCCTGCTGCAGCAACAACATAATGCATGAAGCGTGCTTAAAACAGGCCTGTTTACTAAATACATCTTAACAATAGTGTTAAAAGACTCATACCAAAACCAAAACATGAGAAAAAATTCTCACATTACCTGTCAAAGGCATTTCAAATGACTTTTTCAAACAACCCCCCCAAAAAAGACAACCAATTCGATCCTACCTGATCGCAGTACTCCAACTCCCACCTGCCGATCCTCAGCTCAATAGAGCACCTCCAAAAATGTCAACCAAAGAGCCCCAGTTGAGAAACACAGCTGCCACAAAGGTCAGGTCGATAAGCTGAAAACTACCTAGGAAGCGAGAGCAAGTCTCAGTCTTCGGGGCGCCCCTTCAGTGTTTCTGTCCTGTCGAAATGACCTCCTTCTGGTCCAGCTGTGTCCCCCATTGGGGCCCAACATTGGGCGCCAATTTTAAAAATGAGATTTTTATCAGTCTCATAGGTGCAGGGACACCCTCCTAGTCTACGGGTTCAATAAATGAGGATCAACACTGGAGTGGAACAAAACATAAGTTTATTATATTTCATGAGATGGCTCTGTCATACAGGCACAAGTGCCTGAGAAGGAAAACACTAGAACAGCCTGTGGCCTGCATTTTATGTACTCTAGGTACCCTAGGAGTACATTAGAAAACCCCTTCGTCATGGTTACATTACACTTTGAATATCCCTCTTATTACATTTTTACATAACGCTTACTCAACCCTCTTATACAATGCCTACATGCTGTACTGGAAAATCCTGATAAACCTCTACCCACGTCACTTTCACAGATAAGCAATGGAGGTTATAGGTGTTGGTGGGCTAACAGTTTAAGCATCTGTGCTCATAGGCCTTTCGGCAGGATAGGGCAGCTCACTCTGACACGCGAATGCTATCAGTATCACTAGCTTTCAGTGAACATGCAATTTCTAACTTAGAAAGTCCCTGTAAAAACACAAAATGGAGCTGGCAAGCAAAATGAAGAACAGAGGCTAAGTTAACCAAACACAATATTTGTTACCACTTAACACTACCAGTCCCCTTTTGGCTGTGCTTGGGGATTGGTCATGGATAGACAGGTTTTGTCTCGTATTGCCTTTGTCTGCAGTCTCCTCCCACGGGCCCTCTTACCCACGTTCACTATTCCTGCCAACCCTTTTGAAGTGATTGTTGAACACTGAGCAGGTGCAACACACTGCTGGGCATTTCTCTACCAGGTGATGTTCAAGACCACATTTTCTACAAGGTGTGCCTCTCTCATGCCTCCTTCTCCCTCTTTGTGGTGGCAGTCTTTGCAAACTGCGTTGACGGTCTCCAATTTGAAAATGAATCCCTTTGGGGGGGGTGGAGTGCCCCGCCTCTTTGTTTTATGACCTCCATCTCCTCTGCCCTGGCACTAGACAGATCATAGGTGCAGGCCAAAAAGAACATGTCTGTCAGTCTTATCCAGGTTGTCTGAGTATGAGCCTCCTCAGATTGGCTGACCTGCACTCCTATATCAACTGTGCTCTGATCGCTTTATACTGGCTGTTGTCCATGCAGGTAATGGTCAAGGCATGCAGGTGTACATAGACGTTATCCAACGTTTCCCCTTTTCCCTGCTGTGTCTGGCACAATTTGCATTGTTCAAATCGAGGTTAAGTTGGGAGTCGACGTGTGCATTCAGGGCTGTCACAGCTGCATAATAATCATTGACACCCCATGTGTCTGGGAGATGCTGATGGAGCTTGTAAATCTCATCTCCCCCAAAGTGTACCAAAAGGGACCACTTCACTTCATTATCTCTCTTTCTCGTGGCCCTGAAGTACTTCTACCCCTGCCCTACCCAGACCTTCACTCCTGGGGTGATGGTGGCTGGGTCCATGAGTTCTCTGAAAGGTGCTAGGGCCCTAATCGATGAGTGGGCATTTCCAGGCACTCCAGCAGCCTCTGTATTGGGTCTGCCCCCTGGGCCCATTCATCCTGTGCATCATCTGCCATCACCCTATCCCATGGTGGGGTAGCTGGGCCTCGCTTGCCTTGTGATGATGTGGGAAAATAGCTGCTTACCTGCCCTTGTGCCCCTTCTCTATAGCTGATGGTTGCACGATAGATGAAGGCATCCCTTCTCAGCACTGAGATGCCCTTACCTGGGGTATGCCCCTTGCCCGGTTGTGCTCCTCCACTAGCCTGGGCCTTTCTAATCAGCACCTTGTACCCCTTCCCCGAGCAGAAATGCTTCTGACCTTCCTTATCATATAGCCAGTTGCAGTGAGGGGTTGCCTACCATAGGTGGTGCTGCGTCATTGCACGCCATGGCCTCCCACCTTCACGCACTTCGCGGGGGAGCCGCTCGCTTCATTCTGGCAGCGCTGATTCAGTTATGCCTGCCTACAATGACAGGCCGCACCCCAGTGTGCAGTAGCACTTCAGCTCTATGCCTTGGAGTTAGACAGCAGGCAGGGTGGGCTGCTCGCTGCTGCAGAGCATGGAACACCACGCTGACCGGCATTTGTGGGACGTTGCCATCTCCCGTTGCCATTGTAAATTGGTGAACATCTCAGTGACCCGCTTGGATAGGCCCAATGGACCAACACCAAATAATGGGATGTTCACACAATTGTACTGCAGTCAGGACTGAGCCAGAGCGGTCAGCCTCCTTTTATTCATCACCGCGCCATGACAGGCCGATGTTTGTGTGCTTTCGTCACTCCCCCGACAATGAGCCCGGATGACTCACTACACATAGTACATTTGTCTATATGCTAGTGTCACTCCCCAGTCCATACATTAGCTCCTCAACTATAATACCTCTACCCCAAATTATGAACTTGACTCTGTAGGTTAGATGTACCCATGCAATGCTACTGCCTTCCCCAGCACATTTACACCTTGACACCTGTCTTCTATATTTACTCCTCTCCTTTTCATGTTACTGTTTTTAGTCCCCTTTACTGTGTATTTTGCTTGTGGACTTTTCTCAAATATTTTGAGGAAATTGGGATTGCTCATTTTGGAAGTTCGCCAAAATGGAATTTCACTAGCCCAGGATCATCAGATTGGTGCACTTCATTTTATTTTTTTCTTCATAATAAGGCAGAATGGTGGTGGTAATCATAGAGGTAATGGTAATGGTGGTGGTGATAATGGTGCTGAAGGTAATGGTAATATTGGTGGTTATGGAGGTAGTGGTCGGAATGGTGGGAATGTTAATGGTGTAGGAGGTGGTAATGGAGTCAGTGATAAAAGTGAAGAAATCATTTTGATAGGTTTAATGATTGTGCCAGAAGTGATAATTAATAGTGGTGGCAGTGGTAATAGGCGTGGTTATGTGGGTAATGGTAGGGGTGATGGGAAGCCAGGTCTGGTGACTTAGTGGACTAATGGGTTCAATGTAGGGGCCTTTGATTGACCTTATGGTCACAATTTAAAATCCCAGCAGGTTCACTAATCCTTTCTTCCTTCTGAGGTTGATAAAATGAGTATAGTTGGGTAACAATAAATGTCTGTTATTCAGCACCAAGATGCTGACAGGTGAATGTGCACTTCACAAATACACATTCTTATGGTAATGGTGAGGATTGTAAAAGTGACTGATGGCATAATGGTGGTAAGGGAGGTACCAATGGTAGTGGTAACTGTATAGAATACTAATGGTGGCAGTGGTAGTATTAAGGCACTGTATTGTCAATCTTACACAAGCCTATGCGTTGCCAATGTGTAACATTTTGATAAAAAATACCAAGTGCAATTCCTATTGGGGTTTGCACACAAATTATAAGCCTGGCAAACATATGAGAGAGGTTGCCTGGTGATCAGATTTGAAAAAAGGAATGAGGAGCCTATCAGTCTGGTAAGAGAAGCTGTGGTAGAACAGCAGGGCAGAGCAGAAGCAGGGAGCACTGCATAACAAATGAGCAGATCAGTAAGCATGTAAGAGAAGTTGCAGAGTACTTTTTTTTTTAAGACCTTTATTGTAACTCAATGCAAGAACACAGCATTTGGCCTACAACCCGCAGAGAGAGCCGGCCGCAAAGTAGTTCCATGTCCATACATCAATCACCTTGATAAATCTTAGTAGTTGAGACCAAGGGCATGGTGCTACAACAATTAAATATGACGAACATAGGTCTTGCATTGCCAACATATAGGTTACAAGCAGTCTCATTTTTATGTAAACATTAGTAACAGCTGAATACTTCAACATCCCCCCTCCCCAACAACCCAGGGATCCAACCAGGTCAGCCTTCAATAGTGCATAAAATCAGAAGACATTCAAGGTGCACGGGACACTGAGTTTGTCACAATATTGGTTGAGGCACTGGTCAGGTCTTGCTCACTCACAGAAGGCTTATTTAAGGAAAGAAAACATACCATAGACAAATGGAGGCGAGGTCAAGTGTCTTCAGATGCCAATCCTATAATGCGTATTCACATGATGAGGTGAAGAACATCAATACCATAGTCACGGACAATAGACAGAGAACAAAACCCTCTACCGAGAGTCACTTAGCAAATATAAAGCAGAAGTTAAAACTGCTCAGGCTGCCCACTTCTCGAACAAGATTATGAGTGCCAAATCAAAGCCTAAAGACATTTTTCAAATTGTGAAACAAACAATTATCAAAACCCCCACCCGATTTACCAATCACTAAATCTTCCACCCATTGTAATAACATTTCTGAGTTCATTCATCAAAAAGTGAATAAAATTTACTCAGCCTTCCCCCATAAGGACATCACCCTCTCAGCCCAACCCAATGAAACCTCAATCTCTTCCCCACCACAACCTCTATCTACCTTGACCCATTTCCCCTCTCTAGACCTTGTAACCCTTGAATCCATAGCCCGAAAAGTCAAGTCCGGATCCCCTGATGATCCAGCCCCTCCAGACATCATTATGGCGGCCTCACAGTTCATTCTGCCGACCATTAGAGATGTCTTAAATTCATCTATCACCACCGGCATTGTCCCGCCCGCCTGGAAGCAGGCCATGGTCAGATCTTTATTGAAGAAATCCAACCTGGATCCGACTGACCTTGGTAATTACCGTCCAATCTCCCTGCTCCCATGGGTGAGTAAGCTTCTGGAAAAATTTATAAATCTCCAACTGGTAAACTTTCTAGAAGAACAACAATTATTTGATCCCACCCAGATCGGCTTTAGACCCAAACATGGGACTGAGACTGCCCTTCTTATGGTCACAGAGGAGTCCAGAAAGATCCTGGACCAAGGAGGTTCAGTGGCAGTGATCCTCCTTGACCTTAGCGCGGCGTTTGACACGGTCAGCCATGACATCTTGCTGCACCGTATATCCAACGCCGGGATCAGGGACAAAGCCTGGCTGTGGTTCGAATCCTTCCTAAAGGATAGATACTTCCGAGTCTTTGAGGGTGAGTCTATGTCCACCTGTAGACCTTTAAAGTGTGGGATCCCTCAGGGCTCCTCTTTGAGCCCCGCATTGTTCAACATATACATGAGGCCACTGGCTGAGGTCGTCCGCCCATTTGGGATTAAGATCATCTCCTATGCGGACGACACGCAGCTGGTGGTCTCACTGGCGCAGGAGGCCAATATGCCTGCGTCAGGCGGTCTCAAAGAATGCCTAGAGAAGGTCAAGGGCTGGATGTCCTCTTCATTCCTCAAATTGAATGGGGACAAAAAGGAGCTGATGCTCCTAGGTTCCCCTGATTGCTACTTCCCCAACACCCTGTGGCCCCCCTGTCTAGGCCTTCCTCCAACCCCAAAAAACAACATCAAGAGCCTTGGGGTTTGGTTGGATAGATCCTTATCATTTAGCACCCAGGCCACAAAACCCTCAGCCGCCTGTTTTGGACTCATGAGAATGTTAAATAAAATCTTCCCTCTCCTTCCCGTGGAGGCAAAACAGGTGGCTGTACAGGGTCTAATACAATCACGCCTGGACTTCAACAACGTGCTTTATCTCGGTGCCCCAGAATATACCATACGCAGACTCCAGATAGTGCAGAACTGCGCAGCACGCCTGCTGCTCAACATCCCGCGCAGACAATCGGTGAGGGCCGGGCTGGCTAGCCTTCATTGGCTACCAGTGCGCCAGAGGATTCTGTTTAAGGCCATGTGCATTGCACATCAGGCCTTCTGGGATACGGGCCCCAGGATTACCTGGGACCTAATTACCCACTACCTCCCGAGCAGAAACCTCCGCTCCAGCCAGACTTTCTTGGCCACGATACCAAGAATAAAAAGATCCAGATCTGGCGGCAGGACGTTCGCCTACAACGCATCCATGGCATGGAACAACCTCCCCCTGCACCTGAGAGCCAATTGCAATCTGCCCACATTCCAGAAACAGTTAAAAACTTTTCTTTTTAATCTGCCCCACTAATCCCAGTTAGCCCCCTCCGCAGGTCCCTGGTTATTCTAGCGCTTGGACGCCCTCGGGCAGCAATTCGCGCTCTATAAATCCACATCCATTCCATCCATTCCATTCCACAACACGGCAGTGGACATCTGCCGATTCAGTAATGACCGAGAAATGACCTTCAGTCACTGCACCTACGCGCTGTATCGTACATCAATCATCATCAAGCTTAGACAGCATATACGCAATGTAAGGGCCCCAAACATCACGTGGGCGCGAGGTAGCAGGGAGTTCTTCATAATAACAAGTCAGCTGATCACGACAATATGCTATGTCTTGCAACCATATTTTTACATCGGGCGCTCGTTTCCCACCCCAGCAAGCGGCAACTCTGCGCTTAGCAATCTGCATCGCCAACACTACCAATCGTCTAATTCCGGCCGGCACTCCAGAGGCCATGCCCAGCAAACATAAGCACGGGTCAGTAGCAATTTCAATTGACGTCATGTCAGATAACGCTGCAGTCACAGCCGCCCAGAACGCATACACACGTGGGCACCCCCAGGCCAAGTTGATAAAGTCGGCGCCATCCATTCCACAACGCACACAGATAGATGATTCGCAGAGACCATACTTGACCAGTTGTGCAGGTGTATAATACCACTGTTGCAAGAATTTATAGTGAATGAGTCGAAAATTTCCATTAGCTGCAAATTTACCAGTCATAGAACAGCACTCAGACCATTCATCATCAGTCAAAGGTTCAGGCAAAAACGCGTCCCATCTTGCCTTCGCAATCACACCACCTCCTCCCTCATCCTCCTGTGATGCCCGGTACAATCGCGAGATCAATTTCACCCGATTGGTCATTGTATATAATAACTGTTGTAGGAGGGTTTCCGTTCTCCCACAGAACTGAGCACAGAGATCTAGAACCTGGGTGAGTTAGGGTGACCCAAAACTCACCTTTGTTTCAGAAATCCCCTTACCAAGCTAGCTACAGTGTCTCATCGGTAGTAATTACTTCCCAATGACTTAGACAATCCAGAACATGAACTTAGGGTACCTCAGGTATCGTGGAACACATGAACACTCATTCGTTATATAATCATTACAAACCGAAACTGGGAGGCAAAGAACACACGTGCAAGTTTGAAATGTTTATTTTTCAATGCAAAGTTCTCAAACGCAGTATCTTGTATAATACCAACATACATATTATAAAAATCAGAGTTAGCAGCATAGTCACTAATCCATAATAAGCAAAAGGTGATAGCATGTTATGATACAAAAATCTATAGAATTCTGTATCACCTATATTTCGCGCACCCTATTCAGTATATTATATTATATCTAAGAAGGTCTCGTTTGGGTTCTAGCAGGGCGGGCTCATACCTCTAATTCTCAGTAGGAGTAGATCACATCAACAGCTACCAGCTCTCTGCATGCGAAGCATCAAGTGTGTTGATTCATTCCCTGTAACTCTATCTTAAACCCGCGTAGAGCCCAATGTTGGCAGCAACATTATTTGTGTTATGTCTAACGTGGTGTGAGGATCAGGCCTTCAGCAACCTTGTGTTAGGTTATTCTTAGAGTGTGCAGTTCTCGGTGTGCAGACAGTTGTACCAAGTGTACTAAGCACGACTGATACCAGAGCAATAACATATTATTCTCAAATAAATCACATCTTTCGTCTAGGTTGAAAGCTACAATAACAATTAGGTGTCGTGTGCAACCTGAAGCTGAAAGAATATATGGCGTTTAAACATTTAATAAGCTCATGGTAACTTAACACAATATATAGAAACGTAGTAACCATATGACACTGTAATGCGCCTAACACAGGCGGTTCTGCCGGGAAAGAAGGATATAAAGCGTGTATCGCAGCTCGTAGCCTGACATAAACTAAAGTGGCCATGGAAGTTGCAGAGTACTTAACCTTGAAAAGAAATGGGCGCAAATGTGTTGTACAATCCTACTAGCCCAGGTACTCGCCAATAACTACGCCACCCACAGAGAGTAATTTTACTCATCTTTATTCCACAGAGTGTAATTCAGAACTAAACATTCTAAGCCTGCTTTCAACTCATCCCTCCAACGGTGTATAGTGTAAAGAGTTCCAGCATTCTTTGTTTACAAGACACTGCATCTCCTGCTTTGTTGAATAAAAAGTTAAAACTTTTCAAAATAGATAAATACATAAATAAATTCACAGATAATCATAGATATATATGCAATTATAACTCTTAATCATCGTGGCACCTGAATCATGCATCCTCATCGGGTCATTGGAAACTGAGAGCTGGCAGTCGTAGTGTCAGTGATCTGCACAGATGAGGTGGAATCATCAGCAGACTCAGAGACAGCAACAGTCTATCTGGACCCAGTCTCTACATTGACATTGATTTTTGGTGAGTGAAGGTCCACTTGTCGACAGTGAGAGTAATCTCTCGTTAAGGACTTCCCAGGACACTGCGCAGTCTCAATGTGTCCTTTTGTGCTAGTGATAGTAAATTGTTAAGCCTCAAATGGAGCATCAGACTTTCTTTTTCGGGGTTGTCTGACAAACACTCAATCTTCTCTTATAAAGGTTACATCTTTGACAGGATTTCATTTGTCAGCATATATTTGCATCTTTTATTTGCAAACAAAGTATGGATGTTTTCCTCAGTCTTCCGTCTGTGGTTAGTCCATTGGGGTAGGTTTGTTTCCATGTCTCTTCCCAACTTTGGAGTTGCAGGGCTTTCCCCATGTTGCTTAGTGAGGGGTTGAAAAGTAAGCTTGAAGAGTAGCGTTCAAAACAACTTCAAGGTCAAGCTTCTCCAATTTAGCATGCTGAACAGTTTCCTTTTGAGCACTCCTGGACCGTTATACCAGGTCATTGGCTTGGGAAAAGAGTAGTGCTTTTTTAATGCTTTATATTGAGGTGATTTAGAAAGTCTTCGAATTCTCGACTATTAAAGGGTGGGCCAAATTGTAAGATTGCAGGTACACCCCATGTTTCAAGGATGACATCTAACCTTTGAATAACATTTTCATGTGTAGTCGATGAAAGGTCTTCTACCAATCAAAAACTGGAGTTCTCAACAACAATGATTAGAAGATGATGTCCATTCTCAAGGGGACCAAACAAAGCAACCCCAAGCATGATGTGGCAATTTTAAAATGTTCAATGGATACTGAATAACTTGGGATGAAAAACAGTTGCATACTTGACAGAACTTTTAACTCTTGTTCAACCCTTTCATAGCGATAAGGAAATCAGACTTGATTGCAGAGAACTCTCTAGGGGCAACTATTCCTCGATGTCCCTCATGGGCGATGTCGATCAGTTACTGTTGTGGACTCCCTGGAATACCAATTCATGTACCTCTCAGGATGAAGCCTTCTTTAATCACTGATTGCTCATCTCTTACATATTTGAATTTTAAATACTCACTGTCATTAGTGAGAGGTCTAGAGTGCTGGGTTCCTGACAGGTGAGAAATAATGTCTTTTAACTATCTTGGCTCGTGGTAGTAACAATTTGTTCTAAAGACATGGCAGCTGGTGTGCTCAATTTTACAATTGATGTAGGCCTCTGCTGTTTTAAATGGGGTACCAAGGCACTGCACTGGTACTCTTGAAAAACAATCCGCTGGTTTCTGAATATTCCCTGGACAATGAAGAATTGTATGAATGTATTCTTGTAACCTCAAAACCCAACGTTCAATTCGAGGAGGCATTTTCACTTTGGGATTGCCAAAGATCATCAACAGTGCTTGATGATCGGTCACTACTGTGAAAGGCTTTTGTAAGAACCTGTGGAAATATTCACTAGCCCAGAAAACTGCCAAACTTTCCTTATCAGGTTGCGCGTAAGCATGTTCTGTTGGGGACAGGCTTTTACTGGCTTATGCCACGATATGTCTTCAAGCATTTGTCTGTCCATTGTGCTGTGCAAGAATGTTACCTAACCAGACAGGGTTAGCATCAACTACATCCTCTGTATGAAGTTTGAGAACAAAGAAGGCCATTTCATTAGGGATCACTGAAATAATATCGAGGGACAAAATATCGACTTGCAAAAATATTGTGGACAAAATATCGACAGTCAAAATATCGAGTTTGTATCTACAAACAGGTAAGTACAAAAATATCGAGTACAAAATATCGTTTACAATAATATAGTTGTAAAAAATATTGACTTTATTAAAAACAGTGTTAAATTAAATTAATATTCAAATTAAATTTCTAAAATATACTTAAAAATACTTAAATTAACTTATAATAATTAAATAATAAATGAAAATACTAAAAAAAAATGTTTACAATCTTATTTGTTAAAACATATATATATATAGTAACATACTATAATTAAATAAGATACTATTATATTACCGTACGATACCAGAAGTGTAAAAAAAACTATTCCCACTCCAAAGAGTGCAAGCGTAGGGAAAGCTTTGGATAGCGTAGGGGTTAAAATTACTATTCTCACTCCAGTGGGTGCAACAGTAGGGAAAACTGACCCTGAACCCAAAAAATACCCCTTTACCAAAGAACTGAAAACTGACCCTAACCCTAAAAATACCCCTTTACCCCAAAACCCAAAACTGACCCTGAACCCTAAAAATACCCCTTTACCCAAAAACTGAAAACTGACCCTGAACCCAAAAAATACCCCTTTACCCAAGAACTGAAAACTGACCCTGAACCCTAAAAATACCCCTTTACCCAAAAACTGAAAACTGACCCTGAACCCTAAAAATACCCCTTTACCCAAAAACTGAAAACTGACCCTGAACCCTAAAAATACCCCTTTACCCAAAAACTGAAAACTGACCCTGAACCCTAAAAATACCCCTTTACCCAAAAACTGAAAACTGACCCTGAACCCTAAAAATACCCCTTTACCCAAAAACCCAAAATTGACCCTGAACCCTAAAAATACTCCTTTACCCAAAATTAATTAATATTATTTAATTACCAATTAATTATTAATTAACAATAACAATAAAGTAAATATATTAGCACATTAGCTGTAATTAATTTAATTTAATAATTAATATTATTTTCTCCCAATTAATTAATTAACAATAACTTAAAATTATATATATAAATAAATTACTCTAATTAATGTAATTAACTAATTAATATTATTTAATTACCAATTAATTACTAATTAAAAATATGTACAAAATTATATTAATTAATTAACTAATAATATTAATTAATTACCAATTAATTATTAATTAAAAATATTTAGAAACATATATTAATTAATTAATTATTATTAAATTACTCCCCACCCTTATCCCCTATTAACCCAACATCCCGCTCCTAAACATTAACTACAATTTATATTACTATTAATAAAAAAAACAATTTTCTACCTTTTTTCTACATATTATCTATATTTTTTACTTTGACTATTTATCAATATTTTGTCTTGTCAATTTTTTTGAGTCGATATTTTTGTACTCGATATTTTTTTATCGTTATTTTATTCGATATTTTGACCAACGATATTTTTGTTATCGATATTTTATTGTTGTCGATATTTTTAACTCGATATTTTGTCCATTCGATATTTTGGAGTCGATATTTTGTCTGTGCACCTTCATTAGCATTCTTGATGGCTTGCTTGATTGTTTGGAAGCTCTTCACACATTCATGTGACCAATGAAATGGCACATGGCAATGGCACATTCTTTTTTGTCAGTTCTTGTAGTGGTACACTGATTGTCGCAAAGTCTCGTATGTATCTGGAACACTAACCTGCCATTCCAAGGAATAATCGTTACATCAAAATGTAATGTAGGGGATTTAGTAGATAGCACTTGCACTTTAGCTGGATCAGGTTTCATATCCCAATCAGAAAAGACATGGCAAAAGAATGTCAAGCTTTTCTTATGGAATTCACATTTGTCAGCATTCAGAGTTAAGCCTAGATCATTCAGCACATGACATACTTGCATGAGAGCTTTGTCATGCTCTTTCTGAGTGGCTCGGAAAACCAATATGTCATCTCTATAGGTAAATGCATTTAAAACAGACTATATGATATGTCAAATGACATCTTGGAAAAGTTCTGCAGCAGAGGATACACCAAAACTCAATCACTAAAAGCGAAACAGACCATTATGAGTAGAAAAGGTTGCAATGTACCTGGATTTTTCTTCAAGTTGCAATTGGTGATATCCTTTATTTAAGCCGAGTTGAGAGAAGAAATTCACACCATTCAATTAAGTTATCATATCAGCACTGTGCAGACCTGGCTGTCTCTCTCGCTCAATCGCCTTCGTTGGCCAGATGCATGTCAACGCATACACATACAGCTCCTTCACTGTTTCTTTTAGGCACTACTACAATGGGAGAAATCCAGATTTTTGGACCAGTGGTGCGTTCAATGATGTGATGTTTAAGCAACAAAATCATTTCCTTTACAACAGCTTATTGCTAGTGAAACACAATGGGCTCGATTCCGATCCGGTAAAAAAAATCCCCCGTACGATTCGTATTCGTAGCCGTTTCCGTACGACTCGTAAACACACCGTACGACCCGGCGAGTACGATCCGGACCGGGTGATCAGGACGCTATTTGTACGGTCCGCGTCAGGTAAGGGTGATTCGTACGGAAAAGCGCTCAATCACATACACACCGTACGCCGCGTACCCCCCATGATCACCGGGGTACGCGCCGTACCCCTGCGATCATGTGGGGTTCGCGGCGTACACCCAGCGTACATGGGGTGCGCACCATACACCCACCGTACATGGGGTACGGTGCGTACCCCATGTACGCTGGGTGTACGCCGCGTACCCCACATGATCGCAGGGGTACGGCTCATACCCCGGTGATCATGGGGGGTACGCGGCCTCCCTGGGGGGGGCGTTCTGTACTTGTTTAGGCACGAACTATGCGTTTACGGCTGTTTCCAGCTCCCGTAAAAAAAAGGGTCGTACGTTGCGTACCCAACACGAATCGTACTTGCTGGGTCGTAAGAACCAGCCGCGAACCGTAGCGATGTCACGTACAGCGGGTTCCGAGTGAGACTCGTACGGATATTTTAGTCGTACGGAGTCCCGTACGACTCGTACGGTCTTTGGCTCCTGGTACGGATCGTACTTCGTCGTACGTACGGGGACGTGTACGGGTAGGATTCGTACGGGGAAAATTGCTCCGTACGACGATTCGGAGCGCATTTTACTGGATCGGAATCGAGCCCAATGTG
Source organism: Lissotriton vulgaris (assembly GCF_964263255.1). NCBI lineage: Eukaryota > Metazoa > Chordata > Amphibia > Caudata > Salamandridae > Lissotriton > Lissotriton vulgaris. The sequence goes on from NC_141693.1 coordinate 1,260,313,970, forward strand.
TCTGTGTCTTTGAGCAACAGGGTGAACATCCTCATGTAAATGCAACTTTACTTTCATTGTTTTGAGTTTTCCTAACCCATGAAATAACTAAGAAAATTAACTTACAATTTCATGATGAGCATTCATATTGTATAGTTCACTGAAACTGTGCCATGCAGTACATGAATGGGCACTTGTGCCACTGTTTTCTTATGTTTAATTGTGGCGACAAATGAACCTTGACTTTTTAAGGGTGCTGAGGCAGCCCATATGTAGACTTTAGTTTTTTTACTTTGTAAGTTGGGGTAACGGTGACAATTCTTCAAACATCTCCTCTGGCATGTTATTTATCGATGTACCACTGTCAGTTCTGAATGGTACCAAACACTGATTTATCTTTAAGGTAATCTTAAGAAAATGCTTGAATGTCTTTGGTGCTTTTTCATGTTGCTTTTTCTTCACTTTGAATTTTTTCTCACATTCAACTAGTCCCACATGTGCATGCTGTAGGAAGCTGGCTCCGTATATACTATACTAAAGTAAGGTATAGTGTGCACAGAGGCCAGTGAATCCACAGAGGCGTTACAGAGGCTAAAGTAGATAATATTAATGTTCTCTTGTGTGGTATTGTGGGCAAGCGGTTAGGCTTATCAGAAGGCAATGCTAAGCATGTGTTGCACACACACAGCCACTAAATAGTTTGTAAAAATATTACTTTTAGTATATTTATTTTACATAACCAATGATACTTTGATGCAGTTAAATATGTTTTACAATGTCACTGTTTTTCAATATCAAAAGTGGACACTTAATTTTTCAATCAATACAATGTTATCCTATGAGAGGAAACACAGTCAGCAATTTGCAGGCAAGTACAAAATTATAAAATTACGCTTTGGATGAAGAATTAGTACCTGGCAAGGCTCATGTAAGTTACCTTGGTGCACTACCAGCGGCACAGGGGCGGCCGGGTGCAGAGGTCAAACTCGGTATTTGGAGCCAATATTATCCAATGGAGAAAGGAGACAATCGAAGGGGTACTACTTGCAGGTAAGAAGCACAGTTTTGGAACCCAGTCTACAGGGGTTAAGGTAAGCACAGGGGGGCCACAAGGCAGCCCTAAGCTTACACCTCCAGCGGCACATGGGCGGCCAGGTGCAGAGTTCCAACTCTGTGTCGGGTGCCAATGCAAACCGATGGGGAATCCCCAACTTTGAAAAAGGCTGCAGGCTCAGGCCTGGAGACTGATTAATGGAAACCTACAGCTGCACAGGTAAGTTGGGATGTGCTAAAGCATCGGGACACCATTGGTAGATCTCCCGAAGGCCCAGGCGCTCATAGTGCATGAGTGTCCTTTGGCGGCAAAGTCAGTTGCGGTTGGGGAGGTATTTAGACAAAATATTGAGTCAGAAATGTAGAAATACCAAGTTGTAAATATTGCGACACAGAAATATCAACAGGAAGAATATTGTGGTCAATAATATCGATTTTAAGGTAAGAAATATGTATTTTTTAATATAGAAGTCATTAATATCATTTTTAATTAGTGTTATGTATTTTAGTATATATTTTAAATGTATGTGATATATTTTTTGTATAAGTATTGTTCATGTTTTTTAATATATCTGTTACATTTTTAGTAGTTATCTATATTATTTTAATCTAATTCTGTGTTTTTTAGTTCCATAGCTGGTTGTGGGTTTATAGGGGAATAAAAGTCCTGATTATTTTTATAGGGGAATAAAAGTAATGATTATTTTTTATGTATTAATTACAAATTAACAATTAATTGATTTTTAATTAACATTTCTTAATTAATGTGTAATTAAATATGGAAATTATGTAATTAAGTTTAGGTGTGGGTTGTGGGCTTTATAGGGATGAAGAGTGGAAAGTAATTTATGCTTAATTAATTAATAATTAGCTGATCATTAATATTAATTCATTGATAATTAATTTGGGTAATTGTTTATTTTTGAGTGGGTTTTGGTTTTTAGGGGTAGAAAGTGGGAAATAAATAACTTTTACTTACTTTATAATTAGTTGGAAAATAGTGTTAGTTTTTTAATTGAAAATGCATTTTAATGTGTAAAACAATACTTTTTTAGTTGTGTTTTGTGGGGATTATAGGGATTAATTGTTTTGTAATTACGAATATTTCTTCCATTGATAATTAATGATGTTAACTATGGGAGTATTTTTTTTAAATTTAGATGTGGGTTGTGAATTCTGTGGTGTTATAGGGTAGGATATAAAAAAACTAAATGTATGTAAAAATGTATTGTTTTGCTTCTAAATAATTTCTAATTAAAAATGTGTTTGAAAATTATTTTTTATTTTATTTACTATATTATTTGTGGGTATTTGTCATATGCATTCAACATTATAATACGTTTTTATTTTTTAATTGTTAATAATAAACATATATGTATTTTAATTTTTAACATATTTATATATTTGTTCATGTATTTTTTTTAACATTTTTTTCTTGATATATTGTTTGTTTTTAATTTTGAACTGACTGGAGTGGGACTAATACTTTTTACCCCTCCGCTATCCAGCACTTTCCCTATTGTTTCACTAACTGGAGTGGGAATAGTAATTTTTACATATCCGCTATCCAACCCTTTCCCTACTGTTACACTGACTGGACTGGGAATAGTAAATTTTATTCCTCTGCTATCCAGCACTTTCCCTACTGTTGCACTGACTGGAGTGGAATCGTACATTTTATTCCTCCCCTATCCAGCGCTTTCTCTAGAGTGGGAATAGTCATTTTTCCGACAATAAAGTTTTAAAGGGGGTGATGAGTGTGTTTAACAGAAGTTCTTGATATCCTTAGGCTGAATCCTTAGTCATGTAATCAGAGTCAAAAGTCCAAATTATGTAGAAAAATTGCTTTTTATTAATTTAGATAAAACCATGAACAGCCGACACGTGTTTCGCCCCCTATGGTGATTTGCGCCGGGGCTTTTTCAAGGCTATTTACAGTATACTGTGTTCATTACAGATCGTCATAATATGGGTTAGTTTTCCACCAAAGTCCGGTTTGTTTCAAAAATTTCAATTTGTAAGGGTGTAATCCTCAAGTACCGTCGCACTCCGTCCGCTCGATGTTCTCCGCTTTCGCGTTCTCGTTTTTTGAGTGTGCTTTCTTGAATAACAAAACGTGAAAACTGATATGGACTTGGCATTTCCTGTGGACCATTCTCTTTCCCTAGAATAGTCATTTTTCCCCCTTTGCTATCCAACACTTTCCCTACTGTTGCACTCATTGGAGTTGGAATAATAATAATATTAATAATAAGGATATTTATAAAGCGCCTGGTTACGCCTTCCCCGCGTGTCCCCGCGCTGTGGAGAAGGACTGTCAGACACAGAGCGCAACCCTTCGCATTAGCAGAAACTACTGGGTGAACAGGAGAGTTTTAAGAAGACTCATAAACCTGGTCTCTGACTTTTCCAGGCTAAGATAAGCCGGGAGTTTGTTCCAATTTTTTGCAGCTAAGAAGCTAAAAGAGCGACCGCCCATTGTTGCTTTCTTAATCCTATGGATTAACAGCTGCCCTGTCCCATCAGATCTCAAAATTCCACCTGGCACATACCTGGTGACCAGGTTCCCGAGGTACGTTGGAGCCTTGTGCCAGAGAATGCGGTGGCAAATGAGAAGGGATTTAAACAGCACCCTTTTCTTGACAGGGAGCCAATGGAGAGTTTCAAGCGCTGACTTTGACGCCGCCCGCCTGGATAGTTTTAAATCAGCTGTGCTGCTGCATTTTGCAGGACTTGCAGCCATCCCAGATTCTTTTCAGACGCTCCCAAATATAATACATTCCCATAATCCAGACGGGAAGTAATAAGAGCGTCTGTAATCGTCTGTCTAGCTTCTAGAGGGAGCAGATCCAGTGTTTTATTTAAAGTATTTAACACACCAAAACATTTCCCCACTAGTCGACGAATATGACCTTCATAAGAATGGGTGGGGTCCACCCATACCCCTAGATTCTTAGCCTCCGTACAGGGTACAGGGGTAGGACCTAGACATTGTGGCCACCAATCCGCAGTCCAACTGGATTTGTCTCCACCCACCACCATCACCTCGGTTTTACCTCCATTCAACTTTAAGCAGTTCTTATTCATCCAGGAGGCCAAGTCCTGCATGCATGCCTTAAAGTTGGAAGCCTCTGCTGAGGGTGTCTGGGATAGGGAGATCAGCAGCTGGGTGTTTTCTGCATATGAGACTAACTCCACCCCGAACGCCTGTACCACCTCAGCCAGGGGAGACATGTACAGGTTGAACATAGTGGGGCTCAGGGCAGAGCCCTGAGGCACCCCCTGCTCCAGTGTAACATCGTTGGACTGAAAAGTCCCACGTCGGAACTGGAAACTACGCCCTATTAGGAAAGATTTCAGCCAGCCCAGAGCAGGACCCGAGACACCCCCTCTGTTCAGACACTGCAGCAAGGTGAAATGTGCCACAGTGTCGAACGCTGCACTAAGGTCTAACATTATCAGTGCCATGGTGTGCCCCGCGTCTACTCCTTGACTGATGGTCTCCATGGCTCTTAGCAGAGCGGTTTCCGTGGAAAATCCCGCCCGAAACCCTGATTGGAAGGGGTGAAGGAGATTAGCCACCTCCAGGTGTGCCATCAATTGGGTATTGACCACTTTCTCCGCTACCTTCGCTACATAAGGCAGCAGTGAAATGGATCTTAGGTTTTCCAGAATGTCATGGCTGATAGTGTTTTTTTTTCTCATCGGCAGGACCACCGCTCTTTTCCAGTTCACTGGCACCGTATGGGATGCAAAAGAGATCTACACTACAAAAAGAATAACTGTGGGTCTACAATGAATCTATGTGTGTCGAGATGACTTGATGTGTACACTAAGTGTGTTAGTAGAGCACACAACAGGATATCCCACTGTGTGGGAAGATATCCATCAGCTACTCTCCCTTTGCCGCCCTTTCATCATTTGAACCACTTCCCAAAGTGGAGAATCTTTGTTGTTGCCACCTATCTTGGTGTTAAATGGGAATGGCTAGTTCTATAGGGTAAGGGGCAAAAGGGGACTAGTGTTAGTAACTGAATGCAGTGCATGAAAAAGTTGTGGAAAAGAAAAAGTGCTCTATATTAAAATTGGATAGTGAACGCAAAACTTTTTTATTCTGGTGCCGTCCACTTCCAAAGTTAAAAACAATTCAGTGCAAAATAGCCAGTAGGTTGACCTAATAGCTACTGGCCGGATGTAATGGTCGACATGTTTCTGCGGTTATTTAAAGATCCAAAAGGTATCTCCCGCTTCTTCAGGACCTATGTATTTGCTACTGCTCGAAAAGGAAATATAACAAAACTGATACAGATATCACCTGTTCAATCCTGGTAGTCATCCTATTTGTGCAGGGGATGTCCCAGTGTGCAAGTCATCAAGACACAGAAAACATAGATAAAAGACACATACAAAGATAGTATAACATTACTATGGTTAGTATAAGTCATCTCATATCATCAGCTCTTTGTGAAACAATTACACGTTGTATGGGTTTTATTCAACCCAATTCAAACATATCCTCCTGCTCACCTCCAATACAAGAGGAACGTGCCTCTCCTCACCTGGCAACAGCTCAGGAAGATAGTGCACCGCTCTATAGTATAGAGAAATAAGTATATAAAGTCATAATTAAAAAACTTTTCGTGAGAGCTAGACAGGACAGCGCTCCATTAGTTAAACATAGTTACAAATCTCCTTTCTTTCCAAAAGGAATACAGACTATCCTTCTGAGTATTCCACCATCAAGTGTAACCTCCATGTAGCTGTTTGAGAGGTTATGTCATCTCTAGGGTCTCACGATGTATCGTTAAACACTCTCTTTCCCCTTTTTGGTTCTATGTATAAGAGACTGGAGCTATACTTTTGTGCCAGTATCTTACAATGCTAGGAATAACGTAAGCCATTTCTCTTTTTATAGTTCTGTTATATCATGCCCACATATTATGAAGCGTTATAAAACATAAACAGTATCTTGCTGTGTTGACTATTAATGTCAGTTTTTTTGCCCCGATTGTATCATATGAAGCTTAATATTGGCCTGGTCACCCGATGAGGTGGTGATGTCTCGATTCCCCACAGAGTTTCTCAGAAACAACATTAGTTCGAAATTCTACGATCTCGTTGGAATTACCGCGATACGCGTTTGTGCATCGGTTCGCGTTACCTCAATGGTTATTTATGCAGCACACCAGCATTTCAGCATCTCCTCTTTTGATGTAAAAATACAACCTTCTGATGTGAGGAGCGCCACAGCCTCTTGAGTCGGGCCCACCCAGGTGCGTCAGACACCTCTAAATGTTTCCAAATGAAAACACGTACTATTTAGTAACGTGAGGCAGGCCACACCAACAGTGCTTCGTGGAATCCTTTATTTCCAGGCAAACAGAAGGCATAACGCGTTCAACTTATGAAGTCTTTGTCAAATGCTAATGTCCATTAGGCAGGTTCATTGGTTCTTTTAAAAGTCATGTATGTACGTTTTCAGGGGGCACCTCTGAGGTGCCATCGGAATATAATATTGAACCCAACACTGGCATCAGTGTGGGCTCATTAATCTGAGATGGTTGGTACCAAACATCTTGGAATTCAGTGAAGCCAACATGGAGCTGTGAAACTCATAGAGACAAGCTTCCAGCCCATCTATTCAGTATCATTATAATGGTGCACAGACATAATATCGACTCCAAAATATCGTTTGGACAGAATATCGAGTTTTAAATATCGTTTGGACATAATATCGACTAGACAGAATATCGACAGCCAAAATATCGTTTTTAAGGTAAGTGAAGTAATATCGACTGTAAATAATATAGACAGTGAAAATATCCAAGTATATAATCTAGATAGTAAAAAATATAGTTTTTAAAATAATATTTAATTATTTATAGTGTTTTTATGTAATAATATGTGTGAAAAGTGTCATTTTATTTTATAATTATTTTTAATTAATGATTTTTTTAATTATTGTGTCATTTTATTATGTAGCGGGTTGTGGGTTTATAGGGGAATAGGGTGGGAAGTAATTTAATTATAATTAATTAAATATGTAAATTCATTAATTGGTAGTAATAATTAATTAATTGGTAATTAAATAATATATGTTAATTATTTAAAATTTAATTGGTAATTAATTTAATTTAATTGATTAATTTCTAATTATGTAAATTAAAATAATGTCTTTTCTGTAGCGGGTTGTGGGTTTATAGGGGAATAGGGTGGGAAGTAATTTAATTATAATTAATTAAATATGTAAATTTATTAATTGGTAGTAATAATTAATTAATTGGTAATTAAATAATATATGGTATTTAATTAAAATGTAATTGGTAATTAATTTAATTTAATAGATTAATTGTTAATTATGTTAAATTAAAGGGGTATTTTTAGGGTTCAGGGTCAGTTTTTAGTTTTTGGGTAAAGGGGTATTTTTAGGGTTCAGGGTCAGTTTTCAGTTTTTGGGTAAAGGGGTATTTTTAGGGTTCAGGGTCAGTTTTCAGTTTTTGGGTAAAGGGGTATTTTTAGGGTTCAGGGTCAGTTTTCAGTTTTTGGGTAAAGGGGTATTTTTAGGGTTCAGGGTCAGTTTTCAGTTTTTGGGTAAAGGGGTATTTTTAGGGTTCAGGGTCAGTTTTTAGTTTTTGGGTAAAGGGGTATTTTTAGGGTTCAGGGTCAGTTTTCAGTTCATGGGTAAAGGGGTATTTTTAGGGTTCAGGGTCAGTTTTCAGTTCATGGGTAAAGGGGTATTTTTAGGGTTCAGGGTCAGTTTTCAGTTTTTGGGTAAAGGGGTATTTTTAGGGTTCAGGGTCAGTTTTCAGTTCATGGGTAAAGGGGTATTTTTAGGGTTCAGGGTCAGTTTTCAGTTTTTGGGTAAAGGGGTATTTTTAGGGTTCAGGGTCAGTTTTTAGTTTTTGGGTAAAGGGGTATTTTTAGGGTTCAGGGTCAGTTTTTAGTTTTTGGGTAAAGGGGTATTTTTAGGGTTCAGGGTCAGTTTTGGGTTTTTGGGTAAAGGGGTATTTTTAGGGTTCAGGGTCAACAAATAAGATTTAAAAAAATTATTTTTATTATTTTCATTTATTATTTAATTATTATAATTTAATTTAAGTCGTTTTAAGTATATTTTAGTAATTAAAATTTAATATTAATTTAATTTAACACTGTTTTTAATAAAGTCGATATTTTTTACATCTATATTTTTGTTAACGATATTTTTAACTCGATATTTTTGTACTTACCTGTTTGTAGATACAAACTCGATATTTTGACTGTCGATATTTTGTCCACGATATTTTGGCAAGTCGATATTTTGTCAGTCAATATTATTTCAGTGATCCCATTATAATCAATGGGGTGATGCAGTATGTGTCAGAGGACCTGGGTATTGATTGCTAAAGAACAACAGTGGCCCTACACAACTCTTATTTAAAAATATTACTCTCTATCAATTAATGCACATACGAACATTAAAAAGGCACACATGGAGAAGGAAAAGGCTATAGGCCACTTCAAAGTAACAAGTTATACTCAATTTATTAAGTCACAGTAAAATTCAAAGCAAAACAAATCCAAAGTTCAAGTGCATGATACAGAGTTGTACACGTACTCGACGGTTAGGGGTAGGCCGAAAATTCTTGAAGGGAGACCATTTTGTGTCAAATCTATTGCTGGATTCCTTATGTATTATTTTATTTTGAATCATCCTCTTGCAAAATCTATTTCCTTCTTTTTCAATTTTCTCACTTGAGCACAACCTTCTCACACTCCTTTCCTTCTCTTGATGATAACCGTCGAGTACGTGTACAACTCTGAGTCTAAGAATGAACTTAGACAATATAAGGACACATCTGCTCATGCAGTTATACCCTGACAAGAAGTATAGTGCATCCTGCCTTAGGGCTGTAAGGCCTGCTGTAGGGGTGACTTCCCTATGCCTGTTGCAGTGCTGGTAGGCCTGGCACACAAGGGGTGTGTGCCAGGTCGCTTCTCCACTTTTATCTGCACCAAAACATGCAGGCTGTAGTGGCAATGTGGATGTGCTTGGTGAGAGGTCTCTTAGGGGGGCACAATACCTGCTGCAGCCCTTAGAGACCCTCTCTGGTCACAAGGCCCTTGGTACCATTGGTGCCTTTTCCAAGGGAATTATATGTGTGGCATAGGTGTGCCAATTGTGGAAACAAACGTACAGTTTTGGGAAGGAACACAGGCACTGAGAACCTGGTTAGCAGGAATCCAGTGCACGTTCAGTCAAAGATGCATGAGCATCAGGCAAAAAGTTGGGGTAACAATGCCAAAAGGAGTACTTTCCTACTAATGCCTTTCTGAAGTGAATATCGACATTGCATAATTGTCATTGTCACTTTCATTGGAGAATGATACGGAGAAACTCTTCACTGATGATTTAGATGGCAATCGACTTTGTTTGCTGTTGACTCAGTTGGTGTGACCGCATGGCCTTGTGGGAGCGCATCAAACGACGCTGTTGTCCATGATGTCTTCACAATGTATTGCACTTACTTTTCTCTTCGCCTTGCAAATCATCAGAAAATGGTTTGCTTTACCACAGCCAATACATATCTGTACAGTAGCAGGACATTTGCCTTTGAGTAGAATTGACAGTCCATATCTGTAAAACATTTTCTTTTTCTTTGGGGTCATCACTTTGTGTCCCCCGTCCTTGTACTTTGGCTTACTTTTCATGCTCATGACTGATGTACTTTGGGTGCCTCGAGCCTCCATGACAGTCGCTTGGCAATCAGCACGCTCTTCAGCATGAGCAGCCTTGAGGACTTGTTCTAAGCCAAGAGCTTCTTTCAGCATTCGTCATTTAAAGGAATCTGACAGACATCCATCAATAATTCTGAGGCAGGTAGCTTTCTTATAATTAAATTAATTGAATTTACAGTGCTTCACCAGAATATCCAGTCTTTGAACAAATGTATCAATGATTTTACTTGGTCTCTGGTATTCTTGACTGAATATGTATCTTTCGTATTCTACATTTGGCATTGGATCCAACTTGACGTTCAAGGCTGTTTTGATTTGTTCGTACATCACATCAACTTCTTGTGGTATCTTTGTTAAGACTTCCGTCACTCCTTCACCAGTCACATTCCTCAGATACTTTAGCATATTTTCATAATGCATTTCATCTATTGCATCTACAAACTTTTCAAATGTCTCTGTCCATGCAGACCATCTGCTGCCAATATATTGTGTTTTTTGGCAGTGTCAAATGAAGCTGGCAAGTTGAAAAATGCTATCTAACATGTAAGTTGGTGATCCTGTTGAGGTGATAAGGGGCAGGATTAAATAAAACTAAAATTCAAAGCAAAACAAATCAAAAGTTCAAGTGCATGATACAGAGTTGTACACCTACTCAACGGTTAGGGGTAGGCTGGAAATTCTTAAAGGGAGACCAATATGTGTCAAATCTATTGCTGGATTCCTTATGTATTATTTTATTTTGAATCATCCTCTTGCAAAATCTATTTCCTTCTTTTTCAATTTTCTCACTTGAGCACAACCTTCTCACACCCCTTTCCTTCTCTTGATGATAACCGTCGAGTACGTGTACAACTCTGAATCATGCACTTGAACTTTTGAAGTGGCCTATGGCCTTTTCCTTCTCCATGTGTGCCATTCTAATGTTTTTATATGTATTAATTGATAGAGAGTAATATGTTTAAATAAGAGTTGTCTAGGACCACTGCTGTTCTTTACCCATCTATTCAGTATAGCTCCACTGTGCTCCACTGTGCACTTATAATGTCTAAGAATGAACTTAGACAATATAAGGACAAATCTGCTCATGCAGTTATACGCTGACAAGAAGTATAGCACATCCTGCCTTAGGGCTGTAAGACCTGCTGTAGGGGTGACTTCCCTATGCCTGTTGCAGTGCTGGTAGGCCTGACACACAAGGGGTGTGTGCCAGGTCGCTTCTCCACTTTTATCTGCACCAAAACATGCAGGCTGTAGTGGCATTGTGGATGTGCTTGGTGAGGGTTCTCTTAGGGGGGCACAATACGTGCTGCAGCCCTTAGAGACCCTCTCTGGTCACAAGGCCCTTGGTACCATTGGTACCTTTTCCAAGGGAATTATATGTGTGGCATAGGTGTGCCAATTGTGGAAACAAACGTACAGTTTTGGGAAGGAACACAGGCACTGAGAACCTGGTTAGCAGGAATCCAGTTCACGTTCAGTCAAAGATGCATGCGCGTCAGGCAAAAAGTTGGGGTAACAATGCCAAAAGGAGTACTTTCCTACTCATGCATTTCTGAAGTGAATATCGACATTGCACAATTGTCATTGTCACTTTCATTGGAGACTGATACGGAGAAACTCTTCACTGATGATTTAGATGGCAATCGACTTTGTTTGCTGTTGACTCAGTTGGTGTGACTGCATGGCCTTGTGGGAGTGCATCAAACGACGCTGAGGTATCGTCTTGTTGTCCATGATGTCTTCACAATGTATTGCACTTACTTTTCTCTTCGCCTTGCAAATCATCAGAAAATGGTTTGCTTAACCACAGCCAATACATATCTGTACAGTAGCAGGACATTTGCCTTTGAGTAGAATTGACAGTCCATATCTGTAAAACATTTTCTTTTTCTTTGGGGTCATTACTTTGTGTCCCCCGTCCTTGTACTTTGGCTTACTTTTCATGCTCATGACTGATGTACTTTGGGTGCCTCGAGCCTCCATGACAGTCGCTTGGCAATCAGCACGCTCTTCAGCATGAGCAGTTTTGAGGACTTGTTCTAAGCCAAGAGCTTCTTTCAGCATTCGTCATTTAAGTGGGGGCAGGGCGACACTCATTAGCCCATATGGAACAGCCACCGCTTTTAATGGATGATCCACTAAGCTCGTGGAAGTTTCAATGGAGAGTCTTCAATATCTCAGATCTTGTGTCTGTAAATCATGACCTGACATTTGTGACCGTATATAGGTTCACAAAACAGTTTATTCATTTGGCCCAGTATGAATAATGCTGAAATAAAAATGGCAGTAGGTAAAATGGAATGCCAATTTTAAGTCACCTAGACATAAACAATTGGAGTGGTAGCAAATGAATGAGGAATTAGACCTGTGTCTGGCAATTGGAGATCATTACACTAACACATTTAAATTTAGCAGCTCTATAAAATCACGATTTTAGCATTGTATTTTTTTTAATGGCTTCAGAACCACTTGTGGGCTCCCTGTGATCCCACTGCGCAAAAAACTCATATCTTTTTTTTTGTCACGTTCTGCCTCCCTCCACTACTGACATAGTTCAAATAAAACCATTCAGTTAGGAACAGCCAGCCTTCAACAAAGTGACCCTGAACCATATTGAGGAATGAAGATTATGAATGTACCTACTTGTATTGGCAATTAGAGCCATCAATACAAGCTGCCCATCGCAGACAGGGAAAATACCACAAAACAGCCAATACATATCTGTACAGTAGCAGGACATTTGCCTTTGAGTAGAATTGACAGTCCATATCTGTAAAACATTTTCTTTTTCTTTGGGGTCATTACTTTGTGTCCCCCGTCCTTGTACTTTGGCTTACTTTTCATGCTCATGACTGATGTACTTTGGGTGCCTCGAGCCTCCATGACAGTCGCTTGGCAATCAGCACGCTCTTCAGCATGAGCAGTTTTGAGGACTTGTTCTAAGCCAAGAGCTTCTTTCAGCATTCGTCATTTAAAGGAATCTGACAGACATCCATCGGTAATTCTGAGGCGGGTAGCTTTCTTATAATTAAATTAATTGAATTTACAGTGCTTCACCAGAATATCCAGTCTTTAAACAAATGTATCAATGATTTTACTTGGTCTCTGATTTTCTTGACTGAATATGTATCTTTCGTAATCTACATTTGGCATTGGATCCAACTTGACATTCAAGGCTGTTTTCATTTGATGGTACATCACATCAACTTCTTGAGGTATCTTTTTTAAGACTTCGTCACTCCTTCACCTGTCACATTCCTCAGATACTTTAGCATTTTTTCATAAAGCATTTCATCTATTGATTCTACAAACTTTTCAAATGTCTCTGTCCATGCAGACCATCTGCTGCCAATATATTGTGTTTTTTGGCAGTGTCAAATGAAGCTGGCAAGTTGAAAAATGCTATCTAACATGTAAGTTGGTGATCCTGTTGAGGTGATAAGGGGCAGGATTAAATAAAACTAAATGTACAACAAAAATAACACCTATACCATAAACAGATGTTTTATTTAACGGAACGTATACCTTATACATGTCCCGACAGGCAATTTAAGCCCCTGTTTTCTAACTTAAAGTGTTTCCTATCCTTCCTCTCGGGTCTTCTTGACATTTGTTTAATCATATAAGTGTATCTCTTATCTCAAAAAGGCATCTATATAAACACAGACAATAAACATGCATGAGACAAATTAATCTAAAGGCATATGCATGCTAATTTACGCAAATTGTTAATTTCCCGGCATGCTCATCATCCTCAATAAATGTTTTGGGAGATTGAACACAGTGTGGACAATTCACAGGAGAAGGGGTCATGAAAATGGGCACCGGTAAACTTTTTTCTATACCCCTGTGAAATATGGAGCTGTTTCCATCTGATTTTCACACTTCTTTGGTGATACTTGCACAAATGCAAAATTGTTAAAGATAATTAGAAATATATAAGGCATACCTGCAATTTTGCAGCCTTGTTTTGGGTAAAACCATTCTCTCCCCTTGGAGCGACCGTAAACTCACATTTAACACTAAACTTGTGACCAGGGCTGTAGTGGCTGGTGACAACATTAAGTGATGGGTTAGGTAAACCCTCACCGAGAGACTCCAGCACTGCCTTTATTCTCAGTGCAAAAGCTCTCAATTGTGGCTTGTTATAAACAGTACTTATAATGAGCCATGACAAAGATCTCTGGACTTGAGGCTGAAGGTGGTGCAAGTTTCTCAGTGCCTGTCAGTGGGGCAAAAAATTTAAGCATAATAAAAATCCTTCATTTCCAACACAGCGTCCTCAGTGTTCTTCTTCTGCAATTCCAACAGGAGTCTTGGAGTCTTAGCCAACTCCCCTGTTCCGCTCCAGATGCTTTCTCATACTGCTGAGAATGTTAGCAGCATGAGAAAAGCACCAGGATTGGTTGGAGCAGACCTGTTTGATGCTACTTTAAGTCACAGGGAGCAGTGCCTTCTCTCCACCCAGCAGTCTTAGATAGCTTGGGTTGGAGAGATTTTAAGTACACATGTCAGCTGGCTGTTGCAAGATAGCTGGCCAAAGTGACATGCACACTTAAACTTCTGTCACTGCTCCTCTCAGTCTCTGCTGCCAACCTCCAGCAATAGCCCGGCCTTCACATCTCGGGCTACGTTTATTACCATTTTATTTTTCACTTCGACTGCACCACCTGTGGGGGCAGGGCGACACTCATTAGCCCATATGGAACAGCCACCGCTTTAACATGGATGATCCACTAAGCTCGTGGAAGTTTCAATGGAGAGTCTTCAATATCTCAGATCTTGTGTCTGTAAATCATGACCTGACATTTGTGACCGTATATAGGTTCACAAAACAGTTTATTCATTTGGCCCAGTATGAATAATGCTGAAATAAAAATGGCAGTAGGTAAAATGGAATGCCAATTTTAAGTCACCTAGACATAAACAATTGGAGTGGTAGCAAATGAATGAGGAATTAGACCTGTGTCTGGCAATTGGAGATCATTACATTAACACTTTTAAATTTAGCAGCTCTATAAAATCATGATTTTAGCATTGTATTTTTTTTAAATGGCTTCAGAACCACTGGTGGGCTCTCTGTGATCCCACTGCGCAAAAAACTCATATCTTTTTTATTGTCACGTTCTGCCTCCCTCCACTACTGACTCAGTTCAAATAAAACCATTCAGTTAGGAACAGCCTTCAACAAAGTGACCCTGAACCATATTGAGGAATGAAGATTATGAATGTACCTACTTGTATTGGCAATTAGAGCCATCAATACCACAAAACATAAAAACACCTTCGAGTTCAGAAAAAACCTATACGCGACAACAATGACATATCTGGCTCAAAATTAATCCGCTTTAGCTAGGCTTAAAAATGGGCAATTCTAATTTGCTTATTTATGTAGCACAAACCTAACCAAAAAGCAGCAGAGCCAAAGATACATTGGTTCTTTAAAAATGTGTTTCTGCATTTCTTTCATAAACTGTTGGAAACAGATGTAATTTCAGATCCTGAGTTCAAAGATGGAGTTGGCTTGTATGTCATTTTTTCTGTTTTGCATTTCTTCATCTCCATTTTACTGGTGTCCTGGCTGCAAAAGTGGCAAAAAACATTGAAGAAAGTGGGATGGCAGACAGAAAGGCATGGGATCCGGTTGTGTGGTTGTAGAAGGTGGTGGTGGTTTTGAAGATGTTGCAGGCCAACATGTGCAGCCAGTGGAGTTCCATCAGAATGTGAGTGATGTGGTCCCATTTCTCCAGGGCCTGTGTGAGGTGGCTACCACATGTATGATGCCCTTAAAAGGGGCTGGGGTGGAGACTGGGAGGGCTTGGAACAGGGTATTACCACCATATAGATACAAGAGCACAATGGCGTGTATGGCAGAGCAACTTACAACAACAGTATCTAATGTATACTGTGTTTTACAGGTTCTAGCCATAGTACATATTTATGTGTACCTGAACTTAAATGAAAGCCCAGATTTATTATTTGCAATGATGTTCATATGGTAGACAGCAGATGAAATGGCAGTACTAATTGACTTTTGTGTGCAAAATATTGTGTTACAACGAAAGTTGACTCAAATGCGGAGCCAATTCTCTTTAAGCCACAAAGTGTCAGTCCCCATGCTATTTCTTCAAAAGGAGTATTAGAGGACACAAACAGTAGACTGGTGTTTGGCAAGTGGTGTCTATGGCTGGTGGTGTGTGTGGACTAGCGTTGGGCTGGTGGTGTGTGCAGACTGGTGCTTGGATGGCTGTGTGCATGAACTGGTGCCTGGCTGGTGGTGTACCAATGGTTGGTACCATTTTGTGTCACTGTCACTTTGCCTACTCACACAAGTGAGGCACCATTTTTCTTGAGTGACTGAAGGGAACGCTGGGTGGTAGGACATTTGTAGGTGTCTGCAGATTTCAGGACTTTTCCTGACAGAAATGCAAGGGAAATATGTTTTTAGGGACAATGTGAGCTTTGCACAGGGTTCAGGGTAAAAGAAACCTGGTAAGAGCCAGTCAAGTCAGCCTACCCTGGACTTCCCCATGTGTCTCATTTTCAAAAATGTGCTGGTTAGGTAGTTTTTCCTAGGTGCTAGCTGAGCTGGGACCCAAAATCCACAGCTATCCACACTGCAAAAAACACATTGTTTTTCAGTAGGAAAATGATCTGTGTCTAAGTCGCATTTGGCATTCTTTCATGCCAATGGCACGTTGTCTACCCACACGAGTGAAGCCTCGATTTGCATGGGATTCTTGGTAAAAAAAAAACCTGGTGTGAGCCATAGAAATAATCCCACCCTGGACTCCTCCGGTGCCTAGTTTTCAAAGATCTTCTAGTTTGGTAGGTGTCCCTTGGTGCCGGCTGAGCTTGGGCCCAAAATCCACAGCTAGCCACCTTGTAAAAAAACAAGCATTACACTGGGTGAAATACGATGTCTCCTAGGTCACGCTTTGGGGTGTTTTCTGTCGCAGGCACAAGACCCAACCATGCAAGTGGGGTATCATTTTTATCAGGAGACATGTAGAAATACAGAATAGTAGAAAATGCATTGTTACCATTGAATATCTCTATGTTTGTGCCTTTCAAATAAAAAAAAAATGCAAAACTGTATTAAAATATTCAGTTTTCTGAATCAAGTCTGCCTGTGTTGCCATGTTTGAACTGGGGTGGCAGAGTGGGCTAAAGAACGGTGATGGATTAAACCCAGATCTTTTGACTGGGTGTGAGTGTTTGATTGATTCAGATGCTCCGTCCATCACCACCCCCTTTTGTACCGCTTTTGGCCGCCACAAGTGTGGCAGGGTATGCTCAGACGTGAGTCCCTTGCTCACTTTGCCACTGGATTCAAGCAAGCCGGGCTGAAGACGGCTGGAATGCCAGACACCGGTCCTCGGAAGCTTGTTTCCGGTCCAGGGAAGACATGGCTTGGCAGTTCGGGCTAGACTGTTCCCATGAGGCACAGGGTCAGACTGATTTGCATATAGCCATGTCTGAACTTGGGTGGCAGAGTGGGCTAAAGAACGGTGATGGATTAAACCCAGATCTTTTGACTGGGTGTGAGTGTTTGATTGATTCAGATGCTCCGTCCATCACCACCCCCTTTTGTACCGCTTTTGGGGCAGTGTTATCGCAACTCAATGAAGAGGGTCTGGATCAGCCGGTAGTTTTCCTATCCAGGAGACTGCTTCCCCGGGAACAGAAGTGGAGTGCAATTGAGAGGAAAGCTTTTGCGGTGGTGTGGGCTCTGAAGAAGTTGCAGCCATACCTGTTTGGCTCGCACTTCCTGGTTCAGACTGACCACCGACCTCTTTGTTGGCTGATGCAAATGAAGGGGGAAAACCCCAAGTTGTTGAGATGGTCCATCTCCCTACAGGGAATGGACTTCCGGGTGGAACATCGGCCTGGAGTGGACCACGCCAATGCAGACGGTCTCTCTAGGTATTTCCGCCTTAGTGATGAGGACTCCCAAGGGGTTGGGTAGCTCTCCCCACTTTCAGCTGGGGAGGACGCGTGTTAGACCTGTCTGCCTTTGGGTAGTCCCTCCAATTTATTATTTATTTTTGTCCCCTTTTTGCCCCTCATACCGTTATCCCTTTTTGTGTCCACTGGATTATTTTTACAGTGTTGTCCTAGGGGTTAGATGCTCTTTTGCCCTCATAGTTTTTTACCTGAGGCCTAGGTGCCTTTTCTGACTGGAAAGAATGGGACTCACAAAATGGTCGCCATTAACTGCCATAACGGTCACCCCTAGGTTGGACCCATAGACTAGAATAGGGGCCTTCCAGAACCTTCTGGTCCCTTCTGGACCTTCTGAGGCAACCCTATAAAAGGTCAGCTGCAGGGCAGCCATTTTGTCTTGCCAGAGAGAGTCAGCTGGAGTACAGGCTGTAGCACAAGGTGGGGGTAGGATATCCAGAGGGTTGACCTCCCAGTTTAGGGACGCTTCCTTATTGCTTCACCACCCCTCTCCCCTTGGAGTTGCTGACTTGACCCTGCCACGTGGGATTCCACTGGATTCAAGCAAGCCGGGCTGAAGATGGCTGGAATGCCAGAAACCGGTCCTCAGAAGCTTGTTTCCGGTCCAGGGAAGACATGGCTTGGCAGTTCGGGCTGGACTGTTCCCATGAGGCACAGGGTCAGACTGATTTGCATATAGCCATGTCTGAACTGGGGTGGCAGAGTGGGCTAAAGAACGGTGATGGATTAAACACAGATCTTTTGACTGGGTGTGAGTGTTTGATTGATTCAGATGGTCCGTCCGTCACCACCCCCTTTTGTACCGTGTTCCTGAAAGCTGGGAAGATGGTGATTTTAGCATCATAAGCCTTTTGATGATGCCATTAGCAGGAACAAACAGGTGCTTTCTTCTGCAACACTTTTTCCCATTTTTCCCCAAGAAACAAAAATGTTGCCATATATTTTGTAATTTCTCAGACCGCTCCAAGGAATTACACAAACACTGGGTACCGTTAGAATCCCCATAATGTTAGAAGAAAATGACGCAAATTTGCGGTGGCTACCTTATGGAAAAAGGTTATGGCGCCCTAAAGGCCAAGCAGCTGAGGGGGTTAAAATAATGACTTCGGTAATACAGAAGCATTTATATGTGTTCAATAAATGCTGAAAAAGTGGTGCATCATAAGTGTTTTGTTCTGCGGGGACTCACTGGTTGCAATGAAAATAAAAATATGTGTTTTTGCCAGCAATAGTTTTACCACCTGCCTGTAAATATGATCCCTGCCAGTATTTCTTCGTCGAAATACCTGTGAATATGTACCAGTCAGCTGTATTTCTTAACTGCAATTACCTCTGGTAGTATTTACTTCCAAAGGTAATTCCATACTAGAAGTCATAATAAATAGCTGCATTACTATGAAAGCCATATCAAAAATAAATTATCTTTGGAACTGAGTCTTACATAATGAGGACCCGACCTTAGGTTGAATAACAGGGCCTCATTAAGAGTCCCCTGAAATTACATGGACTGGTATTTCAGACCCCCCCCCCCCCCCCCCCCCCAACACCATTTAAGTTATTTGGCCCAGATTGGGAAATAGTCATGCAGACCGAGTATTTTTACACAGGTTATCCCTTATTTATTACTTTATCATTTTTACCACTCATATTTACACCCCACTTTGAGCAGGTAGTAAAAATGAGTGGTGGAGAATGTGGGCAGGAAGGAGAGTCTCAGTTGTGCCTGAGGGAATACAGTGCTTAATTTGAGCAGGTAGGTACCAGCACTTATTATCCATATCAGAAATTTACCAAATGCAAGAGAAGGAAAACACACACATCAGAAAGACAAAAAGAAAAAGATGGCAAACCCATCACAAACAGAAGGCAGGAACCTGCAAGAGCGAGAAAAAGGGTGAGGGAGTGTCTGGTAGTGGTTTAAAGGCCACCAGCCTTGTTGTTCGGCGTGCCAACCTTAAATTGCACCAGCTGCCGGATTTTAAGTAGGGATGGCCAATAAATTCCACTCAGCCGACGGAGTTCGCAGAGTTTTGCCCACTCCGTGTTATGCTTGTAACATAGACCACTTGTAATGAGGTCGTGGGGCAACCGCGGCCGGTAGTAGGAGTAACTGCCGGGTGGTGACGTGGGGAGGGGGAGGGGCAGGATGGGGGGTAGTAATGTATGGATTACGGACCTTAACAGGTAAGTAGACATATAAATAAATGAAACAAATGTTGTTGCCCGCACTGCATCGCATTTGGTGATGCAGTGCACGCAACAAAATTTGTTTTATTTATTTATGTTTACTTACCTGTTAAAGTCCGTAATCCATACATTACTACCGACCACCCTGCCCCTCCCCCTCCCCTCGTCACCACCCGGCAGGCTGTCGTAGAGTTCTCTGGACCGAGACACCTGTGGAATGGCGCACGGGGTCATGAAAACCTCTAAAAGGGCATTAGGCGGGTAGGTGTTCTGCCCTGTGGCTATTATTAGATACTGGATACCCTATCTGCCGTTTGACTCTCCGACTTTCGACATATTGATCACAGAGAGTGGACACGTTCTGCTTTTTACCTGGAAGGGCTTGGCGCTGCCCAGTAATTGTTTCCACGGTCCCCTATTGAGTCTGCCCTGTATGACCTACAGTAACAGCTCAGGGCCTTTGTAAAACTCTGGAATGGCTGCAATTTGTAGTTCAAACTGAAATGGCCGCTTAGCAGATAGAAGGCTGTTATCATGAGAGCTCAGCAGAAAACTGCTGGAGGTAGCAATGCATCATCAATCGAATTCTTCCGCGCGAAGGGTCAACCTTTCCGGCCACGCAGATGATGTAAGGTCGGCTGGAATGTCTTGTTGGTAGAAACAGGAAAATTACTCACGGAACATTGAAGCCTGAGAGATTCATTTATTCGCGAGAACAATTGATAAGAACCTTAGATTGTTTGCAGACCGGCGCATGTCATCCACGATCAGCCGGGCTTGTTGGGATGAACGGCAGGCAGATCAATGTGTAGCTTCAGTGCCACCCGCCTCCCAGCGGATTATTGACTGTGCTTGTAATTCATGTGGCAGAAACAGTTAAGGGATGATTTACAGCACGCTGACATGCACTGGACTAAATGCAAAATGAGCAGGCTGGCACGACCCAAATGTCTATACAGCTCAAGCAAGTTCTACTTTCCAATCAAGCAAATGGTGTCCGCGGAATTTCATCAGAAGACAACGAGCAGGAACGCAGTCAAACGCTGCAGTCGCTGCAAATTAATGCCCGACGCGCAGAATGCGTGCCCTTGTTTTCAAACCAGGCACACGCATTCAATAGGCTGAGGGGCTTATTTACAAACCCCTAGGGCCGCTGGTGCGTCACTTTCAATATGGGAAAAAGTGACGCACAGGTCGTGCAAGGGGCTTGTAAATAATCACCTACGTTTTTAACTTGAAAAGCATAAGGTGTTGTACAAAAGAAATACATGAGCATAGGGTGTGGGATGGTAATCATAAGGGGGGCAACAGTGCTCAATTCGTAAGAAACACAAGTGCAGGCCAGGGAAACAACGTTTTTCGTAGGAAACTGCTGCTGGCGGATTCCCGGGTTGCTGAAACAGGGACTGCATAATGTGTATTCCACTTCCTACCCTCTTTTCTCACACTTCGCATTTCCTTCTCTTGGTCTCAGTCTTCTGGCTTCTGCTCATCTCTGTTTTCTCCCCCTTGTCACTTCCATTATCTTAATTCGTGAATTATTGCAATTGGGCGGAAATTCTGAGAAATTCTAAGAATCTAATAAAAAATATGGAAATCACCATAAGGCAAAACATATTATGAGGACTCCTATTACAATGTGTAAACATTTCTACAGTTCTGCATTTCATTGTAGGACATAAGGGCAAAGAGATGACATTGAAAAACTGCAGCAATAAAGTGGTTTAGTGAAAATTATTATTTTTAAACTAATCTAAAAGTTAAAGGTGATTTCAGTGGAAGAACAGAAGTACCAGTGATATGTGTAAACAATTTTGATAGGGCCTCATTTATGAAAAGTAACGCATCGCTGCGAGAAAGCAGCGATGCGTCAATTTTCATTGCCCCCTCCTTACGACACCAATGATGCCTCATATTTACAGTATGACGCATCACGTCGCAAGGAGTTACAGATACGTCAGTATTTCTGACGTATCTGTAGGCGCCAAATGACGCATTGCTGGAGTGTGTCACATAAGTGACTCAACTCCAGCAATGGGTCATTACACATGGGTAAGTCCCATGTGAAATGTGCCTGCATCAGTCTTACGCCTGCCATGAGGTAGGCGTAAGATATTGACGCATTTGTGTTCTAGAAGTGGTGCAGGAAATCTTATAGATTTCACTGCGTCACTTCTACGACCCTTTCTTGTGTCAGAGCATCCACACTGCATACATTATACCTGGCGCAGGTATAATGTGGCGCAGGGGTTTAAAAAGTGACACATCTACCTAGATGCGTCACTTTGTAAATATGGTGCAACAAGGCTCATATTTTACGCCCTGGTACTTCACAAAAAGTGACGCACCAGTGGCCCAAAAGCGACACAAGGGCTCATAAATGAGCCCGATAGATTCACAAGGAACTGACGCATCTGCACAGATGCGTCAGTTTCCTTGAGTCACCTCCAAATGTCCTTGCACCACCATGGATGCGCTGTATGTACAATACAGTGCACCATGGCGCAAGGAATTACAGTCGGTTCAGAAATTCTGATGCATCTGTTGGAGGAAAAGTGACGCATTGTTGGAGTTTGCCGCAAAAGTGACGCAACTCCAGCAATTTGCCAGAAAACATAGGAAGGTCCCATGTAAAATGTCCTGCGTCAATCCTTATGCCTAGTCTGAGCAGGCGTAGAGACTTTGACGCAGTGAAGGCGTAGAGTGAAGCAGTGAAATCTTGTAAATTTCACTGCTTCAGTTCTATGTGGCTTTTTTGCATGGGAACACCCAACATGCATACATTATACCTGTCACAGGTATAATGTGACGCAGGGCTATACAACATGACGCATCTCCCTAGATGCGTCACGTTGTAAATGGGCTGCAACTTTTACGCCACCGCTGCGTCACAAAAGTGATGCAATGGGCTTGCAAATCTTCCCCTTAGTATTTAAGGACATGCAGCACACGTGAAATTGTGCGCATGAATGTTTTAGCCCAAGTTCACTGGTGATGTGGGGCGGGGCAAAGAAGCCAAACCCTACGAGGTTGACGCAGTTTGATGGAAGAGAGAGGACGTTTGTGCAAGAATGGCTCTCTTCATTACCCTTCCTCTCTTTGAATTCTTTGGGGCAGATTTACAAGCACCATGCACAATTTTTGTTTCATTTTAGTATGGGAAAAATGAGGCAAAAGTGACACAAGGGGCTTGTAAATCTGCCTTTTTTCTCATCAAGGTCTTACATTGCAGCTATTTCATAATAACAATGAAGATAGAATAGCGATGACTGTGATTACAGTGAAATTTGGTAATACCAGTTGGGATGAAATATGAGGGAAACTGAATGCAAGTAATTGATCCAGTGAAAACCAATCGTTGTTTGCTATTTGTTGTCCCAATTTTCCTGTTGTTATTACTGATCACCACAGCTAATAATGGCCAGCTACCATAAAAACAAATCAAAAATGTAGAACTGAGTGAATGGCAATAGGATGATATGTAGGGTGAAGCTGAAATGCTGCCTGTTTTGGAAGAAAAGAGTGACTGTAACTGTCTTAACTGAATGAGAAGGGTGAATGAGCCCCAAAAAACACTGTGATTTCACATTTTTTAGGACATACTGCATAACAAAACATGCTTATATTCTTTGATACAAAAAGCACAGCTCTCTATTATATGGAAAATTGATTATACATTTCAGTTCAGTAGTTCTTTATTCGGCGATTAAAAAACACCATAAAAGCACATATAAATACACAGGTTAAAATACAATTAAATCATCGTATGAACTCTGACTGAAAACACAATGATAAAAGGAAATTCATTGGCACAAGCGTGATCAAACCTGACCTCTACTTTCTCTCAATCGCAACGAAACTTTGATAAAATTCCTGACACAACACATGGTCCGGGGGTCGCTTGCCCTTTGTAAAAAGAGTAAGGCAGCTTTGGCATGGGTCAGATTGGCTTGTTTTAAAATTTCCACCAAGAATTTGCGCCTAGACATAGAATAAAAAGGACACAAGAGTACAAAATGCATGGTGTCCTGCGGAGACCTACTGTTGCAGCCGCAGGCCCCCTTCTTCTCAATTGATAAAATAAAACCTGGCGGGTCAGCCAATAGATAAGCTAAAAGATTGAGCCTAAAACGGACCATGAGAAACCTGTCCTGTGCGCTGTACATTAGGCGGAGGTACGGTTCCATGCCCTCGTTACTTTTAACCAAGCTATGAGCGATCACTGTGTGCTTGGTCCCTTCTACAGCTGCTCTATGTGTCGTTCTCTGGTCCAAAAAACATTTTTTTATTCTAAGCTTATTTAAGGTAACAATTAATGTGGGCTTTGTAAAAAGATCCACATGGCCCAACCTTTCAAGGTTTGATTTTACATATTTGAGCCATGATATATTCATGCTTTTATCCCTCTCCAGGCAGTCTTTTAAGATTTGCCTGCTCAATGATGCTTCGGGATTTAACCAGATTTTTAGCCAGGTCACTATAGGTCTGAATTTGACCAAGTCCTCAATATACTGACACCCTAATTCCCTATGAGCGATTATAGCTGGGATACTCCTGGGTATTTTTAAAATAGATCTAAATATTTTGTTTTCCTCCCGCTGCAATTGTTCTATGTTAACAAAGCCCCAAACTTCAACCCCATATGTGGCTTTGGAACAACAAATGGAACTGTACAGGTTCATTAACTGTTCCGGGGACCAGCGACCCAGCCTCCGCCCATAGTTGGCTATAGCGCCTTTAGAGGATATTAGTCGCGAGCAACGTTCCTCCACCAGGGAATTAAATTTTAGGGAACCATCGAGTAGCAGGCCAAGGTATGAAAAGGATTGCACCCTTTGTAATATGTGTTTTCCTATATTATAGGAGAATCTAGTACAGGGTTTCTTACCCGCCAGCCTTACATATGATTTGCTCAAGTTCACCGAGAGATCCAGGGAGTCCATAAATTTGACAAAACCGTCAATTAAGGTCTGTAGACTCTTCGGGGTATGAGCTAGTAGGACTGCGTCATCTGCGTACAAAAGTACCGGAATATGGCACGCTCCTACTCGGGGGCAGTCCGTCTTTAAATTAATCAAGAACTGCTCTACATTATTAATATAATGTGAAAATAAGAATGGGGCAATAATACAGCCCTGCCTCACACCACTAGTGCAAAGGAAAGGATCAGTATTCCCCCCTTCCATATTATAACGTACCCTGGCAGTGGTTTCCCTATGTAGTTCTCTCAAGATGGTGATCAGGGCAGGATCAATTCCCAGGGTGCTCCTCAGTGACCAGAGTTTGTCCCTGTTCACGTGGTCAAAAGCCGCTGCCAAATCCATGAACCCCAAATAGATGGCCTCATTACTGGTTTTAGTGTATTTAGCAACCAGTAAGTAGAGGTTCAGGCATCGGTCGCTTGTGGACCTCCCTGTTCTAAAGCCATACTGAATTTCTGAGATGGTGTTATTTTCATTGGTCCACTCAGTAAGGCGATTAAGGATAACCCGACCCAAAATCTTAGCTGAAACGTCAATCAGTGAGATGGGACGGTAGCACTGGGGATTGTCCTAGTTGCCCTTCTTAAACATGGGAACTATTATGGCCGTAGACCAGGATCGGGGAAGCCTGACCTAATAGTGGCATTTATTACTCTAGTAAGGATTGGTGCCCATAACTCAACATTACTCAAATAAAGGTCAGGTGGAGTACCATCGGGGCCCGTGGCTTTATTTTTTGTCAGGGCCATAATTCCTACAGTTATTTCAGCTAAAATAAAGTCCACAGCCTGATCTTGCAGAGCTACTTGACCCCTCCCATGGCTGGGTTCCTGTGCATGATTATACAAGCCCTTAAAATGTGTAACCCACTGGTCCGGCAGGATATTAGTTCCAATCTCAGGGGCATTGCTGTCCTGGAAGCATGGCTTGTTAATAATTCTCCAGAATTCAGCAATGTCCCTTCTATCCGCTGCCTCCATCAGGTCTGCCCATGCTTCTCCCTGAAGGGATGCTTTCCTCCTTTTGACTGCCTTTTTATAATTCTGTATATTCTGGGCTATTTTTGTATATCTCTGGGTTTGTCTTTTAAACTATGTTTAAGCTCCTGTAGGGCACGTGAACATTCACCATCAAACCACTTTGGTGAGTTGTTATTTCTTGTGGGTGCGCTAGATTTCAGCAACCCCTCCACCAGCCTAGTTATTTGCCCAAATTCACTAAGTAGTGCTGACCCCTCTACTGCAAGATCTAAACACTGCTCAATGGGGAATTTCCCTTTGTCCAGTAGCGACTTGTGGAATGTTGCTCCATCGATTTTTGACCACCTGAGCCGTCTTCCCTGATTCGTAGCCCTTTGGGTGATACCAACCGCTGCTCCCACCCTAGATCGGGGCATGTGCCTAAGCTCAATTACCAGGGGGTTATGATCACTAAACGGGATCCACTCGATCCCTGCATAGTTAATCCAATTTTTCAATAGTCTGGCTACCAGGATATAGTCTGAATGATGAGCATCCTCTCCTCTTAAAAGTAGGGGGGAGGGACCCATCACCCTCCAGCCTCATCATATCGATCGTGTGCTCAAGGTCGTGAGTATTCAAGATCCTGCTCATTATCGCTCCCTCCCTGGTGTGATCAAAATGGGGGCCTTTCTCCATTGGGCAGCGAGACCAATCGGCATCTAGTGGTAACAAGAGTGGGCATAAGTGACAGTTCAGATAACCCATTACTAAGGTCATTGCAGCAACTGCCCCTTTTTTAGAAGTAACCTCTTCAGACAGTCTGTGGTCTAGTTCCTGGAGGATAGGATTATGTTCTCTATGGGCTCCTGCATTGTATTAATTGAACAGGACCATCCTTAGCCCACTGCCCGCGAACCTCAAAGCTTGTATGTTATCAGATGACCAGGCCACACTGGACCACGTTCCCTCCAGGTTTAAATCTACATATATAGACAATCCACCTCTTGCCCTTCCTGAGCTCGATTTCTGGGCAGGTACAAAAAAACATTTATAGCCCGTTATGTGGAAGGGGCTGTTATCGCTAACCCATGTTTCCTGTAGGCTGATAACTTGGAACCGGCATATGAACTTCCGCCATTCACAGTTTTCATATTTGCTAGCCAAGCCGGCAATATTCCATGAGATTATACTCAATCCGCCATCGGTTACTTGGTCATCTAATGATTCATAAGTGCTAAAAGGTACTGGGGCCACGACGGGCTTTGACCCAGTAATGCCTGCGACCCTGAAGGCCTTATCTGTGGCTGGTGGGTCAGTGAGAGCCTTTCATTTAGCGCTTTCGTCTCAGTCCTTCGTGGTTACACCTGAATTATATACCCTGCTTTGCTTCTTGCTGGCCATACTATGGTGGGTGAGGGCAAAGGTAGTCAATCAATGCCCTCTACATTTAAAATGTCTTGTGCTTTCCATAGATGGAATGTTATAATGACCAATATTCATTTAAATATTCATATAAAACATTGATGAGGTAGGCTAAGATGGCTACCCAAGGCATCACATCCCTCTGTATGTCTGACATACCGCGTAAAAATACTCTAAAAAGACGGTTTCTGAGCTTGAGCACGACTGGAGGTGAGATGGCCAGGCCTCAGAAGCAACTGATGGTGAAACTTCTTAGATTAGCATCCTCTCCTGTTTTCTGATCCAGGAGGAGCTAAAGAGACCAGAGGAGCCGAGGGCTGCCGGAGTCAGAACTGATTCTGGCTACTTTCCTATGTGCAAAGCTCCATGTGAATTCGGAATTTGGATATCTTTAGGCTGCTGGGTGTAAACAAGCCCTAACTCTTGGTAAACAGCTCCACAAGAGACGAGATAAATATGGAACTCCCGAAGTCAGAGAAGTACCATTTGAATTGTGCTACAATGTATCCCTTCCATTTCCATGATACACGTGATAACAAGGTATTGCTTACACAGCAGAAGGCAGCTTTATCAAAAGTGATAGATCAACCAGTCAATATAGACTAATCAGGATTCTTCACCAAATGTGACCTGTCCACCAATGTTAGACCTCTCATCTACTGATGGAGGAACTGCAGAAGACTCACTCCCTCTCATTATACTGCTGCCAGCCTAGATGATTGCAAGGCATTCACTATGTAGGCTGGCTTTACTTGTTGGAAGCCCTGAGATGTTTTCGACTGGTAGGGCGGTTCAATACATGGATGTCGGTGCTATAGACAGCTCTGAGAGTTGACACCAACTGTTTACTGTTCCGAAAACGGACAGAAAACATGTTCAATATTGCAAGGCTGTCAATTGCACCCATTTACTCTTAGAGAAAGATTCAGAGTGGAAGGGGCAAAGGTGGAAAATCAAACGTATGTTGGAAGGAGTCATGGCTGCTCTTTCAGTGCTTGGTGGTATGCAAGCCCCAGAACACAACATTCGCATCTTAAGTTTATGTTGAGGAAGAAAAGGATAGCATTGGTTACAAAATGTCGGTGGCCCTTGTCAAATGTTTTTTCATCTCTGGAAAATGCATTGCATGATGCGCACCAACAACAAAGCTACCCTTCCTTGAACTCTCACGTTCTTTGGAGACAGCGACGGTCTTCCTTAATAATGTTTCATGGAGGGGTTGTCTGTCTTTTCGGGTGCATGTGGTTTTTAGGACAGTGATTATAAGTTATAGCAGGAACTAAATGGTCCTGAATATTGTTAATTTTATTTTCAGTTTTGCAGAATCAGAGTACATATCTACAATCACAGCCAGACTCGTCCCCGGCATCCCTCAACATGGACACATCACCCAACACCTGAAAAACCTCCATTGGCTCCCCGTCGAGAAGAGAGTAACTTTCAAGATAATCACCCACACCTACAAATGCCTTCACAACACCGGACCGCAATATCTCAATGAAAGAATCTCCTTCCATGTACCCAAGAGAAACCTCCGATCCACCGCCCTCGCTGAAAGCCCAGCGCATCTACAGAGCAAGAACGGGTGGAAGAACCTTCTCCTACATCGCTGCTCCTGATCGACAACAGACATGTCCCCACTCTGCACATCTTCAGAAGGGCCCTCAAGACCTGGCTCTTGGACTGACCGGAGCTGCTCCCCCTCCATGCGCCTTGAGACCCTCCTGGATCAGTAGCGCAATTCAAAATTCCCTGATTGATTGTTTGATTGTAGTTATGTTGTCAATAGAGAAGAGGATTAGCCCATATATTGTTATTTAACTATTGCTGGGCTCCAGTTTCAGGAACATGATTCTCACTCCACATCACAGGTACGCTTACGGTATATACTTATTATTAAGGCCAAATGCGCTACCTTAATGGCACGATAATACAATATCTAATCTTTGTTTTAGACATTCACCCTGATTGGCAGCTCAGGAGGCTTCCATCACCACTGAAGTCCCTACTCCCTGTGACTGAAAATGCCTGTTTTCCAAATGTCTCAAATTCTGAAATAAGCATTCTCAGGCACCGGCCCCAAAATATGGAATGCCATAGCACCTGCCATCAGGACGAAGCACTACCAGGTCTCGTTCAAAAAAGAACTAAACATACTTATACTTCAACAATACTTTTCAACCCAACACATGCTATGTACTACCAATCAATATCATATGCTAACCTGCTTGGATGAGGCAGGCACAAAATATCTGATCTCTTTCACAACTCTGATTGTAACAACGCTTAAGTATGTTGCAGAGGACTACGTACAGTGCTCTGATAGCCCCGGGGTCTGGTTTTCCTAATAATTAATGTAAATAAATAAATAACAATGTCACTGCCCACCCAAGTGATGAGTCCAAGTGGGGATATCCAGCATCTTTCCTTTCTCTCTTATCTCATCCCCCTTCCCCCTTTCTACTAATGGTCAAGATATTCATATTGAGGGAGGTTGATGTAGGATGAGATGAGGGATGAAAGAGTGCATCACTCCTGTCAGAGCCACTGGGCAAGGTTTATGCTTTTTGGCAGTTGTTACCCTCTTTGCAGATAAAGCTGTTACATGAATCACCCTAAGAAGTTTTTCCCTGATGTTAAAAGTCTATCAACAATCCAGTGCGATCTTTACGTATTGTGGCATCCTGGTTATGTAGCCTGTTGCCAGGTTGCCACATGCATTGGAATGCTCTGTACAGATTCTGTAGTTGTGATGTTTAGAGTATCTAGGCAGTTGATCTTGGACCTTACTACTGGTGACTGCTTATCCTGTGGATGGGATCCTTTACTATAATAAATACTTATTCAACCCATAATCTACCTTTGGACTTCTTTACATTGGCGACGGGACGGGATTTGTGAAGAATTGAAGAAAGGATCTCAACAAGGATACAAAGATATCTCCTTTACCTCATTTTGAAACTTTTAAAAAAAGCTACTGTTTCTTTTTATTCCTTTTGACCTACATTATGTCCAATTTCCTGGACACACGTTCATATAAAAAGGTGCTCTGGGCTGTTTGTGTATTTTGAAAAGCATTTTGCTTCTTTTCACAAAATTTGACAGTGATTGAGTGTTGTTTGGCAGTCTGCACAGCGCTCTTCGAAGACTTTTATCTTGGAGACGCTATTTTCCCTGGTTTACTATGATTTTTTTTAAAGCGCTTCTTTCATCACATCTGGCATTGTGGATAACGTTTATTCTGACTTCAACCGCACATTGTGAGCGCAGCACATTTCTGTAGTGCACTTCAACCTGCCAGCACATTGTAAGTGCAGCGCATTTCTATAGCGCACTTCAACCTGCCAGCACATTGTGAGCGCCGCGCATTTCTGTAGCGCGCTTCAACCTGCCAGCGTCTTTAAATAACAGCCTCAGCCCAGCATCTTTAAATAACAGCCTCAGCCCAGCATTGGCAGCCGCCCGGCAGCTACATCTTTTAAAACACTCACCGCATTTTTCTTCTCGAGCGCAACGTTCGCTTACTCCACCGCAGCAAGAAGGAGCGTCATCAATAACAAGGAGCGCCATTACACGATCGCCAACAAGGAGCGTCATGACGTGGTTACCATAACAACACAGCAGCTTCGTCTTCGAGAACAGGGAATCATTATAAACAACTTTTGCTTATTTTAGGAAACAGCAGATTCGTCATTTTTTTCATTTAGCTCGTTTTCAAGCGTTTTCAAGCGTTTCAACTGTTGTTCCTTCAGGAGAATTTGCACAACAACAGGTATTGAACTGGATATTTTATTAGATACTGAGACTGTAATTAATTCTTTAAAGAAAAAAGAGGAAAAGGAAGTGAGACATTTTTTTTTGTTTCTTTATAACTCAAATGTGATACTCTTCTTTCAAAAATATATTCTTAATCCTACATTTTATTTTCAGGTTTAAAATTGCTATAGCAATTCATTGTTTTTACTCTAAGAAAACATTTCTTAATGCTAACTTAATCAGCTTACATTCCTTTTCTTGTATATTTTCTGTACCATTGTTTCTGTACCATAATGCAGAATGTCACTGCTCCACCCTTCTTTTTGCAAAATCCAGGAGATCCTCCAATAAGGTGGAAAAAGTGGTGCAAAGTATTTGAAAGATATGCAAAAGTTTGTGGGGCCAACTTAAGTGCAGAAAGGAAAACAGCTTTGTTATTACACTGTTTAGGGACAGAGGGCCAGGAGGTATTCGATCACCTCCCAGAGATACAAGATAGGAATCTTAATGAATATGAAATTTGCATAGCTATGTTAGATAAACATTACCTTCCGAAAGTTTCTACTATCTTAGAAAGGTATCATTTTGGTCGCAGATTACAACTTGAGGAGGAAAGCATAGAGAATTATATAACTGCGCTAAGAAAATTAGCATCATCTTGCAAGTTTGCTGCCTCTACTGATGAAAGAATAAGAGATCAGTTCATGCTAGGTTGTAGCATTGAACGTGTTAGAGAGGAATTATGGCAAAAAGATGAACCTGATTTAGATGATGTGATTACCATAGCCAAAAGAATTGAACATTCTATTAAATGTGTAGAAGTCATAAAGAAAAATGGTGAAAGTAAGAACAGAAGTACTGTTAATCTTGTCAAGACTCCGAATACAACTAGGGAAAATGCTGGCCAGAGAAGTAGTACAAGAGATGTAACCGCTAGCAAAACTCTCAATGCTAAACCAGATAAGAAATTTGATTTTACGCAAGTGAAATGTTTTAGATGTGGCAAAATGGGACATTTTGCAAATGATAGACAATGCCCTGGATGGAAAGCTTCCTGTGGCAAGTGCAAAAGAAAGGGACATTTTACTATTGTTTGCAAAGGGAGGGAGTACAAAGGCAAAGTTAATGAGATTTATTATGATTTTGATGACACAAATGATTATGATGAAAATATTGATTGTGGCCAAGTTTTGGTTCAAGTAGTTTTCGGTCCACAACCAAAGAATTGTCCCATTGATGAGATTTTGGTCAATGGTCATCCTGTTAAAGTATTGTTTGATTCAGGTGCCAAAATCACCATTGTTGCGAAAGAATTTTATCTCAAGTATTTACAAGGTAAAATTAAGATGTTTCGTCCAGATATAAAACCACTTGCATACGGTAGAAAACCTATAGAAATTTTAGGATACTTCCTGGGAAACATCAATTATAAAGAGAGACTTACCAACTCAAAAATCTATATTTCACAAAAGGGGGACAATATTTTGAGTTGGTTTGTTCAAAAAGATTTCGGAGTAATGTTAGATCCGAATTCCTCTCCCCCCATCATCTTAAAGGATTTTCCCTTTATTAACACTGATTCAATCAACATAAACCAGAATTGTGATGAGTCCTTTTCAGATAACTTAAAAAAGAATTTTCCCACTGTCTTTACTGAAAAGTTGGGTTGTTTGAAGAACTATGATCATCACATTAAGTTGAAGAAGGATGCTATACCTGTTTGTTGTAAAGTACGTAGTGTCCCCATTACTGTTAGGGATCAAGTTAAAATGGAATTGGAGAAATTGGTTAAGGAGGGCATCATAGAAGAAGTTGAAGCTACCCAATGGGTCGCTCCGATTGTAGCCGCCAAGAAATCGGATGGCTCTCTTCGTTTATGCATAGACCTTAGAGAGTTGAACAAAAATGTGGTGGTAGATCACTACCCTTTACCCAAAATTGCAGACATGTTAATGTTATTAAAAGGGGCGAAGGTCTTTAGCACGGTGGATTTAAGATCTGCCTACCACCAGATAAGACTCGATGAAGACTCCAAAGATCTAACTGCATTTGTAACACCATTTGGCACTTTTCGCTTAGTGAGGCTTCCATTTGGGCTAGTATCAGCTGCCTCAGTTTTTCAAAGAGCTTTGGAGGGTGTCTTGAAGGGTTTGGAAGGTGTGAGAGTGTATCAGGATGACATCCTGATCTTTGGAAGTTGTGATAAGGAGCACGATCTGAGACTAATTGGTGTTTTGCAACGTTTGTGTGAAGCTGGTCTAACAGTAAAATTGGAAAAGTGCAAATTCAAGAAAGACTCCATAGATTATCTGGGGCACACAATCTCAGAAGGTGGTATTTCACCGAAAGCTGGTCTGATTAACACTATGATGAAGATGCCTTCGCCTAAAAACAAGGAGGAATTGATTAGCTTTCTAGGTATGGCGGAGTACTATAACAAGTTTATATGTGGTTTTGCTTCACTGTGTGTTAGCATGAGATCGTTATTAAAAAAAGGATCTGACTTTGTATGGAGTGATGAATGTGAAAAAGAATTCATTGCGCTTAAAGGAAAATTGAACAATGCCCCCAAGTTGAATAGTTTAGACCCTGAGAGGAAATCCGTTCTAATAACAGATGCAAGTCTAAAAGGATTAGGGGCAGTCTTAACACAGAAGATTGAAGGGAGCGAGGTAGTCATTTTGTTTTTGTCAAGAAGTTTGAGGGGTCCAGAGCTAAGATATTCTGTGGTAGAGCGTGAAGCGCTAGCGGTCTTTTGGGCCGTAAAGAAATGGAAAACCTTTTGTGGGGAAGTACTTTTGAAGTGAGGACTGACCACAAACCGTTATGTGAGATCTTAAAAACCAAAGGGATAGATGCTGTTTCCAGTAGAATCACAAGATGGGTTGTAGGTTTACAAGATTATAACTTTGAGGTTAAATATCTACCAGGTGTTGAAAATAAAGTAGCTGATGCCTTATCTCGTCTTGTCTCTCAGGAAGATTTGGATCTGGAGGATGATTTGGAAGGTGAAGATGAAATGGTTTGTTCAGTTGGTGAGAGTGTCATTGAGAAGTGCAAATGGTTGGAGGCTTCACGGGAAGATTTGGCCCTTGTGGAAATTTTGAAATTGATCTCGATTGGATGAAAGGTTAAGCCAAAAGATGGCGACATATTGGAAAAATTTTGGCATGTTAAGGATCATTTATCTGAACATGACGGTTTACTTGTAAGAGGTACTAGGTTGGTCCCTCTGGCTTCTATTAGGAGTGAGCTCATTTCACTGGCTCATAGTGGGCATATGGGTATTTCAAAGACAAAGGAGAATCTGAGGATGTCGTACTGGTGGCCCAGCATGGATTTGGAAATCGAGAGAAAAGTTAGGGATTGCATGGAGTGTGCTTTGAGTGAGAAGGTAGCGAAACCCAAAATCCAGCCCATGATTATTAGAACACTTCCAAACAACCCTTGGGAAGAAGTTGGCCTGGACATCCTTGGGCCTATATACTCTGCAGGGTCTGAATGGTATGTTCTAGTTTTAGTAGATTTCTTTTCTAGGTGGCCAGAGATTGCCATCACTCGTGGCATAGAATCCAAGCATGTGATACTCTTTTTAGAGAAACTTTTTGCTAGGGAGGGTATTCCCAGCATCATTTTGACGGAAAATGGAAGTCAACTTGTCTCTAGGGAGATGGAGTTATTCTTGTCTAAACATGGTGTTAAACATAAAAAATCTTCTCTGTACCACCCAGAGACGAATGGCACCGTGGAGAGATTTAACCGTGTGCTCAAGGAGACAATTAGAATGTCTAAATCTGCAGGTTCAGATTGGAAATCAGATGTTTTTGAAAAGGTTAAGCTTTACAGGTTATCACCACATGCCACTACGGGAAAAACACCCTTTGAGCTTTTCAGATGTAGGTGTCCCAACACTTTGGTTACCCCGCCTTGGGTTAATGATTTACATCTGAAAGGTTCAACTGATAATGAGGAGTGGAAAGCAGCTCAGGAGAGAAAACTACAAGATAGGAAAAGGATTCATGATTTGAGAAATTCTGTGAAACACACGGTGGTGCATGTGGGTGATTGGGTTCTCATAAAAAAATCCATGTAAAAAGAACAAGATGTTATCTGCTTCATTTCTGAAGCCTATTCAAGTCATCAAGGTTTTAGGCAATGCTGTCAAAACAACTGATCATCGCATTTGGAACTTGAACAGGGTTGTAGTGATCAGGAAAGACTTTGTTGACGATTCCAAATCTCCTGTGTCAAGTTCTTCACCTACAGGTACATCACCTCATCACCCCGTGATTGGTCCTCTCATCTCAAGGAAACCTTCAACAGCTGCTTCATCTCATCGGGCTGTGGTTGGTCCTGTCATCGCGAGGAAATCTTCAAGAATTACACGTATACCTACTCGTTTTAATGACTTTGTAAAATAATGTTTTCTGTTTATTCTTATTTGTTATAAGGAGGGAGATGTGTGGCATCCTGGTTATGCAGCCTGTTGCCAGGTTGCCACATGCATTGGAATGCTCTGTACAGATTCTGTGGTTGTGATGTTTAGAGTATCTAGGCAGTTGATCTTGGACCTTACTACTGGTGACTGCTTATCCTGTGGATGGGATCCTTTACTATAATAAATACTTATTCAACCCATAATCTACCTTTGGACTTCTTTACACGTATCAGGGAAACTGGGATAATTAACTTGTATATATGTTGTAAAACACTGATGCACAGGAGCCTGGAGGTCCTGGCTGGATGGGACATGAGAACAAAGGCCTCCTCCAACATGCCTGGCCACAGTAAGTTGGCCCTCCCGGCTGCACCTAGGGAGCGCAGCACTGCCCGCTCCATATCCAAGCTATCTGACATTGTTGGCAACTGCAGGCCGCAAACCGCTCCCTCACTCCTTCGCACAGCTACCTCAACAACTACGGCTGTGGCACAAGGGGAATGAGCCAGAGAGAGGCTCTCCCCCACCCTCTTTTCTCCTATATAACCTCTAACCTAAATCCCTCCACAAGCACAACCCACCCATCCTTTCTGTCCTGATCACCCCACTGATACAAAGTCACATAGGAAGACTAGGTTGCACCCTTGCTTCCCATGGAATCCTCCATTGTCACTGAGAGACATGTAATTACTCTGAGTGCATGCACATTCCATTAGAGTCTGGTATTAAGTAAAATCCCCTTCTCAAAGGTTCCACAGAGCCTGCATTTTTTCCCAGTGCTTTCAGCAGTTCATAGGGATTTTATATTGCATCCCATTCTTAGCTTCCAGCCTCATTACAATGTACCCTAGTGCTGGAACCCAGGAGACTGTAATTGCTTTTGGATTATGACTGTGTCTTTTCCACCTAGAGACAACTAAAGAGGGTATGCACTGACCCCACAATCCTGTATGATGAAAGGTATGCTTTTGCCTCTCATATTATAGGACCTATTTACCTAGCTGCTGAGGTAGGAGCCCAACACGGGGAAAGAGGGCCAGCAAAGGCAATAAATTAGGATAGGGAGGTGGAGAAGGGAATCAGAGGACACATGAATATTTGGTTTTGTATTAGATTGTGGATTTTCATAAGAATTCTGACACCATTTTGCTAAACTGCTAAGTTTAAAAAAAAATTAAGGCTTTAACATTATTGTAATTTGGGATTGTTGTATTCCCGCTAATGGCAAATGAAGCAAACTAATAGAAGTTTTTCCCAGCTTGGATACAAGGGCAGGGGAAGCAGAATATGTCTTGAGTGAGGTGCCTTCTATATTGCAAGTTAAACAGACAAAAATAAAGAAGACAGATATTTCTGTATTCATCCTGGTTTTATCACATTAGAAACGTTTAGCTGGTCACTACTTTTGAGGATAATCTGGGCTCCAAATGAAGGTTCACAATTATGAACAATGCAGGCAATTCCGAAAAGTAACTACGGGCCATATTATCAAGAACGGCGATAACATTATCACCGCTTTAGCGGCAGGAAACTGCCGCTAAAGCGGCGATAAGGGGCTTCATAATATGCCCTTGAGAATTCCCATAGAGGCTCAGGTTTGCTGTCCTGCACACCAGAACCTGGGCTTCTATTGGAATTCACAAGGGCAAATTATTAAGCCTCTTATCGCTGCTGTAGCAGCAGTTTCCTGCCGCTAAACGGCGATAATTTTATTGCTGTTCTTGATAATATGGTCCTAAAGATGCTGTGCTGTGTTACATGAAAAGGTGAGATCAGAACAGCGTCATATCTAGTAAGACAAGGTGTTGTTTTCCTCTTTCCTTGTGCAGGTGCACTTTAGGCTGCCATGTGCCAACACATGCACCCTTGTGCCAAACTGCAAGGGTGTGTGCGTATTTGTACTGGAAGGGGGCTCTTTCAGCTCAAAAAATATCCTTTAACACTTTTCCCTCTTTGCATGTGTGCTTTACAATGCAATACACCAGCAAAGCAGGAAAAAGAAGGAGAAATGAAAACATATCTCCTTGTTACTGCTGCCTCAAGGAGATGGAAGATTGTGGCCAAAATCCCTTTCTTTAAATGTCTGTAGATTTGCATCAAAACTGATGGATTCATCCCAGTATCCTACGCTGATGACACTCAACTCCTCTTTCCCTTTAAGTCCTTCAACACCGAGGTTAGGAACTCCTTCTCCAAGGGCATGAAAGCAGTGGCACACTGGATGTCTTCCAACTACTTGCAATGCAACGTTGGAAAGACAGAGGTCATGTTGTTTGGTGAAGCTAAACTCCTCTGGACTCCGGACTGGTGACCACAAGACCTGGGCCCAGTACCCGAGCCCAAACAAATAGTTAAGAATCTGGGAGTCCGACTGGATCAAGAACTTACACTCAAACAGCATGGCAACCAGGTTTTGGGAGCCTGCTTTCATGTCATTGGCATGTTGCGTAAAATCTTTCCCTTACTACCTGATGCAACTAGAAGAACGTCGGTACAGGCTCTGGTCCTGAGTTGAATAGACTATTGTAATGGCCTGCTCCTGTCCGCTAACGAGGGAGTCACAACAAGACTCCAGGTGGTTCAGAACACAGCTGCTCGCCTGGTTCTGAACGCCCCCCCTCGTACGCCTTCCAAACCACTGCTGACAAAATTACACTGGTTATCAGTCAAACAGAGGGCCAAATTCAAAGTATGCTGCACAATACACAAAAGCCTTAACGGGCTGGGTCCAGCATACCTGACTACAAAGTTCGTCCCCTATGTACCTTCCCGGACACTTAGGTCGAGCGAGCAAGGCCTCCTCTGTGTACCTAGAGCAAAAAAAGCCAGACATGGAACCAAAGCGCTATCAGTAGCAGGAACCTCCCTCTGGAATAGTCTCCCAAAGTCTCTTAGGCTATGTGTAGAACACTTCCCCTTTAGAAAAATGCTGAAGACCTTCTTATTCCAACACTAGAACGGCTGCTAAACTGGTTCTTCCCCAAAACATATGCTGTAGATGCCTAAAGGCGCGGAGATACCTCTCCGGGAGTCAAATCTAGAGCGGTACACACCTGCAAATAAATAAATAAATAAATGGGTGGTTGCATGGCAATGGAATGCCTGTTGACGCAAAGTAATGCAAAGCAGCCTATGCAACAACTTTGCTTTACTTCGAGAAACTATCCAATGTGAATCCTGCATTTGAAAGAAAATCTTAGCATACCACTTAGTGTCAGGTTTGCATATCAAAAGCAACAGAAACGCAGCACGAAGCATTAGTAAATCGGTGCAATAGTGAAGGCTTGTCACTGTTGCATTTGAGGATGGTAATACTGTAAGTAGGCTCTGCTGCTCATGATGTTTAGTCACTAAGGGCCAGATGACGTTACCGACCGGTAATAGCCTTTTCAGATGTAGGTGGTATATTTACCAATTCGGTAAATAAAGAATCGGTATTTACCGATTCTGTATTTACAGAATCATCATTTACCGATTCGGTATTTACCGAATTGGTAAATGAGATGTAGGAAGCACTTTAAAGAGTGCTTTTGTGCTTTAAGGTTTCGTTATTTACCACCAACTATTAGTTGGTGGTAAATAAGGAATTCCTCTGTAAATGCAAATCTGTGCATTCACACCTGTGCCATGTGACAGACATACATGCCCTTAGGGCATGTATGTATGCCACATGTGCACACCAGCACTATTCAGGGGTGCAACAGGGTGTCAAAGTGACACCCTGCCACCCATGACTCTTTTCCTATTTTACCGAATCGGCATTTACCGATTCGGTAATTGACATTCATTCCTATGGGCCTCCAGGCCCATAGGAATGAATGGCAATTAAAGAATTGGTAAATACCGATTCGGTAAATACCGAATCTTTATCGATTCAGTATTTTTTACCGACTTTTTATCTACATTGCATTTACCGATTTGAAAATACCGAATCCGTAAAATTCGGTATTTTCGAATCGGTAAATTACATTTACCTACATCTAGCCCTTGGTCTTGTTCACTGCTGCCGAAGCTGGACACACTCTACACTAGATTCTTTTGTTGGGGATTTGTTGTCAGCGAGAGAAAATACTGTCTTTGAAACTGGAACTACCTCCTTACATTTTGCTAACTGATTTTTTTCAGTGTGAGGCGCACAGCTTTTCTGAACACACTCACCATACATTATATTCTAGAGCTGGAGATGCATTAATATTGAGAGAAGTCTCTGAGATGCCACACATCCTTCTTTACAAAGATAATGTTTAAGTAGTACATTTGTATTATAAATCAGACCTGACTGGCAGATCTCATAGCAGTGAGAACTGGGTATCAGAGTTTGACAAGGGAAAATGGAGACATGTATAATGTTCAATATAATGACTAGGATATTGGGCCATATTGCACATTGTATTAATACCATGTACATTGATGAATCAGTCATGTTACTATTTGTTCTCTCTTCCCCCTGTTTTTTAAAAACAATGTCTCAAAAACAGTATGTTATAATAGGGAAGGTATTGATTGCATAGGCTCCAATAAGTGTGACTACTCCTGTCGTCTGAAATAAATTATAGGTTATTATTTGTAATAAAGCCTGGCTGTTTATATAATCAAGTATCTTTTTAATTCAGATTTTAATTGTATGTTTATATGTTTGTTTTTTTTGGCAGCCCTAAAGAAGTCCCTAGTGGACGAAACGCGTCGGCTGCAAAAACCCGTGTTTTGATTGTACACCCTTTTGGAATAAAGAAAATCACAACCAAGAAAATCTACGTCTGTGATTATTAGAATTTGTAGTTTAAGAATTGTGTTGTGCACCTTTGCTTTTTTGTATGGATCATTTAAGTTCTTTGATGAACTAGCACTGTGACAGTGGGTGTCAACCAGTGTGCACACACTTTGCCCATACAAACTATTGGGGGCAATTTACAAATGGGAGTGATTTGGGTTAGGTGCTATAAGTCAGGAATGTTCCACTGTCTTTCTTTCTTTTTGAAATGGGTATCAGAATGTCTTCACCCAGAGGCGCAGCTGGTGCGGGGGTGTGTCTGGGAACAAACATGCATCTTTATGGCTATGCAGTTTATTGTGAAAAAATGGAGCCTCTTGATGTTGGTCCTTTAGCTAATTGCTACCCATGACCATGACCAAACCTTCATTATTCTGCCTGTGCTACCAGGTCATTCACATCTGGCACATTTTTTAGTTACTGATTTATTTTTCCAGATGGGTTTTACTGTTATGCCCTTTCTCTGTCAGAACACTTTACATCTGCCTTATTTCTATGTATACCTGCATTATACAGAGCCAAAACAAGAGGTAAAATGTTTTATACTACCAAATGTTTTGGAGTAAACTGCCAGTGTTATTGTCTTGTAGTCTGCCAAACCAACAGTTGTTTTGCAGCAACTTAAAATTATATTGTGAGTAAGTGGGTAATGTGTTAATTGGGGGGGCCTCTGTTCAAGCAACATCCACAGTCCCTGGTAAGGCGAACCACAAAAATCATTAAATTAACCTGTGCTTAACTCTCTGGGAGCTTGACATAAAAACAGTCAGGATTTATTTAGTGGCAATATGTAAAGTATTATGCAGCATGGAAAGCTTGGAGCACTGGAACAGCAAGGCAGCCTATAGGAGGCTGCAGGCCACTAAAAAGGGCACAGAAATTGTAGCGGTTGGTGCCTGAGAACAAGGGGGCAACCAGGGACCAAAGACTCTGAGGGACTGCTAAGGTACATGCAAAGAGAAAAGGCTGCCTTTGGCAAGCAGTAGCAAGTGCCGAGAGTGCATGAGAGGTGGGATCCCAAAGCACCCCCTCTGTGGACCCTGAGATAATGCCAGTTGCAAATGCCAGAGCCTGAGAAAACCTGGGGAGCAGGCTTGAATGGGGGTGGGGGGCAGGCACCACAGAGGGCCTGAGATCCTGAAGCATTGCAATGAAACGGAGAACCAGTGTGAACACTTCAAAGGGCCCAAGCAACACAAGAAGGGAAACCTTGACCAGTGGTGGAAAGTGCAGCCCTTTCCATGCTGCAGGTTATCTGTGAGTAACCAGGACTACTGATATGACAGGTGGCAAAGAAGCAAAAGGCACGTAACAAGCAAGGCTGGATAAATATGCCACACTTAAAACATTGATGGCAGTTGGACCTAACCTGGGTTCCATGCCCCAGACAGGAATGCCCTTTGGGTCTCATGTTTAAGAAAAAACTAAGAATCGGATATGGAAGCACGAGTATGTGGACATGTTTAAA
This sequence comes from Lissotriton vulgaris, assembly GCF_964263255.1. Classification (NCBI taxonomy): domain Eukaryota; kingdom Metazoa; phylum Chordata; class Amphibia; order Caudata; family Salamandridae; genus Lissotriton; species Lissotriton vulgaris. The sequence continues at coordinate 1,260,355,668 of NC_141693.1, forward strand.
CTACTCAACAGGGACATTCAGGCCAAAGAAGGGTCAAAAGAGGAGGAATTGCAATTGGCTAGGAGGCCTAGGATGCCCATTACTATGGATATTTGGACATCAGCCATCTTGATATTCACCAACATCTATTGCGAGAAGTATGTGGATACGGCCATTACCTTATTCAAATACCTCACCATAATGTATAAAGCTCAAATGTACTTTGGGAGGTACAGTCGGCTCGGTTACGATGAGGAGTTTAGGGCAAAGGTCAGTCTTAATCCAGAGAAACTTTGGGGATGTTGATTCTGAGTTGTGGATAGAATGATTGTCCTCAGCCCAATCTACGGCATCAATGCACATGGCAAGTGGCCTGTCCATTGATTACAAGCCTTATCAGCCCTATCCCGCCCAGTAAGAAGTGCATGCTGCTACAAGAACCCTAGGCACAAATGTTGGAGCCTGTTGGAACTTTGACAAGGGTTTCTGCTCACAGCACCTTTGTAATTTCAAACACAAGTCTTCCAAATACGGTGGTAGACACCCTTTACCCAGTGTTTTATGATGGTGAGCCTCTCTGAACAATGGAGGGTGTTCAGGGGAAGGAACCTTAAGGCCCTTCTGGACCAAAGGGCTCCTATGCCATTTAGACTGGCCGCTTTATTGCCATGCCTGGCCCTTTACCTGGACACGGAAGCTGCATTGAGATTGGAATGGGGTTTTGGGGAGGTTTCAGGATGGGTTATCAATGACTCAAGCCAAGGAGGTGAACTGACAATTTGTGGTCAGCCAAGGCTGCCCCTGGCGTGGTGGTTGCCAAGCTGCAGACTGAGATTGCGGAGGTGAGAAGTGTGAGTCCTTTCCAAGACTGCCCATTGTCTGATTTGATTGTGTTTTCCTTGGGTGTGGTACCCAAGAAACAGGCGGGGGAATTCTGCTTGATACATCATTTGTCTTGGCCTGAAGGGTGCTTAGTGAACGATTTTATTGTCCCCAAGGATACAAGAGTGGTGTATGCTTCTTTCGACAATGCGATTCAATTGGTCAGAGCCTGTGGTGGGAGTCAGAGTGTGACATCAAATTGGCTTTTCAGCTTTTGCCTATTCACCTTGAGGCTTTCCCCTTATTGGGGATACAATTGAATGGGGGGATTTACGTTGACAGAGTGCTATCCATGGGTTGTGACATCTCCTATGTTCTCTTTCAGACCTTCAGTACCTTTTAGCAGTGGGTCTTTGTGAGGGATAGTGGGCAGTGTGTGGTGTCTCACTATTTAAACAATTCCTGTTTGTAAGCAAGGCGGGGTCAGGTGACTGCCTAAAGGCTCTGAGACACTTTGAGGTCATGGCAGCTTCTTTTGAGGTCCCATTGGCACCTGAAAAGACAGAAGGCACCTCCACATGTTTGACTTTCTTGGGCATTGAGTTGGACATGGTTCACATGGTAGCCAGGCTGCCCAGGCCAAAGGTGCTGGAGATCCACACCTTCCTTGAGTGGGTGATGGGAGTGAGGAGATAGGAACTCAGGGTGGTGCAGCAGTTGTTGGTTTCCTGAATTTCACCTGTAGGGTGGTGCGGGGTCGTCAGACATTTTGCAGGAGGTTGGGTTCGGCCATGTCAAGGGCTGTTCTACTGCATCAAGGGATCCAAAATTCCATGGGGGTGAGAGCAGACATGAAGGTTTAGAAATCTTTCCTACAGGATTTCAATCGGGTTTGCATGGATTTTCTTGAGAAGGATATGGTGTGGAAGGTGCAGATTTTCTCTGACGTGGCAGGGGCCCATGGTTTTGGTCACTTCTGGGATTGACGGTGGTGTGCGTAGGTCTGGCCAGGGACCTGGTTGGTGCAAGGGTAGATCATTGCCTTTTCGGAATTCTTCCCTCTGTTGGTGGCATGGGCTGTTTGGTGCAAGGAAGTTGCGAACCGGTCCGTGCTGTTCAATGTGAACAATATGACTGTGGTTGACTTGGTTGACAAACAGAAGGCGAGGGATTTGAGGGTGTCACATTTGCTGCACAGATTCATGTTGTTGTGCTCACAGTTACATATAGTTTTCGAGACCAAGCATTTACCTGGGGTCAGAAATTCTATTACTGATTCCTTATCTCATTCACAGTGTGGCACCGGGAGCGGAGGCTCGCAAGATACCAGTTCCTGCAGACATGTGGCAGGCACGAGAGCATTTAGGCTGGCTGAAAAGTCTTTAGCTGAATCCACCAGGAGGAGTTGCCATCTTGCTTTGAGTGACTTTGAAATCTTTGAGGGCCATCCAGGGATGTTGTCATATATGGGCTGTGAGAAGCTGGAAAAGAGGGTCATGAGTTTTGTTTTATTCTTGATGGACAAAGGTTCTTCACCTGTGACCAAAGCATGCAACCCAGCTGTCTCATCCTTTTATGGTAAGCTGTTTAGAGGGTTTGACCCCGCAGTGGGTGACATCTTGGGTAAAGTATTAAAAGGTTGGGGTAGAGAGAGATCAGTGGTGGGAGACAGTTGAGGGAGGTGATTAACTTTGAGTTGCTCCTTGGCATGTTGTAAGTTTTGCCTTAGTGTTGTGCTGATCTGTTTGAAGTTGTGCTGTTTCGTCTGGGTATGACATGGATGTTTTTCTGTGCCTTTGGGTATCCAAGCTTTTGGGGTTGAAGATGGAGGTGGGTGTGTTGTGTCGGTGTGTTTGGAAGGGGATCGATTTGGAAGGGGATCGATTGGGTATCTGGCTGAAGAAGTCAAAGACGGAACAGTTTGGGAGGGTTAAATGGATCTGGTTACAGCAGGGTGTGTTTCTGGTACAGGAATGGCATAGTTTTACTGCCTGGCCAAAACACTGGCAGGTGGCAGTGTTCTGTCATGAGAAGGAGTCCCAAATTACAGATTATCAGCTTTAAAGTGTGCTTTGTTTGACTCTGAAAAGATTAGGTAAGAACCCGGCTCACTTTGGGACACATTCTTTCTGGAATGGGGAGGCAATTGTGGCTGCATGATTTCGTTGTTATTGGGAACAGATTTGTAAGATTGACAGGTGCGAGTCTAGATGTTTCAAGAGATATGTGCGTAAATAAGAGAGGGGGGGAATTCGGTTTACCTCAGGGGTTGAGGGATTTATTGTCAACATTTCTTCCTATTTTCATAGGGTGCATAAATGACCCAGAGAGAGAGAAAATGGTTGTGTATGGATGGACACTCTTTTATCTGCTGGGCAGAAAAGTATGCAGACCACCAGATCTATGGACGCAACCTGGTATTGCCCAGCAGTCGGCATGAGGTGCTCTGGTGGGGCAAGAGTGGGATGAGATGGGGTAACCTGCTTCCATGTTTGGCGATGGTGATCCTCAAGTGGGGTTTTCTGGACATGCTTCTGCTTCATTCGGGGGAAAATTACCTGGTGAGGCTATCTAGGCTCACCCTCCTGCAACACATGTAAAGAGACTTGGTTTTGATTCAACAGACGTTAGCAGGGACTTGCATCATATGGACGGATTTTGTGCCCAGACAGAAATGAAGGGGTGCTAATAAGCATGGGGCTATTGATTAGGCCAGGAGGAAGCTGAATCGGACCATGAAGGATTTTGTGGGACTAATGGCATCTAAATCTTGTCGAATGAGGGCATTCAGGAAAGTTAAGTGGTGCTGTACCAGATGGATGGGGTGCATCTCTTGGAGATGGGCTTATCTTATTATCTGATGGAATTGAGGGATTTGCTGGAGGGCTTATGGCAGGAAACTATTTAGTGTCAGTGAATGAAGAATGTTGGCGGGGGTTCACATGTGAGGCAGCGCAACGCCTCTGGGGATTTGCTGGGTGGCAGTAGAGTGGGGGGAATCAGATGCTGGCCTACCCACCCCTCAGGGAAGGGGTGTACATTGGCTAAGAATGACAGTGTGCAGGCAGCCCTGGGATAGAGCAAGGACGTTTTTAAAGGAAGGATGCTGGGGATTTACTCTTTTGAGTTTATTGCATTCCTGTACTAATAAATGGCATTGTGCACTTTCATAAAGTGTTGAGAGTGATTACCTCACTTAACTTTTCTTTTCAAATCTGCATCTTCTCCCACTGTGCGTAATTCAGGATGTGAATACTAGCAGAGGCAGTTAATAGCTCTTACTAACTATCATATTATTCACACCATCACAAGCAGTGAGTTTCTTTCATCTACAACCCATCCCCACCACTGTAGCCTTGTGTATAGTGTGACACTCTCACAGACAGTGGAATTTCTTATCCGACAAACTAAATGGTTGGAATGTGAATGTGACATACCAGATAGAATAAGAGAATGATATCAGACTGACATTTGTTCAGTTTTCTTTTTTTTGCAATTCATGAGGCGGAGAAAGCACTTTGCTCAATACTGCTATTGTTGCTTGTCTGCTAAAGGCAGAAATACAAAAATCCCAATTAAAAAACATTAAAGTTGTAATTTCATTAAACATATAAGTAAACTAAAAAGCAATGTTTATTTTGAAAATATTTTCTTAAACTGTTTGTAGCGAAATGTTCCAGGGCGGCCTTTGTGATTTATGCCTCTCCCACATGAAGAAGTAATAAACTAATGGTCAACCACAGTAACATAGGACAGCTACCTACTGTAACAGTCAAAGGGAAAGCCACTATAATCTATTGTCAACCCTTGTGATACTTACCTTTTGTTTGTAGAAGTTATTTATTCATTATAAACGTTGTGTTTGTTAAAATTGCCAATGGCTGTGTAATGTCTTTCAGGTCTAAAGTCATGTGATGCCAGGTTCTCTGTTGGCAGAGGGAAAATCTGTCACTTCCTTCACCACTATGAATTAAGTGAGCTTATGTCACTTTTCAGTGCTCAATTTCTGTACAGTTATGGGCCTCCAAAGTCACTCAGATAATAAAGAAATCTATGTAGGTCTATCAACCAAGTTTCATAACAGTTAGAGTCATCCTAAATATGTGACAAATATCTTGATGACATGCGCATTTCAAAGCACACAGCCCCCTGCTTCCACTCGACAGCACTGATCCGCCCCGTCTGTCACTCAGTTCGGGATGGGTCAGTTGCTGAAAAATAAAATGGTAATAAATACATTTTATTACCATTTTATTTTTCACCTCTGGCAGTGTGGGCGACGCTCTTCCTCTCAAACAGAGAAGTCCCCCTAAATCAACTTATAGTTCAACCTATAGATCAGGCAGTGCTTAATTTGTAAGAAAACAAATAAGTGCCAGGGCCCTTGTCAGGAGACCACTGCACCTTGCAACATTCATTGCCCCTATCAGAGCTGCCAATGACCATACCAACATAACTACCAACCAACCATCTCTGAGTTCAGGGCAAGACTGGTCACAGAACCAGGCATTCACAATCAATCCAATCCCAAGCATAGGCTATTTCACATTCTGAACCAAAAGTGAATAGTGATAAAATCCCTCATTGTGTATGTTCCCTCCTATTTACTATATAGTACGATCTCCAAAAAATAAGGGCTTGAATTAGGTCCTTTCAATTCATAGCAGTTGTAGGGGATTTAGAGGCAGCTATGGGTCAAAATTTGAGAGATATCAGATAGACTCTCGGATATATGGTCAATATAAATAAAGTATCTCTGGAAGTCTCATGACCTTTCTGTCTTACGGAACAGAGAGCTCTGTTTCTTGGCGATCGTACTATACAGGAAGATGACAGTTACTACACCGGAAGCATCACAGATGAATTGACTATCTATCTGTATATATATTATCACAAATTTTACACAGGAAGATATTATTCTAACTACTTCTATAGTTTTTTTGGCACAAGGATTCACCTCTATTCAGATACCACAGTTTTGGTGGTGTCCCTTGAAGTACGGAACAGTCCTCATTTTATCTGGTCTCTGCCAACATCTTTGAGCTCCAGAGCTAATAATAGAGAAAGTTGAGACAGGTCCACCTGATGAAGGCTTTTTATCGCCCAAACTCGCGCCGTGGTTTCTTTTCGGCCGCCCGCCTGTGATATGCTTTACCAAACTGCATCTCTAGGTTTTTAATGTGTATTGTATTGTTGTGTTTGTGAAAAAAGATTTGTGCCTTTTTTGGGGTATTTATGTAAAAAAGCTTGATTAACAAAAATATAACAAAAAGAAATCTATATTTGATATATGTGATAAAAATATAAAAAGATGCATATTTATAAAAGAAATGATTGGAGATAATAAAGAAACATGATTTTGTATCAAATAGTAAATGCTTGCAAAGTTCATTAACATGCAAATTCAATGTGCACTGTTTTCATACAAATCAAGGCCTGACATATTTCATTGTTAAACATATCTTGTGGTTAGCTTGTTGTTCTTTCCCCCTTGATATTGTGCCCTACAGCTAGCAAGATCCATTGTTTTTTCATAGGGGTCCCCTTTTTTCAAAACAATTAATATACAGAAACATAACTTTTGAAACGTTAGAATATCCCTGCCCCAAGCCCAAAGCCCCAATTGGCTCATTAGCTTGCGCCTACCAACAGCTGTCCCTGCCAGTTGCATTTCCCTTACTGAGGTGTGAAAAATGCTCCAGAGCAGAAACAATGGCTTATGCCTTCTGCCAGAAACACGTGGGTGTGAAGAATGTGACTCATCCTCTCTCAGAAATGGCATTTGGGGAGAGTGCAGGAACTAAATAAACTTGAAAAGGACCAGGATGAGGCCTACTAATTGCCATTGTAATGCAAGACCTGGGTAGAGAGGCATTTTGATCTCTGGGCACACTGTATCTTTTATGGGAGGGGGAGTTGATTCCAGAGCCTGCTTGTTGAGGTTGAAAATAAGGGGACTGCTCGTTTGCTAGGCACAGCTCTAGCAGGGCCACTAGACCCTTCTAGGGCAGGAGGGTTCTGCATTGTTGTATACCACTAAGAATTGTGCTCTGTGGGATTCTCTTGCTGCAAAAGAAGGAGGGGTTGTCTCTGGGAACGTTGTGTTTATTGATTAGGGTGTTCCCCAAGCATCACTCCAATCACAACATGTTTATCTCACCCTCGGCAACTCAGAACACATCTGGACCTGTGGAAGAAGAAAATAGGAGTGGACCTTCTGTCCATGACCTCTGCAGAGACTTGTGCTAGACCTGCTCCTACTTGACTCTAGGACTCCAAGGGTTAGTTGACCGACCTCATGTGTGTCTACAGGGACATAGCTAGCTACAGGAGACCTTTTTCTGGATTGCCCAGTTACAGCCGAGCCTGACCTGGACCTTTCTAGTGTCTTCCACTGGACTGAGTCCTGACCAACAAGTACTGTTAATGAGGTCCTGGGTGCATTTGAAGTGGCCAAAAGAAACTGTTCTAAGAATCTGACAAATTGAGACTTTGTTTGGATTTCCATGACCTCCAGAGCTTCAGTAGGACTTCACAGAAAATGCACTTTTTTTCTAGAGGATATTGGTTACAACTTAAGGCTTTCCCCCTGGAGGATTTTGACCTCCAAAAACAGATCACATGGGAATGTAGACTTCTTTACTAAATGAAGGTGCAAAAGTATTCGATGAATGAGATCACTAAGGCAGACATTAAATAGTGTAATTTTCTTGATAGAAAGTTTTCTTACGAAATATAATGGCTTAAGCAGGAACTCAGCCAAGGAGTATCAAACTTTGAGTGGACTGCGTTATAAATAGCCACCCATCTTGCCCAGTTGGAGTATACCAACTTCCATCAAAAAGGAGGGAAGAGGATTCAAGGTCTATTCAGTTCCCCTAGTTAGATACTGAATTAATCAAAAGGGAATGGACACTGGTGTCTACTAAACCTTCGGTTAGTCTTTGAAAACCCTCATAGACAGCCTGATTTAGTCGATGCGGTGTATCTTTTATCCGCCCCGTCAGGCGTCATGGCATATTAATAGGGTAGTCAAATAACGTGCGGTATGCCTGCCTCACCCGAGGCTACCTCTGGTCCAGGTAGAAGTGTCCAGAAATAATAGGAAAGGGAAAAATATAAAAACAGTGTGTCACCAAAAAAGAATTTTTAATGAAAAGGTTGGCACTGTTGTTAAAAAATTCGATATATATGTAATCGAGCAACTAGATTACCATATATCTATATATATATGGATGCGTCAACATGTTTCAGCTCTATGAGCCCAGCCGGGTCTGTAGAGCTTTCCTTAAGCCAAAAAGACAAAAATACATACACAGAAGGTACTTACACAACTTGTGTAGGTTCCTATAGCTATTATGGAATTTCTTATACAGTCACCTTAATAGGCGTTCTTAGAGGCTTCTACAGGAGTGAAGAGTCACTAGGAGTGGTCTTTGCCACGAGTATAAGAAATTCCATAATAGCTATAGGAACCTACACAAGTTGTGTAAGTACCTTCTTCATGTTGACGCATCCATATATATATAGATATATGGATGCACACAGTTTCCACAGTTTTGGTGGTGTCCCTTGAAGTACGGAACAGTCCTCATTTTATCTGGTCTCTGCCAACATCTTTGAGCTCCAGAGCTAATAATAGAGAAAGTTGAGACAGGTCCACCTGATGAAGGGTTTTTATCGCCCAAACTCGCGCCGTGGTTTCTTTTCGGCCGCCCGCCTGTGATATGCTTTACCAAACTGCATCTCTAGGTTTTTAATGTGTATTGTATTGTTGTGTTTGTGAAAAAAGATTTGTGCCTTTTTTGGGGTATTTATGTAAAAAAGCTTGATTAACAAAAATATAACAAAAAGAAATATATATTTGATATATGTGATAAAAATATAAAAAGATGCATATTTATAAAAGAAATGATTGGAGATAATAAAGAAACATGATTTTGTATCAAATAGTAAATGCTTGCAAAGTTCATTAACATGCAAATTCAATGTGCACTGTTTTCATACAAATCAAGGCCTGACATATTTCATTGTTAAACATATCTTGTGGTTAGCTTGTTGTTCTTTCCCCCTTGATATTGTGCCCTACAGCTAGCAAGATCCATTGTTTTTTCGTAGGGGTCCCCTTTTTTCAAAACAATTAATATACAGAAACATAACTTTTGAAACTTTAGAATATCCCTGCCCCAAGCCCAAAGCCCGAATTGGCTCATTAGCTTGCGCCTACCAACAGCTGTCCCTGCCAGTTGCATTTCCCTTACTGAGGTGTGAAAAATGCTCCAGAGCAGAAACAATGGCTTATGCCTTCTGCCAGAAACACGTGGGTGTGAAGAATGTGACTCATCCTCTCTCAGAAATGGCATTTGGGGAGAGTGCAGGAACTAAATAAACTTGAAAAGGACCAGGATGAGGCCTACTAATTGCCATTGTAATGCAAGACCTGGGTAGAGAGGCATTTTGATCTCTGGGCACACTGTATCTTTTATGGGAGGGGGAGTTGATTCCAGAGCCTGCTTGTTGAGGTTGAAAATAAGGGGACTGCTCGTTTGCTAGGCACAGCTCTAGCAGGGCCACTAGACCCTTCTAGGGCAGGAGGGTTCTGCATTGTTGGATACCACTAAGAATTGTGCTCTGTGGGATTCTCTTGCTGCAAAAGAAGGAGGGGTTGTCTCTGGGAACGTTGTGTTTATTGATTAGGGTGTTCCCCAAGCATCACTCCAATCACAACATGTTTATCTCACCCTCGGCAACTCAGAACACATCTGGACCTGTGGAAGAAGAAAATAGGAGTGGACCTTCTGTCCATGACCTCTGCAGAGACTTGTGCTAGACCTGCTCCTACTTGACTCTAGGACTCCAAGGGTTAGTTGACCGACCTCATGTGTGTCTACAGGGACATAGCTAGCTACAGGAGACCTTTTTCTGGATTGCCCAGTTACAGCCGAGCCTGACCTGGACCTTTCTAGTGTCTTCCACTGGACTGAGTCCTGACCAACAAGTACTGTTAATGAGGTCCTGGGTGCATTTGAAGTGGCCAAAAGAAACTGTTCTAAGAATCTGACAAATTGAGACTTTGTTTGGATTTCCATGACCTCCAGAGCTTCAGTAGGACTTCACAGAAAATGCACTTTTTTTCTAGAGGATATTGGTTACAACTTAAGGCTTTCCCCCCTGGAGGATTTTGACCTCCAAAAACAGATCACATGGGAATGTAGACTTCTTTACTAAATGAAGGTGCAAAAGTATTTGATGAATGAGATCACTAAGGCAGACATTAAATAGTGTAATTTTCTTGATAGAAAGTTTTCTTACGAAATATAATGGCTTAAGCAGGAACTCAGCCAAGGAGTATCAAACTTTGAGTGGACTGCGTTATAAATAGCCACCCATCTTGCCCAGTTGGAGTATACCAACTTCCATCAAAAAGGAGGGAAGAGGATTCAAGGTCCATTCAGTTCCCCTAGTTAGATACTGAATTAATCAAAAGGGAATGGACACTGGTGTCTACTAAACCTTCGGTTAGTCTTTGAAAACCCTCATAGACAGCCTGATTTAGTCGATGCGGTGTATCTTTTATCCGCCCCGTCAGGCGTCATGGCATATTCATAGGGTAGTCAAATAACGTGCGGTATGCCTGCCTCACCCGAGGCTACCTCTGGTCCAGGTAGAAGTGTCCAGAAATAATAGGAAAGGGAAAAATATAAAAACAGTGTGTCACCAAAAAAGAATTTTTAATGAAAAGGTTGGCACTGTTGTTAAAAAATTCGATATATATGTAATCGAGCAACTAGATTACCATATATCTATATATATATGGATGCGTCAACATGTTTCAGCTCTATGAGCCCAGCCGGGTCTGTAGAGCTTTCCTTAAGCCAAAAAGACAAAAATACATACACAGAAGGTACTTACACAACTTGTGTAGGTTCCTATAGCTATTATGGAATTTCTTATACAGTCACCTTAATAGGCGTTCTTAGAGGCTTCTACAGGAGTGAAGAGTCACTAGGAGTGGTCTTTGCCACGAGTATAAGAAATTCCATAATAGCTATAGGAACCTACACAAGTTGTGTAAGTACCTTCTTCATGTTGACTCCGGCATATGAGGGAAAGATACGGGAGCTATTGAATGTAAAAGAACATTACAAAAGATCTAAGTTCACTGAACTCAGACAATTGAAAACAGAAGTGGCCAACCTGCTAGTTAGGGGTAAAGAGGAAGGTTTCATTAATGATAATGAGTGCAAATTCCTCCTTAACAGCCATCCAGTGATCCCGGCAATTTATGGTCTACCTAAGATCCATAAAAACATAGAGGATCCTCCTATGAGACCCATCATCAGTGGAATAGGCTCAGTTCTTGAGCCTTTGAGTCGTTATGTAGACCACTTCTTGCAACCTCTTGTTAAGAAACAACGTTCCTACTTAAAGGACACCTCGCATGCGATAACAACATTTGAGGGTAGAGTATTTAATAGAGCGACGCAATATCTAGTTGCTTTAGATATCGAAGCACTCTATACAAACATCCCGCCAAATGACACGATTGAAGTCATTAAGTCAATATTGGAAATTGAGGACTTAAAAGGAGGAAACAGCAACTTTATCATGTCTTGCATTTATTACATCCTTAAAAGAAATGTTTTCTTATTTAAGGATGAACTTCACCTTCAAATCAAGGGGACCAGCCTGGGGGCCACCTGTAACCCCAGTATGGCCTGTCTTTATGTTGGTAATTATGAGGAACAACATATCTTCAATGAGTTAGCACCCTTTTACGAAAACATCTCCTGCTGGCATCGCTGTATAGATGATATCATCTTCATCTGGAGCGGTGCCAGCAGTGATTTAGACTTCTTCCTTACTTTGCTCAAATTGGGGGGCCCCAACCTGAAATTTACGGGACATTATAGCAATGATAGAGTTGCATTTTTAGATATCAACATCAAAGAAGAGGATGGTACCCTTAAGGTGGAACTCTACACCACACCTACAAAAACTCACTTCTCCACTATTCCAGCAATCACCCGCGAGCGCAAAAAGACAACGTCCCCTTCGGGGAATTCCTTAGGTTAAGACGCAACTGCTCCAATTTACAAGATTTTTACAAACATGCAGAAAACACCAAAAGAAAACTGAACGTCAGAGGATATCCAAATAAACTAATTAAACATGCACTTAAACGTGCAAGGTTTTATGATAGAGACAGCCCTCTAGACCAGAACAAAAATAGAAGTAAACAGAATGCGACTATGGACAGAATTGTTTTCGTGACTCAGTACTCGCACGTAAGCAATCAAATCAAGAACATAGTTAATAGGAATTGGAAAATCATCAATTTCAACAGGGACAAACAGCTAAATAAACCCCTTTTCTCTTTTTGCAGAAATAAGACAATCAGGAATAGTTTAATTCACACTTACAAGCCGACCAAAGATACTCAGCTAACCCTTAATGGCAGTGTAGCATCAGGCAATTACAAATGTGGGTCATGTTCCATATGTCCCCTTTGCATTAACGGACACAATCTAGAATATAATGGTAAAAAACTATCTCCTACAACCCTCAAAAACTGCAGAAGCCAAAATGTGGTTTATCTGCTCCTATGCCTCTGCAATTTGGGGTATGTTGGAGAAACAAGTAGGGAGCTGCGTATTCGTGTGCTAGAGCACAAATCTGCGATACGAACAAACAAAATTAATGCCCCCCTTACTGAACACTATCAAGCGCTGAAAAATACTTGTGATGATATAAGATGGTTTATTTTAGAAAAAAGTAGAGTTAATAGGTGGGGAGGTGGCATTGACAAAAAGAGAAAGACTAGGGAACAATGGTATTTCTGTCATTTGGATACTATCCACCACAGATTAAATGCTAGGGAAGACTGGTCAAAATGCTTGTAGAAACACTTACGGTGAATAAGAAGGGGATTACTTCCACCACGCAAAATTTACCATACGACCCGCCCCTCTCCCCCTTTATGACATTTCGAGTGGGGGACCTAGTTATAACCTTTGCGTGGTCCGCACTAAATCTCACGCATTTACCACTTTACCTCCCCCTCGACTTCATATTGGTAATCCGCAAATTCAGGACGTAAGACTTTAGGCACGCATTTGTGTTACACCGTGCTCCTTGCACGTTCTCTCACCACAATTGCTAGCCTTCCACAACTTAGAAAACATTAGGAATGACGAAGAACGCACACAGTCGTTCCCAATAAATTTATACACCAGCATTTATTATACCAAATTGTAAAGGCGGCATTTTCCACCTGATACCGGCCACGGCCTTTCTTTAGTAGACCAAGTAGGGAACCAGCCACCCCAGCACACATTGCAATTTGTGGCTCGCCCAACCATAACTTTAAAGCGTTTCCTTATAGCGCGTACCAATATAATTTTTGATGCGCTCTCCAAGCGGCTCCGTCCAAAGTCCATGGACACCCGCGTTTCTTTAATTTCAATGTATAAGTCGTGATTACCGTTCGACACCCTGCACGACATTGCTATAGCGGCCCAGATAGGGAACCAGCTGCAAAGATGCCGGAAGCAAACTTCCCTGATAGGCTAATCCGTATCCTATAAACATGCAAATAGGCAAAACGCTATTTAGCATATTAAACATTCAAAGGCCTCCGTATGATTGGTGATAAACATTCCTCATTGACCAATCACCTACCATTGAGAAGCATATAACCAAATGCCACAGCGTAGGTTCTTTCAAACGACACAGAACCCCACAGACAGCGGATTGACACTGCTCCCATTCGGTGAGTGAATTGACAGGCCCTGTTCTTATACTATTGGAAAGTCTCTCTCCATGTACGTGTCTCTTTTTAGACAAGAAGACCTCTAGAAATAGGCTTCACTTTGACAATAACGCTGATCCTTTGTTTAATTTAGCTACTCCTTATAACGGGCCATCCAAGAAATAGTGACAGTGGATTTAAACACCAAATTTCAGGTGAGCCAGTAAGTCCTCCCTGCCACGCGCTCAAACTTAGTAATTCAAGGTAGGAGAGCGCAGAGAGCATCAAAACTTATTAGAGTCTCATCCTTTCCTCTCTAGTAGCAGTTCCTCGTGCTTCCATAAAGAACAACGGAAGGAAGAGTCACGTGATATTAACGTACAGCCTGACTTCATGATTTACAGATACAGTTACTGAAAGGATAATGCTGATGGTAAAAAAAAATTCCCTTATACCATGGTTAAATCACTATTGCAATATGCTCATTCTATAACAAATAGGACCAGTCTGACCAGCCTTTGGCACTCCCCCCCCTTTTTTCTCTCATAGACCTATAAGGCCTAGAGACCGACCAATAAACGAGCAGTTTTTTCAATTTTATCGGACTATGTATAACCAGGGGGATAAATAACATTCTACACGAAGATAAACAGGTATGCTTCAACCACATAATTTCTGTAAAATAACAGAAAGGGTGCATTCCATAATTTATTGATTGAATCATCCTTACCACACAGGCCAGACAACAGGCAGTACCAATAAGACGAAAACTCTAACTAGAATTCAATGTTGGGATCATAACTGACCCTCCATTAGGAAGAGCGATTCTTAACCCTCTGGTAGGGTAAGTGGCGTATGGACTACTGTCTTGAAATTATCGTTCCATCATGAAATTTGGATGTTCCATCCAGGGGATATCAACACTTGAATTTTCCCCTTACCATCAATGCCCCATTTGTTAATCCGGGCGACCCCTTCAGCCTTTTAACGATCTGAGACGGCTTGTTGAATCTCTTAACCCCCTATCTACCCCTAACTACCTGACTAGAAATTAGTCCTATCACTGGGTACCTATTTAAGCGATAAATTATAAATATGGGCTCCATTGGAGGTGCAGTCAACTCATGCTCTCAGGCAGAAAATGTATTTGCAATACCCCAGTGATAAACTCAGGCCTCAACAATGAGAAGTGGTTATAAGAAATATAAGTAATATAGATATGTATGTGGATAATATTCGTCAATGGCTACATATGAGTTATTAGCAATAACGCAAAAGTATATACGTCGTTATGTGGACAATATGCTATAATGTCTATATATGAGCTTTTAGCCTTAATAGTATATACGTCAGCATGCACTAATTGGTATAAATGTATTTCGTTTTTCAGCCTAAAATTAATTGTTTAGTTTGAAATTAATTGCTTGCATGTAATTCATTACAGGGCAATGACAGCTAACCCCTGATTGTGACAGCAAACCTATGGTCTTGATAAAGGTGGTAATGAATAAGTGAACCCACTGAAACGCGTTGACGCACTCTTTGGTATAATTCAAGCCTCCAACACCAAAATTGATATGCTGATGCAATAGCAATACAATACCGGTGTCCCCACAGCGGAGCCAGAATATACGAATTGCATTCAACAAATTAATGTTGTACTCGTTCTGTCTTTTAAATTGTGCAGGTCGCAAATGTATGTATTCTTTGTGAAAAAAATGTTTTTTAATTGTGTTTTAGAAGTAGGGATCTAGATCAGCTAAACCCTTCACTGTGTTTTTAAGTTTTTCATAACAAATGCACTTTTAAGTATTTCCTTGTTTCTGTTGTATGTACTTGTGACATTGTAAGGTTGGTATCACAATCTGTGCTTAGTTATTCCCCAAGGGAATCTTCCCTTTCTCGGCTGACTTTGAAACCCTACTATATAACTTATTACATGACTTAACCATGCCTTCCACATGTGAACAGATACCAACACCGCACTTAAGCTCCATTAATTGAAGGCATGGTTTCACACCATGCTGAAGCTAGGCCATAGCAAATGGGGCAAATGGGTTAGAGAACATGTGATCGTGAACATCCATAAATACCTTCGTAGAGCACAGTTTTAAAATTAACAGAGGATCATAACCCCTTCAGCACAGAGGGAGTTTATTAGAGAACAATTTCACCATCTACGAGACTGTCCTCTCTAGGACCTCATATAGAATGTTGGCACCCTCAAAAGCAATCAAGCAACATGTACCCGCCATAAAACACTCTTAGAAGTGCAAAGTAATCAATAATTATTTTAGAGCATAGATTGACATGATCTGACAGCACATTGATAATACACCCACATCCAACATTGTAACAACAGTGTTAACCAACAGTTTACTCTAGTGGATCAGGTTCATCCCCTTCAGCACTGGTTTTTGGTAATAACTCCTCCAATCTTTGAAAGACACCTCTTACTAAAGTGCTGTCACCCATCATTTACAGTGAAGGAAATGCCCTGTGAAGTCGTTGATTCTCTAGTGAATATTGTCACTTCACCAAGGGTCCTTTGTAAATGTCTTCAAGAGAGGAGAGATGCTACTACTCATGTAGCCCAACCTTCACCCTAATTGCATCCAATCACCCATCTGCGAATCCTGGAGACGGTCCTTGACAAGTTTTTTGACAACTAACTTTACCATAACATTACAACCAACACCCTTTTTTACGACTACAAGTTAAATTTGGTACGCAAGTGCAGTACAGTGATCGTTACCATTCAATTGTTTGATATTTGGACACAGATCTAAAACAATGGTGACCCCTTACTCCTCACCCTGCTCACCTTCTACGCAGTTTTTTATACTGTTGATCACTGAATCCAAATTTACACCATCACATCCTGAATGGCTTGAGTACCATTGCCCAACGATGGTTCAAGTTTTATTTATTTATTTAAAGAACAGAGCTTAGGTGCTCCAGATGGTCTGTGGCATATCCAAGGCTTATTTCTCTTTCTTGTGAGTTATTGTTAAACTGTATTTGGAGCCATGGGAGCATTCTAGCTGACAATAATAAGATAATCCACATGCTTATAGATGACACAACACTCCATGCTCATATTTGACACACAATTCTATTTCACAGTCGCTTCTGTCTTTGACATTGACCTTTTTAAGGAAACAAGCTCAGACATACATGGCCTACTTCAAAATGAACCCCATCAAGATGCAATACATACTCTTCACCAGTAACTACAAACAGTAAGTACAGTTCTCGCTCTCTGAGATACTTCTTGAAGGTTTTGCTGCATGTTGCGTAATGCATTATGTACGGCGCTTAGTGCCCAAAGCTTTCATAATGATGTTAGCAACAGGGCTCACTACATGTAATGTACCAAGATACGATTGCAACATTTAGAGTTGATCAGGATAGTCAAGTCCTTTCAAAGAGAGGCAGACTCTAGAGCTTCCATATAGGCTCTGGTCATTTCTGATTTAACAGAGGCAACGTTCTAGTGGATGGCATGCCTAAAAGGTATATGGCGCTCGTGATTCATGTGATGTGCATCCTAAATGCAATACCATACCTCTTCAAAGGATTCTGTAAGCATGAAAGGATCATAGTGACACTGATAACCTGATTGGATTCCCTTGCCCACCCAGTTCGCATTAAAAACAGGATGCACTATCTAGAAAGCAGAACATTTTGGAAATCCACATTTTGGAAAGGGGGCATGAAGTTGACAGCGGTTAAATGAATCTTGCTTTAGGTGTGTTTTTCATCATACAAAATAGTGTTGAAGCATGAACATTTCTGAAGAATGTCATTAATTCTATTGTATCAAACCAATTGTTTCTGTTTGTTTCAAAATCAGATACCAAAGGAATAAATGTAACCACAAAGTAGCTCCTTCTCTCTTATCCTCTGAAATGATCAGTCAGTAAGCATTAAGGAGGAAGAGAATTTTCCCAGTAGCCCAACAGTTTGGAATTCCCTTCTGTCCTCCCTACATTGCAGAGAAATGTGCCAGGTTGTCTGGCACATAAGAACGTTTGTATCTATATGTCTCTGGGAGTGTCTGCGTGCCCTTTATACATACTTTTCAACCAGCTTCCAATTAGGTATAGATTGTGCCTATGTTGTATTCACTTTGTAATTCATTGTATTCACTTACCTGATTTCCCTGTCTGGTATTGTAATTTCTTGTTTCTCGGGTTATGGATTTTAATGGGGACGTCAAGCTCCAGAGTGATGGGTTTATCAGGTTTGTTTGAAATTGGAGCCTTGTTGGTTACTTTCCAGTCATGAACTTCATTAATAATTTTAGCATTAATTCTAATTTTGATCTGATTTCTTTTTTCAAATATTGGCGAGGCAGACCCCGGGCATCTCTGCCCACTGACTAGGAAATACCAAGTCCCTGTATATTTTACAAATGTGTAAGAAGACATTTACAGTGTCGTAAAGTCCCCAAGTCTGCACTCCCTTCTGTGCTTGCCAAGACTCAATTTTTTCTCTGATCATTGTCCTGGCAACCTTTGACATTTTGCCTGTCCTTATCTTTCAAAGAAACCATGAAAATGTCAAATCATCCTGACAGCGACCTTGGCAAAACACCTGATGCAACAACAATCTGGGACAAGTTCACTGTTATCTATGTTTAAGGTCAGATAGCCAAAATAACCTAAACAATGTACTCGAAACTGATGTATGATTAACATACTGGATAATACAGGTTTGTCGTGTGTCTATTATACTGATCCATACAGTTTATGTCCGAAACGTTATGGAAATTCACCCAGGTAGGGTAAAGGTCGGTGGCCTTTACCATGAAAATCCCATGAAGTGGGCACTGACTCAGAGAGGTCTTAGCCCTAAATTGTTGCATGAGATCTTGCGAGAGATCCTGACAGATTGCTGTACTTCTGCAGAATCCATTCTTATGCTGAGAACTGATACCAAGCCAATTCCAAAAGGAAAGGAACTGCGCCCAGCTGATATTTGTTTCCTTTTGAGGGAGCACTCTCTCCCTGCCTTCTGATAATTACAGCTTCTTGCTGTAAACGGGTATGCAGTGTGTTGAAACCAAAGAAACTCTAGATGTAAATTAGCCACTCCATGCTCTCGTAGTATAGTGCGTAGAAGTAGTCTCTAGGCTGTAATGGTTGGCAAATGACATTCCAAACATGTTTGAAATGTTCATACTTTTCTCGCTGTTTGTGAGATGCTTTACTTATGTCATAAAAATATTCTATGTGGTTATGTGTTCATGTGCTAAGAAACAGGATGAGACTTTTGTAATAAACACTTTCAAGCATAAAGTGTCTTTTCTTAGTGCAGCACTTATGAGTGATATTCTAAAGAACGAAATTGGATATGAATTGCCACTGCATCCTTGACCCCTTTCTAGGGGACTATTAGTAACTCATAAAGCACGGAACTCATATCAACTACTATGTTGAGTGGGGTTGTGTGAGGCTACAATGCTCATGCGTTGGTAAATTGAATCATGTTAAGGCCTCCATGGTTGCGATAGTCCAACCTTGTAGAAGTAAGCAACAACTACATGTATATTTGAGTAAGGAGACTGGATGGAAAGTCAGAACAGAAAACTGACAAAGGTGATAATGGGCTGTAAGATGTAATATGTATGCATTTCATTAGTGTTTGGACATTCCTTCTGAAGAGGAATCAGTTTAACTATATGCACTGCGAGCTTACCTTAAGTTCTAGCATGAGGATCACACGCATTGTTTAGTGCTAGCTTTTCTATGAAATTATTTAAATTTCTCTTCCAGTGCAAGCCTCAGACATTGAGGCTGTCCATGTGTCGGATCTTGGATAGTTTTTATTTAGCACAGAAGTGTATCCTTTAACATCGGACATCTTTTCAAAACTTTCACAGGGAATTGTGCTTGCATTTATGCTTAATTACCCTCCTGTATTTTGATAAGTACTTCAGGCATTCTGCTTGCTTTAGGAAAATTACAATTTACATAGTATAATACATATTTTGACATTGCAATATCATAATAGATTGCACACCTCCTTTTCTTCAGCATCCTGGAAAGCCTCCATTTGAGCCTCCATTGAGTGGAACCACTGGTTGAGAATTTTTAAAAATGTCTTCGTCAGTAGATGCCACAGGGTAGACATAAGCTTTTAAAGTGGCATCGTTATTTGGCAATCTTGATACCTTTACTGCTATGCCTGTTCCACAAGGGTAAACTGTGATAATACAAATGGGGGTGGGGTCGCACACTACTCACACACCGGCGGTGTCGCCCCTAAGGACTCTGGTTAATGTAGGCCGTGTTCTGGGGTTGCCGATGGCTGCCTATTACTGGCAGATATTGGCAGCCATCGGCAACCCCAGAACACTGCCTATCCCTGCTGACGAGGGGTGATACTCCGAAACATGTGTCCAGGGATGGCGAAGGCAGCGAAGATAGCAGAAGATCAAAAGATGATGCATCACAAACACTTTACTACATTGACCAGAGTTCTTAGGGGCGACACCGCCGGTGTGTGAGTAGTGTGCGACCCCACCCCCATTTGTAACTTTAAAGCTCCCTTGAGCAGCGGGCTGACGAGCCTGGGATCCCGCACCTACGCGCCTGTGTGGTACTATACCTGGCAGATATTGGCAGCCATCAGCAACCCCAGAACACTGCCTATCCCTGCTGATGAGGGGTGATACTCCAAAACACGTGTCCAGGGATGGCGAAGACAGCGAAGATAGCAGAAGATCGAAAGATGATGCATCGCAAACACTTTACTACATTGACCAGAGTCCTTAGGGGCGACACCGCCGGTGTGTGAGTAGTGTGCGACCCCACCCCCATTTGTAAAACTGTGATAATGATTGGGATCAGTAAAAGAAGAAGTGAACCCTGAAGTTGTTGGTGAAGAGCCATTGTACATACACAATGTTGCAAACAAAACCAATGTTGAAGTATTTTGCATGAATTTGGTGATGTGTTTCATGAACCGGTTGGAATGCTAAAGGGATCTGAACATCACATAAAACTCAAACCAAATGCTCAACATGTAATGCAGAAAGTGTGCCCTGATACACTTAAAATAGGAGATGAACTTAACCAGGTTGTGAACGAAATTGTGCTTTGGTGGTATTAATAAGTCAAGTGATCCTTTCCAGTGGTTGTCCCTTGTTGTGGTAGCTCATAAAAACAGGTTAGACTTTGTGCTGAATTACATAGTTTGAACAAAAGCATATTTATACATTGCTATCCTCTTCCCTAGTACACAATTAATTTCCTCAATTTGGGGGAGAATTATTTTTTAAGCATTGATTGGTGTTTGGCATACCACCAAACAGCACTTACTCCAGAATCACAGTCCCTCACCACTTTTTTTTACACATTGTGGTGTTTACAAGTACCTCAGGCTGCCATTTGGAATTGCTTCAGTGGAAGGCTTATTCCAAAATTTGATGGACAATTTATTTGGTTATTTAAAGGGTGTACACGCATAACAAGAAGAAATTTTCAGTTTGGTAGAAAATATTGAGTGACGTCATTGGATTTTGAGATGTGTTTTAGCTACACTCTTACAAACAGGCATAATTGTAAGATGCACCAAATGTAAATTTGGAACACAAGAAGTGGAATACTTATGACACATGATCTGTGCATCAGGCATGAAACACAAGTTTTGTTTAATTAAAGATATTAGGGATGCAGCTACAGATAGGGCTAGATATGCTCTTTGGTGATTCTTAAGTTTATCAGAGTACTATACACATGTGGTAGAACCATTGAGAGCTCTGCCATTAATGGGGGTGGAGTTTTTCCGGTTGAGTAAGTTGGATGAAAATTTCAATAATGCTAAAAAGTTGATTGAGGAAGCGTTAATGTGTCTTTAAAGCAGGAATTAAAGTCCTTACCATTATTGATGCAAGCTTGACAGGCTTGGGGGCCGCTTTAAGTTAATAAGTGGCAGAAAGGAGCAAACTCTAGCTTTAACTTATAGAACATTAAAGCACATTGAAACACTTTACAGCATTTCTGAGCGTGTGGCATTGGAATGTGCATTGGCAATGCAAAATCTCAGAATGCATATTTGGACTGTGCAATTGAACTTTACACTGACCAGAAGCCATTATTTCACATTCGTAGTGGCAGTAGTTCTTGTAAAACATCTGTCAGACTGCTAAGACCGGTGTAAAAACCTTAGGAGTATATTTATGGTAGACATTTACCAGGTGGGAAGAGTATTCAAGCTGATGGCATGCCAAACATGCCACTAGCGGATGCACATGAGGATGATATAATGGATGTTAAGGAGTGTGCTGTGGATGCATTGGAGCTGCAAGTGAAAGTGCAAACAGAGTAAATGACACAGAGTGGATTGATGCATGTGTGAGTTCAGAAACTACAGAAAGTGAAATTGCTTATTATGACTATTTGGCCTGAAATAGATGTGTATCTGGTGATTTGAAGGCATTTTTTCAAATTACAGAGGAACTATCTGTTGTAAATTATAATCTTATGAGCTGTGATCTTTTTGTACCCCCTGGGAGTTTAAGAAAGGGCCTCATCTGATTAGAGCATCTGAACAACTTGGGTATTACCAAGAAATGCAAAAGATTGATACAATTTAATTGGTGGCCATCACTGGATGTGCAGGCCACTACAAACATTGGAAGACTAGTGACATTTCTTTACTTTCATTAAATTCCCTGATAGAGCCCTGGAGAAGGTGGGATTACACTTATTTGGGCATGTTCTGTTTTAGTAAGCAATATTAGATATTTCATTTTGTTAATTGATTATTATTCTAAATGGATGTACTTGTCTTTTCTTGATTCTCCCAGCACTGATTCTTCTATTATGTTCTTAGATAATGTCTTCAATTTGGAATGTTCGCCAAAAGGAATTCTTACGGACAACGGTACACATTATGTTTCAAATCGTATGTGTTCATTTTTAAAACTACATGCTATAAAACATTTCCAGGTTGCTTTATATTCACCAAATTAGAAATGACTCCGTGGAGAGGGCTAAGAGATCATGAAAGAAGGAATCCAAACTGCACTAGTTTCGGGTCATGATGTGTGTAGATTCCTGAAACCCCAAGGTTTAAAATTACAATGTATCACCACATAGTAACACTGATGTCTTTCATTTCACTGTAATCAGAGGAAGGATAGCTCATATTTGTTTTTTTCAGAATGGTTAAAAAACAAAGGAATATGATTGGCTCACAAAAAATTGTAGAGAGCAATGAAATCTCTTCAAATGTAACACAAAAATGTGTGCTGTCAACATTAAGACCTGATCTGGAGGTATGAAGTCCTTCTGAAGAGAAGACGACTTCAGAGCTACACAGGTTATGATGAAGAATTAATTTGATGAATGATACGATTCTAAAGACAAGATCTTGTGGCCAGGTGATTGGGTGTTGATTAAGAGACCATTGAAAGTATTAAGAAGAGGAGATTAAATGTTTTCTGTTCTTTACCTGTTCAGTTTGTTAAAGTAACTAAGGGACCTATTTTACTTGAAAGAAAGGGATGGTGAAACAAAAGAAATCTTGTCAAAGTTTCTCAACAACAAGCAGCATCATAAATCTGATTTGTCTAGTTGATTACAACTTGACAATGTTAATCATAGTCATTTGGAAGTTTTAACTTATCAACAAATACATGTATCTTTACAGATATCACAATCAGTTTGCAATTCAGAATTTGTTGTGTGCAGTGTTTCTCATAACAAACAAGGTATTTCTCAGTCTTCACACAATACATCCAATAAAGACCATTGTAACTTAAAGAGGAAAGCTAGTTCTCACATTTCTAAGGCACCAAGTAAATTTAGTGATAACTTTATTTATTTTTAGTGACTGTTTTTTTCTTGGTAAAGGGGGAAAGTGTTCTTGTATTCACTTTGCAATTCATTGTATTCATGTACCTGATTTACTTACCCATGTACTGTAATGCCCTATTCCTCATGTTCTGGATTGGAATGGTGACCTCAAGCTCCAAAGTGATGGATATGTCAATTGTGCTGGAAACTGGAGGCTTGCCAGGTTCTTTACAGTTGTGGGCACTTTCTTCATGAATAAAATGAACATGTATTTTAATTTTAATTTGACTTTCTTCTTCACAGCCTACCTCTTCATAATACGGAAGCAGATGATGAAATGCCAAGAATTCTCCTTTTAAGCCCCTATTATATGGAAAAACCATCCCAGCCTTGAGCTTGCTAGTCCTATCCACTGCCTTCTTCTGCAAGGAGCTAAAAACCCATCTCTTCAAGCGAAAGCTTGTTACAGGATAACCATTCAGGTGCCATGCTAAAAATTCTCACTCTTTATCCTCCTTCCCTCTCAACTCTGTCATTAACCTAGCTGTCATTTATCTTGCATCCCCTCAGCGGCATTCTAGCATGTCACCCCTCTTCACCATTAAGCTAGGAGTTATGAAGCTGTCACGATGTTGTATCTTCCCTCATTCCCTTCTTCTATGCTTCCCACGGTAACCATTGTGTTGTATAGCACAGTGCTGCTTTGTTATGTTATGTTATGTTATAAAGATCTATACAGCACACAGCTACTCCCTGGAGTGTCCCACGCTAAAGACAGGACAGCATTAAAATGTGAAACTTATACAGATTGTGTGAAAAGCCAGGTTTTCAGTTTCTTTTTAAAGACAGGAAGGTCCCGTGTTAGATGCAGTTCCCTCAGGAGCTTGTTCCATTTGAGCGGCCCTAAATAGGATGATATGCTGCCTGTTCTAAGGTGACAGATATGAGGAACTTTAGCCAGGTGTTTGGAAGAGGAGCGTAAGGTGAGGGCCTTGATTTAGTCATATACCCTCTATCTCAGATAGCCAGCACCTGAACCAAGCAGGGCTTTATGAACTAAAACCATGGCTGTTGGAAATGGCCCTTTTCGCAGGGTTATACCCAAACTGTTTGCTTCTTCCTCCCTTATTTTCCCTGACCTGTGGTTGTTGGCAATAGGGCTCTGGGCACTTTACCACTGCTGATCAGTGCTAAAGTTCAAATGCTCTATGCATACATTGTTATTGTGATTGGTTGTCCATGATTGGCATATTTGTTTTACCAGGAAGTCCCTAGTAAAGTGAACTGAGTATGCCAGGGCTGGTGATTGAAATGCCACTAGTGGGCCTGCAGCACTGATTGTGCCACCCACATGAGTAGCCCTAAAATGGTGTCTCAGGCTTGCCACCACAGTGCCTGTGGGCAGTTGCTAACTGCCATGCTGCCCTGACCAGTGTCCACACTGGCCAGGCCTAACCCTTCCCTTTCTGTACACATTGGACACCCCTATAGAAGGTCCTAGGTACCCCCCTGGGCAGCGTGCAGTGCATCTGAAAGGTAGAGCATCTACTGGTGTGTGTGACATGCTCTGGTAGTGAATTGCAGCTATTTTTGTTTTTCACTATTGAGAGGGCTATCTTGCCCCTAGGCTATAATGGGAGTGCTGTGTACAGTGGTTACCTGCATATCTTCCCGTAGGAGCAAAATAGAACATAAAAGTCTGGTATCCCTGAACTCAGAATTTAATAACACATCTTTTAGGAAAGGTGTTTTTTAAATCCTGTGTTTGAGAACAGCACGTTTTAAAAAGTGGCTGTTCTCTTGCCTGGCCTTTCTGTGTGCTTTGGCTGTTTGTGAATTGACTGTCTGGTTTGTGAGTGACAGGGCTGGGGGATTCCAGGAGACAGAATGAGTCCGCCCAGTGGTGAATAGAGAGATCTGCATCTAGATAGGAGGGAGGAGTTGCATCTGGGACCTGAATAGGACTGTGCCTGCCCGACACAGTGCTGGCTCCACCCCCTGTGGTGCGTCTGATGTCTCTACCCTGCACTGTGAAAGCAGAGAAGGAATCATGTCAACAAAGTGCTCCAGGGCTATGCTTTCCCTCCACAATGCTGGTTCCACCTCCTGCTTGGCGGCTGACGGCCCTGCCACTCTCTCTGAAAGGAAAGGAGAAGCCAGGAAAACAAAGTGCTCTAAGAACACCCAGAACTGGTTCAGACCGGGCTCAGAGCCCTCCTGCACAAAGGGAACAAAGACTTTTAGGGGTATAAGTACAGGACCCCTGACTACAGAAAATTAGGTCATTCTGGAATCAAGAAGGAACCTCTGCCAAGCAGAAAGCTGGAAGACTGAATAAGGAAGACTATCCTCCTGTTGCTTTGCTGGTCTGACCTGCAGTTGCTTTGCTGCCAAGGAGACTTTGCTTTGTTCTGTGTCCCCTTGCTTGAAGGAATCTCCAAGGGCCTGAAGAAGAGCTGGCTCCCTGTTAAGAAGTCCCAGGAACAAAAGGACTTCACCCCCGGCTTCCCTGAACTCTACTGAAAGAGTTCCGTCCTTCCTAGAGTGCTTGGGCCAGTTGTGGTGCTTCTGGAAGTTGTACCTGTATTGGGAAGCTGGAAACCAAGATTCTAAGAATTGTCTGCAAAGTTTAATGCACTGCTAGCTTGCGGAGTGCATCCCCGTCAGTGTGAGGAAATTCCCCCCGCCGCGAAGGCCGAGATCGTCGCAGCGCCTGTTGCCACTGCCAGAGTCGTCGCATCCTACCCTTGCGGGACGCACCAGACCGGTGCAGGAACATTACCATCGCTGCAAGTATCGTCGCAGAGCCTGTCGTTACTGGGAGAGATCATCGCACTGCTTGCTTGCGGACCGCATCACGTCACTGCGAGAGTCGTCACAGAGCCATCGCATCGAGGGGCCGCGAGAGGAGAAGATCAACGCTGAGCCGCGCATTGTCGCCACACCTGAGATCGTCGTCACCCCGAAGATTGTCGCATCGTACCTTTTGCGAGCCGCTTCCACTGAAACCTGTGCATTGGAATCCACGCAAGATATTGTATCCCTCCCCATACAGACCGGAGTCACCGCAACACGCTCGCTACGTCCAGTTCGGTTGTCGCATCACCTCCCCAGGGTCTCAGGAGTGACGCATTGCTTGCTTTTCAACGCTTCAGCTTTCACTTGGAACCTTTGTTGCATCTAAAGGTACTTTTAGCTAAAAAGTGACTCAACTGTGGATTATTTTAACGCAACCTGAAGAACACTGTAGAAACCATATTCTTGAACTGTGTATGTTGGATATTTTTGTCGTTTTTGGTCTTGTGTAGTTTAGATTAAATACCTTTATTTTTCTAAACTGTTATGGAGTCAGTTTGTGGTGTTTTCACTGTGTTACTGTGAGTGTTGGTACAAATACTTTACACATTGCATTCGATAAGCCTTGACTGCTAGTGCCAAGCTACCCAGAGGGTGAGCAGAGGTTATCTAAGAGTGTTTCCTCCTTACCCTGACTAGAAGCAAGGGTCCCTATTTGGACAGTGGTACCTACATCTGCCAACTAGAGACCCCCAGTTCTAACCATGGCCTTAAATTGTATCCTCTTTCTCATTGGGAGCCAAGGAAGAGCCTCCAAAGGAGCAGTCATTAGTGATATAGGGAGGAGATTGAGTAGCAGTCGAGCTGCTGAATTCTGTACCACCTGAAGTCGGCACAGAAGGTGCTCCGGGAGACCAAGGTAAAGGGCATTACCATAGTCCAGTCTTAAGGTTATTAGTGCTTGGATTACTGTTTTCCTAGCAGACTCTGACAGAAAGGGCAGGAATATATTCAGCATCTGAAGCATTCCAAAACAGGAGCTTGGCAGAGTCTGAATTTGAGGTTGAAACAAGAGGGCCTTATCAAATGTTATGCCTAGGTACCTTACAAAACTCTGTAGAGGGCCTGGATGTGAGGTCTCCTTCAGCCAGCAACATCTCCCAATGTTTAGGAAGATGCACCGAAGATCATGATCTAGGTCTGATCTGGGTTGCATTTTAGTTGGTTCATAGTCAACCACTTAAACACTTTGGAGAAGCAGTTTATGATAGCCTCGCCATGTCATGAAATCCTAAATCCACACTGAACAATGTAATTGAAGAGTTTTGGCTTTAGAAATGCTTGTTTATTATTCTGTGGCATGGGTGTGTTTGGGACATGCTTGTTGTAACTTCGAACTGAAAGTCGTCATGAATATTCAATAGGAACACGTTGAGCAGGTGCGCTCAACAGACGCTGTTCCACACGTGTTAGCAAGCCTATAAAAGGCTGGCTGACTGGGGATGCGACGCTTCGCTTCTTAGTCAAAGCGCCGCTTCAAGAGCTCCAGACCCTGACGCTTTGTCGGCTCCCTGCCCCGCCCTCCGGTCATCGCCTCCGTGCATCTCGACTCTACCCACCTGGATTCCCCTTCGGGAGGTCTGTCGCCAGAGTTTTCCTCTTCTCCTGGAACAATCCTTCGATCCTCAAGCGCAGCCACGGACGAATCCCGGACTTCCGGTTTCGCCGTAGGAGCGCATTTGCTGCCGGACCAGTCAGTCCTGCATTCTATTCGGTCCCCCGGATTCAGGTTCCTGTTCCTTTTCAAGTAAGACTAAAATAGCTTGCTAGAGACTTTGAACAAGCCTTGGTAAAAACATTTCAAGCCAGTAGACTTTTCTTGAGAAAGACGTTGTTTTCAAAGGGGTTCTTTATGTTTATTTGCTTTTAGCCTTCAAACAAACCTTGGCAAAACATAGAGAAGCAACTTTCTTGAGGGTTTATTATTGTTGTGATTCAAAGTAAGGACTTTCTTGTATGAGAACCAATGTTATCATAGAAAGAGTGAAGCAGTGTCATTTAAACTGCCAACTACTCTGACAAGTGTGTTCTTGGAGTACATTTGTTTTCTGGATCTGTGTTCTCTTCTTTTTGTGTTTCTACAGAACCCAGTAAATGATCGACACTTTGGTGCAAGGTAAGCAAGCACCTTTGTATGCAAGAAGGTTCAGTTCTGTTATACTAACCAGTTCCTTGGTTTAGAGAACAACTCCTAAAGCGTGATAATAGTTTGGTCTGTTAATATAGCTTGATCTGTTTATATTTCAAGGTGAAGTAAGAAAAGTAATTACAGAAGCTCCATTGAACTTGCACTAGAAGTATAGGAATGAGCTTTACTTGTGATCGGTATGTACATTAGTTTCTAAGGAAGAGTTAATAGTAGTACAGAAAGATGACATTGTGATACTGTGGAACTAGCTTTAATTAATGTTACTTTCACAATTGTTTAGCTTGTCAAAGATATCGCAACTGGTCAAAGAAAGCTCAGAATACTTCAGGAGAGAACAGACAGACTTCTCAGGAAGAGATCCTGTGTTTGTGTTTCTCTCTCTCGCTTTCCCTTCCCCGATCCACTACCCTTTCCCTTCCCCACTTCCCTTTCCCTTTGGGGACTAACAGGTTGTGTCAAGTGTTACATTCCTTGTCACGCTTGTTGGTTCTTAGAGGTATTGGGACTAGTCATCTTCAAGACGGAACACCTGGACTCTTGCAGTGGCATTCCTGACACGCCATCTAGCTCCTCTCCCTTTCCACAGCATAAGAGAAGCTGGGTGTCATCTGCATCTGAGTTTATTTTCACGCCCAACGACTCTGCCACCAGTGAAGCAAGATAGACATTAAACAGGGCATGGCTCAGTGCTGAGCCCTGAAGGATCCCCACCGTCAATGTGCGAGCTTTGGATGAGAAAGGAGGCAGCCAAACTTCTTGGCTTCTTTTTTCCAGAAAAGAGGAAAGCTAGTTCAGGTCAGTGTTCCTAATCCCTATTGCCTGAAAACGTTCAATTAGCCTTTAATGAGGAACAGTATCAAAGGCCGCAGATAAATCCAGCATAATCAGATGGTCTTTCCTCCCTTGCCAAGGGAGCTTCTAACGTATTCCACTGCTTCCAGGAGCACTGTTTCCGTGCTGAAGTGTGCCTGAAACCTGATTGACTAGAGTATTGAAGTTTGTTCTCCTCAAGGAATTGACAAAAATATTATATAGCGCAAACTTGACCCAAATCGGGTATCAGAGCGCTTTACATAGCACCAGTTGCATTACATGAGGACACAATCATTTTTGTTAGGCACGGGGAGATTAAGTGATTTGTCTAGAATCGCAGGATGTTCAGCGTCATTGCCGAGCCTCGAACCCAGTTCCTCAGATTCAAGGTTGACCTCCCTACCCTTTATGCCAACTCCTCTCTCCATTAACCATTAACTGATTTTTCCAATATTTTGGAAAAAGCAGGGAAGAGGGAGATAGTTCTCTAGCTTGTCGGCTATTTCGGATCAGCTTTGGATTTTTTTAACAGGGGTAGCACTTTTTCCTCTTTTCCATTGTGCTGGGACCTTGCCAGATGATAGAGAGGTGTTTAGTGTTCTATTTACAATAGGATTTATGACCTGAGCAACCTTGGTCAGCATGGCTGTAGAGTATGGGTCAGAAGGAGAGGCTGACTGAGGCCGACTTCAGGCTTTTAATAGCTGACAAAGACATATCCAGGGATATATGGAAGAAACTTGCCAAAGAGGAGCATCCCGTTATAGGGATAGAAGCTTCAGTTAAGTCAGGAATGATAGAATCAGATTGTATGTTTTTAAGGAGATCTGCTTGAATGGTAGTAATCTTGCCATGAACATTTTTTTCCAGCTCCTCACAACAATCTGCTGAGGGTTGGCAATCTCTAACAAATGTCATCAGGTCTAAGAAAAGATTTTCACAATTCTGAGCGAGATAAGGTGATGATCAGACCATGCCAGGGGGGTCGGCTCTGACATCTCCAGGCTAACATTAAAAAATGCTTGGTCTAGTGTATGGCCACGATAATGGATTGAACCAAAGACCTTTTGCTTGGGTTCAAAGTAGCTCATGGTTTCTAAGATTGCGAAGGCCATCGGATCAGAAGTACAGTGGCGGCTCCTCGAGGGAGTGCTGTTGGGTGGTGGAGGGGCAGGGCGGGCTTTAGTAAACTCCGCCATACGGCCGAATGGAGTTATGTAAATAAATAAATGAATAAACAAATTACATTGCGCACGCTGCAACGACAAATGGCAATGCAGCGTGCGCAATGTAATTCGTTATATATATTTATTTATTTAGCTAACTCCGTTCAGCCGTATGCCGGAGTTTACTACCCCCCACACTGCTCCGCCCCTTCCCTCCCCTGCCACACCGCCCGCAGCACTCCCTCGAGGAGCCGTCACTGCAGAAGTATTGTCTAAATGGACGTTAAAGTCCCCAAAGGACTATAAAGTGGGCATACCTAAGGACCCATGAAGCCAGGGGGCTGCCTAATGATTTCAGGGAAAAGCAACAGGAGTATAACCCGTAGACCAAATTGAGATCTGGGTGTACATATATATATAACAACAATATCTCAATCGGATTCAGTAAAACTGCAGGTATATATGTATGTAGAGAACCCTGCTACCACGTCGTAGCTAGAGGTGATCCA
The DNA here is from genome assembly GCF_964263255.1 of Lissotriton vulgaris. Taxonomy (NCBI): domain Eukaryota; kingdom Metazoa; phylum Chordata; class Amphibia; order Caudata; family Salamandridae; genus Lissotriton; species Lissotriton vulgaris. The sequence continues at coordinate 1,260,386,522 of NC_141693.1, forward strand.
GAAGGTATCAACTATTGCCTAGCGCATAATCCAATATACTGACCAGATCCTCAACCGTCTATCTGCCCCTGAACTTTGACGGTGGACCGCCACAACATTTCGGTACCTACCACTGGACACAGGCAGCGGATCGAGTGGCCCGACCCTGTCTCCTAACCCCTCTCTCTCCCCCCAATTAGACGTTTCACGGGCCAGAACGGGGCTCTGTTTCAGTGCCTATGCCTAACCAACTTCTAACCCCACCACGGACTCTGTCGAGCCCACATTGATAACTTCTGGATCCCCTCTAGCTACGACGTGGTAGCAGGGTTCTCTACCATGCCGCATTACTGGACCATCCTTGAACACGCCGGCCAGTATTAGCCTCTCACTCACTAAAACTGGCAACCCGGTCCTGATGAAGATCCTGACTAGATAGGATTGAAACGCCGTCGACCCTCAATACAGCGCGACTCATGGCGCATCATCTACCTTGGTTCTCAATCAAATATTAATTACTCATCTATTGAGGACGAACCATTGCTTTTGTACATATTTTGTTTTTTTACTGTGTCACTTTGCATCCTTCGCTGTGTTCACCCACTTTTCACTCGCGTCGCCACTCTTTGCTTCACTATCACCTAGTGCACAAAGCCCCCTTGGGTTGTCATCGCATTCTATTCCTACAGTGCTGCTTTAACTGTCTTGTATAAAATGTGTTCTTAAATATGTGATGCTAATGATTTCAGGCATGGGCCAACCTGACCTGGGGCTCTATAGATATGGGCACCCGCCAGAGACTGTTGGGGGGTTAAGGTCAGGCAGGAGCCTATTGCTGCACTACATAAGACCTATACATATTATATATGTAGAAAACATCAACAGGAACCCCTGTAATTGTTAATATTAAATCAAGCACAATATTTGCATGAGGTGGTCGCATGCTCTCTCTCATATGGTATTTCATAAAATTGCCCAAATCAACTTCAAGCACGCCTGTTTTCTGCAATGAAACTTTTTTCTGTTTATAATTCTATACGAACAGAACTTTTTGTACTTTTAAATAAATCAAGCTCAATTTAATTATATGTTCTATTGTATAAAAATCACATTCAGAGGCAATAAAATCAACAGCTTATTGAATGGGAACGAATTCTTGTAGCCCGGCCTTGGCTGCGCTTTTAGTTGTAATGACATGCGAAATGTGCAAATCATGCAGCCATCTAATAAAACAAATACAGTGTGCTGTCAGGTTCACAAGAGGGTCATGTTAACAATATTAAGTCTATTTAAGCAATGCGATGTATCAACTCGCCCAACTGCTACTCAAAAGTGTTCATGATGTGAGTTCAAAAAATAAAAAGCCCATTCGAATTTCACGAGGCGACACTGTAATGCACTAAATTAATTTTAAGGTACAAGAATGCACTGGTGTAAAAGTGCAATGCAAACTCAATTAATGCATTCTTAACCATAATATACTGAAAGGGGGCTCACGCGCAACTTTTGAAAAGCACAATTAATTAATGACACATTGAAGGAGACAAATGTACAAGCCGTGCACAAGATAAAAAGAGTAGCTTACAGTATCCCAACAAACAATACACATAAGCACGCACAGCGGGCTGAGAAACCGACCCAGGCAGCAGTGACTGTTGGGCACGAAAATCGTAAACTTTTACTTCTATGCATGATTGGTGTGCAGTATTTACTCCTGGAAATTGCTGGAATAATTCTGAGAGTTTCTGCCTTGTATGGTAAGATTGTTGACAGGTAAGCTAAGAGTGTGGAGAAGATATCCACCTCGATAGAAAGGAGCACTGTTCCAGTTGCAAACCCATCACACCCACAAATACACAAATAACCGCTCCAATCATCAGGCACGCTGGTCCTTCAACCCGTCCTGAGACAAAACACTCCAGCACTATGCAGTTCTGTGAGGTATTAAGAGTCGCAGGGCACCTTCACCAAATTCTACAAGGGGAGCATCATTGTACGTTATGCCGCTGCCCCATCCTCAAGCCATGGCGCTCCATCAGAAACCACTCATGCCCTCAAGCAGCTACCAGCACACAACGTGGCCAGCAACACCACTACCCAAGACCCAGTATACCGACTCTTGTGATCTCGACAGGCACTAACACTCAAAATATATTTATACAGAGCTTACTGGAGGGAAGATAATCTTTGAGGTCTACATTTCTCACTAATGATAAATATTAATTTTCTTTGAAGAAAGTGTACATTGACAAAAGAGTGTAACTAGTAAAGGGTGACCAGGCTGCCTGGCTGCTCTTATTAGGGTCTTTTAGATTGGTATGCATACGAATAGTAAAGGCCTATTGCATTTTTCAGATGCTTTGAAAAGTTTGCAATTCTTTCCTCTGGCCTCCTGAAGTGAGGGGAATGGGAGAACACAAACCTGTCTATTGCATTATTTCCCCCTAATTAAATTGTGGCGCTGAAAATACACTGTGCACAAAAATACCTTTTCTCAGATAATATATATTTTCTTTCAAATTTTACATGAATATGTGAAGGAATGATGCCTTATTGAAAAGCAGGGATAATCCGAGTGTCTTTTTGGACCTCATAAGATCATATCTATGATCCTCATTTTTATTAGGTCGAGCAATCAAGACCTTGTGTATATACTTTAGTATATACTTAATTAATATAGTTATATGTGTAAGTACTTTATGGGCTCTGGAGATCAGCCCTAGGACTTGTCTGCTTCCGTTAAGGGACTTTTTTTCTATTCTACTGCCTCTATTTAACTGTCTTGATAGAAAACAACCAGCAGAGGTCAGCAAAATACCAGAATTACTTTCTGCTGAGGGACTTTCTTTTTTTTAATTTTTCTGGCAACTGCCTCTTTTTAACTTTCTTGATAGAAAACGACCAGCAGAGGTCAGATCTTGTATTTTCAGTGATGTGACCATCGAAGGCCCTGATTTTATATTAGAAACAGAGCTTTGCACTATACCATTTCCAGCTGAAAGGCAATATTTCTCTCCATGTGTTCCCATACTTGGTGTGTCACGCAGTTTGGTGCTTACTTTCCCTCCATGCTCAAGAACAGTAGATGTTTCAGCACCGAGGCTAATGTGCTACATAGCTAAATACACATAAGGTCCCAAAGGTGACACCGATGCTTGTTTTGTAACCCTTTTATTTGGATGTAGACATGGTAATACATGAATTGTCATGTCAGCTCTTATGTTTCTTGAGTAAATTGTCCCCAGGATTTCGACTGCCTTCAACATATAGATCTTGGCTTATAACAGCACTCATTAAAGGGTCAGTGTGCAATCCAGGCAACAGACAGCGTGGAGCAGGGTCGGAATGGTAACGAGGGCACTCGGGAAATGGCTGCCGGGCCGGTAGCCGAGTTCCAGCTGTAGGCTGCTTTTTTGGTCAGCCTGGAGGCCAATTCGGGTGATTTCTGAGTAGTTCAAGGCCGCCAGCGGCCCAGTGGGTGCCTGAGTGGCCTTTCTAGAGACAGATGAGCGGAGTGTCACTCCCTTTCTCTCGCTGGGCGCTGGGCTGGCCCATTAGTGTATGCTGATTGAGCAGGGGCAGGGACCTGAGCAGAAGTGGTCTCACTTACATTCATGTGTGGCTTAGCAGTGTGAACGAATCTGCATTTTTTTAAAATCTTAGTGAAGTTAATAAAATATGTCCACCACCCCCTTTCTTTTCATAAAACTTCGCTGGAGCAGTGTTTTGCGAGCCACTTTTTTTGGTGTGCCCTGGCCAATTTCTGATCCCAATCCAACCCTGACATGGAGTACACCTGTCTACTTCTATTGCACTCGTACACATCTTTGCTTAATGCTGTCAACACGTTCGGCTGGCGGCTGCATTCACCCACTTCTTCTGTACACCATATGCTTTCTTGTGACCTACCTCTGAATGAGCGACTTTTACATACACAACAGAATCTCAACTTACGCTAAAGTCACTTCATTAGAGTGGGCATGGGATGCAGAGCAGAGAAAGATAATCTTTAGGTCCGGGTCTTCAACATTTCATTTACAATGAGCCTTCTGTCTGCTCAATGAAAATCATCTTTAGCTACTTACAACTTTTTACCTGTATAGTATGACGACGTCTGCTAGCAATACACCAGTTATTTATCAGCTTTAAATATGTTTTGGAGATGCATCCATTTTATCTTCAATACTGTCAGTTCTTGAAAATCAACTTTGTTATCAATTACCTCTACTAATCAGGGCAAACTATGTTTCCTAAATCACTTTCGAAACGTAATTTTCAGTTTCAAAATCCCAGTTACCATTCTTAGTAAATATGCAGTCCCCAAATATCTGCTTGTCATTTTCATCAAATGCTTCACATGCACAAAACCTGCATTCAATGTCCAGGTTTTACTATTGAATTCATTGGATGCTCCCCATAATGCCAAGGATGCTTATAACATGCCAGTAATGCTTACCATTATACCAGAAGCATCACAGTACTTGGGCTGTGACAGAGTAACAGCCAGGATGTTTACAAGACATAAGATATGACCATTAGTATCCCTGGGGCAGCCATTATTATGCCGCTGTTGACCAACTTAGTTCAGTCATGTCCACAGCATATCAGTGGTGGCTGACAGAATAGATTACTAGACCAAGACTGTCCAAATATGTTAAGGATGACAATTATTATGTCAGGGCCACTGCTTTGCCAGGAACACCCAATTGTGCCAGAAATGACCACACATAATGGAAAGCAGCAAAGATGTATGTGCAGTGAGGCTCAGAAGAGGATCTCTCCTCTGGATGCAGCTCCTGCACTCTTCAGCTCCGAGGCTGTCCATGCACCCAACTCACACACTTCCCCTCTTGCCCCCGGGCCCACCCTTGGGGACTCCGCTCTGGCTCCTGTTGTGGCACTCTTCTTTCCTGGCCTAATGTTCACACAGTGTGACTGATTCTGAGGCCTGAAACATGTCGACTCTCCTTGTCACTTTGTTAGACTGAAAGTGGATATAGTAATACTGTAGGCCCCATAAGCCAGCACAGTGTGTGTGCCTTAGCATGAGGCCCTTTGACTAACAGCCATTCCAGGGTCTTGAGTTGAGCAGTGCTGCTTTCTTTCATTTGAAATGTGCATAAATCCTCTAAATGTTGTACTGGGCCGAGCTTGTCTTTGGGGAGCTACTTCAAGGGCGTTGGTGGCTACCGTAAGCTCCCGAGCTACTCGTTGCAGTGCTTTTGGCCCATCGGGTTGAATCTTGGAATGTTCCAGTATAGTTTGTCCTCTTGTGCTGAGATGCCTAATAATGGAGATTGCGCACCTAGCTGCAGTTATTTCTCTCCAATTATTTGCCAAAGTGCGGTTTATTCTGTAAACTGAACATCGAGCATGGTCACGTGTTTCTTTGAGTTTAGCACAGAAAGGTAAACATCTAAAAGGAGTTTAGTGACTGTTTAGATACGATGTCTTCCTAAACATGTCCTGGGTTATTTATTATCTTTTCAAACAACCATTCACATCTTACATTGGCATGTTATTTTCCAAAGTGACGAATTTAGCCCCAAAGGAACAACGATGCGAAGCAAATAAACAATGTCACCCCCTTCATTTAGAAGCAGGTAAAGTAAGCTCTACATGCTAGGGCTGCATTATAGGACATATTGCTCCAGGCCCTACAGAGGACATGTAGGGCATGAACTATGCTTCACTCACCTCCATTCTATAAAATATGCTGAACTAAGACAACTTTCCAAGTTAGCAGTTTAATAGGATGAAATAGTCGGGCAGTAAATCAGCAGAGCCCAGTCAGTCATTCTTTGCACTCCTACGAGCATTGTCTTTCTGTAATAAATCAGGGATCGCTGCTATTTCTGCTGATTTATCTTTGCCCGCCCATTGCAAATGGTAAAGGTCATGTGTTTATTGATTTGTTTCGCGAGACTATTACATCATTCTTTTCACGCCTGTAAGTGCAGGCATGCGTCTGGTCTGAAAGATAAATTGGTATGTTCGAGTGGGTTAAACTCCTTCTCGCCTCTAATGACTGCCAACTCGTGCACGGAGGATATTCTTGACCAATGGCACGTTTTAAAGCACAATTGGCTGGTAGTTTAGTGCGCATTATAAAGTGACATCGAGACAAGTTTAAAGGCAGTTTGGAAAGTATCGATTAGAGACAATTGGGGAATGTTAGTGGAAATGATAACTGTCTTGACGGAGGAGTGAAGATTGGAGATGTTTCAGATGAATTGTTAAGTGGAGATGTGGCTACTGGTTGATACTTCAACTACATTTGATCAAAAGCATAAGTGGTAACGAGGCGGGTTCGAGAGGATGTTCTAAACAAGCAGCAAGGTAAGCATAGAACCAGATATCTGCCAGGACTGGAAGAGCCAGCAAGAAGATAGCTAGCCTAGGTGCGTCCGGGTCCTTGTGGGAGCCTGGGACGAGCACAGTTGTAGGGACTCTTGTCCTTCTGCAGTCGAACATTTACTTGCGGTGGGTGATGGGGAATTTTAGGAGCTGAGGCTGGAGAGGCTGCCAAGTTCAATTGTCCTTTATAAACCATTCATCTCGCCAACATTACAGAGCCTGCACCTCTTCCCTTTTTGTACTTTGTGGGGCCAGTATTATCCTTGTATCTGTGTTTGGTTCTCTTTTGTAACATGCACACGCCACTTTTCTCTTGTAACACACTGTTTGCTGCCTCTCACATTTTGTATGCTTTTGATACTTGCACAAGTGCCACCATTGCCTACATAACGTTTGTTCTTGTGCCTCTGTGTCTAGCATATATTGCAGTATATTACCTCTAAATGTACTTTGTTTTCTCTTGTAACCTGCACACTTGTCACTCTCTCCTCCTGTATTGCACTGTTTGCTACCTCATGTATTTTGTTTGCTCACAATTGTCACTTTTACCTCATGTAACTTATCATCTGCTTTTGTAATTTGTTCATTTGTAATTTTCTGTTCCTTTTGTGAAGCGCTCTGACGCCTTCGGGTAAAGTCTGCGCTATATAAAAAAGCATAAATAATTAAAATAAATAAATAAAAATAAATTTTTGAGAGCCTTCCCAAAACAACATGGGACAGTCAGACCTTAGTAGGACTTTAAAGATCACTTTACTGGAGGCTTTTCCGATTTAGTTTAAAGAAGATTTTTCAAAAAGAGAAGGGTAACATACATTTGTGAGAACATTAGGCTAGATCAGTTTTTAACTTTTTTTATTTCGTACATTTGTAAGAAAATTAGGCCAGTTACAATTTTTTAAAATTTAACAGATTTTACAGATAACCATGTTGGTATGGATTCTCCGTCGGGAATCTTTGGAGTCATTTTAAAGCACATTGAGCCAGCAACATTGGTCTGGTAGGATTTTAAAGAACGTTTACATATAAAGGTTTGTTTTGTGGTTTTGAAACTCTTTTGCATAATTGTGTAACTGAAAACATAATAGGTGAATAACAACTGTTAAAACATGATATGTTCTAAGGACCCCTCCCTCCCCCGCACCTTTTATTATCTATTCCTCGTCATTTTTGTCTTTCACATCCAATCGTTCTCACTATTCTCTGATCCTATTGTCCAGTATCTTCTGTCTGCATTGACCACTCTTTGCCCCTCTGCTACCTTTTCTTCCCACTGTATCTGCCAACTTCCTCTTCATTATCCTTACGTTTTCTCTCTCAATCTTCTTCTATATTCTCTTCCTTCTTTCTCTCTCTTCTCATCTTTCCCACTATTTTTCCCTTCTCAACCTCCGATTCTTTTTCTTTATCCTTTTCTATCCCATTTGCATTCACACTTCCTCTTTATCTTGTTTCTTTTCCTTTTTCTCTTATTTACAATTGTTTAATCTCTCACCCACTGTATCGATCTTTTCATGTTTTACTTCCTTGTTCCTTTTTCTACTTTCTTCATTCGCTTTCTTTATCTCTTGCTCAAGATTGTTCTTATCTCACTTTCTCCATCTATTACTTTCACACTCAAATATTTTCTCTCCTTGTCACTGGTATGCAGTACAGGTTTACTACTGGACTGTAATCTATTAGGGAGGAGTGAGCTTGTGAATTAATGATAATCCAATTTTTTTGTTATCTAGTAACACGATAGAAAACCACAAAAACATGTATCTGTCCAGATGAGATGTTGAGTGCAGCAGAGGTTGTCCGACACAGGTCTCTCTTCTACACACAGCAATGGCACTCAATCCCCATTGGCTGGCTGGCGGTGACATTGTACAACCCTATTTACCCATGTGCACACCACTGTGATCAGTTCACAAATAGACTCAAATATGCAGTAGAATACTTTTTCAATCACACACTCTTGATAAACCATCGACAATGCATGTTTATAGTCACACCTAAATGTTGTTCAGACGATGGGTCTGCTCTCGTCCTGCGCCATTAAATATCACTTTTCCCGATTGGCATCTCGAGTGCTTTTCTTATTCAATTGCGAGATCAGCGCTGAACCTTCCAAATGTTTGTAAATCAATCTGTGCAGCTCATGAATAAGTAGAAAACGCAAAATACATAGATAAACTTCACATATCAACCGTTGTACAATTGGCCAAACCCCTCACATGAAAATAACCCCATGTCCTGTGTCTGCATCACTTAGTGTACCACGTCTCCGAAGCAAGAGGTGTCATAGTTGCAGCTGTAGTTGTATGTGGTTAGCCAAAGGACGGCTGAACCAGCTGAGTGTCACTCTCACAATGGCAATCTCTTGATCCTTATTGTGAAGAAGGTATGGTCAACTGCTGGTAGATCCATAAAGTCTGAAAAGACATTTTTAGCAAAGCGCATAATAATATAGCTAAAAATGAAATGTAATAATAACATCAAGAGTAGACTTCAATGAACAAAAATGTGTTTTTTGTTTACGTTTACATAAATAGAATTTGAATTCAATTACTGAACAATGTATTGTTGAACTTTGCGAAAATCATGACATGTCTTAGGGGGATTTAAGAATCTTGGGGCATATCATCAAGAGGGGGTGATAATTATCGCTAAGCGCACTTAGCGCTAGGATAATTATCGCCACCCAACTCTGAGTTTTATCGTGGTGATAGCGTGCTATCAGCAATGCTTATCTCCATAGCGATAAAATTCAGAGTGCAAGTTGCCTAACTGTGTGATTATCACTGGAAATCCAGCAATAATCACACAACTTTTGGCGATAACTTACTGATAGGGCCTCACATTTTTAGCCATGATATCCACCTTCCATAGGATATCCACAGAATACTTGTCCGCTAATTCAGACAATTTCTCATGTGCTGTCCTAGCCCTGCGAGTAACATCTTTCGCTTCAAACAACAGTTCATCTGGTTCATAAAGTTCTATTCTCTCTAGAGGCAGGGTACCTTCCACTATTTCCTACACCTCAGATTCAAGTCTCAGCACATCAATTCTCCTCGCCTTTATCTCTGCCCTCAATGTACCCTGACTAGAAGCTTCACTACAGTCCCTCCCCTTACATTCCTGACTCACTCGTCTGTCTTCCTCGGGTGTGTTATGGGGAACACTTCCTCGCTCCCATCTTTCTCGGTCCCAGTCCTGTCTTCTATCTGTAGGTGCAGGGGGGGGGGGGGACGCTCCCCTATTCTCCTCACTCCCACGGTCCCATTCGTGTCTGCTTCCATTAGACGTACAGTGAGACACCCCCCTATTTTCCTGACCTCCATTGCCACAATCATCCCTTGACCTCTCGCTCTGGGTATCCACAACGTCGCCCAAGTTCGCAAATCCTCCTTTAATTCCCTAATCGACCTTGGCCGTGGTCCTCTCAGATCCATCGGTCCTCTCAAACCTCCCTGTTCTCTGGAGGAGTCCGCCGATGCTGCCAAAGGGGAGCTCCTTTCTTTGGGTCTGGACCATTGGTTCCACTCGTCCGCCACATTACTCCTACCTTCGCTGATACTCCTTTCTCTATCTATTTGTGGCAGACTCTCGTTTTGTGTCTGTTCTGGGTTGTACAGTGATACTATGGGACCTATGGTGACAGGTACCGTAAGAGCATCTGGTACCCTCTGAGAACTGACCCCCTCTTCGCAGTGTACTTTCTGCACCGTAAATCTTCCCACTACTCTCGTCTCTGGGGAATGCTGAGATACCCTCTCTCCTTCCGCTGAACCGGACCTGTCCCCTGCTGGGCCCAAGTCGCTCTCCCTTAAGACGCCACCGTCTACTACAGATGCTTCCCTGCCCATTACTGATGCTGGTCTCCCCTCTATCTCAGGATTATTTGGAGGTGGTCTCTCCGACAACAGCCTCTCTATCAGGCTGTCCTCTGTCTCACTGTCGTCGTCCTCTGTGCTCTTTCTCTGTGCATCCCCTACATTCTCCAACAATGGGTATAGCCTGTCTCCCTCGATGGTCTGCACTCTCCACCTCTTGGCCAGTGCATCCCATCTCGCATCCTGGACCGCCCTAACTGATCTCTTCACTCTTTCCTGTCGCCTGTCTCTGTTCTTTTCATAGGCTGCCCTGATCCACGCATTTAATGCTTCAAACTGCGTTGGTCTAGGCAAAGGCCGCAAAGAAGCCAGCTTTTAACTGGTACAACACCTCCAATCTAAACGTTCCATATCTAGGAAAAGTCAATTCCTCACTTCCGTCAGTCATCTTACACCAGTTCTCAAGCCACAATATGGGATGCAACCCAACATTCGTGGCCATGTAATGAGCTGGCGTATCCTCGGGTGGAGCCTCTTCCCCACCCCGAGATTCTAACTTCTTTTCTCCCTTGAAACAAGTTCGTAACACTTTTAGGCATTTCATGATGGAAATCACAACGTTTCTTTGTTTACAGCGCTCATTTACTTCCTGATGACAATCCACCAATCCCAGCGCGGCTCCACACTAACCGTCCTATCCCAGCGCGGCTCCTTCTGACGTCACTCGCCTTTTACAGAGATTGTCTTTATATGTTTAGAGCGGTGCCTTATCCGTCCGAGCAGTTGCCGGGTGAGGTGAGGTCCACTTCCCACACACAGATGGGTAAGTGTTACATTTTCGTACATTATTTCAACCCCTGGGTTACGTGATGTAATACACTTTACAGGTGACTGTTACTAATTAGTGATGGTCCAGTCTGAGGGGTTTTGTAGTTTTCACTGGTTTTGCAGTCATATCATCCACTACATAATGGTTGATGTAGATTTAATTTTGAGCAGGATATATATGTAATGGCTACACTGTTCTTCTCTTTTTCTTTTTTCCACTTCTTGTTCTTATACAGGAAAGACCTATTGCATCACCAGAACAATACTGAGAAGATGTGGTAGGATGGTTCTATAATGTTCACTTTGTTGTTAATTTAATTTCCTTAAGTTCAGCACATATTATAGTGCTCTTGCAGTAGCAGATACTAACTTGGCCCTGACGAATGCCAGTGACCCTTCACATTACGGCAGAAACATGTTGGCCCCTTATACATCTTTCTTTGTTTTCTACTAAGCAAGTTAAACAGTGATTTTTTCACACTGTTACTCCACTATTTTTAATCTGACGTCTAGGCAAACGCTAATAAAGGTCTTTGTTTGCCCTGATAGCCATTTTAACACACCTCACTTTTTTTATTTTCTTGCACTGCACATATCAGCCTCACACTTTGGTCTAACAACTGTGGTGACCATACCATGGTTAAGTGATGCGTCGCTAAATTACAACCGGGCGATCGCACACGTACCTTGGTACTGGAGTCCTACATGATGAGGCTCCGACATCTGGTGGGCTGATAGGACTTAATCAGCTACAGTTGATAGTCTTTTGATAGATTCACTCTTGTGCGAAATCACCAGTGTCAATGATCATACCTCAGCACCATTTGACTGACAGGCTCTGTTGTTATATAGGTAGTTATACAGGGGGTATTAGACTGTTTGGTCGTTAAACACCTCCCTCGGACCCTCCCTTACGAGTTGTTTAAATACCCCTTACAATGGTAGACAATTAATATAGGTGTTCGATACACCCGAACCACTTAAACTCTCCTTGAGTCTAAGATTTTCACCGGTTGCGCGCGCTCACAACCTGATCTCCTTTCACACTACAGGCACTCAACTCCGCAAGACAATACAATTCAACAATACAATGCACACCGCAATCTAACATGCATGACCCTTTTCATACTCACTCTTTTACGACCTGCTGCTTTCTGCCGCACCGTCACTTTCCATCATTTTCCGTGGAACGCCATCCTCCGTCCGCGGTCCTCTGGACGCTCATCTCCAGATCTCTATGGGCCTCGGGGGAATCTTAACCTACTCTAGATTAAACTCACTCCAGAAGATAAACCATCCTACTCTACTACCAACTGGAAAGGCGGGATTATTTCTCTAGAACCATAATAACATTCCTTCAGAATCCCATCACAGGTCGATTAGACCTTTTTATCTGTCATAGAGGGTGGAAGGCAATCTATCTAAATAGTTGACAACCAATTTCAACGATTCCCATTAATTTCCCCAAAGAACCACTGACTAAAGATCAAGTTCAAAGATTTATTATAAAGCCAAAAACAGTTGGGTGTATAAACACCTCAGCAAAAGGTTCAGAAAATAAACAGGTACTAATACAAACATAATCCTACGGAAAAGTCTCAGTCGACTAAGAAACAATACCAAAATCAGCTCAAGAATCATCAGGCTAACAAGAATTGCTATGACCTGCGTTTTGGTAGGCATTTGAAAAAGGAATAAATTCAGGTTAATCTGTCCCTATACTATACTAAGTGACATTCCTACTCCACAAGGTTCCCTCCTAACAAAGGTGTCAGCCGTGGTGACTTCCAAAGAAGTACACTCACTTGTTCGGTCTGAGTCTAAGAACCTCTCCTCATAGCAAAGCTCTCTGCCTGACCAACCGCTTCCTTCGCCCTCATGGGCATCTGCTCTGCTCTCCCCCCTGGGGTGCTGTCCCTAATACAAAACCCCACAATACAGGCGACACGCCCTAAGGTACGCCCCTCTCGAAGGTGTTGACTTTCGGAAATTTCCACTACGACATCCCTCCATCCTTGTCCGTTGGAACGTCCTTGGATCCCAGACTCTTCTTCTCTTGAAGTTGCTTCCCTAAATTCCGCTGTCACTCCTCCATGTCTGGGTCTACCATCCTAACATTCATACACAATGGGCCCTTCTTCTACAATCTGTTCTTAGTCTTGCACCTGCAAAGGAACGCATGTGAATCGGCTCACTCTTTCATAATGTTGCAATTGACTTTAACTAAAAGTAGCCTTCTCAAAAACATCTCTATGGGTTATTGTCAAGCAAAACATTTTCAGTCTGGCCTACACGATTTTCATGACTAGGCCTCTGCACGTTTATGAATATCACATCCTAACACCAGCAATACATTTTGTTCTTTAGGCCTTTATCCTTAAAGCAAAATACATTTTCCATCCTAAGCAATTCTATCACGTTATAAGGATACAAAGGTTAATTTTTAATAAGGCAGCTAATACACTGATGATCTATTGACCATCACTTAATCGGATTAATACTTCACTGCAAAATGACATTTCTAGGTTAACATGACATTAATGCTTTCAGAACACTTCACGTTACTCTATGCGTTTTTCTAATACATTAATTCATAGCCCTACATTACATTTAAACACAAATAAAATCCTCTATATATGTGGATGTGGACTACTGGTGAATATGATGCACCCCTACAATTTCTAACTAAATTTTGCGCTCTCTCAGTTTCAAAGCAGGCGTAAGGAAAGTAGCGATAACAGAGGTTATCGCTACTTTTCTTGTCACTTTGCGTGAGGCTTGATAATAGGAGAAATGTCGCTTAGCGACATTTCTTCCGTTATCCTTGAGAGGAACACCCACTTTGCATCTCATTAGAGATGCAAAGCTGGGCGTTGAGGGAAAGGGCGAAGAAGCATGGATTCACGTGTTAGCGTGTCCTTGCTAATAGGGCATTAGAATTATCGCCACTTTTCGACTGCAAATGGCCGCAAAAGCAGCGATCATTTTTTAACGCCCCCTTGTTGATATGCCCCTGTGTCAGGTGTGATATTACAATTCAGATATGGGATGGTGAAGAAGCGGCCCCTAAGGGAACACCTGTACATTATATGACAACAAAATTGGTATTGCATACGTTTGTGGCTTTGTCAATAATGTAAGATTACTGAAAAGGAGGGTCCTTTGAGTTTTCCAAGGCATGGCACATTTGAGTTGAGGATTATTAACAAATTGAAGGAAACCTGTCCGAATTGAAGCCACCATCTAGACGCCAAAAAAAAAATTAAATATGTGAGAAAAGACTGCACAAGATAGGAAAGGAGAGAAGTACCAGAATAAGAAAATAAGAGCAGTGCATAAATATGCAGATTCTCAATGGGATGAGTAACAAAAGAGAAGGAGGAAAGCTATAGTTGAGGGAACTAGACTATTCCCATCTATTACTACCTAGGCACCTGATCAATCGAAAAAGAATAACATGCAGGAATAAGAAGATGAAAAAGATGAGCAGATGACTGATACTGATAGTGATTCGGGAGATGATATATTGGACGCATTGTTAGCTGCGCATCCACCAACTTATTTAAACCCAATAACAACTACTGAGTGTACTTCAGTATCTGATGTAACACTGGCAACTGCCCCTGTACACTCAAATATGATTCAAATTGGGGGGCGTGTCCAATCCCCAAGCTACAATTGACGCGCAGAGCTGCATCCCCACGAATCTGGGACCATGTGGGCTTGAAATGCCGCTACCCTGGCATACGAGCCCTGTGATTATCTTCCTGGTGCTGCTTATATATGACCCGATGAGTGTGGATTTGAAAAAAGGGTTGGCGGAACCGACTGGATCCAAGGGGAGAGGCGTGACCGACCAGTGGCCTAGATAGGGGGCTAGATTAACAATACTGGGGACTGTTGTAGAGCGGGATGAAGCAGCCTAAGTTCAAACAGCCTGAGCGACTGAACGGGTGCCGCTGCTGGTGAGGAGTGCTGCCTGCTGGCCATGGGTCTCATGGCTGGGGGAGACTGAGAGTCGCCTGTTGCGGGCCTGCACATAGGACTGCTGAAAGGCGCGAGTCAGGGAGTGGAGCAGCACTGAGGAAAAACGTAGACTGGGCGTCGGCGGCTGTGTACACCAGTGAGGTGAGGGTGGCTTGCGCGGAGCCCCTGGCACCCGGCAGGGGTGGAGTCTTTGGGCCGGCATTGGTTTCCTGTGTCGGCTCTTGGGGACCAGGGAGCTGCCCCTATGCTTTATCGTCTGGCTGTGGCTTCCCTTACCTTCATGCAGCATCCTTTCTGCCCAGGTGGAGTTTCTAGAAGATCGAGAGAATAGACACACATTTCAGCCAAACCACCGCATTGCATGCCGCCGAGGGGGGGGGGGGTGTAGCCTTTGAACTCACACTGTTGCAGGGGGTGGTGTAACCTGGAGGCAGTTCCAGGTCCATTGGCCTATTGGATGAAGTACAACAGGTTTCAGTCCTGTGTGTGATGGTAAATGACATTTTATTTAAACTGATTACCATCTCCAGAAAGCATATGACACGTAGTGTGACACTTTGACATGGCGTCAGCCAGAATCTAAAGCATTCCAGGCATGTTTCAATTCTCATGGCAACATAGTTCTCAAGTATTTTAGAATTTTCAGGGTATTAATCAGTGTTAAGGGTTCAGTCCTACATTTTTAAAGAATAGAAAGAACTACAGCCTCTTTAAAGGCTGAAGCGATCAGATATGTCCTCAGTGACTGACTGTTGATCTTGTAGTGAGGCCTGGTTTGCACACATTGCTATGGTAGCATAGGCTTATTAGAAGTTTAAACGCCATGTCACCTTTTGCTGCTTTTGCACACAACACTGCATATATCTGTTTTTGTAAGAGGCTGTGTGAATATCTTCACATGAAAATGGCTTGTTTTCGGCATCCCTAGACTTACATCGCGACCGTAGTCTGCACAGTAAGTGCTAAAGCCTCCAAGGTTATCATAACAACGTAGCTGTTGTTTGGACTGATCGGCTAACGTTTTAGACATAACATACATTGAGCTTCAAGCCAACGAAGATTCTGGCGCCTTTAATATTGCACTGTAGCCATGATTTCAGTCACTTGGAAGAATCCCGTTTTTCCAGAGAGACAGAGAGCTTTTGCAGATCCTGATGTGATACACTCCTGCCTATCATAGAGGTATGGGGTCCCCCGCACTAGCATAAGAGTCCTTCTATATTTTGTAAAACATAGTTCCTAGCCAGGGAGGGTGATGTACTAGGCACTATAAGACCTATTTTCACCATCATTGTAATATGATTTCTCCTTTTGTGTTTTATGGAATTGTAACAATGCTTATCATATTATTTCTAATAATATGTCTGCTTATGTTAGCAAAAATACTGCATCCGATAGCACGTCGTTAAAATAAATATTTTACCCTTTTCAGTGTCTCTTTTTACTCCTGTTGTGGACTGGTATGAGAGTATAACGAAGGAGTGTTCTTGCTTCCCATCATTCCTGAGTATAACCTAAGTTGCATGTTCTGGTTTGTCTAATCATTGGTTCCTTTGCTATAGGAAGAAGAGCTAATGTGACACTGATGCTAGCTGGTTAGGGTTTCTAGGCCATAAGGTGAGTTATTTGGTACACCACAATTCACTGAGATCCTGGGTCGCTGTGCACAGTTCTGTGAAGGAGCAGAATCCCTGCAACAATCTCAAATGAAGTAGGGCAAATCACATTTCTCTTTTTATTTGCAGTTTTCATATATTACGATCATGCTTCCCACCATATAATTATTGGGAAAAACACATTGGAAATATAATCATATATCAAATACAATGAAAGCAGAATAATAACCGATGAAAAGAAGGAAATTAGAAAAATTAATAGTAATTCTTTAAAAATGTCTGGCTGTGACTCTTCAGAGGTATGTTTGTCATTCTATGTTATAGAGGTGCTGTACCCTATCCAGCATTTCCATCTACTTGTTTGTTTATGTATATGGATGTAAAAAGTACCTACAAAGCGATGGTGCACTCCATGATATAGCGTGCATGCGGCACTGCATTGTATTATTGTTGTTGAGTGCAAAAACAGAGAGGTACCCCTTGTGTAGGCCAAGGGAAATAGGGTTATTCAACCTGGGTAAGAGAAAGGGTTCACTTAAGGCACAGATAAAGACAGATATAAAATAATGTACCTTATGACTTAACAAATACATACAACAAAATATGGAAAAGTTAAAAATTCATTTATTAGAATATATTAAAAAACAATCAATAGGGATAACTAAACTAAATCCCTGAACTAAAACAAGATAAAATTGAAACAATACATATAATTGCGACCTGCACAATTGCAAGCAGACAGAACAGTTACAAGATATATTTGTTGGATACAGGTTTATACGCTTTAGGTTGCGTCGACGCGTTTCGGTGATAACTCCTTATTATGATCACCTTTATCAAGACATAAATTTTGCCTGCCAGAACCAGTGGGTATGTAAAAATCGCCCCTGGGATAATATTGACGATCCTTTATAGGGATCACTTCACGTTTCCTAATTGGAGCGTGGGCTTCTGTAGTCGCCTTATACAATGCTGCTGGTAGTAGTATATTTCTGGTGATCATAATAAGGAGTTATCACCGAAACGCGCTGACGCACCCTAAAGCGTATAATTCAAGTCTCCAACACCATAATAGATACGCTGATTTGGTAGTGATACTACTCTGGTGATATTAGAGCAGAGAAAGAATATACAAACCTGTATCCAACAAATATATGTTGTAACTGTTCTGTCTGCTTGTAATTGTGCAGGTCGCAATTATATGTATTTTTTCAATTTTATCTTGTTTTAGTTCAGGGATTTAGTTTAGTTATCCCTATTGATTGTTTTTTAATATATTCTAATAAATGAATTTTTAACTTTTCCATATTTTGTTGTATCTATTTGTTAAGTCATAAGGTACATTATTTTATACCTGTCTTTATCTGTGCCTTAACCCCTTAAGTGCTGCCTCGGTGCATTGGCCGACGGCAGCACTACCTCCCCAGTGCTGCGCACGACCATTGGACGTCCATTCAGAACTAGTTCCAATGGACAGCGCAGCACTGGGGAGGAATGTTTAATAGCATCTATGAGGTTATGGGAACCCTTTCTCTTACCCTTATTGTTGTTGAGGGCAGGGGCTCCTTACATGCTGGAGTCATTCAGATAGGAGATAGGTTCTCCACACCATAAACCAACTTTCTATTACATCGTTTACTCTCAGGATTCAAGACACCAGCTTAGACACACAGGAAAAGAGACACACAGGATACTACATATCTCCCTTTCTCACAAACAACAAAACTAAGACTGGCCATTCCCCTGCATTTAAAGTACAGAGACAATTTTTAATTCACTCAGCTTTCCACATTACACCTGGCAGTCATAGAAACTCTGCGACGGGTCAAGACATAAGTCTCCCCACACCTCATGTCCACAAACAAGAAAATCAGAGAGCAAGTAGGGGTATTTGTATTTGCAGCGCCAGGATGCTCCTTTCAGAGCGATATTTGAGCTTTATAAATGTCAAATACAAATACAAATACATTAAGGGCACAGAATCCATTGATTTCCTTCGAAAATCTGTTTCCCTCTTCCTCCTAAGTATGCGTATTCAAGGCCCAAAGAAAACAGAAATGGAAAGTTTCATTATATATCATACTAACTCAAAGCTACTATGACCAGAGTCCAACTCAAAACCTGTCATCACAATTACATTCAGATGGATACTACATCCTCTTCCCCCAACTAATTAGAATCCATATGGAGTCAAAATTAAATACTCATACAGTACTCCCTCAACAATTTACAGATCGATTATTGCCTTCCTGCTCTTAAAATTTTTTGCACATGCATTCCTAAAGGGGAAGTGGGTCCCTGGGGATCTCCTCCCGTTTGTGAGTGCTTTACCACCATCTTGAAGAGGGTGGTAAACTGCAAGTGTTTTGTGACCGCAAACCAATTTTTACATAGCTTGTGGGGTCGCTATTAGTAAGGGAATGCCCCTTCCTAATAGCGAGTTGCAAAACACTATTTTGCGTGTCACAAATTATTTGCGGATCTCAGAATAGTGTTAGTACATGGCCCACATGATTTTTGCATGCCCAGACAGGTCGCAAACCTGTTTGTGCATGCAATTTTCTGTCGTACATCTGGCCACTAGTGTGAAATTCAGAAGGGGTCTAGCCCTACAAAATATTATTAGACCAGGTTACTTTAGTGTTAAGGTTCAAGATAACTGGCTTAAACAGGCTAGAAAGGGTTTCTTAAAAACTGGAAACTGTGTTGTGTGTGCAGGTATGCAGAGGACTAAAACTGTACGTTTCGGAAAAATACTGCAACTACTTGTAACATTCACCAATGTAAATTGTGCCACAAAAACTGTGTTTTTTGTAAATTTTTGCGAATGTGACAATATATACAATAGACAGTGCAATCAGACCATCAAGAGAATGAGAATCTTCGAACATTAGAGCAACAAAGCTTAAGTATGAACATAATACTTTAGCTCTGCACTTCTGTGTATGGACATAAAACTCAAGTAGGATGATAAAATTCCATGGGTTACAACACATTCCATTTCTTCCAAGACATGGGAAGAGCAAATTTGCACTGCGGAGATCAGACGCATTATGGATTATGAAATGCAGAGGTGTAGAGGACGGGTTGAATATTGATTAGGAACTTCAGTACTTTTTGAGTGTCTAATTACTTAACAACAGCTGAAAGCACCCATGGCATAATATGATATGTATGTATATTTCATTAAGATTGTTCTGTGCATATCGATTATGAAGGACATATACAAGAAATGGTTGTGTCTTTTGTATGATTTTCTCCTTCTCGAGTCGCTCAGTGTCAGTTAGATAATCAATTTTTTTACAGATTGTAAAGGGTAATACGATTACTTCCCCTTTTGTATACTAAGATACATTTTAAATTACCTGTGTTTTTTCTGTTGAAAATGGCACTGAACTATAATACTGTTAATTTATTTATCAGTATTTTAAGTTGATGACTTTTTAGGCTGTTGGCATACACATTATACTGTATACTGACATATTGTGAATAGTCCTCTCTGTATAAAGTTTACAGTGATTTTAAAGATGGCACTTAAACAGAACACCAAAAAAGCTGCACATTCACTCATTGTGAGTTTTCTCATCTTTATATGTTTTATGCAGCAACAGACTTGCTGACACCAATAAAGAACAATAATGGGTATAGATGTAATTTGTGAGCTATGCATATGATTGATTGAATTGATTGATTTTAGCTTTTTTATAGCGCATGCTGTCACCCTACGGGCATCCTGGCGCTTCAGGCAAAGAACTAACCGTGACCAGAGTAGAACAGGTCGCCTCAGAGGAGGGAACACGGTCTGGATCATGGGATAAAGCCAGGTTTTAAAGTTCCTATGGAATTCTAACAGAGAGCTGACTAATCTAATATGGGCAAATGAATACAGCATATGTACGATTGAAGTAAGTGTGACAAGCGCTTTTTGATCATCCTGGTTACCAATTGTGCTAACTTTGTATACTGATATACACATTTCTACATATTATTGCCTTTAGTCAGGTATAGCCCACATTCTGTTTTTAGTATCCAGCGACTTTAAAGACGGTGCCTACTTGGACCATCAAATAGGCATACACTGGATTTGAGAGTCCTATTATGAACAGATGAAGAAAGTGTAAAGGTGCCTTTTATGTAACTGTGTGAGTTTGGACTAGGTGGTTAAAGAGATAGATTCTAAGTAAATAAATAATATTTTTTTATTTGCAGCAGTACTGTTTCTTCAGCAAACTTGTATTGGATTTGGAGTCATTTTGTTGCCATATGTCACAGTCACAGAAGAATGTATTGCTGCAAAAAGATCCATGGGTCATTCCAAACTTATGCCTACTGTAAGGGAGATTTCCTACCTCTCTCGACTGTTTCTTCAAAATTATCTCCATAGCAGTGACTCTACAGCACTGTCATTACAATTCTGTCTTATAGCATTGTCCTTAAGCTTTAGACTATATACTGAGACACATCACATCACCTTCATATATAACTTCCCTCCGCTGGCGCCTTGTCCTTGCCAGACCATGTCCACCCTCCTTACAGGGATCATCTTCCCCAGCAGCAAGTGCTGACACTGTGGTTTTGAGAGTGGGTGGCCTCATACTAGTCCCCCTTGGCCACAGGGAAATCTTTCCTTTCACAAAAGGCCTCCTGCTGCCGTTCCTTGACAGCTCATCACCAAAATGCTATAGTATAGGGAGGGTCTTTAAAGAAGCATCTGGTGCCATACACACAGAAGGTAAAATATTTACTTCATACGAGGTCCTTAGGTTACAGTAACATTAAGTAAGTCCTGTCAGGTCTCCATCCTCCCTCCAAAAGTGTCTGTCTTCTAGCTTCCACTCCTGACCACACACCAACATCATATTACATCATTCAGCCTCAGCATTCCAGATACCAGCTCAAACTTACAGGGAATGGGGACACACAGGATATGTACTGCAAATGTATTACAGAGGTGGGTGAGATAAAGTTAGGACAGTTTAGGAGGGTCAAAGGAGATATCTCAGGAGATTGGCGGAGCTAGAAGACTGTTTCCTGAGACCTGATTCTTCAGAAGGTGAAAGTAGATCTACTCTACAGGTTTGATTATCCAGGATTGCAGGTAATGAGACGTTTCAAAAGGAGGAAGGTCTTCAGCTTCTTTCCAAATCAGAGAATGGAAGGGAACATCTACAGGGATGGTATGCCATACACTTAGGAAGAAGCAGGAGAAGGCCTGGCATCTACTTCTTACATAACCACGGCTCTAGTTTGCCTATTTTGTGCAAG
The DNA here is from genome assembly GCF_964263255.1 of Lissotriton vulgaris. NCBI lineage: Eukaryota > Metazoa > Chordata > Amphibia > Caudata > Salamandridae > Lissotriton > Lissotriton vulgaris. Next base: position 1,260,408,375 of record NC_141693.1, read on the forward strand.
AGAGGTGTGCATAAGACAGATACTGCCTCTACCATTGTGGACCACCTTGTCTATGATGCAGCCTGTTTGGAGGATGATGCAGCAGACATTTAGATACATTAAAGCATAGGTGTTATTTTGCTAAACATTGAGGAGTGCTACAGCATAACATGCACTTTTTATGAGGTGCAGGTGTGTTTTGAAAATGCTGGTGATTAAAGGGTTAACTCAGTCGAGGCAAATCAACCCTAATAATGTCCAGTCATTTTGAATTCAGCTTTCCTCAGGAAAAGTTCCCTCTGTGAAGCCTGGAGAGTAGATGTCTTGCAGGCTTGTTTTTTATGGGTTGCATTTTTTCTGAATAACAGCACACTGTTGGTGTGGAACCTGAGAGACCTGGCACTGCTAATGAGCTGAAGCTTGAAGAGAGCCAGATTCATCTTATCCTACCATCTTTTGACATGATGTTACTTCCCAGCTTTGGTGACAAAGATGAATTTGCTCTTAGTCAGATTCTCTTTGAATAGTCCTTGGGTATTCAGGCTTTGATGGAAGCTAATTAGACCTTGAGCCAACTGACGGTATGGTTTAATGTTTTTCTGTGATAACTTGTAAGCACATCGTACCCTTTCCCCTCAATACCAATGACAGTCAAGCAGCAATCAAGAAGGAAGAGTCTAAAAAGACTTAATAACAATAATAATATTAATACATTTTATAGAGCGCATGGTTACACTGGGAGCAGTGTGTCCCCGCGCTGAGTGTGGCTGGCCCTAACCAACAGACGAATCATCCCCACCCAGTTCTCTCCTACAGTTGTCTCCTGTAGGGGGACGCTTGGACAACCTTTGGGGGAACTTCTGGCGAAACGGGCTCTCACTTACCAGCCCCAACAGTCTGCTCCTGCTGCCCTGTGGTCACCCTTGCTGCCGCGGACAACCCCAACGCGTGGCCGCAGAGGAGGGGACTACAGTTCCCAGCTTGCCTAGCAGCCTTGACGAAGCCCACTTCTGCCCGGAGGCGTAAATAGGAGAGTCGTTCCCTCGGTGGAGCGGGGGACGCTTGGACAACCTTTGGGGGCACTTCTGGCAAAATGGGCTCTCACTTACCAGCCCCAACACTCTGCTCCTGCTGCCCTGTGGTCACCCTTGCTGCCGCGGACAATCCCAACGCGCGGCCACAGAGGAGGGAACTACAGTTCCCAGCCTGCCTGACAGCCTTGATGATGCCCACTTCCGCCCGGAGGCGTAGATTGGAGAGTCGTTCCCTCGGTGGAGCGGGGGATGCTTTGACAACCTTAGGGGGCACTTCTGGCGAAACGGGCTCTCACTTACCAGCCCCAACACTCTGCTCCTGCTGCCCTGTGGTCACCCTTGCCGCCGCAGACAATCCCAACGCGTGGCCACAGAGGAGGGGACTACAGTTCCCAGCTTGCCTGGCAGCCTTAACAACGCCCACTTCCGCCCGGAGGCGTAAATAGGAGAGTCGTTCCCTCGGTGGAGCGGGGGACGCTTGGACAACCTTTGGGGGCACTTCTGGCAAAACGGGCTCTCACTTACCAGCCCCAACACTCTGCTCCTGCTGCCCTGTGGTCACCCTTGCTGCCGCGGACAATCCCAACGCGCGGCCACAGAGGAGGGAACTACAGTTCCCAGCCTGCCTGACAGCCTTGATGATGCCCACTTCCGCCCGGAGGCGTAGATAGGAGAGTCGTTCCCTCGGTGGAGCGGGGCAGCTTTGACAACCTTAGGGGGCACTTCTGGCGAAACGGGCTCTCACTTACCAGCCCCAACACTCTGCTCCTGATGCCCTGTAGTCATCCTCGCTCCCGCGGACAATCCCAACGCACGGCCGCAGAGGAGGGGACTACAGTTCCCAGCTTGCCTGGCAGCCTTGACGACGTCCACTTCCGCCCGGAGGTGTAGATAGGAGAGTTGCTCCCTCCGCGTCACGGGACGCGTGCGGGCGGCGCCAGGAGAAGCTCGAGAAAAGGGCGGGCAGTCTGTGACAGTCGGGGGCAGAAGAAGGCAGGGTTGGGCCACCCCCCTGAAATCATCCAATGGGTAAGCACAAAAACACCATTACGGCCGATGAGGGGGGAAAGAAGGCAAAGGTGCTGAGACACTCAGAGTCCATCATCTCTTATCTGTCATCTGCAGTGGGTGTGCTTTCTAAGGAAATTGCAAATGCTGAACTGGAGCTGGGTTTGTCTGCCACCCCCCACCAAAACCTGCACACACCACCGTCCCCGAACATGTGCCTCACATTCCCCTAGATCCGGAGGTGGTTATATTAATTACTAATATGCCTGTGATACAAACTGTCTGCCCCCATCTGGTGACATGCCGGCCTTGGATTTGACAGAGAGTACCCAAATCCCCGGTCAGGCATCTAAACGGAACACTAAGAGGAAGAAGAAATCAGAGGCCAACCCAATCCCTCCCCCGGGGACTGATGCCAATCTTGGAGACCAGCTAGAGGCATTGTTTTCTGCCCGAATTGAGCCTTTGCTAGTGGGCATTGCTAAGGACATTGTTGATACATTGAACACTTGCCTTGCCGGTCTATTGACGAAATGTTCACTAATTGACAAACTGGTTAAAGATCTTACCCCAGTCCCTTTTCCAATTACAGGGTTATCCCCGTCCGACATTTCCAATGGCAATGTGATGACAATACCTGATTCCAATTTGCCCGGCTCTGGGGCGCATGCACTCACTGAGGTGGTACAAAATTCCCATAGCGCCATCACAGGCCTAGTCACAGGGCGCCCAAAGGTAGGACACTTAGGGAGCGATAGTCATCCATGCAACGCAGTTCCTAGTCGGAGGGTAAGGGGAAGTATATTAAATCTTGATTTACCCCCGGCGGCAGCCCCATTAGTGGCAATCTTCATTGGTGTACCCCCACTAGATGAGGGAATGGCGGGTACAGCTGCCAATCTAATAATCAAGGCAAGGTCATGGTGCACGGAAGCCAGTAGTGGTGGGATCCAAGTAGCTGACAGGATCATATTTGCCAACAGGGTGGACTGGATTGGGAAACGACCTAAGTCAGTACAGGGGGACTGTGTTGTCGTCAATTTTGATAGTCCTGACGTAGCAGATAGATTATTCTGGGACGGCTCAGACATTTCGGGAGCAGACCATATGAGACCAATCCCCTTGGGGTTCTTTTACCCACCTCCAGTCACTCACACTGGGACCATCCGCCCAGTGCGAGTAAGAAGGAGCCTGAACATAGTAGTGGGTGAGGCTGGACCAGCGGTATTCACACACTTTAACACAAGGCGGGACCTTAGATCCCAGACATCTTTAACCACGCTGCTTATGCACAAACGTAAGGAGAGTGATGGGTTAGTAGTGAGCAATCGTTTCTCGCCCCTTTCTGACATTGAGGAATTAGATTGACAGCCAGCTTCACCGCAGCCCATCACTCCTAGGACCCACATTCCTGATGAGCGTGCAGTTTGTAAGCTGATCAGTTGGAAAATAGCGGGCACCAGAGCAAAGATGGCACATGCTGCCTGGATCGAGTTTGTCACCATCCACGATATTATAGCTTGTCAAGAAACCTGGAACACCTCTCCCAACCTTTGGTTAGATGGTTTTACCAGCTTTGCTATTCTGGCTGTCCTGAGTACGGCTGGAAGGCAAAGGGCGGCCTTATTTTTTTAATTCTCACTCAATCTCAAGGGCACCTTTAAGATGGTTCAAAGTGGTTCGCCGAACCTCTTAATTGTTGAGTGGGTAGCTTCACCCAGATGTAAAATTGTCTTAATTAATTTTTATAATTCCTGGGATAGGGATAAGGGAAACGATCATATAGGTGCCTTGGATGACTTCCTTACCATGTTCAGTCAAAATAATAATCACACTAATTTCGAGCTTATCTTACTAGGAGATTTTAATGTTCACCCCTGCAGAGATCTGTGATTTTTAGGAGAACAGGTAGGTCGGTTGGGCACAGGAACCCCCCATTTTGAGCATACCAAGTCAGGGGAGGCCCTTGAGGAGTTGCTGGCTAACCATAACCTGTACGAAGCCTGCATTAATGAGGGAGGGGTAAGAACTGTTACGTATAAAGGATCTGTCCCCGGCTCCATTCTAGATTATATTTTCCTGACTCCGGGTATTTTACACAGGGTTGTGTCCTATAATGCAATAGTCTCTACTTATAGTGACCACAACCCGGTTTTGCTTAAAGTGCTCTGGGGAGACTATATAAAAACCAAGTCTCGGCCTGGTGTTCCGGGGCCTGGCTTATGCCCCACAGACCAAGGGAGAAGGCTTAAATGGGCAAATAGAGTCCCTGGGAACTTTATGGATGAATTACTCCCTACCATCGAGGGGTATATGGCCATTTGCCAGGATCACCTTGCCACACCTCATGAGGTTATGGGGGCCTTTGAATGCATCTGTGCTCAAATCTCTGGAGGCTTGACGGCCAAACCTTCCCAGGGGAGGAAGAAGCAGCATAGATGGTTTGACATCAAGTGCTCCAAAGCCCATAAGGCATTATTGGCAGCCTTAAAAGCTAACCCGAGAGATAGGATAGCGGTGGCCTCCCTAAGAAAAGACTACAAGGCCAAAATCAATGGGAGGAAAAAGGACAAAAAAAACAGGGCATGGGAAAAATTACTGTCCAGTGATGTACTTTGCGACAGTTCTCAGATCTGGGCCACAGTTAATCAACCCTTCTTTTCAGATGTGGACAACACAGTCTTGGATTGTGTTATCCCAGATGACAAGTGGCTTACCCACTTTAGAGCGGTGTATGACGATAAGGAATCTGGCGTCCCTAAGAACCCGTGGGTGGCCGCAGAGTGTGCACCCCTATCTTTTAACTTAGCCGAGGTGGAGAGAGCAATCCTGAAGACATCCAAGAAGAAAGCCCCTGGGCCGGATGGGGTCCCGGCCGATTTTTACAGGCAGTCCCCAAAACTTTGGGCAGGGGTCCTAACCCACGTTTTCACAGCTGCAAATGGTAATGTCCTCCCTAGTAGCTGGTCTACATCAATCATTGTGCCAATCTTCAAAAAGGGCCAACGTGACGATCCAGGGTGTTATAGGCCCATTTCTCTCCTAGACTCTGCAATAAAGATCTTAGGCAGAGTCTTACTTTATAAACTTAGGGGCAGATTTATGTTAACTGGCGCATCCCGAGGGATGCGCCAGTTAACGTGCGCCACAGTGCATCACAGCTACGCCACCCATGGTGCGCCGCATTTATAATGCGGCGCACCATGGTGCAAAAACGTCACAGATGCGTGACGCATCTGTGCCGGAAATGTGGCACATTGCTGGAGTTGCGTCGCAAGCGCGACGCAACTCCAGCAAGGCTCGGGGGTGCCCCATCTACACATTGCTGCATCAAGACCTATGCCTGCTTCAAGCAGGCGCAGGGTTTTGACGCAGCATTGGCCAGAAAGTGACTGAGTGAAATCTCATAGATTGCACTCAGCCACTTTCAGGAGGCGTTCCTGCGCAGGAACGCCCCCCCTGTGCAGGAATGCCTCCTTATGGTGCAGGGCTTTACAACGTGACGCATCTCCTAGATGCGTCATGTTGTAAATAGGGCGCATTGTTTGTGCCGCAGTTGCGTCAAATAAAGTGACGCAATTGCGGCGCAAGGGCATCATAAATCTGCCCCTTAGAGGAAACATTGAGAGGAATGGAGGCTTATCAAACACTCAGTATGGCTTCAGGGAGAAGAGAGGCACCCTGGACCAGTGCTCCAACCTACACTTGTTAATATCTAAATATACGGTTGCCAAGGAGGGGTCTTTGTTTCTGGCGTTCATGGACCTCTCCTCGGCCTTCGACTTAGTGAACAGGTCGAAACTGTGGGAAGCCTTATTGGAGTCTGGGGTTGACAAACCGCTTGTGAATTTTATGGCATCCCTCCACCAGAAACTGTTTGCTACAGGGCGGGTCACCAAGGAGGGTAGGTGTACCAGCCGTTTTAAGTCGGAGAGAGGAGTGCGACAGGGCTGCATCTTGGTTCCCTCCTCTTTACCATCTATATAAATGGCCTGGGTAAACATTTTGAGGCAGTGGAGGGGGATGTTCCACGTGTAGGAGAAGTTAGAATCCCGGCTCTCCTATACGCGGACGATGCAGTCCTGATAGCACATACTGGGCTGGGCCTTCAGCATTTATTGGACTCATTTGGTGCCTTTATGGACCAACTGGATCTAAAAGTAACGCGAAGAAATCCCATACGATGGTGGTGGGCCACCACAGAAACAAGGGTAAACTTACACCCTTCTCTTGTAAGGGAGAGGTAGTGTCCAGGGTAACAGCTTTTCCCTACCTCGGGGTTACCTTTGATGAGAAGGGCTCGTGGGGACCCCAAATTAAGATAAAGAGTTTATCAATGGTGAGAGCCACTTCAGCGCTTGTGGGGTTCGCTAACAGGTTAGGAGCCAGGCCCATAGAGGCCCTTTAAAAATGTATAATTCCAAGTGCATTTCAATAGTCATGTATGGGTCCCCATTATGGGGGTATGTGTCACAGGAAAAAATTCACAGTGGAAAATAAGTTCCTGAGACTTCTTCTTTCCGTCCCCCAGTCCACCTCCACCTTCTCGATTCACGGGGAGGTGGGTTTAGACTATGTAACTGATAAACTTAGATTGTCTCCTTTAATATTCTGGTTGAAGACATGGCTTAATGAAGAACTAACACTTAACCATGCTATTCTGTATGATGTTATGTCTCTGGGCCACGCAAAGAGAATACCCTGGCTGGAGTATGTGAGATACACCTTTTTACAGCTAGGTCGACCGGAATTATTTAATTCCCCATCTTGCATCAGAAGGGAGGACATTAACTGGATAAGGCTAGATTGGCTCGCGAGGAGCAAGAACTGATTAAACCATCTGTCAGATCACATTATATGTTATTATTTCTCCTTCTCTTGAGCCTTACCTCAGAATTGTGACCAAGCCGTTCCACAGATACCTGTTAACCAAATTTAGATTTAATTTAATCCATTATTTTTTAGGTAGTTATCAATCCTGGAGCAAACCAGAAGGGGGGTCCTCCCCCTTGTAAATGTGATAAATTCTCCCCACAGGACACCATGCATTTTATTATGTTTTGTGGTTTATATTCGGTCCCTAGGAAAAAATACTTGGTACCAATTTTAACAGAAGCCGGCTTTGTTCAAGTCAGGCCGGCTCTAGTTTACCTACAGTCCTTGGGCAGTACCCCCATCATAATTGGTGTGGCTAGTTTTTTAGTGGCGGCTTATAGAACCAAAACAAAAATGGTGACATTGAGGGGCTTTGTATAGTTTTGTAGAGTCACCACTTAAAGACTGGCCTGTACTGCATTTGTGTCCTATTACTGTATATAACGTCTTTGCCCGGATTTTGTAATTTTATGAAATATGTGATTTTATATTGGTATATAAATGTTTTATTGTCTTTTATGATTTTTTACAGATCGAATAAAGTGTATTCGACTGACTGACTGACTGACTTCCGGTACTACCTCCAGGCTACAACTAGTAAAGCCTTTGATCCAATGATCCACCTCCTTCTCACTTTGCAGGCAATATTAGTAACTAACTTCAATGTAAACATGTAAAAAACAAATTATGTAACACAGTACTTCCCAAACTGTGGGTGGCAACCCAGGTGTGGGTCATGAGCCGAATTGTTGCCAGATTCCATGCAATAAATAAAGATGCCTCTAAACTCTGAATTTATCTTCTAACATTTGCTGCACTTCAAAGACAGAGGTCAAATGTCAAACTATGTCTTCTGCTGCTTATTTCTTTTTACAATAGGATTGGTGTTACAAACACCTCCCAATCTGCAGTCAGAGAATTAAAAGTAAAGTGAATTATATGACATTTCGGCTGGGGTACATAAAGTGTGAAAGGAAATAAAAGGCTGTAGGAGGTCATGTTTTCCTAATACACAACAAAATTAACTATACACATTTAGCAGTTTCAATTCTGAAGTGTGATGGAAACAAAGATTTTAAGATATAAAAAAGAAAGACACTTACTTGCTGCTCAATTAATAAATATTCACTGCAACTCAATATCAGGCATTACAATTTGTGTGCAGTATAGTTTTATCTATACAACTGTATGTCTATTCACATTTAGTGACCATTTCAATGGAAAATGTGCTGTCAACAAATAACAAGTGGCTACCACACCATGCTTTAGTTACATTAAAAAGTAGCCCACATTATATCCATTAAAGCTGTCTGGGTCACGAAAGTTTGTCTACTAAATAGTGGGTTTTGGTTCTAAAACGTTTGGGAAGCACTGGCTACAATGTTTCCAGTAGGTGCTTAAAAAGGAATCCAGAAGTCCCGTGCTCGATGCAAGGATGACTGAGCTTTTAGTAACAGAAAATAAATCTGTGCTTATTCTTCCACTTGATGTCAGTCCGCATAAAATACGTGCATTTCTGGGTGCTTGATTCCTTGTGAGTATGCCGCAATTCGTGTATTTATAAATGTTAATATAAGTCATGTCTTTTATATTGTTTTCATTTAATACGATTATAAGCAAAAAATTAAGAAAATAGGTAGGACGATTTCAGATTGTACTCAGGCGTATTGTACTGTTGTGCTAAAGAAGCAAAACATGATAAGAACTGACAAAGCTAATAGTTTGTGCTTTTGAACTGTCTGCCGAGCTTTGGGCTTTGCCAGTTTTTGATTGCATTAGCATGAGGGAAAATAAAAATAATACAGCAATTTGCTACCAGAGTCTCACGAAACACACTCATGCATATGGGCGCATTGTTGGCCATACTGAAATGGTTCTCCTAATAAATAGCATTCTAAGATGGTTGACGTGCTCGCATGCATACACATGCTCCTTCATGCACCAGAAGCTATTTTAGAAAGTTTTTTTTTTAATTTGGCTCATTATAAAAAAAAAGAAAGGAAAGTATGCATGGATGCCACACAAATCCCCCAAAAATAAGTGGTCCAAGTGTTCTAGTAGCAGAGTACAGCTGTTAGCCCTCACAGAAATAATAATCATCAGAAACAAAAAGGAAGTATTGGTGGGAATTGGAGGGCGGGAGCAATGGATGAGTGGCCCAGTACCAATGTACAGCTGCACTGCTTATGCACACATATTAAATCAATATTTAAAAGCTATCAAACCCCAATGCAGCAGGAAATTAGTGGCGAGCACGGATGAGTGTGCTGAAGGATAGGAGGTGGTGGAGAGTGGGCGGGGGAAGAAGATGAAAGTCATCTGCTTCACTTGATTGATTCTAATGAAAAAATACCAGCAGCGGAAGTATACTCATTCACTCAAAACAATTGTGAAGAAGCCTTGCACCAGGAGTGGTACAAAGCTAAGAATAAGGAGAGAAGCCAAGGAGTCAGGAGCATCGGATTGAGGTAGAAGCTAAAGCTATCCAATCATGAGAAACGGGCTGACCCAAAGCCGACAGTACTTATTACTATACAGTATTGTGCGATTGTATTGTACTTTACGGTAGAGTCTTCAATGAGACACAACTGTCTGTAGGTGAGATTTAAAAAGGAAATAGAATTCGATATCTGAACGGAGGCAAGGGCATTGATTGTTTTCTTTCGATTTCAAAGTTCAATTGTTTATGTTCGGAAATAACTTTTTTATTGGATTTTACTTTAGGATGAGGAAAGCAAGAAATCAGACGTGAAGAAATGTATAAAAAGAGAATGTGATTTGTGTAAACTTTCCTCAACTCTGAAGGCAGCTATTCAAAGAATTTCTCATACATCATTGCATGGAGCCAGGGAATTTCTGGCTTTCACTCTGTACAACTTGTGAAAAGCTGAAATATTAACTGTTCCAAAATCTTAGAAACACGATGACATCCGGCCAGAAGTAACAGACATAAATTCACGATAGGATGTAACTGTTGGAACTCAACTCAGTGATAGCTGTTTTAGCTTTTCGTCGTGGTTCCGCATGAAAGTTGTTTTAAGACAATTGGTGTTTCATCCTTTGTTCAGGTTGATGTTTGCACCCATGATTTATTGTGTGCGATAATGGCTTCCTTTGCATTTGCATGGATGGTGTCTATCTCTTCCTTTTCTTTGGCAAGGACCTACCTCCTTGTCGCACCACAAAAGCACCCTCCATAGCCATAACTGGATAATATATGATATACCACCTGATTATTAATTTCCCATTGTAAACCAAACAGTGGAGGGCCGAGGTCTTACAATTCGGGATCAAAGCCTTAATCAAAAAGTGTGAACAGGCTAAAACGAAACTTGTATGAATTATTGAGTGTACAGAGCTCACAGTAACCACATCTGAATTCCTGCTCTACACTGTGGACCTCCCTGCATTTTAATGGAGGCCTTTGGAGATCTAGCCACAGAAACACCTACATAGTTTAATATAATGTTTACTTTCGGAGGTTTGATCTTATGGCCATACACCTATTGGAAAGCAACATCAAAGTAAGGAAAGATGAGCATTCAAGTTGCATCACCAAAACAGTAAGCAAATTACTTTTCATAGTAGGCACCCAAGGAGATCTGCCATCAGACAAGAATCGTTCATTGTTCCAAAACTTCTTAGAAGAGATTGGCAGTGTATAAACTTAATGTAAGGATGCATATATATCAGAAGGCTGTTCAAAAAGAAGAGTCTCACATTAAACATCTTCAACCAGAGTAGGCAGTTAAGCCATTGGTAGCACAAGCCAACACCTTCAGACCTGACAGCTGAATGCACCATGTGTAAAAACAATGCTACTTCTTTTACTGCTTTATTTCTTTATTATCACAGGTAACAGTGCCTGCTGTGCATTTTTCATTTTGTTGACTGGACTCTATTTATAGACTGTGCATATCTTTTTGGACTGTTGGGCTAATCTAATGCATACATCTTAGTGTTTTAATTTGTTTTTTATTTAAATATTACTTTAGGTGTATTTGGTGGTTGTGCCGACAAACAATTGTAGTGGGTACTAAAGTCCATTTGACCATTCTTACGGGAGCATTTGACCCTAGGGACATTCTCATTTTCTTAATCTTACTCCCCTGGTCCCAGACCTTTGCATTAGGGGGCCTCCTATACTTTCTTTCGGTCTTTGCTAATCTAATGCTAACCATTTTTTGCACCAGGTTGCAATTCTCTTCACCTCGTGCATCGGTGCTGTGTTGTGTGAAAACTAATGGTGTGATGACTGGTGATCTCGTTTGGTATTGTTGGCCTGATGAAATTAAAAATGTGGGAAAAGCTCTTATGGGCATGGAGCCGTGGAAGAAATAGGGACCAAGACAACTCGAACAGCTGCAGTCCGTACAGGTAACAGCGGTGAGGCTGCATGGAGGGGGATTTCGAGGGACGATCCTGAGGGAAAATTAGATATATAATTATTTTTTTCTCTGCATCGTCCCTCGAAATCCCCCCACGCGGCCCCACCTCCCCACCGCTGTTACCTGCACGGACCGCGGCTGATTTAGAAGATGGTTGCAGTACATTACAATATCTTTAATGAAGTGTCTTTGAATAGACTTTTGTGTACGTGGTTTGCATTGATTTGTGAATCTGTACTTTGGTAATTATGATCTTGATGTAACCTATGTGGACTTTGCATATGCAATCCTGCATATGTCAAGTGATGCTAATGTTCTTAGGATAGTAGGGGGGTGGGCGCACACTACCTCACACTCCAGCACTCAGTTTGCCCCGATGCGTCATAATAAATGCAGTGCATGATAACACTTTCTTCGGTGTCAGGCTTTAGTTTTTCACCCTTAGTGGGGCAGCCAGTGCTGTGGATCTCTAGACACGTGTTTTAGGATAATTGTCCTTCTTCAGTAGAGAGCAACACTTTTTTGGGGGTGCTGGAGATGCTGTTCAAAGTCTTCTCAGGTCTCAGTGCCACTCGCTGGGCGCGGGCGCATCAACCAGAGCTCGTCAGCTCGTTAGCTCAAGGGTGCCTTTTCAAATAAGAGGGTGGTGGGCGCACACTGCCTCACACTCCAGCACTCAGTTTGCCCCGATGCATCATAATAAATGCAGTGCATGATAACACTTTCTTCGGTGTCAGGCTTTAGTTTTTCACCCTTGTTGGTGCAGCCAGTGCTGTGGATCTCTAGACACGTGTTTTAGGATAATTGTCCTTCTTCAGTAGAGAGCAACACTTTTTTGGGGGTGCTGGAGATGCTGCTCAAAGTCTTCTCAGGTCTCAGTGCCACTCGCTGGGCGCGGGTGCATCAACCAGAGGCCGTCAGCTCGTTAGCTCAAGGGTGCCTTTTCAAATAAGAGGGTGGTGGGCGCACACTGCCTCTCACTCCAGCACTCAGTTTGCCCCGATGTATCATAATAAATGCAGTGCATGATAACACTTTCTTTGGTGTCAGGCTTTTGTTTTTCACCCTTGTTAGTGCAGCTAGTGCTGTGTATCTCTAGGAACGTGTTTCAGGATAATTGTCCTTCTTCAGTAGAGATCAACACTTTTTTGGGGGTGTTGGAGATGCTGCCCAAAGTCTTCTCAGGTCTCAGTACCAGCGCTCGCTGGGCGCAGGTGCATCAAGTTGAGCTTGTCAGCTCGTTAGCTCAAGGGAGCCTTTTCAAATAGGAGGGGGGTGGGCGCACACTGCTTCACACTCCAGCACTCAGTTTGCCCTGATGCATCATAATTAATGCAGTGCATGATAACCCTTTCTTCGGTGTCAGGCTTTAGTTTTTCACCCTTGTTGGTGCAGCCAGAGCTGTGTATCTCTAGACACGTGTTTCAGGATAATTGTCCTTCTTCGGTAGAGAGCCACACTTTTTTGGGGGTGAAGCAGTGTGCTCCCACATTAGTTTCCTGTTTAAATGGCTCCCTCGAGCCGTTTGAGCTGACAAGCTGGTGGAGAGGCACCTGCGCGCCTTGAGAGGTACTGTGACCTGGGAATACATTGGCAGCCTGCTCAGCAACCCCAAATATTTGATGCCTAATCTCTACTGACGACGGATAATGATCCAGAAATATGTGTATAGAGATGGCCAGTACAACTTTGTAATTACTTGAGACAATCGTGCAAGCACAAGCGCTTGGTGAACTGCATTGACCACAATGCTCAGGGGCGAACCTGCTGGGAGGTGAAGCAATGTGCTCCCACATTGGTTTCCTGTTTAAAAGGCTCCCTCTAGCCGTTTGAGCTGATGAGCTCAAGGAGAGGCACCTGCGCACCTTGAGAGGTACTGTGACCTGAGAATACTTTGGCAGCCTGCTCAGCAATCCCAAATATTTGATGCCTAATCTCTACTGACAACGGATATTGATCCAGAAACACGTGTGTAGAGATGGCCAGTGCAACTTTGTAATTACTCGAGACAATCCTGCAAGCACACACGCTTGGTGAACTGCATTGACCACAATGCTCAGGGGCGAACCCACTGGGAGGGGGAGCAGTGTGCTCCCCCATTGGTTAATTGTTCTTAGGATTACTGACACAAATGTTTACTATTGATAATCTGCCACATTACAATAAAATGCGACCAGCTAAGCAAATATGTTCTAGCTCAATCTTGTGACCTGAGCATGCCTCCTTTACAAACAAGCATTTGCATTGCAATCAGCCTTGCCTTTTGGACCTTATATGTATTTAGCTATGTGGCACATTAGCCTGGGTGCTGAAACATTTACTGTTCTTTAACATGGAAGGAAAGTAAGCACCAAACTGCATGAGACGCCAGGTATGGGAACACATGGAGAGAAATATTGCTTTTCAGCAGGAAATGGTATAGTCAAACACTCTGTTTTTAATATAAAATCAGGGCCTTTGGTGGTCATATCACTGAAAATACAAGGTTTGAAAAAAATAATATTGTCTACGGGTGCTTGTGGAAGACAATTTCTATGGACTGGAATCTAGAGAATGCTAAAGTGATTCTGGTATTTTACTGACCTCTGCTGGTTGTTTTCTATCAAGAAAGTTAAATAGAGGCAGTTGCAGGAAAATGTAAAAAAAGGAAAGTCCCTTAGCAGAAAGCCAATTCCAATTCCAATTCCAAAAATTCTTTATTTCGGCCACATGGGCCATAAAAGATACAGTAAAATACAGTACATAAATACACAGTAAAATGGAATGCATATGTTACAAAATATTTACATATAAAAAGGCTAGAGGATCTGCATGGGGTAAGGAACACAATGGCACTAATTCAGGGGGACACTTTCTTCCTTATTAACCAAGCTGCCATTAGGAATTTTGATACCGCAAAGACAATATGTCCCAGGGTATTGGTTTTCATAACCCTGTATGCTTGTAAGTATTCCCGAAAACCCAGGTTCCGGCACAGCGGAGCAATCCAACGCTTCCTGGGATTCCGGTATGCGTGGCAAACAAACATTATGTGCAAGTCATCTTCATTCTTGGTTTTACAACAAGGACAGAGTTTGTCACCCCCAGTGCGCCATTTATGAGTAAATACTTTAGTGGGGAGTGTGCCAAACCTCCATTGCAGGAACAATTTCCTCGCCAAAAGAGGAAAAATAAAATCCATAAAAGGTTCAAAGAGGTAAGAATTTTTGGACTCCATAAAACGACTCGTAAGGGTGCCGGTGCTATGAGCATTATCCATGTCAGCCAAATTTTTGTTTTTGTATAGCTGGGCAAGAGTTTTGCGTGTGATCCTTTGGCAACCCTGAACTGGATCATCCCAGAGGTCTGGCAAGTTCAAACTGGTCAATTCTGATTTAATAAAAGCCAGCCAGGGGATTTTGTTGCTGCCATTCAACCTCAGTACATGGATAAGGTCCTGCCTATAATGATGCAGTTCCTCAGTGGACCATAACCGATGCCAGAACTTCACGGGTTTGGATAAAAGATCTTCAGCGATGGAGTATAGGCCCAAATCCAATCTTAGGGGGAGCAGTGGCGTTCCCTGCGGGAGAGCAAGCAGGCGTCTCAAAAATGTATTTTCCACCGCTAACAATGCCTTCCCTGCTTTGAAACCCCACAGCTCGCTGCCATACATGGCTGCTGCCTTCGCTTGAGTTCTATAGGTTTCAAGAGCCGGGCTTACAGGCTTAAAGGTGGATTTATTTGCCACCTTCAGGAGTGCGCCCGCTAGCTGGGATAGCTTCAACCTTGATCTCGCTATCTGGCAGTCCCAGGCCAGGTTTTCTTGTAGCGTTACCCCCAGATAGACGAAGGTCGACACCCTCTCGAGGCTAACTTCCCCCAGTTTTGGGTTGGGTCTTGTTCTGGCTGGGGGATTAAAGATCATAAACTTAGTCTTTTCTGTGTTGACCTCCAACCCGTGTTGCCGACAGAAAAGGCCAAAACCATTTACAATCCTCTGGATCCCCATGGGGGATTTGGAAAGCAGGAGGGTATCATCAGCAAACATGATTGCCGGAACCCTCCTGCCTGCCAAAACCGGGGCATCATTGTCCTCGACAGTGTCAAGATGTTGAATGACACTGTTAATGAACAGGCAGAAAAGGGTTGGCGCCAGGACACAGCCCTGTCTGACTCCTCTAAGGACAGGGAATTTGCCCGAAAGCTTACCATCCCTCCCACACCTTACTTGGGCATAGTTGTTCTCGTGAGGCCTGATGATGGTACTAAGAAGGTGTGGGGGCACTCCTAGCTGGTGCAAAACCTCCCAAAGTTTCCCTCTAGGGACTAGGTCAAAGGCTGACCTCAGATCCACGAAGACCATGTACAGTCTTCCACCCTCTATGGTGACAGTCTTCCAATATAGGAGAAGAAGGCGGAAGATCTGATCCATGGTCGACGTGTTCTTTCTGAAGCCAGCCTGAAGGGGGGTCATGATGTCATTTTCCTCCACCCAGTCCAGGAGGTGATTAAGGATGAGGCGCGCAAAGAGCTTTTGGGGGACATCTATTAGGCTAATGGGCCTGTAGTTGGCGGGGAGCAGAGTAGATCCCTTCTTATGGATCGGAACAATCTCTGCCCCCAGCCACGACCCGGGGATTGACATACCTCCTATGATGGCATTAAAAAGAACAAGGAGGTATGGGCCCCAGATGTCCAGGTGGTGCCTAAACAAATCCCCAGGTAGCCTATCTAGACCCAGCGCCTTCCCCGCTGGTAGTTGCTTCAGGGCTGCCTCCACTTCCCCCAGGGATAATTCCAATTCACGGTCCTGCATGCCAGAAGGCGCATCCAGAGCTGTGACAGGAAAAGGATTGGTTTCTTTATAGAGTTCCCCGAAATGGGCCTCCCAGACCTCAGGGGCAATATTGGGTTCTACTGCCTTTTTGAGTTCCCCTGTGCCATTATTAACAAGAGCCCAGAATTTACGGGAGTCCCTAACTTTTAGGGCATCACAAAGATCATGCCAGTGGTTCCAGTCCCACTCGGTCCTGGCAGACGCCATCACTGTTTTATAGTGTTTCCTATGGGCGCGCACCTCGGCCTTGTTTGACCCCTCTTTTATTGCAGCAATGAGCTCAGACTTTGCTGCCCTACAAGAGGAGGTATACCAGGTGGGAACATGGGTCTTTTTCTTTCTATTTGGCACCAGCGGGTAAAATACCTCAGCCAAATCTCTTACAAGACCCTGGTGGATGTCTCCCAGTTTCTCATTGTATTCCGGGGTTCTTGGTGCGTTTAGCAGTGCATCCACCTCCATAAACCTTGGAATTGCCAACCCGTATAATTTGCTAATGGCCTCTTCTGAGCTCACAAGTTTTCCCCACTTAACCCGTCGCCTGCTGGTTGTGAGGACCAAATCCCCCTCCTCTCCCCCTGAATTTTCTACCACTTTTCCCGCTACATGGGGAGGCCACTGGATATTTAAGCACAGGGCGTTATGATCGCTATCCGACCTGTTTATTACCCTGAAATCGTAAACTTTAGGCCAGAGTGAGATATCCACCATGATGTAATCTAGCCTCGACTCATGACCCCTCCTATTAAAGGTGCACACTGAGGGAGTATCGGAGATGGTGCGCCCATTACAAGCCCTCAGTGCGTAGTTCAGGGTAAGGGACATAAGTTGTATTGCAAGGGGGGACCAGGCTTTAGGATATGGGGAGGACGAAGGTGGGACTCCCCAATAATCATCTTCAGCCGTGAGGGCACCCTCCGACATGCCCACAAGGGGTTCAAAGTGGCAGTTGAAGTCTCCTCCAAGCACCACCTTGAGGTCTCCCGGCAGCTGCCCCAGAAAGGAGGAGAGGTCGTTTAGGGTGGGGGATTCGTCAGGCGCGGGAACCGGTCGAGAGTAGACGTTCACAATGGCCCAAGATGGTTTACCAGGCCATGTGAGCCGAACACACTGGATGTCCTGCGAGGACGTAAGTACCTGTTCCGCCTGACATCCAGTGTGACTCGCAATCCAGATTGCCAGCCCGCCCGACGGCCTCCCCCTCCCACCCCATTTGGCAGGAATCGCAAATACATCAAACCCATTCCTGGTTACAGTGTCCCGTGCCCACGTTTCTTGAAGGAGGAGGATGTCGCTACTGGCCAGTAAATGGTCCCACTCCGGTGTACCTTCCTTGTTTGCGATACCCGCTACATTCCAGGAAACAATTCTCAGGCCCTGATCTATGGGTAAAGCGCCTTGACCCGCAATGGGGGATTGCGTATGGACGGTAGGTGGATGAGTTCCTGGCACGATGGTAGGTGGACCAGCCAGCTCGTCCCCCCCGGGTTGCAGGGTGTGGCCAGTCCCGGTGTTGTAAGAAGTCCCCTGTAAGCCCAAACTGTCACCGCTGTTAGGTGGTCGATCACTAGCGATAACCTGCGGGGCGTGTTCTATCACGGGGGCTGCAGTCATTCCCACCCGACTTTGCGCTTTGCCTTTAGCATTGACCTGGGAACCAGGTTCAGCTACAGGGGTTCTGCTCTCTCCCACCCCCCTGAGAACCTCATCTACCATCTTTCCCAAGCCAGACGAGGTGTCACTGATTTGTAGTCAGTCGACCTGGTCTAGGCAGGAGAATCTGTTGTAATGTATGAAATTTGCCTGGGCATGCAAAGGGTGGTTCCTTGGTCTGTAGCGTGAGCCATCCACAGCATAGCCCACCCTAGTCCACCCCTTCTCCCCCCTTGCCTCTGTGCTGCTTGCATTTGGGTAGAAGTACGAGAGGGGGACTAATTCTATGTTGGACTTGTCAGGCCTAGCAAGCCAATTAGAAATGTAGTTTGCTACGTGGGGGCTTTTAAAACTTATGATGATACAATCCCCAGCCTTATTCTTTGGGGTGTAACCAATCCAAGGGATCCTCCTAGCCATCAGGACCTCGCCCTTCAGGTTAGGGGGCAGCGGTCTGTTGATGCTAAGCCAGCTTATCACCTTGTTGCGTAATGAGTCTTGGGGCTCCCTCATATCACCAGTTAGCTCAGGTACTCCCACCATGATTACCGTATAAGGGACCGCTTCTGGTGGCAAGTTGACCACCCTACGCCTATCACATTGGGGAGCAGGACCATCAGTAATGCCATTTGTAGGGATCACGGCTCCCCCAGTCTGTGGCGCTGGAAGTTGCTTTAATCTCCTTGGGGCCGGAACAGGGGGCCTGGGAGCCGAGGGCAACAAAGGGGGCGCCTGCAGAACAGGCGCCCCGACCGTGCCTAGCAGTGCCGCATTAGCCCCCTGTGACGGTGTACCGGACCTCAGGCTATTCACCAGGGAGGCCCGGGGGACTGGAGTGGGGTTGGTCATATTTCTATCTGACCCGGGGCTTTTCCTTAAGTGACTGCTTTCCAGGGCCTTCAATCTGGACTCTATGGCGTCCAGTTTAGCTGCAATGGGAGTTAACAAATTCCTCATAATATCAGTGAGTGTGTTAACTAATGAGTCAGTGCTGGTAGAAGTGGAAGCTGCCCCACCAAAAATGAAAGGACCCGTGTACAAGGGTAGGGAAGCAGGAGCTGGAGAGCCCGTGCGAATCGGCATGGACCCTGATAGATTGAGGACAGGAGAGGCAGAAATGTCTATGCTGTCAGTCTGGTTTAGCTCTACTATGTCCACTTTGGCCCTCTTTGCCTTCTTTGCTTTCCTAACCCTTTTCCTTTTGGAGGGGTGCTGTACTGTGCTACCTACATCATCTATGGGCAAGGCGGCCTGACCAGCATCTTGCAGGACTGTTCCTCTGGTTTCCGGAATGGTAGTATGATCAGAGATCCCAGATAGCCGGGAGGAGTTCCTGTCCCTCTGCGTCAAGGGAGTTCTTAACTGCTGAAGGACCGACTCGATCGTCTGATCAATGCTATCCATTAGTGACATGTGGGTGACATCCAGTGCGAGCGGTGTACTCGCCTCTGTAGAAAGGGTATCTCCCTGATCCAGAAACACACTTTCCGGGCCCATCTCAAGGTGGGCCTCATGGATTGACGAGCATTTACTAGCTAGGTTACTCGTCTTAGGGAAAAATTTGTCCAGAGTGCTTGTACCTTGTTGGGCAGACTTGCTTCGTGAGGTTCTGGTCGCCATGATGGAATATGTAGGGGGAGGTAAAGAAAACCAGAGGCGTCAGAGGAGTGGCCCGGTCCGGTCTCTGCCGGCCTCTAACGGCCTAGAACGGCCCGCTCTTTGCCCGGTCTTCGCCCCGGTGACCGCCCCGCGCGCGTCCCGCGATGCGCGTGGGCAAGTACACCTAAGTATAGCAAGGGGGCGTGGCACTGGGAGGGGGCGCGGCGCGGCGGGAAGAGGAACCAGCTGATGATGGCAGATGGGCTGCTGGTCCTCGCAGTCCCGCTCGCCTGCGCCTCTCACCTCCGCTGCGGCCGGTCTCACTGACAGTGTCTCCCCAGAACTGGCGTAGGCTCCCAGCCAGGCAGTGGCGAGCGGACAGCAGGAAAGGCTTCTCCACACGAGCGGCACCCGCGGAGCGGGGGCCGCGAGGAGTTAAGTACACTTCAGGCGGGGGGGGGCGCGGCACTGGGAGGGGGCGCGGCGCGGCGGGAAGAGGAACCAGCTGATGATGGCAGATGGGCTGCTGGTCCTCGCAGTCCCGCTCGCCTGCGCCTCTCACCTCCGCTGCGGCCGGTCTCACTGACAGTGTCTCCCCAGAACTGGCGTAGGCTCCCAGCCAGGCAGTGGCGAGCGGACAGCAGGAAAGGCTTCTCCACACGAGCGGCACCCGCGGAGCGGGGGCCGCAAGGAGTTAAGTACACTTCAGGCGGGGGGGGGCGCGGCACTGGGAGGGGGCGCGGCGCGGCGGGAAGAGGAACCAGCTGATGATGGCAGATGGGCTGCTGGTCCTCGCAGTCCCGCTCGCCTGCGCCTCTCACCTCCGCTGCGGCCGGTCTCACTGACAGTGTCTCCCCAGAACTGGCGTAGGCTCCCAGCCAGGCAGTGGCGAGCGGACAGCAGGAAAGGCTTCTCCACACGAGCGGCACCCGCGGAGCGGGGGCCGCAAGGAGTTAAGTACACTTCAGGCGGGGGGGGGCGCGGCACTGGGAGGGGGCGCGGCGCGGCGGGAAGAGGAACCAGCTGATGATGGCAGATGGGCTGCTGGTCCTCGCAGTCCCGCTCGCCTGCGCCTCTCACCTCCGCTGCGGCCGGTCTCACTGACAGTGTCTCCCCAGAACTGGCGTAGGCTCCCAGCCAGGCAGTGGCGAGCGGACAGCAGGAAAGGCTTCTCCACACGAGCGGCACCCGCGGAGCGGGGGCCGCGAGGAGTTAAGTACACTTCAGGCGGGGGGGGGCGCGGCACTGGGAGGGGGCGCGGCGCGGCGGGAAGAGGAACCAGCTGATGATGGCAGATGGGCTGCTGGTCCTCGCAGTCCCGCTCGCCTGCGCCTCTCACCTCCGCTGCGGCCGGTCTCACTGACAGTGTCTCCCCAGAACTGGCGTAGGCTCCCAGCCAGGCAGTGGCGAGCGGACAGCAGGAAAGGCTTCTCCACACGAGCGGCACCCGCGGAGCGGGGGCCGCGAGGAGTTAAGTACACTTCAGGCGGGGGGGGCGCGGCACTGGGAGGGGGCGCGGCGCGGCGGGAAGAGGAACCAGCTGATGATGGCAGATGGGCTGCTGGTCCTCGCAGTCCCGCTCGCCTGCGCCTCTCACCTCCGCTGCGGCCGGTCTCACTGACAGTGTCTCCCCAGAACTGGCGTAGGCTCCCAGCCAGGCAGTGGCGAGCGGACAGCAGGAAAGGCTTCTCCACACGAGCGGCACCCCGCAATTCTGGTATTTTACTGACCTCAACTGGCCGTTTTTTATCAAGACAGTTAAATAGAGGTAGTTGAACAGAAGAAAAGTCCCTAAGCGGAAGTAGACAAGTCCTAGGGCTGATGTCCACAGCCCACAAAGTACATACACATATAGGTATATACTAAAGTATATATAAGAGGTTTCGAATGCTCAACCTAAAAATATCGTCCTTGGAAAAAAACATGCTTCCATTCTTTATTCCTTATGTGACCCTGTCTGGTGTATCCATATGTGTTGCTGAGCTGCTTCCAAAAGACTGCCACTTCCAGAGACTAGGTATCTCTCTTATCTGTGATTGTTCTAAAATCCTTCTGATTTTTCAGGTTTGATAAACTGAGGTCTTCTGTTTGTTAATTATTTTTTACATTGCTACTACTTCAGAAGTCAAACAGTTTGACATATCAATGGATTTTTGCTCAAGTTTCTCCTGTCTTCCTGGTTCCATCTCCACAATAGGGCCGATGATGGAAGCTTTGCTCACCCCCATTGTGTTGATGATTTTAGAGTCTAATTGCAGTCCCCGTCATATGTTTTGGTGCTTAGTAATGACACGTGGGCTAAAGTCAGCAGTGTCAAAATGTCTAGGCAGAATAGTGGCAGTTCGTGGTGCTAAAAACTGATAGACGACACAGGGATACTTTGGTAATGCTTTTATTTGCTTTCTCAGGATTCTCATTACACTAAGTGGTAGTCTGCCCTATTGCAGACATAGATTTCAACCTAAATTCACCCCAATGAAGACACAAGAGTTCTGAGGCAAGATCATCCTTACTTAATCAGAGAATTACTGGCCAGTAGTCTATTCAGGGATTTATGTAGACCTTGGGAACTGACAGTAATGGAGTGTTAGGATCTGGGTAATCGAGGTGACACAAAATATTCTTGGGGTCTGAACTGAGGAGAGTGAAAGTGGCACAACGAATTGCTGGGTTCTGAGCATATGAAAAAAGAGCTGCTCTCTATTTCTGCATGGTCTTAACCATTTGAGGCATACAAAGAAATGCAACAATTATTACATATCATTTGAAAACTGAAATGCAGACATTATAATTATGGGCATTATGGTATAGGGATAATGCAAGTTGACACATTGTATTTCTGTGATGATCCGCTACCATAAAAGATTGGAAATCTACTCTGCGGCATCTTGGGGTACAAAAATCTTAGCCAAAGTGTGGTTTACTGTGGATTTGTTTTGGACCTTTCCCTTTTTGCATGGTTATCCGCAAACTGTTTGCCTTCTTCCTCCTATTTTTTCTGACTTGTTTATGTTGGCTTTAGGACTCTGGGCACTTTACCACTGCTGATCAGTGCTAAAGGGCATATGCTCTGTGTCTAAATTGTATGGATGGTTGGTTTATCATCGATTGGCAAATATAATTTACTGGCAAAGTCCTTAGTAGAGTGCACTGTGTGTGCTCATGGCCTGTAAGGAAAATGCTACTAGTGGGCCTGTAGCAATCATTGTGCAACCCACATGAGTAGCCCTGTAACCATGTTTCAGGCCTGCCACTGGAGTGTCTGTGTGTGGAGTTTTAAACCGCCATTTCGACCTAGCAAGTGCACCCTCTTGCTAGGCCCAAACCCTCCCTTTTATTACATGTAAGGCACCCCGACGGTAGGCTCAAGGTAGCCCCTTGGGCATTGTGCAGTGTATGTGAAAGGTAGGACATGTGCTGGTGTGTTTTACATGTCCTGATAGTGAAATACTGCCAATTTCATTTTTAGGTTGAGCCTACAGCATGCATGCGCTTTCTGCAAGACCTGGTGTTATCAATAAAAGGACTGTTTCCCATCTCCTACTTAACATTGGTGCACTTCAGCATCACTCTCCTTTGCTGCCTCCTGTTTCGTTCCTGCAGCCGATAGCTCACTTCCTTTCCAGGCTGAGGAGCACCAGTAAAGTACAATTGTTTAATTATTATTCCTTCCTGCGCACTTATTTTTGCTTTCCAAGGCACCCGTTTTTCCAAACATTTTCTGATTGCACCATATCTGAAAGGCCCAAAGAGGATATATATCTGTTTGTTCACAGCCCTCGGGCCAGTCACAATTTAAACCACAGTTCTTCTTTCACAAAAATATATTGTCCACGTAGTCGTAATGGCCAGGTCATCGTGTATCAAGGCTCTGTAGTCATGAAAAACGTGCATTAAATTACAAGAAATGCCGATGCCTGACTTCCATATTAAGTCCTGGATTCCTCAACTCGGCACCTTAGGGTCACGATGCATTTTAGAAGGAGTAATAAATAGCGAGCACTCACTGATGGAGTGATTCTGAACATGCTGAAAGACGAGTCTGCTGGCAGACGTGGCTGGAAACTGGGTGCTACTGTGTGATAATTTTGTGAATAAAACCATATCAAAGCACTCTGAAGTAGTGACTTCGCAGTATCTATGGGATGCATAAAGCACTTACACACAAAAAGTTGTAGACAACTTCTGACAGTGAGGGGTCAGTGCATGTATCAAGAACTTCCACACTAGTTACCATAGCGACAACTTGAGCTACGCTCTTTAGCGTTTCCCCCAGTTAGGATGGGTTAGAGACATTTGGTTAATGAAGCGTGGTAACAATGTGAATGACCAGAATGCAACTGGCTCCAACTTGTTTTTATTTTGCACTATTTTTTTAATGCGATTTTTTATCTAAAATATAACGTGAAGTGCTATATTTGTATTTCAAGTAATTATGCATAATTTTGTGTAATTTTCAATAAATGTCACATGATTAGGTAAAAGCATATGATGTACACCCCCACATCTCATCATATTGGGATGGGGCATCAGGCATGTCATTGTCTTAGCCAGGCTTGCAGTGTTTATGTATCTTTACCATGGCAGTGTGTGTGTTGTGGAGGCGAACTCGGTCTCAGAATGGTTTCTGACCAAATCGGATTATGGCAGTCCGACCGACCTATTACGATAGTCCCGAACCCCATTTGGTGGGACTCCCATTGACTTCAATGGGAGCCTATGTTCCAACCAACAACACAGGCTCCCGCTGAAAAAAGGGATGGAAAATAGTGCAGCCTGTGGCGGGCACCCCATGGTGTCTGCCACACTGTAAATGGTATTGAAAAGGGGTCCCATGGGTACCCCCACGTGCCCCATTCAGACGGCTCCGGGTGAATGGGAAAGTCACATTCCGACAGCCCATCCGTGTCATAAAACCCGATTCAGAAAGTCTGTTCAAATCTGACATCGTAATAAGTCAGAAACGGATGTATGACGTTACAACGCAGGCTATTACAACTCCTGCCTTTACAACGCGGTTTTTACATCGCATACCTTTACAACGCATAGCGCTTAGAGGTGCTGGATAGTGAAAAGTTAAATTTTCTAGTCCAACTCCAGTCCCCGTGGACACTAGGGAAGGTGTTGGATAGAAAATTAAACTTATTCCCTATCCTAGAGCGCCCCCAGCGCAATGCGTTGTAATGGTTTGCGATGTAATGACTGCGTTGTAATGGTAGTGCCTTATAAAAGTTTTGTTGTAAAGGATGTTCACCCTCAGAAACACACTCCATAAACCCTTCATGTCGGCTCCGAATGAATCGGTTACTTCAAATACCGTTCGAAACAGAGTCGTAAAGTCCTAAGGCTTTCCGATTTGGTCAGGAAGACGGGTTCCGGATCGGATTCGGACTAACCCAATGCCATTCAGAACCTTTCTGAACAACTTAGGGAAAGGTTTCAGATTTGCACTTAGCTCTCCCTGCCTTGTTGAGAAGGTACTTTTGAGATTTAAGGGGGAGAGCGCACTATCAAAAGAATGCAAATGAGATTTGAAACTAAGGGTCAGATTTACTAAAGTTGAAGCAGCGCAACAACCAAAGTTGCTGTCCTGTGTTATGTCAAAGTGAGAAAGAGAAACAGCGCCATATCTACTTAGATGTGGCACTATTTCTCTCTCTCCCTGCGCTGGAATACCATAGACAGACTTGCACTATGCACAGACCACGTGCATCACAGTGCCGGGTTGTGTGTTGAATTCACATGTATAGGTTTTTTACGCAACGTGTACCCTTCAAGTACAAAATATTATGCTTAGACTAAGTTTAAAACGTTTCCAAGTTTGATTGTGTGCCGTACATTACAACGCACATGCACAGTTAGTAAAGGTTGGAGAAGAGACAACTTTTCTCCAAAATTATGATTGTAAAAAGGAGGTATACATTTTGGGGTAAAGCCTTAGCTATTTCTTTTATTAGGTAAAGCTGTGCATTAAAATCTACCAGTAGTTGCATGGAAATGCCCAAATACCACCCATGGTAAATCAACTTGTCACAAAGTAGCATACAGCACTACTTTGTGTTACTTTAGAGCTATTTTTCAGTGTGTGATTTGATAGTCCAGTTGGGCAGAACTATACCGACTAGTGTTGACATCTCCATACAACTGTACAGCACTTTAGCCCACTTGGGAAGGATTGCACATTGGGTATTATGGACATGGAGCTATGTTTTCATATTTTACTTTTCGAATGTATACACTTCTTAACCATGGTAACCAGCGGGGCACCATAACCCACAGAACATGTATTTGGGTGTGTTTTGCTAGCTAGGATTCATCTTGGATCTTAGATGTACATGCTGGACCAGATATCATTTGTTTAGTTTACTCTGTGCACACCAGCCCACATGAGCAGTATTGTATAAGGAGTTCTGCACAATCACCTTTCCTCCAGCAATACCAGAAACATGTGACTCTTGGAGGCTTGTACCCTTATCTATAGACGCCACATGCCCCGTTTTTTTTATATATTTGAGTGTAATGTACAATCGATACTTTGGTGCAATCTGCACATTACTTGTGACATATTGGTGGCATTTATGCAGCATACTTATTCTAACAGTAGTCAATTCAGATAATGTGTCCCACAAGCCATTAGGGTAGAGTGCAGTATTATGGTCGAGTACCACCCTTGCATGTATTCTGAGATGATGCATGCCACATCAACTTATAATGTATTCATTATGTAACTTCATTGGTAGTTGTCCACACCACTGTGCTATGCATATGGGTACAATGCGGTGCCGTAAAACTGAACCGATGGCCTTTGTTTATCTATACTACTATTATAAAGAGAGAACACAAACCTTTTGGCAAGGTAAACTCGGGAACCACAGCGCCGATCCACACACCCAATACATTGTTGTAATCCTCAGGGTGTGCAGATGGACATAGGCTATAGAAAATAAAAAAAAGTAAATTTAAAAATATAACTTTAAAAAAAAGTAGTGCCCTGAAAGTAGCGCTGGCCGCGACGCTGATGGCCACGACGTAGCGCTGGCCGCAACGTACGTGATGACGAGGAGGAGCAGCGGTGAAGTGAGGAGCTCGGGGAGGAGCGGCGGCTCAGGTAAGGCTCTGGGACACGGGACGGGAGGAAGCCGGTGCGGGAGGTTGGCCCGGAACAACTGCGGTAAGGCTCAGGGTCTGGGGGCAGCATTTCAGGCTTGCAAGGAGGAGCGTCGGTGAAGTGAGGAGCTCGGGGAGGAGCGGCGGATCAGGTAAGGCTCTGGGACACGGGACGGGAGGGAGCCTGTGCGGCAGGTTGGGCCGAACAACTACGGTAAGGCTCAGGGTCTGGGGGCAGCATTTCAGGCTTGCGTGCACTCCCGCCCCGGCCCCCGCCCGCCACGACATTGTCCGGGATACAGACAATGTCGTGGCGGGCGGGGGCCGAGGCGGGAGTGCACGCAAGCCTGAAATACTGCCCCCAGCCCCCTTCTGCCCCAAGCAACGCTGGGGCGGGCTGCTAGTATCACATAATTTGACTTGACACATTGTTCTCATAACCTTTATGATATTCGAATAACATGGCTGAGCTATATAACAACAACCCTGTCTAATTTGGGCTTACTGCAAGTCTTTAACTCACCTGATAAAATAACTAAATCAGTTACTGCAGAAGTTAAGAAGGTATTTTTTGAGCATACTCAAGAATTTAGACTGCAAGACTCACAGCGTAAATGCTGTTGCATACATCATAAAATGGTCAAAAGTAGTGAAATAATGTAACTCTATATAACACTGAACATGCCGGTGAACCATAGAAGACTTTTAGCATACTTTAGACTGAATATGTTTCCGCAGCTTGTGGTAGGATGGTATAGGCAACAAGACCTTCCTGTATGTTCTTGTGATGAGTATTCTGCACTAGATATTTTACTAATTTGCCATAAATGGGCCAAGTTGCGTCAAAAGTATATACGCCCTTTATTTGCACATTTGAATTTTAAACAAGTGAAACCTGCCCTTTTAAATTTACAATTTTTAAAAAATTATACTGTCTGCTGGTATGTGGTGAGATTTTTAATAGCAGTGTAATATGCTTATGCTTGATATTGAAATGGAGTGTGTTTAATTAATGACATTATTTGCTGCTTTTAATATTATTGTATGATTGTTTTATTGTACTTTTATGATTGTCAAATACAATTGAATAAACTAATTGATTGATTGTTCTCATAACCTTTATGTATGCATCATGCTCAATTTGTACATTATCTATTACAGATTGGTGGCACTTTGGCAGCATGCTAATTCTAATAGTAGTCAATACGCACTGTGGCCGAGTTGTATCAAGCATTTTGCGATTTTGCGAATTTCGGCCATAACGAATCGCAAACGGACATTTTGCATCTTTTGGGATGTATGTGAAATTAGCAAAATAAGGAATCGCAAAAAATTGCGATCCCTTATTTTGCTTAAGCATTTAAGGAATCGCAATTTTGCGATTCCTTAAATGCCATGTATGAAGGTTTTTTAATTTGCGAATTCAGGTTAAGGAATCGCAAATTAACACCAACTTGAGGTTCATGTTAATTTGCGAAATCCTTTCAAAAACCAAAATGTGGCAATTTTGAGGGTGGCATGTGACACACATACATGCCCATAGGGCATGTATGTGCGCCATATGCACACACATGTAAGTTTCAGGGGTGCAGCAGGGTGTCCATGAGACACCCCTGCACCCTTGCAATAATTCTCAAATTGCGATTAGCAAATTGCGAATTCGCAATTTGAGAATTATTTCGCAATCATTCCTATGGGCCTCCTGGCCCATAGGAATGAATGGGAAATTATTCCTTATTTGCGAATTCACAACTTGCGAATTCGCAAATTAGGAATAATATAGCCTTATAGCCTGCCGTAGAGGGCTATACCAGCTATTAAAGGCCCTCTCCAGCGTTAAAGGCCCCGAGCCGAAGGCGAAGGCCTTTAACAAGGGAGAGGGACTTTAATAGCGGTATAGGCCATCTACGGAGGGCTATAAGGCTATTAGAACATTCTGTCACTAGAGGACAGAATGTTCTAACAAAAAAAACAAAGCCTTTTGGGAGTGGGAGGGGATTGGAATCCCCTCAGGCTCCCTGAAGCCTTTGTTCACAGCAAGAGCTGTGAACAAACAAACATTGGAATGTTGGAGCTCCAGGCTTATACCAGAGATTATAAGCCCAGAGCACTCCATTGTTTTCAATGGAGCTCACAACATTCCAATGTTCTAGTAAGGAATCGCAAAAAAATAGCGATTTAAAACATACATCCCATTTTGCGATTTCTTAATAGCGATTCGGTCAAAATCGCTATTAAGAAATCGCAAATAGGAACGATGATACATCTAGGCCTATGTATCTCACAATCCATCAGTGTTTAGAGTGGTAAGACAGTTAAGTACCACCTTTTCATGTATTCCGATATCATGCATGCCACATTCACTTCTTATTATTATTTATAGAGTGCGTTTATCAGCTGCTTTCGAGATCACTGCACAAAGCACATGGGTACATTGCAGAGCTGTTACACAGAACTGCCGGTTGTTGTAAATATTACAAAATCTTTATGCATGATATATGGGTTTTAAAACTATTACTGTATGCATAATTGTTGCTACGTATAACTGGACCTCATCATGATAGTATTAGCATAATGTTCCTTAAGTTACAGCCACAGGAATATGAGGATCCATTAGACTTTCTAAAATGGCAGCCGCTCTCGTCCTAAAGGTTTCACTAACACTGCATTGTTGTCCTTGTTCATTGCTGTTCACCACGTGTAGGTACTGGTTTTGTCAGTTTCTATTTCATTCTACGATCATACTTGTCATACTAAACCTGCATTTGAAAATCCGGGAGTGTTCGAGTTATCCTTTACCGCAGGATATTGTACTTTGTTATTTAGGGCAACTGGAGCCCGACTTGGACCTCTGCAACTCCAGGCCCCTGTACAACAGCTTTTAGGCGCCGGAGTTCAAAATAACATGGGGCCATGTCTATCATATTAATCAATGTGGAAAGTGATAGGTCGGCTTTGCCAGCGTGGGACCATAGAGACACAATTATTTCTCTGTGACAGTGTAAAGGGTTCAAGGTGGGTCAAAAGGGTTTGAAATCAGTTCGACTCGCCTTAGCCAGACAGAACACTACTTATGATAAAGTGGAAAAAGATACGCATCCGTTGGAAAGGGAATGAATGATGTGATGCAAGCTCCCACAAAGTCAGGAATGGTATGGGGTGAGTTGTAGAATAAGTCAGAGCAAAACATTCATAATCTTCAAATACTTTGTTCAGGTACATGACCTTGTTGGTTTTTAGGTCGAGCCTACAGCGTGCATATGCTGTCTGCAAGACCTGGTGTAATTCATAAAAGGACTGTATTCCCGCCTCCTACTTACCATTGGTGCACTCCAGTGTTGCTCTTCTTTGCTGCCTCCTGTTTCGTTCCTGCAACCGATAGCTCCCTTCATTTCAAGGCCAAGGAGCACTGGTAAAGTACAATGTAAGTGAACTTGTTTAATTAATGTTCCGTCCTGCACTCTTTTTTCTTGCTTTCCAGGGCACACGTTTCTCAGATGCTGCACTTCATGTTTTGAAGAGCATAGACAGGAAATAATGAAAACGAGCAACACCTGATCCTGTCCGTTTTCATAGCTATCCACTATTCTGTGATTATACTTAAGTCAGGTGTGGGCAGTCTTAAAGTATTAGTTAATCCTGACATCTGCCTGCTAACCAGAAGGTTTCATCTCGAGCATTGACCCATGATAAAGGAATAGAGCTCCTTCGCTCTTTTTTTTGCTTTCCAGGGTACCCGTTTCTCCGATGCTACACTTCATGTTTTGAAGCACACAGACAGGAAATAATGCAAATGTGCAACACCTGCTCCATTTTCATAGCTATCCACTATTCCATGATTATACTTAAGTCACGTGTGGGCAGTCTTAAAGTATTAGTTACTGCTGATGTCTGCCTGCTAACCCGAATGTTTCTTCTCGAATGTTGACTGATGATGGAGAAGAGCTGCCCGGGGATGATGTGAATAGGACACTGTCAGGGCCAGACTGGCCGTAGTGGGCACCGGACGTTTCCTCGGCGGGCCGCCAGGGTGGGGGACGGTTTTGGGTCCCTGGGGTGCCGCTGTAACAAAATCGGCCGAAACAGGCCCTGGCATACAGCTCCACCCCCCCTTCCACCCCCGGGGGCTGGCCGAGCAGTTAACCAGGGACAATTTTGGTTCCCAGTCCGGTCCTGGACACTGTCTTCATCCAAATGCTGACGCCCCAGTGTTTGAGGAAGCTGTTTGGACGACGACATGGACCAGATATCAGGGTGCTTAAATAAGTGGGCAGACAGCGCATTTGCTAAAGCTATCCTGAACAAAAACTGTTTTCAACACTCATTGGTCTTTTTAATACTTCTACAAATTATAGTTTTTCCAGACTGTTTCGAGGGGTAGAGAGACAAAATATCGAAATTAAAATATCGATATACAATAATATCGATGTTTTAATTTCGATGGTATAGAATATGGATGTGCAAAATATCGACAGACAGAATATCGTTTTTATGGTATGTATGTTATTAATATCGAAATTTACTAATATCGAAATTTTGTTTAGTGTTATGTATATTATTATGTTGTTTATATGTTTGTTAAATATGTTTTTTAATGTATGTTTGAAAATTAGTAATTTTGTTTACATTTTGCGTTTTAGTATCAGAGCGGGTTGTGGGTTTATAGGGAATAGGGTGGGAAGTAATTTAATAATAATTAATTAATTAATATATTTTTATATATTGTTAATTCATAATTAATTGGTAATTAATTAATATTAA
This sequence comes from Lissotriton vulgaris, assembly GCF_964263255.1. Classification (NCBI taxonomy): domain Eukaryota; kingdom Metazoa; phylum Chordata; class Amphibia; order Caudata; family Salamandridae; genus Lissotriton; species Lissotriton vulgaris. Next base: position 1,260,439,598 of record NC_141693.1, read on the forward strand.
TTAGTTAATTAGATTAATTTAGAGTAAATTTGCTAATATATGTAATTTTTTGTTATTGTTAATTAATACTTAATTGGTATTTAATTAATATTAATTAGTTAATTACATTAATTAGAGTTAATGTGCTAATATATTTAATTTTTTGTTATTGTTAATTAATAATTATTGGTAATTAATTAATATTAATTAGGTAGTTAATTAATTAGGTAGTGTGGCTCACCGGTTAGAGGCGGCAGACCCGAGAGCAGAGGACGGCCCGGGACCAGGGTTCGATTCCCGGCGCGGCAGGTTTCTGGACCAGGGTCAGCGGACTCGATAATTCTCTCGCCTTGGTGCCCACTCTGATCAGCGATCACACTCGGCAACTCTGGGCATTAGCTTGCCTCATCTTCACTAACGGCCCCACCAGACCGCCGGGGATGCCTGGTCTCACCCTGGAGATACCCATTAAGGGACCATCTCTCAGGGAAGCCAGGAAGGGTTTCGCAGCGGTCGAAGCGCCTTGGGACCCTCAGGGTAAGTAGTGCGCTATATAAATGCCTATACAAATACATACATTTACATTTACATTAGAGTTAATGTGCTAATATATTTAATTTTTCGTTATTGTTAATTAATGATTAATTAGTAATTAAATAATATTAATTATTTAATTACATTAATTAGAGTTAATGTGCTAATATATTAATTTTTTTGTTATTGTTAATTAATATTAATTGGTAATTAATAATTATTAAGTGATTAAATGATGTGATTCATTTATGTGTAGTGGGTTGTGTGTTTATAGGGGAATAGGGTGTGATACAATTAAATGTAATTAATTAAAGAGATTGTATTTATTTATTGGTATTTATTGTTAATTAATTGGTAATTAATATGTGTTAATTAATTCATTTATAATTACATAAATTTAATAATATTAATTGTTATTCATTGATTAATTGATATTTATATTAATTGTGTTTTTTGTATGTGTACTGTGTTGTGTGTTAAAGGGGAGTAGTGTGGGAAGTAATTTTTACCCCCATGCTATCCAATGCTTTCCCTACTGTTGCACCCTCTGGAGTGGGAATAGCAATTTTTTACCCTACGCTATCCAACGCTTTCCCTACTGTTGCACCCTCTGGAGTGGGAATAGTAATTTAAACCCCTACGCTATCCAACGCTTTCCCTACTGTTGCACTCTATGGAGTGGGAATAGTAATGTTTACCCCTAAGATATCCAACGCTTTCCCTACTGTTGCACCCTCTGGAGTGAGAATAGTAAATTTTACCCCTACGCAATCCAACGCTTTCCCTACTGTTGCACCCTCTGGACTGGGAATAGTAACTTAAACCCCTACGCTACCCAACGCTTTCCCTACTGTTGCACTCTCTGCAGTGGGAATAGAAATTTTTACCCCTACGCTATCCAACGCTTTCCCTACTGTTGCACCCTCTGGAGTGGGAATAGTAATTTTTACCCCTACGCTATCCAACATTTTCCCTACTGTTGCACCCTCAGGAGTGGGAATAGTAATTTTTACCCCTACGCTATCCAACGCTTTCCCTACTTTTGCACCCTCTGGAGTGGGAATAGTAATTTTTACCCCTACGCTATCCAATGCTTTCCCTACTGTTGCACCCTCTGTAGTGGGAATAGTAATTTCAACCCCTACACTATCCAACACTTTCCCTACTGTTGCACCTTCTGGAGTGGGAATAGTAATTTTTACCCCTACGCTATCCAACGCTTTCCCTACTGTTGCACCCTCTAGAGTGGGAATAGTCATTTAAACTCCTATGCTATCCAACCCTTTCCCTACTGTTGCGCCCTCTGGAGTGGGAATAGTAATTTAAACCCCTACGCTATCCAACTCTTTCCCTACTGTTGCACCCTCTGGAGTGGGAATAGTAATTTTTACCCCTACGCTATCCAACACTTTTCCTACTGTTGCAATATGTGGAGTGAGTATATATATTAATTTATATGTAGACTTTTTAATTTATTTTAAATGTATATGTACTAGTTATTATTTTTTAAATATGTTTTAATGTTTTTATTTAATATTTGTAAAATTATATGTATTTTTAAATTATTTTTACATTATTATTAATACATTTAAAAAAACGATATTTTTAATTTCGATATTTTTGTACTACGATATTTTTTTTCAATATTTTTGTACTTACCTTTATGAAGATATAACTCCGATATTTTTGATGTCGATATTTTTGTGTCAATATTTTTGTATGTAGATATTCTGCCTGTCGATATTATGTCATAGATCCGTTTCGAGGAAATTTGTTGCATCTATCTGCTCATTAATGGATACATGAGTGTGTATGTCTATATGTGACATTTTCTTCTTGTATTGTAACTAGTTTATCTTTTTTAATATAATCAGTTTATTGAGATTTTGTAAAATATTTTACAGGAAATAATAATTTAGAAAAAAAGAAACATCATACATTCACCTGATACATCGTAGGTCATGCCTGCAAGCAACATCGCCTAAGAACGGTATTAACTATTGATAGGGGTGTGCTGAAGTTTGCATGGTGTTATTTGGAGTAAGTACACAACATTTCAGAAACATTGCGCAAAATACAGATCTGTTGTTTAGCGCTATATTTTAGTGAGAATGGGTCTTTGTGTCAGTGTAAAATCAGCAAGGCGCATCCCACAGAAGATAGAAGCAGTTATAAGGAGGAGAGGAAGCTTTATTGTGTTCACCTGAGCCACAGCTAGCTCTGTCACCACAGAGTCCAACAGACCAGGAGCAGCTTATTCTAGAATCTGATGACACTAAGATAATAATGTTCTAGTATATTCCTGATGGCAATAGGTGAGTAAGATACCACACATCCCCCTTTATAGGTTGAGCCTGGCCAGCACATGCGCTGCTCTGCGAGGCATGCTGTATTTGAGTATGGACTTGCGTCTGCTCTCTCTCCGCCCATATTTTTCATTGGCTTGTATCATTGTCTTTCATAAACGCTGGCTTCTGATTCGTTAATATGCTTGTTAGATTCTCCTTAGTACTACCTTGTCTTCATTTGTAACCCTCCCATGAGGACTGGCCCTTTTACTTCTGTTGTTACACAATCTAATTTAGTCTGTAAGCACTATTTTCTTTAATGAGTTTCTCCGCCTGCAGGCATAATATGCATTCCTGAAAACTTCAGGTCCCATGTGTGCTTTCAATTTCCAGTCAGGCGGGGAAAATGGTGGCTGCTTCTTTGAAATGAAACAGGTCTCGCAGTTACAAGAGTTTAAGCTATTGGCATTGTAAATGACCATGCCTTTTATTTCTGGTTAATTATCAAAACAGATAACTAAAAGACATTGTCATCTAAAATTCTAATAGCTTAAACTCTCACAAACGCAAGACCTATTGCATTGCAAATGCTTGTTTACTATTACAAGGACTATCTCTCCCACAGGTTATCATTGGTGCTGCCTTGTAGCATCTTACGTGTGTAGCTTTCAGTTGGGAATTGATAGGAGATTTTCTTGCTTCACCATTCTGTGTCTCTGCCTGCCTGTGGGATCCACATCTGGTTTAGACTGACAGTTGGGCTTCACTCTAGACAGTCACACAAAGGGAGCTGAGGTGTGCTGTGAAATCTGACAAAATCTATGTACATAGACAGCATTCATTTCACTTCTTCTCCCACTCCTCTCCCTGTGGGCGCCATGGATACTGTAAATTATTGACCGTATCACCCTGCCAGTAAGAACCCGTACCCCTGTGCATATGTACGGCCATTCTAGGCACCATGGCCCTTTTTACCCATTAGACTCCCCAGCTTCCCTCCTGCGCGTATCTTGCACCCCCTCTCTCATGTATAGGCCATGAAACCCGCTCCCTCTACGCGATCCTGATGTGAAAGGTAACCCTCCTGCTTGACCCAGGCCTTCCCCATTTCCTTCTTGAAGAAGCATCCTTCGCCTCAGCTGACATAGCCCCCCCCCCCCCCAGTTGTATCTGGCTGCCCCTGTTCTCTCATGTACAGGTCATAAGATCTCTCTCTCTCTCTCTCTCTCTCTCTCTCTCTGCGCGACTCTAGCCCTGCACGCACCCTGACCCCCTCCTTCTCCTCATATGAGCAAGTCATAAACCCTTTTCTTTCGCAAAGCCCTGTCCTTGAGAGTCACGGCCGCGCCTGACCAGCACCTCCTTCCCTTCCATGAATACCCCTCTATTGACAAGCCCTCCCTCCGCGCTCGATTGTCCACGCAGGCATGAATACCCCTCCTTTGATGACCCCTTCCCCCGAGTCCGGCTGACCACACATGTCCGAGGCCATCGCCTAAGCCAGGAGATACCATTTACTGCCCTTATTGTATGCCTAGCCACCCCACCCCCTGGGCCATGATCAGGCGCACACATCCTACGACACACTCAGCTGCATGATTGCCCTCCCCTCTTATCAGCAGGTCAAGGGTCCCCATTGTGAATGTATGTGGAATAGGATCATCACGAGGATTATAGGAATGTTTCCCTTTTGCGACACATTGACCTGATTGTATCATCAAATGTTCTGCAAATGTATAAAAGCCGGAGTCTCACGCTCACTTGTTAGAGCACCTCCCGAAAGACACTGTGTTTCGTGTCCGAAATGACATGCTCTCCTCATGAGAAATAAACTCTGTTCTTGATTCCTGCTCCCAGCGCCCGTCTCTTTATTTGATAATTATTCAGAATGGGAACTGAGAGGCGGTTTGCGCCAGCAGCCTGGGCATCGTTAGAATTATGGGCTCACTTTCCACAATTGGCGTCCCAACGTGGGGCCCATCAGTGACATGGGGTTCGGTAAGAGAGACCCAGACGAAAAAGTGAACGTCTAAAATGATCGGGGTATGCCTGCCTTGAGAGGGCCCTAGCCCGGCTGCCGATCGACAGAACTTCACCAATTCTGAACGGACCTCTCTTGAGTGACCTATTGTCCTGACTGGAAACCCACAGGAATGCCACATGGAGTAAGAGAACGATCGGGCGCTGGAGGAAGGAGTCGAAGAACTGTCCGTATGGTCCGGTCCGGGTAAGATTAAGTAGGGTGTTTTTACGCCTGATTGGTAGGGTGTTTTTACGCCTGATTGGTAGGGTGGCTCTGTCCACCTGATTGATTGATTGTTTGTATTGAAAACCGGTATTTGTATACTGGCATTGTTGGTATTGGTTCATTTAGCTTTGAGGGCTACTTGACATATTGGTTCTCTTCTGAGAACGAGACATTCTCTGTTTTCAAACAGCGGCGAAAAGGAACGTCGCCCCTCTTTGCAGATAGAGAAGGGTAGGTAATACAGACTTTTGTCCCCGGTATTGATCCGTCATGCCTACTTTTCTCCCCACTGTTTGAAGTCGATTGATAACCGATGTTATTCTTTAAGAATTGTTGAAGTCGGTTGATAGTCGATGGTTGCTCTTTGAGATCTTCCCTGTCTACAAACTGAGACGAGTAGAAATATTCTGTCTTCCTTTCTGGATAGCGAAGGGCAGGTAATTTAGACATTTGTCCCCGTTGTAATCCGTCATGCCTGTTTTTCTCCCCACTGATTGATTGAAAACCTGGACATTGTTGTTCCAGGCATTGTTTCGTTTGAGGTATTTTCTGCCTGCAAACAACGTGGAATAGGGACATTCTATCTAGTCTTTGCAAGTAGAAAAGGGTAGGTTATGCCCCTTTGTGAATTCGTCAGTCCTACCCACTCCCCACTGGTTGGTTATTGTGGGGTAGCTCGCATGGTCCGCCCAGGAGACTACTCTTATGGAGGACATATGCTCTCTACTCATGGGCCATTTAATAGAAATAGACCGACTGGTCCGTCCAGGAGGCTACCCTAGTAAGTGGAAGTACATCGCTCGGTCTGTCCAGGATGATACCCTAATGAAGGAATATATGTTCCCCTTTTGATCGATAATCTCGTTCCACCCCGGACCATTTATTGGAGGGGACTCGTCTGGTCCGTCCAGATGTACCCCCCTAGTGAAAAGGACACATAAAAATATGAAGTGATCACCGTTCCCTACTAACAAAAAGCTTTAGCTCGAAACACGCTAAGGAAGAGAAAGAAAAATAAAAGGAAATCAGGCTAAGTCAGTAACCCGCTGATGAGCTTTTGACTTCCCCAAAAATAAGAAACATTAGAAGTAGTTCATAATAAGAAATGTAAAATGGCGAAAAGATTTGATATCAGAACATAGCCACGAGGTAGCTAGGCTTCACTGCCTGTTCCTGTTCCCAACATGTCTGCCTCATTGCCCGCCCCGCCCAAATAACGGTCACATGAAATAGAAACAACTCAATAGGTACCTACCCCCATTCCGGAAGCTCCCGAAGTGCAACAGGCCCGCGGTTACGCCCATCCGGAAGGCGAGGCCTGGAGGCACGAGGGACTCGCCTGCCCACGGTCAGAAGGAGACGATGTTGGGCAGGCGGTCCAAAAAGGATGACAAGGACCTCTCCGTCTTCTCCTTTCTGCCGCCCTGCAGGCCGCGGGGAGAGAGGGGGCTGTCTTGCCTCGGCCGCCGACCACCCCTCTCTCTCACCCGATCCGGCTCCTGTTGAGGGCCGGAGCCAAGGCGAAAACGACGGCGAATCAAGTAGTCCCACCACATTTCAAATTCGCCGCATGCCATCGTCTGCTGGTCCAGAGCCGAAGCCAAGGCAAGAACGGCGGCAAATCAGATAGTCCCGCCACATGCCAAATTCACCGCCTGCCTTCATAGGTATGGGCGGTCCTGCCACATTTCGGGCTCCCTGGAGAATCAGGTAGTCCCGCCACATGTCAAAAAGGGAGGGGGCTGTCTTGCCTCAGCCGCCGACCACCCCCCCCCCCATCATCAATGGCTGGCACGGCCGATGTCGAAAACTATGGAGCCGGGGAACGGCGCGGGGTCGCTGGAAGGGGGAGGTGCCGCGAACGACCCTCCCCCACCTCCCTCCAGGTGGAGGCTTCCAGCGACACCCCAACACTCTTCGCTTAAGGGTCAACATCAAAAAGAGGTCCTCTGCCCAGGACGGGCACACGCTCCATATCGCCTCTCCTCGACCTTGAAGATTCTATAAGAGCCGGGGGACCCCCGACCCTCTGCATGGGTGCCCCCGTCCCCTTCGCCGGGAACCACGACAGCGGTGCTGCTCCTGCCGGCACCAGACTTGGATCGGAAATGGCTAAGATGCCGCCACGGCACAGGCTTGTTCAGTTCCGGAGGAACACCAGAATGACCCGGTAGGAAAATTGTTGCCGCCCTTCCCACTCTTTGACTCATGGTCCATATTGTTAGACTGTTAACCACACTGCACGAGACTTTCTGAACTGCCAATGGAAAGTTCTGGGCCAACCTTGCGAGACTAGAGACACTCTGACTGTGCTAGAACTCGCCTGACCCCACCCAAAATGGCGCCGACGCAAAACGTGACGTTTTTAATGAACTTTGTTGCACCCTGATCGCGCAAGCTTTTTGCACCGAGATATATATATATAACGTTTGGATAATGAAAGTAAATATGAAGGGTATTGAGTATGTGCTTGAACAATGAATTGACTTAAGGGTGGGTACTGTTTATGAGTTGGGAAATGAATTGGTATAAATGAATGATCATTGGACAATGTATTTATGAACGAATTTAAGATGAATTACTGACATGCATCATACTTGCTCTGTAGGAGAGTTTAATATGATTTTATTGCACTGCCGCACTTTATACAATGAACTGCCACCAGCTTCGTTCTTCCCATGCACAGTTCCAATCTGCTCCGTGGCTAGCCCACCGGGTTGTAGGCCTGTATTTATGTGTCAACCCTCTTTATTAAAGGTATTTTGGAAACGAAAGCATCATTGTAGCGGATTGCATTAATGAGTTTTGAATGAATTACTACTATGAGCAACGAGAAAGTATGATGAAGGCTAAAGGTTAAAAAGGACCCGATATTTGGCAACCACACTATGTGTGACAGGCAGCCGGAAAGGTGCTCTAGAAGCCCTAAAAACGACACCACAGAAATGCCACCTGACCGCCACCCTTGTACCCGATGAAAAGAGGTTACGACCAAGTAGCTCATGTCGCACAGATCGTCAATGATTATCTGTCTGACCTTTCTGGTCCATCTGGGCTTAAACGCCGTGATGGTAGGGAAATGCACTACGTGAAAATAGGTCGAGTATGTGGTAGGTAAAGCGTTTCCGGATTACTGCACGTTGATGAGGTTTTGAATGTTGCCCCCACCCCTTCTTTTTCCTCCCTTCTGCAGGTCACGTCGGAACACTGGCTGATGTATGGATGGACGACGACCGAACCGCCGACGAGAGGGGGAGAAGGGGAATGTGAGCATGGTCCTTAGGACAAATAAAAGTTTTTTTTTAAAGGACGTAGACTTAAACATGACTGTTCCTCCTTAGAGCATAGCAATGGGAGGATGGACTGACATAGAGACTGGACAGGTACTGAGTGACAAAAATAAAATCGACTAGAAAAGACGCGTTAGATGAAATGACTGGACGTTTTGACTAGGTAGGGAAAGGACAAAAAGAAAAATTGTACGGGTAAGGGTTGCCACGGCACCATCCGCCTAGGAAGTTAGAAATGTCGCCGATGTTCAAAATGCACTACTCCCTTTCTCACACTCTTGCAGATATAGCCAAGCTGTCCGACTGTTTTCCCGATCAATACTTGCCGTTGCCTCAGCCTGGAGAACTTCCCACCACAGGAGGGAACAGAAAAATGGTTTTAGATCCAACCATGGGTAACTAGCGCGACCAGGTTAATTTCTGATCAACTAAATGGAGGTGTGAGTATTGGTAATTGGGGACGCTCGCAGGCGTGACAAACGAGAGGGAATAGGGGGGAAGGGCAGAAAGAGCTAAGCACGTAGATAAATAGGATAGTAAAGATATGTAGGATATATATATAAAAAACAGATGTTGTAGACTAACAATTGTTTCCCGTCTTGTTGTGAATGTCTTGTCTATGTGTAATACATGTGCCGTCTTCCCTGTCTGAGTTTGTGTGTGTGTAACGTACGAATATACGTCTCCCCTCTGTCTATATCTGCATGTTACCTGACCTTTGCTGTTCCGTGTTGTGAACGCACTAAATGACCTATTTTCGTACACGTCTCTCTCTCCACCCTTCTTCCTCTCTCTCTCCTTACATGTCATACGTGTACCGAATGGCTCGTTTAGACTGCGGACGACTCTCACTCTCTTTGAGAGCCTCCCTATTTTCTGTCCATCTTTTTGGTAAAATTGTGCCCCACCGGCACCAGTCCGATTTGATACGTATTTGAACACGAAGGTGTTCAGCGAAATTGACCAAAACTAAAATGACTGTATCTTGCCATGTTACTGCCTCTCCTTTCTGCAAAATGAATGAACTTGAATTGGCTAAGAAGGAAAGGACAGGTAAGACGACTAAAGTCCCCCAAATCAGGCCATTTCTAGGGGAACTGTATGTCAATGGCATCCTATGTCTGTTCTTCAGAGACGAACGCCAACGTCTAGATTGACACCCAATACCCAGATTGCCCCACCCCTTTGCACCCAAGCGCAAGCGCCCGAAGCATCCCCGCCCCATTTTTGATAGAACCGCTTCCGTTGTCCCAGGTATAAACATAATGACCATGGGTAGCTGCTGACCCTTGAGGAAATGTTGTTTTGCCCGATTCTCGACGATAGCACCCCCACCCAGTCTGAAAATGTTGGCCAGTCCTGAAGGGAAATGCTCCGTAATGTCGAATATGATGTAACGCACAGTTGATGGGAATGTCATTTGTCCTCACCTGAGTTATAAACAGGACAATGAATAAACATGCCATAAATTCAGTAGGAATGCTGACACATGCACTGCTTGGTAATAGGACCTCTGACTGTGACCAATGAGCGTATCTCCCAGCTGCGTAGAATTGAGGGAGGAATTCACATGCGTAGATATCTTCTTCTGCCATTTCTCTAAAACATTGTCTTGTACCCATTCAAAGATTCACGATCACCGGAGGAGATGGGTCGGATGTGACATACAGCCTGGCTACAGATCTTGGGACACGTGTGACCTCGACCGAAGGTGGAGCTGCAGAGCAACAAGATACGGACGAGACAGCACTTTCGACGTGGAAAATGAAAAATGACGGGCTGCCCTGAAGCCCTCCGTCTGCTAACCCACGTGTGCCTGGAGTCTCCGTCCCCCTTCTTTGGGCCCGATTGATGGGCCTGCCTGCTTGTTATCCTTTGCTCCCTTGGTCCCTTTTTGTGTGTCCCAGGAACCCTGACCCAACTCCGATCACTCTTTTCTCCTATCGACTGTCTGAACCACATTCACCCACCTTCCCACGTGACTTTTTGCCAAAGGAAAGAACTCCAATTATATGGGAAGAGGGTGTTGCCACAGAACGCTAGGTGCCGAGCACAAGGCGCCGCCAAACGGACTGTTTAGGGAACAGGACTGTGGTCTAACAGTAGAGGACTAACCGCACCCTGCAACGCGTAAGGATAGAACCGAGCTGGACCTATAGCTCCACCGCGGGTGCTCAACAGCGCCAACGAAAGGACACGGACTAGAGCCTACCAGTGATGGCTCACTGATAATAGACACTGTGACGAAGAGGTCTTGCTTATTGAACTGAATTCCTCCCTTGACTACTTGGTCAAAATTTTCATTGGTCATATTTTTTAGGTCAGAAGCATTTATGCTATGTAATGCGTTTAATTGTCAGGAGCACACCGAAAATGTAATTCCCTATGTACTGCAATACGCCCACCACCTTCACTGCCTATGATTATACGCCACATGTTAGTATTACCAAAATGCTAATTCATCAACAATGCCTGCCTACCTGTAAGCCCGTCAGTTGCAGAAATGATTGCTGTTATGTAAAAAGGGGCGACTGTGAAATCTGACAAAATCTATGTACATAGACAGCATTCATTTCACTTCTTCTCCCACTCCTCTCCCTGTGGGCGCCATGGATACTGTAAATTATTGACCGTATCACCCTGCCAGTAAGAACCCGTACCCCTGTGCATATGTACGGCCATTCTAGGCACCATGGCCCTTTTTACCCATTAGACTCCCCAGCTTCCCTCCTGCGCGTATCTTGCACCCCCTCTCTCATGTATAGGCCATGAAACCCGCTCCCTCTACGCGATCCTGATGTGAAAGGTAACCCTCCTGCTTGACCCAGGCCTTCCCCATTTCCTTCTTGAAGAAGCATCCTTCGCCTCAGCTGACATAGCCCCCCCACCCCCAGTTGTATCTGGCTGCCCCTGTTCTCTCATGTACAGGTCATAAGATCTCTCTCTCTCTCTCTCTCTCTCTCTCTCTCTCTCTGCGCGACTCTAGCCCTGCACGCACCCTGACCCCCTCCTTCTCCTCATATGAGCAAGTCATAAACCCTTTTCTTTCGCAAAGCCCTGTCCTTGAGAGTCACGGCCGCGCCTGACCAGCACCTCCTTCCCTTCCATGAATACCCCTCTATTGACAAGCCCTCCCTCCGCGCTCGATTGTCCACGCAGGCATGAATACCCCTCCTTTGATGACCCCTTCCCCCGAGTCCGGCTGACCACACATGTCCGAGGCCATCGCCTAAGCCAGGAGATACCATTTACTGCCCTTATTGTATGCCTAGCCACCCCACCCCCTGGGCCATGATCAGGCGCACACATCCTACGACACACTCAGCTGCATGATTGCCCTCCCCTCTTATCAGCAGGTCAAGGGTCCCCATTGTGAATGTATGTGGAATAGGATCATCACGAGGATTATAGGAATGTTTCCCTTTTGCGACACATTGACCTGATTGTATCATCAAATGTTCTGCAAATGTATAAAAGCCGGAGTCTCACGCTCACTTGTTAGAGCACCTCCCGAAAGACACTGTGTTTCGTGTCCGAAATGACATGCTCTCCTCATGAGAAATAAACTCTGTTCTTGATTCCTGCTCCCAGCGCCCGTCTCTTTATTTGATAATTATTCAGAATGGGAACTGAGAGGCGGTTTGCGCCAGCAGCCTGGGCATCGTTAGAATTATGGGCTCACTTTCCACAGTGCCCTGCATATCCTGATGGCACATCACCATGCTGATGGGCCTTCCTGAGCTAGAGTGGTGGGTGGAGTTGTCACTGATACCTGAATAGGGCTGCGTCTTTCCTTATGCTGTCTCCACCCCCATGTAGTGTGTCTGCAGCCAGATCAGGACAAGGTAGGATCTTGTCCACTGCAAAGACTATCCTTTGAAGTATGCCTACTTCAAAGGCAGAAAGGGATATACATATTGGACCTGTGACCCCAAAATTTAGAACACTTCTGGGCTAAGGGGAAATTTTGCCAAGAACAAAAGCCAGAGAAGCTGTAGAAGGGGAACTGCCCCTCTGTTTGTTGCTATGTTATGCTGGCCTTCTGCTTTCTGTTCTGTCTTGGAGAGTGAAAGGACTGTATTTTGTGTTCATTATCCTGCTTGCCGAGGTTTTCCAAGGGCTTCTGTGTGCTTGCCTCCTCTTAAGATGTCTCAGGGCCATCAAAGACTTTGTCTGCAGCCCTGGACTCCTCTGCAGGGAGTTCTGGACCTGTCAAGTTATGCCAATTCAAGTTCTAAGCCTTTGGAAGTGGCATCTGCGGCATGAAAAGCTTCAGCACATCACCTGCTCTCAGCTGGCAGAATCAACGCAGCACCTGTTACACCACTGATGCATCTACCCCCTGCACGCCCTTATTTTCCAAGCATTGCACATGTGCATCAAGTCGGCATCAACGTTGCCCTGCAGTAAGGAACCAAGGCCGCGTGTCTGAAATCCAAAGCATCACCTCCCCTCGCAGAAGTACATTGATACATTGCCTCCCCTAACATTAAAAAATCAACGCCTCATCTCCTCAGCACTGCAGCAAGGAATCAAAGCATCAACTCCTCTGACAGTAAGAATGCATCAACTCTTCTGAGACTACGAAATTGACACATCGCTGTGTTTTCGCCACCTCATCTCTACTGCGTCTGTTTTTGTCCTTGATTTTGGTGCATCCCAGGTCCTTTGCAATAAAAAGTGATAAATCCATAGTTTTCTATTATTTGAACTGTTTTGAACCTTTTAAAAACTATAGCTTTACTTGTGCATGTTGGATTTTCGTTGTTTTGGTCTTGTTTGATTAAGATAAATATTGGTTATTTTTCTAAACTGGTGCGGTGTCATTTTGTCATTTTTTCACTGTAGTGCTGAGTGTTTATGCACAAATAATGTATGCATTGCCTGTGAGATATGCCTGACTGCTTGTACCATGCTACCAAGGTGGTTATTAGAGGTTATCTTGGGTGTGTAACTCCCTTTTCCTGACTAGAATAAGGGTCCCTACTTGGACAGGGTGCTAGTCACTGCAGTTGGTCATTTTTCAAAATGTACTCCTGCTTCATCTTGGCCAACTTGGACCTCTGTGTGGTTGTTGCACCTGTGAAGCTTTGACAAAATGGACATTAATTTCTGGTACCTAGATCATTATACAAAGAAGGAGCTTAAGGGTTTCTGCAGGGAGGGGGGCTGGCTGAGAGGATGAGATTCCCAAGGCAGGATCTTGAGAGCCCTGTTCTGAGGAAGCAAGTTGGGTAGCAACACTATCAGATGACTCTGAAAAGGAATCTGAGGGGGCGGGGGTAGATCGCCTGCCGGACTCCCAAAAGGGCAATGGCCCTTTAATGGAAGAAGAGGAGTTGAGAAATGATTTTGAAGAGACTCCAGAGGAGAAAGGGGAGCCCACAGATAGAGAGTCCCCTACTAGATCCGCTGCTAGCAGCAGTGTTTCCTCGCCCGGCCTGTCTCCAAATGAGCTGATGCTTAAGTGGAGAGCCAGGAAGCTTGAGTTGGAGCTTGTGAAACTCTAGTTGGAGCAGGAAAGAGAGAACATTTTGAAGATGGAGAGAAAGAAATTAGGGACAGAACTGAGTTTGAAGAGTTGTAGTTGAAACCAGGAGGGCTGAGTCCAGCTCAGATGGTGGAAGTGAAAATGTAATGTCCAAGACTGCAGAGAAGGTTCACATGCACAAAGACTTGGTGCCTGACTTCAAGGAAGGGGATGACATACACCAGGGGGATCGGGTTTATGAGGTTGTTCCAGATGTGTGCATGGTCCCTGAGGTGGATCTGGCATGGGGAGTCATATTACTAGTGGTGGTAGGGACACTCTGCTGACTTGAAGAGAGTGACAGCGAGAGGGGTTCCCCCAAGGTAGAAATCCTGACAAAGATTATGGAGACACCCCAGAAGAGTGTGGGTGAGTTTCAGACACAGATACTATCTCACCAGTCCCGGGAGGGTGATGTGGGGTACTTTTTCAAGGCACTGGATGGTGGGGGGGGGAGGGTAGTTTGGTCAACACATGTGAGGGCCTGGACAATTTGATTGCTAGAGAGCATATGTCAGTCACGGCTTTCCGGGGCTATGCCAACACCCGGTGGAGTGTGAGTTTTCTGGGCCCAGGGAGCTTGCACTGGAGGCAGGCCTTTTGGTGGCTGCCAAAGGGTTTGAAGTGGCTTTTGGGAGTGATCTTGAAGAGGGTGCTCAGGTTTTCACCAACCACGGGAGGTCGGGTAGGTATGCTTTAGCCCAGATAGGTCAGAGTGTAGTGGGATAGGTAGATGGTCCCTTCTCAGGGTAGGAAGAGAGGTGGGGTGGGCTGAGGCCCAGGATGCCCAACAGCTAGAACCAGGGCCTGGATTGTTCCCAGAGGGAGCACTAGGTCGAGGAACCTAGTCTGTATCCAGAGGCCATCCCCTGAGGGGACCCCATGGTGTCAGGAGAGCTGGGGGCAGCTGTCATAAGCATCCCACCAGTTCTGGTGTCTAGCACTACTGCTCCGGAAGGGAAGGTGCAGTCCAGATGGAGGGGTGAGAGGGGGAGACAGTCCTCAGTGGAGGACCAGTGGGTCAGGAGTTGCCAGCTCTGAGGTCAGAGCGCCTCAGGAATGACACTGGCGAGGCCACTTCTGGCTTGGGGGACTCCATGTGATGTCAGATGGACAGAGGGCAGGAGACCACTGCCAGCAAGACTCTTGCTCAATGCTTACAATAAATGTTTCCCGTGAGGGGGGGTGTACTCCCCCGGACATCCTGGCTTACCAGGCACCAGCGAAGCCTAAGGGTTTAGATCCTGGATTGGTGGTCCAGTTGCAGCTTAGCACCCATGAACTGGTTGGTGAAATGTGTAGGTGTCTGGGAGAACTTCTCCACAGTGGAAGGTACTGGACCCCAGAGGGGAGGGGAGGGTGTTGAAGGGCCCATAACCATTTCCTGGTCAGCCTCAGTGTACAGACCCTGGGCTAGAGTACCAGTCTCAGGATGCCCTCCCTAAACTGGTGGAAGGGAGAGTGGACGAAGGGTGCCAGCCACCTTGGGCTACCTCCCACACTCTGAGAAACCACAGAGGTTAAAGAACCCTGGATGGCTTGAGGCTTGGCTCTTGGCACTGACAGTCACATGAAGGGAGCTGATGGATGCCCTGCATATCCTAATGGCCCATTACCAGGCTTATGGGCCCTCCTGAGCTAGAGTGGAGCGAGAAATTGCCACTGACTCCTGAATAGGGCTGTGCCTGTCCTCACATGAAGCTGCCGGACAATCCTTTGAAGATCCCTACTTCAAAGGAAGAAAGGGGTATAAGTATTGGACCTGTGACCCCACATTTTCCGAACACTTCAGGACTAGGAGGAGATTCTCCCAAGAAGAAGAGCTCGAGAAGCATTAGGAGGGGCACTGCCACTCTGCTTGTTGCTGTGTTGTGCTGGCCTACTGCTTGCTGTTTCTGTCTTCAAGAGTGAAAGAACTGGACTTTGTTTTCATCATCCTGCTTGCCAAGGTTCTCCAAGGGTTTGTGAGTGATTGCCTTGTTTGTGTTCAGAAGTCTCAGTGCCATCAAAGAATTCATCTACAGCCCCTGAACTCCTCTGCTAGGAGTTCTAACCTGGCAAGTGGTGCCAATTCCAGCTAGATGCATTACTGTGTTTTCAGTGCCTCATCTCCCCTGTGTCTGTTTTTGCCTTTAATTTGACGCATCCCAGGTACTTTGCAGTAAAAAGTTATGCACCCATAGTTTTCTATGAACTGAACTAATTTTAATATATTAAGAGTGATAACTTTACTTGTGTCTGTTGGATTTCATTTTTGTAGTGTTTGTCTTGTCTGATTCAGATAAATATTGGTTATTTTTATAAATGGTTGTGGTGTCCTTTTATAGTGTTTTCACTGTGTTACTGGGTGTTTATATACGAATGCTTTACACATCGCATCTGGGATAAGACTGACTGCTCATGCTAAATTCCCAAGGGGATGAGCAGGGGTTATCTTGGGTGTGTAACTCCCTTACCCAGACCAGAATACGGGTTGCAAGCCACGGCCAACTAGAGACCCCCATTTCTAAAATGTGTTTATACATATGGGAGGCTTGCAAGCTGCGCAAACAAAGTTGTATAACTTTTCATTTATGTTCAAGTTTTACTGGTACATCTGTGAACCATTTTAATTAAGCATTTTCTGTCATTGTTTGATCATCATTGGCATTGTAACAAGCTGTAAATAAACGCAGTTCAAGCTTTGTCATAACATTTGTGTCTTTCAAATATGGCTCGCATTCATTGTCATGGACACAAAACATAGCAGCTGAAACCAGAAGAATGAATTTCCAACATTGTTTGTATTGCGCAAGTGGAGCACACCAGGAATATCCACAAGCTGACTGACTGCACTAGCAGACGATTAGGAGTTGAAAATAGCAGCGCCAAACAGTTTTCAAACAAGCTTATACTTAACACTGGTAAAATATGCCATTTGAAAAGTTGTAAGAAACAGAGGGTTCTCACGAGGAAGCTTGTTTTTATTTTACTGCATGATTATAGTGATTTTTGAGTACTCCAGGAAATCCATTTAGGAGAGCACGTGAGCTGTTATCCTTTTATTGAACAATAAACTCCCTTTTTGACCTAGCCCAGTTTTTGAGCGCACTTATGCTGGAAATATAAACTTAAACAGACACAAAGACTTAAACTTGCTAATGAGCAGAGAATAGAACAAACATGAATGTAAATTTAGTTCACCATCAAGCGCATCCCTGCAGGGCTTGGGAAATCCACCTAGAGGATTATAATCTCAATTTAGACAATATTCTCTCTTGCACCTACCTTGAACATACTTCTAATTCACGGGAGAATGCCATTCCCATTGGATGGCAGACTGTCTGTCCTGTGCACTGCAGGTAGCAATGGGTGTAGTTTCTTTTTGCTGCAGGTAGAACTCAATGTAGTTCCTGTTCGATGCAGGTAGAAATCGTTGTTCGTATTTGTTGCAGGTAGAAATCGATTTAGTTCCTGTTTTCTTCCGGTAGAAATCGGCGCAGTTCCTGTTTTGCGATTGTGCTTTTAGAAGAGAGAACATTTGCCATTTCTATGACCTCTTGATGCATTTGGGGCCCAACAGGGGAGGTGGGGGGAGGCAAACAGCACCGACCAGAGACTCAAAGAATAGGTGTGATAAAGGCCGCTTTATTGGAAGCAGGTGCACCTTACACAATGAAAACCCTTGGCCTGTGCCGTACAAAACTAGACCTCACTAAATATGTAATCGCCTGACAAACCCCCCACCCCCTCCCCTAAACTGGTTCCCCCAATCCACAAACAGTAAACAATTAGCAAAAGCGTCAATTTGCCTCTCCACCTGGCTAAATACTTTATTGTGCTTGACCTACCCCCTGCTAATCCAAAACAGACCTCCTACACTTCCCCCATATATTAGGAAAAACCGCCACTCAAAAGACGTGCTAACGGCTTTCGACCCCCGCTCCCCCAGGACCCTGGACATTCAGGTATCTGTGCACACCAATGGCCTGATCCAGAGCTTCCTTCAAGTGTACCACCTACAACTCCATTCCGTACCGGCAGGTGTACCCCCATCCTCCCTGAAAAACTCCACTGCCCCGTACTAAGCTCCGGGCACGCCATCCCTTTAAAAAACTTCTATCTCTCCAAAATCCTTCATTTCACTGTAGATTTCCTCCGGGTCCAATCTATGGCCACTAGCCTCTCAGCCCCCTTCCAAACTCGCCTGGGACCGAACCTCTGACCAAATGACATGACACCCCACCTACCTGCGCCGTATTTCTAACAGGTCCCCCTTCACTTGTTTCACCAACGCTAACCCCTTGCAGGGTACCAAGGCCACGACTGACACACTCTCCCCTTTACCACTTCACACAAAGCCGGCCATAACACATGCCAGCACCTGCCCCCGTCCTGTGCCACGGACAATGAAACAACCTGTCGTCCCATTCCAACTTCTGATTCTGGTGCTTGCCCCGGTCCCCCCTTTCTGCTCGCTTATAAATGAGGGTCCACCAATATAAATCTCCAGCGCCGCTGCAGTTGGCTCCGCCCCTGCACCTGAAAAGACACACATGTGAGAGGCGAGAAATGTCCTTCAAGTCATTGTTTTACCCCCTACAGCCTGACAGACGCCCGCCAACAGTCCGACCTCCAGGGCCCGAGGCCTTTCTCAAACCTGACGCGCAGCCTCCATTGCTGCCCCACTCCGGAGTAATGCCTCTGTAACGCCTTCGGGTGCTCACCCATACACCATAGGGCGTGCCGCAGGACCCCCAAACCTGTGTTTTTTCAATCAATATTTCCCCAGCTGGGGTTTGAACCTTTTCCAAAAAGCACTCATAGACCCTGTGAAACTGCCCCTGTACCATCTGTTCTGCCGCATACCCTCTGTCACCTCCTCCTCAACCAACCCCCCGCCCAGCCTTCCAACAGCCGTGTCCCCCATTCCCCCACCGACGGGGAATCATCACCCTAGAAGCCCCCTTTCATCAAATTCAACCCGAAACGCACTACATGCTCCTGCTGAAGCCACCGATCCCCTGCCTCACTGCTCCCGACCGCCGCAATTCCACCCATGTCCGCTCATAGACACCAAGTAAATGCCCCAAGAACACCTGCCCCAAGCAAACCCCCCTTTTGCCACACCGACAACCGTAGTCGATGATGCCGCAGCGTCAAACCGGACCGCGTCAGACCCAAAACGATGAGGTTGCCGTCCTCTTGTCCCCCAGGCAGGTGTGTTTCCATGGCCACGGAGTCGAGCTCTACACCAAGGAATGACAGCACCGAAACTGGGACCGTGCCTCTTCTGGCCCGTAAAACCATCCAGCTCCGCTGGCAGTCTGTCGAAACCCAGCCGTCCCACCAGAAAGAAGTCATCCAGATAGTGGGTCACCGACCGGAGCCTGTCCGCCAAGAAAAAGCCCACTGCAAAAAAACTGAATGGCTCCACACTAACGCGGAGCTACGTGAAGTGGGCGAGAAACTACGCCCACCTCCGCACTCCGCATAGCCCCACTACGCACCGCAGGCCTCCCTCCCGCCCTCCCTAAATACTTTAAATTAAAAGTGTAAAAGAATTAAAAGGCACTTACCTTGCCCGCCGCTCCCCGCCGGTCCCCGGGGCTCGCTATCTTCATTGCTGCCGTCTTGTGTACTAATGCGCATGCGCGGGCGGCCGCGCATGCGCATTTTTTCATGAGAAATGCGCATGCGCGGCCGCCCGCGCATGCGCATTAGTACACAAGACGGCAGCAATGAAGATAGCGAGCCCCGGGGATGCGGCGGGCAGCGGCGAGCAAGGTAAGTGCCTTTTAATTCTTTTACACTTTTAATTTAAAGTATTTAGGGAGGGCGGGAGGGAGGTGGGTGGCGGCCAGCTACGCTCCGTCTGCGGAGCGTGCGTAGTGCCGGATTCTGCGCCTGCTACGCAAAATGCGTAGAAGCCGGCACTACGCACACTCCGTGCACGGAGCGTAGCCGCCCGCCCACCCTTACTCCACACGCACCCAAAATTGAACATCCCATGGGCAATCCTGTCGCCCCCCCATGCCAACATTGCTGCCCCCCGTCCTCTGGCAGGCATGCTTCCAAGGCCCGGAGTCGAGCTCTATACCAAGCAAGAACAGCACCGTACTGGGACCGTACGTCTTCTCTAGCGCCAAGGGAAACCCCAAGCAGCCACGAGTCCCGTAAAACTGACCAGCTGCTGCCAGTCCAGCGAACCCGGCCGTCCCACCAGAAAGAAGTCATCCAGATCGTGTGTCACCGTCTCAGAGCCTGTCCGCCAGGAAGAAGCCCAATGCAACCAGGAACTGAATCGCCCAAACAGCGCACGCGAGATCGAACGACCCATGGGCAATGCTTTGTCCCCCAAAATTGCCCCCGTCAAACTGGTACCCCACCAACCGGTGATCCTCCGGATGACCCGGGAGCAGCCAGAACCCAACTTAACATCACACCTTGACATGAAAGCGCCTTCACCCACAGCTGCCGCGATCTGCCGCGCCACGTCTGCATGCGACCTCCCGATAGCTCTGCCTCAACAAAGTCCACGACCGACTTACCCCCCGGTCCCCAACTGCTGCCGGCTCAACCGAGACTGACCGGGCTCCATATTGAGCACCACCCTGACAGGGGAAGCAAGCAAACCTGGCAGCAGCGGCTCCAAAAAGGGGGGGGGCATCCAGACCCCGCTCCCCTCTTTAACCACTACCCCGCACTATCCCAGTGTTCGCATTGACGGCTTCAAATACTCCATCCCAAACGGCGACAAGCCTATGCCAAGAACTCTTGACCTCTTTTTCCCCCTCCCCGCACCACACCCAGCACCCCTTCACATACCTCGCCATTCCCAGGCACACCACAGGACCCCCGGTATCCGCACCAACCGACAGCCGAGGCGTACCCAAACCACTCCCAGCTCCGCCACCATCCTTACCTGGCGTCAAGGCCGGCGTAATCACTGGATCCCGCCACCTAACCTAACTTTGCGCTCCTTGCCATGGGCATACCTGAAATATACTACTAACACTGTTACTCTGACCCCACCCCGTCCGGCATCACCCCCTCCACCTCAGAACCCACCAAATGGTTCAATAGCATCAGGTCCTCCTGCCCAACATTGGGCCCATTCTTCCACTCGTCCCCCATTCCCTCCTTTGGGGCTCCGTCATACCCAACCCCATCTCCTGCCGACAAAACCACATGGTGTCCCCCCAATCAAAGCTCTCTCTCCTCTCACAACCTCCTCCACTCCCCCACACCTTCTCCACTCCCGGTACAATCAGAGATGGACCAGAGAATCCACTAAACCATAACTCATCATTGTAGACAGCGCAAAATCCCTTGGAGTCATACTCGACACAAAACTCAATCAACCCTCCCCATTAGTCAATTGCAAAGCCTGCTCGATACCACTGTGCCTTCTGTGGGGAATTCGTCCACTCTTACCGGAGCAAGACCCCTCGCTGGTCCTCTCCAGCTGGACTACTGCAATTCCCTCCATACTTGCCTCCCCAATCCCCCTGACCCCACTCAAGTCTTTTCCCCCTTCAGCAGCTCGCCTCATTTATGGGGCCAAATGAAGGGACCACAGCCCACCCATGTTATCCACCCCTCGCTGGCCCCTCTTCATCCGCGAAGGAACTGAAACTCTCCGGAGGCACTAGCCATCACAAAATGCATACAACCCACAGCTTGGACTTCCCACCTTCAAAAGGAAAGATCGCTGGCCTAATCCCTTCCAGACAACACAGTGAGGATCCGGACTAAATTCTGCCTCAGCTCCGTAAAGCCCACTCCTCCCAGACCTTCACAACTGACCCCACGCTCGCTTCCTTCAAGACACCTCCAAAGCATTTCGCGCCCTCACCATCACCTGCAGGAAGACCCTTTAGTACAGAAAATGTTTGTATCCTCCGCGCCTGTGGGAGTGCCCTCCCAGCACGAGTGTCCTGTGACACTGCCATTAAAGCAGTAATACCCTTTTACCTGCGATTGGTACTCTAATACCTGTACACAGCACTGTTCCCTTGTAACACACTGTTGGGTACCTCTTCCAGCTAGTTGCTTCCGATACCTTCACTAGTGCCACCATGGCCGACGTAACTCCTGCCCGTGTGTTCAATCATCGTCCATTTGTCGTAGTATTATACTTCTACTCGCACATTGCCCATTTTCATAACCTGCGCATGTGCTCCTTTAACGCACCGTTTGCCACCTCATGCATTTTGTTTGCACACGAGTGTCACTTTCAACATGGGATGTAACTTTGCTCTTGGCAATTGTACCCGTAATGCTCCTGTCTCACATCTGTTCCTATTGTGAAGTGCTCTGATACCCTTGGGCAAGGCCCGCGCTACAACAAAATGCATAACTAACTAAATCAATAAATAGTACTGTGCATCTGATCAACATTCTCTCGTCTCTGTCCCCGACCCCCCGGCGGCCGTCACAACCCTTCAGGGGCTGGAGTGGGGGAGGCACACCGCCTGCTTCCCCTCGCGCTGCCAGGAATGGTCTCTCGTTGAAGCGCGACCGTCCGTGCCAGGCAGAGCCGGCCCATCCCCTCAGTCGAGTGGAGCCGCATGCTGCTCTCCCGAGCGCCTATCCCAGCGTCCCTGTCGTGCACAAGAGGTGGTCCAGCATGCCGGGGAAAAAACACCTGCCCCCCAAAAACCCTGCCCCCACCCGCCAAAAGCCCATGCCCGTCGTGCTTCCAGCCCTCCCCCACACCTGCCCAGCCCCCGCTTCCCGCTGGACACCTCGCCCCCCACTCAAAGGTCTCCCCCAAAACGGGCCTCTCCCCCCATATTCCCCGCACCCCCCCAACCTGTACCCCCGGTCGTACACTCGCCGCCAAAAAGCTCCAAACACTGTCACTCCGCTCCATCTATAATCATGGGTCCCCCCCTTTCTCCAAGCCGATCCAAAGCTCCCCACACCCTCTGCATCCCTTCTTGACCTCCCCACGTTTAACCTCCTATGGTTCCCCACCCCATCCATAGCCCCCCAATGTAGGGCCTCCCCCGGCCCCCTCCCGCTCCCAGGAATGCCCATTGTAATCCGCCACCGCCACCCACGCGGATCTCGCCCCGTCCCTCCCTCACTCCGCACCCTGACCACGGCTCGACTGCGCCGCACCCCAAACCAGGCCCTACGGTGCCCCCCCTACCCACCTCATACCTGGGGCGTGCACACGGCGGCACCACCGCCATGCCGGCCGTCGCGGCATTGCCAGCGGCATGCCGCAGCGGCCTCACTGCACTAGCGGGCCGCACCAGTCCCAGCGGCCTGCATCCTCCGTAACCCCGGTCCACCGATGTGCGCCACCCGCCTCCACTCCTCACTCGATCGACACCACGACTCCCAGCCCCAAAACAGGCGTCCCCTGGACCACCTAAAATGACCGAACATGAAAATAATTAAAAATAATTATGCCCGCCACACCCCCGCCCGGCTGCTGTGTCACAAGCCACCGAAATGGTGGCCTATGACACAAAATGGCTGGTTTTAATGAAACCCAGCCCAAAAGAAGCCCAAAACTAACCCACCCCAGCCCAAGGGTACCAACCAGCCCTCGTACGGTGCTGGACTCTACCCCTCCCTCCCCTGGCCCTAAAACCCCCCGGGGTGGCAGGCCTCCCGCTGCTCAGCCGCCACCCCCAAAGCCCTATTGGGTGTATTGACAAGTAAAATATCATCTGCTGGTTGTGGATTTTCACGATGCTCGGGGGCTATCTATGAAGATTTAGTCTTGCAATAATCTGCCAAACATGTGTTAATATAATCACTATATTTTATATTTCATGCATAATGTCTCACCATGAAAGAGTCTGACAAAGTGTTTTTGTCCCAGCACGCATCAGAGTGTCTAGTGCCCATGGTCATGCATCTCTGTCTCAATCTGGGTGTCTCTTTGTCCCCGTAAGAATGGGTTTCCATTCCGTCTCTGTCATAGTATCAGTGCATTTCCTAGTTTAGAATTAGTATATTCCCTGCCTTAGTTTTCTTTTCTTTTAGTTAAGACTTATAAAGGAGTGCTGCACCAACTGGTAATAGGTACTTTACATAACAATAACCCAACTTTACAAGGAGGAGCACATTTTGCAGCAATCAGGCAGAAGAGCATTTTTTATATTTTTTATATGCAAATCAGGTGTTAAGGGGCTCAGCAAACTGAGAGTCCATGAATAAACAACAAAATAATGTATGATTATGTGTCCCAGTGTTTCATGTTTCATTTTCTGTTTTTTCTATTGTGAGAAAGTGGTTTATTAGTTAGAATTAAATTCACCACATGTAATAATGGAACTATGCTGTTAGGTCCAGTGAAAAGTTTTTATAATTTAAACCTGAGCTCAATACTTGGTAGCTATGGCACAGAGCAGATAGACTTAATGTGTTTAGCATTTAGTAATACCCAAACAGTTACAAATTCAAAGACACAACACAGCAAACAAGCCCACTCCAATTTATACAAATAGACAATGGTTAAAATAGAAAAATTGCAGCAACATTTAAAAAATCCAATAAGGGAAACCAAAATTGTAATATTTTGAAGATTTGAGGTAAAATAGAGCTAAAAAGTGCAAAATGCCATTGGGAGTCAATTCCTTTGGTAGGCTGGGACCTAGGCATGATTTCAGGGGACCATGATGAAGCACAGGGTGGGTACACCAACTAAGTTTGACCTGGTCGAAGGTTATACTTTTGTTTTTCCTGGAAGTCAAAATCCTGCAGCATAGCAAGGCAGCAGGCCGTACCCAAGGAGGGGTCCACAACATTGGATAAGCATTGGATGAGGTCCCAGTGAAGCCATTGGTTTTGCTGTGAAAAACTCGGAGGGGGAGAAATTAAAATGTTGCATCCAGAGAAGACTTTCCAACATCTGTAAACCTTTGGCTCCTTTGCATGGTCAAGATTTTTACCTTCAGGCATAGGGACCGACTAAGATGTGGGCTGAAACGACTCCGACTGTCGGTTGGAGCCATTCAGCCATTCAGACCACATCGTAATCGGCTGGTCGGATTCCTTTCCGACCAACCCATTTTGATGGGGTGGGTCTGAAGGGAATCTGAATCGGTTTTCCGAATTGCCTCCGAAGACCATCAGACCAGTGGTGGCGCAGTAGTGGGGGTCCAGCCACCACCACACCAGGGGCCAACCACCCTAGTATGACTTGGGCAGTCGGACCGCCATGCGACTGCCAACGCTGCCAGGGAACCATGTTTCCTGGAGGTGGCACGGTGGTCCATAGACCGCAATATGCTTGGCAGGACCGCCATGGTCCCGCCAAGCATATTACGATTTTCCACACTGCCTGGATTTTCCATGGCAGAGAGGAAACAAAGGGGTCCCTACAGGCCCCCTGGTGCCTCACGCCATCTGTGTCCATGCACACCAGGTCCTGCATGGCATGGACATTACAATGCATGTGAAGCAGGAATCTTGTGTGGAGGTCCATTTGCGGTGCCTTTTTGATAGGCAATGCCACTTTGAAAAAGGCCCCACATAAGGAACCGCCACACCGCTGGCCAGACCACTTTTAAGTTTTAATCTGGCGGGCGGGCAGGGGCCACTCTGGGCTCGGCAGTGGCGTGCCACCCGTTCCGCCAAAATTCATAATCAAAGGTGTTACAGCAAACAAATGATGGACGGAATGCTGACAATGCAAACATTCTCCCCCAGTCAAAAGATCTGGGTTAAATCCATTGTTCTTTTGCCCACTACGCCACCCCAGTTTGCACCCAAAGTCATAATCAGGCTCTTAGAGATGTAGCCAGGTTAAAGAGCAACCCCTCCTCTGTGGTGACTCCAAACCAGTTCTAGGGACAGGTATCCTCCGATTGTTTTTGGTGCCTGTCTGTCTAGGAGGACAAAGTAAGGGGTCAGTTCATGTGTCATTGGATGTCTACTAATGACAGGGGAGGCACTTTTGAAGAAAATTAGGTACCTGGGCACAAGCCAGCTGGTCTCTTTGCCAGGGAAACAGCTTGGTGACAGTAGGAGGCTAATGCAAATTTGAGTCGATGAGCCTTGGACAGGAAAATGTAACTTTAAAGAAGTCCCTTTTCCTTCCAATTTATCAGAAATCCCAAATCACCATTAAGTTGGGCTTTTAATAAGTTGAATTTTTAGCCTTTCACCTTCAAGCAAATACATACAAAATATTAAGCACACACCTTAAATGAAAAGCAAATGTCTAAATAATTGGTGATGAATGGATTCTTTTACACTGTGAATACTGAATTGGTAAATGCGTTCACTGCAGATGTCTGGGTGTGAAGCCAGATATTTACTCAACTGAATGCTGGTTGGGGCTCCAGTAGAATCCTGATGTGCATTTATAGTGCTATGAAGTCTCAACCTGTGACGGAAAGGACTGTAAATATGCAAGTCATCATTTTAAAAGTGTATTACACACAGTAAAAAAAGAGGCTGCCACAAAATGTACAAAGAGATTAAGGGGCTGGTTTACCTGCTTTTCATGCACTGCAACCAGAGATGGGTGAACCACAGAAAATTCGAGCCTAATGACTGGCTCTGGCTTAACTCGAGATCCAGTTGTAACCACGACCCCATAATGAGCCAATCTCTCACAGGTCGTCTGCCTGACATCCTTGCTCTACCTTGAACCACAAAGAAGTGAAAATGAAGTATTCACTTTTGAGTTAAAAGGAAAGACAAATAGATACCCATTTAGGGCTCTATCATGAGTTTGATGCCCCGTGGACTGCCAGACTCATGGGGGCGCGGTGATGGCAGTCTTCCGCTTGCCCTATTACAATTAGGGCAGTCAGACTGCCATTGCCCCACTACATCCACCAGGGAACCATCCCTTCCTGGCAGTGTTACGACAGGCACGAGGCTGCAATATGCTAGGCAGGACCGTCACAGTCCCGCCTAGCATATTAAAAGTTTCCTCTCCATCACGGTTTTCATGGAGGTTCCTCCTCCATGAAAACTGTGGTGGAGAGGAAACAATGGGGGCCCTACCGGACCTCCTTGTGCCTCTGCTCCCTGTGGTACATGTTAGGGGGACGCAACAGGTGCCCCCATGTGCTGATGCCCAGTATGGACTTTACAGTCCATGCCATTGTAGTATTCTTGCATGATGTTTTATTCCCTATGTTTCTCTGTCCTAGCGGCTCAGCCTGTGTGTGTGTCTTCTGTAAGGAATGTTGGTGAATGGACCTTGAGTAGAATGCCTGAGTGACTGGGTGAGGAGTGACAGTTGGTGGATGGGGCTGAGCAGCTAGCAGGCTGCTCCTGGTTGGGCTGCTGTTATGATGACTTACCTGTTGTTAAGGACATATTAAATAAACCTACTTGGATTATTACTTACCGGCTTGTCATCATTACTAAATGAATTTTGGCGATGAGTTGAAGATGTACCCACGCTCTTCATTTGATACAAGTGGATTTCAAAGACACCAAGATGCCTTCTACAACATTTTGGGACGAAGCTACAACATGGAAGAGACAACCGGCGAAGGCAACAAGAACAAGACGCAACATAAAAGAGTTCCAAGAGGCTACACAAGAATTTCACTTGAAAGACATTGTACTACAAAAGGAACAAATGAGACAGGTACAACTACAGCGCACTTTGCAGCTCCAACAGTGTCCATCACATCGGACAGCCCCAGCCAAAGCGTGTTATGTTGTATTCATCTTAAACATATCGACAAGAACGGCGCCATCATTTGATGTATGTGACATAATTTTAGACTTGCTACTTGACATGGTTGGAGTGTTGTGCTACACCATGGTGATTGAAGTTGAAGCAATGTGGGTACATACTGCGGTAGCCCTGCTATCTGAAATAACTGTTTTGACATGCCGCTGCGTAATGGAACTGGAAGTAAAGGAGCGGGAGCTGGGTATGTTGCAGGGACTCTGGACCAATTCATTAGGAGAGCCTCTTCAGTCCGGGCACACAAGATAGAGTTGATGGAACGTCGCCTCTCAATGGACCCAGTATTCTTAAAAAGATCCTCCCTGGGGGCCATTGAGAACGCACGTACACCAGACAAACAAGGCCAGAGTGACATTGTAACTGTCCCACAGGAAGAAACCACAGGTATACAGGCCCCCCCCAATTTCACTGAATCTAGAGGCTAATTCATCTATTAATACAGCCCCGGGGGGGGGAGAGACCCCTGAAGAGCCCTGCCCACTAGTTGAGCGTTTGAGGGGGCAACCGTGAAAAGAAAGCGAGGAGCTACCCGAGTGGGGCCCCAACAGAAAGGGAAGAAGGCGAAAAACTGCCCGCAAAGTACGCAGAAGGAATTGTCAGCGAGGACAGCGCAAATGCTGACATTTTTCAAGGGGCTCAGGAAGAGGGAACTGCCCCAGTTCTGGCAGTGGCTTCTGTGCAAACTGATGATCCATTCTGGACGAAGTTGGAGGCCCTTCTAATAGCTCACTTGGAGCCTCTAGGGGTTAGACTTAAAGCAATTGAACATAGACTTGGGAAGGCTGAGAGAGTGATAATGGGCACCCTGGGAAGCATTGATGATAAGATAGAGAGGGGTGATCATCTGAAATGTACAGGAAGGGGGGATGGAAGAGAGGTCCAAACGGACCTAATTCTCACTGAAACATCTAGGTCACTCACTGCGGCAAAACTCCTAATGAAAGATAAAGCTGGGGGGGGACTGGAAGGTAAGGGAAGGAACGATGCTGATAGATTACAGGGGGGCATGGTAATGGCAGAAAGTTACAGTGTAAAGAAATTGTAGTCCAGCCTAAACCTACCCCCAGACTCTGCACCATTCGTCACGGTCCTGACAGTGGTCCCAGAGCTTAAAACGGAAGTTGAAGAATCGTACGACCAATTGAAAAACAAAACAATACACTGGTTAAATTGTAACAGGCCTCTGCCCCGAGAAGCTCAATGTAAGGTTTTGCTTGTAAGGAGAGTGAGCTGGGTGGGTATTAAGCAGAAAAACATAGCAGGGGACTGTATTGTGGTGAATTTCAATGATCCTAGGGCAGTAAAGTATGTTACATGTGCCCAACAGACGGGTACGCAATCAAACATACAGGCGCAAGATTTAAGCTATTTCTACAAGCCTGAGCACAATGGGACCACAGGAGGATATTGGGAAGATCGAGGGGGTGGACAGTGCAGTCAAATAGAGGAAGGAGAAGGATACACAGAGCAAGGAACGAGAATCTGGGCAACTGCACCCAGGGATCACATACACAGGAGAATTTGACAGCCCAAATGAGGGAAGGATGCGCTCTTCCGCTATCTAACAAATATGTGCCACTGAGCTGGGGTAGACACCTTAGTGAAGTAGACTGACTACCCAATGATATGATAGCTAAGGAAAGAGAGCCAAAATTAAGCTCGGGGAGCACAAAAGGAGTATACCCAAATGCGAAATATGTGGCATCATGTAATGCACCCCAAGACAGAGCCACGGATACTAATATATTTAATAGGCCCACTCGGACTGATGGGTCCCCCCCCCCAATGGCCATTGAAGCACCCTAGAACTAGTGTACTGGAATGTGGCAGGTCTTTCAGCCAAATTCCAAAACACTGAGTGGCTGGAATACATCAATACATTTAATGTAATCTGTGTCCAAGAAACCTGGGAAGTGGAAC
Source organism: Lissotriton vulgaris (assembly GCF_964263255.1). NCBI lineage: Eukaryota > Metazoa > Chordata > Amphibia > Caudata > Salamandridae > Lissotriton > Lissotriton vulgaris. Next base: position 1,260,469,053 of record NC_141693.1, read on the forward strand.
CAACTGATTTTAACTTGGTCGGACATAAAGCGTTCGGAGTCCCAGCTGATAGATCAATTGGAGGCACGGTCAAGGGTGGTCTCCTTTTATGGGCCCATCTGAATCTGGATGGGATCTGGAAGGACCTAAACTGGAACTCAGACTGTATGATAGTGGTGCAGTATAACACTAAGGATCTCAACCTAATTATAGTCAAGTTTTATAATGCGGGAGGATGTAGAGTGGGAGAGCTGGAAGAAAGACTGGGGTCACAGAGAGAGCGGGAGAAGGACGCCACGGCCCCACTGATTTTGATAGCAGGGGATTTTATTTGCCATTTGTGTCCAAACCTGATACCTTTCACGGAAAACTGGACATCTTGTAAGGTAAAAGAGGGATCCCACTTTGACCATGCGGTGGAAGGAAGGGAACTAAGGGGCAGATGTAGGTGAAATAGATTTACCGATTTTTAATTACCGAATTTTACCGATTCGGTAATTAAAAATCGGTAAATCTATGGGGTGGACATGTAGGTATTCCAGATGTGCTGGAATACCGATTCGGATGATTATGGTATTTACCGATTCGGTAAATACCGAATCGGTAATGCCCATTCATTCCTATGGGCTTTGAAGCCGAATACCGATTTTCACAAGGGTGCAGGGGGTGTCACTTTGACACCCTCTGGCACCCCCAAAACAGGCTTGGGTGCCATGTGGCAGGCATACATGCCCTAAGGGCAGGCCTGCCTGTCACATGGCATAGGTGTGCATGCAGTGGTGGGGGAGTGCAAGGGACACTTGCACTACTTCCAATGGCACACCTGAAGGAGTGTGGGCTCCTGTTGTATGAGTTCTTATTAGTAGTCAGGGTAAAAAATACAATGAGAAGGTTTTCATTAGTAATCCTTTCGTGGATAAATTCTTTTAATGAGCCACATATTACATCATAGTGACTTAGTAGCTGAATAAAGCTTTCAGTTCAAATTACAGCAACATCCAATTGGTCATAGATTATCCCAATGCATTTCGGGACATAGCCCTTCATCAGGGGATGAATGACAATCTGAAAGTAAACAAACTAGTTTCAGGAAGGGGAGCTGACTTCCACAGGATACTTTTGTCTTAAACACAAAATTGGGTTAGCTAGGGGCTTAGATAAGGTGAAATAGAGCTCAGGTAAGTGAAAAGACCCGGGTACGTGAAAAGAGGTTTATGATAAGCAAGCTGATCAATTAAAGTAAATCATGCTCAAAATGATTGGTGAAAGACACCATATGAGAAGTTCAGGTAGAAATTACCAGGCTTGTGAGTGAAAAACAGGATGAGTAAGTCCAGCGGGGGTGAAGGACCCTTAAACACAATGTGAATAAACAATCAAAACATCCTATTACTGTCAGACGTGAGTTACACGAACATCGAAGGTATAACGCAAAATGTGTACCGTTAAAGTTATCCAACCATAGTGCACAAAGAATGCCCAAGGGGGACGCGGTATTAGAATCTGAACGTCGGGTCGCTTACCGGGTGTATTGGGTGTGAGAGAACGCGAAGTTCTCCTCTTCCGTGGGTCGGTGTGCAATGTGAATGCGGAACTGCATAAACGTGCGGGAAATCGAAAACGGACTATCGTGATGGTTAGTAAACAAACCAATGTAGGGATAACGGTTATGAAATGTGGTTACATATTGATAAAACTAAATGCCCAAAACTTGGTAATGGGAAAACGTGTGAAGAGTAAACATTGGTAATAAAAACGAATGATCTCGAAACAAAAAGCTAAACAAATATGTTTTGAAGATGGCGGCCATCTTAGAACGGTCAGAAGTATGAGTGAAGTCAATGGTATAACCTGGGTGAAGATATGATGTGAGGAAACAAAGTAGAAGGAAAGCTATAGAGGATCAAAGAAGTCAATAGACAACTAGACAGCAAGTAAGACAACACATCATTAAAGGAAAAACTATATTCGATTCTGTCGTGAGGCCTTTAGGCTGGCAAGCATCAAGTCTCTTGATCCAAACTGCTTCTCTCTGGAGGAGTCTTTTTCTGTTGTCAATGCCTGATCTCAGCGGTACAATCTCTAAAACAAGGAACCTCAATTGACTCACATTGTGATGGTGTGTGGTAAAGTGAGCCGCCAGTGGTGCTTTAGTGGTCTTGTTCCTGATTGTGCTCTTATGTTCCGTCAGACGTGTTTTGCTTTTTCTTTCTGTTTTACCTACGTAAGGTAGTCCACAGGGACATTTGAGTAAGTACACAACAATCTTCGAATCACAGGTAGCGTTGGTTGATAGTTTAATAGCTTTTCCTGATGATGGGTGATTGAACGTATTGCCTGTAATGATGTTGTGGCAATGACTGCAATTTAAACACGGTTTGGTACCTGTAAAAAGAATGGAAGAATCTGTAGGTTCAGTCTCCAAAATGTTCTTGATGTTTTTAGCTCTTTGGTAAGCGAATAATGGTTCATAGCGAATCATGTCCCAATTTTTTAGAATGATATTCTTTAAGGCGGTACTTCTTGTGGAGTATTTAGACACAAAAACAGATCTCTGTTCGTCCATAGGTTTCGTGTGGGGAGCCAACAGTTCCAAACGAGTTTTGGTTGCAGCACAAAATTTGGCTGTCTGTAGTGTAGATTCTGGATATTTCCGGTCCCTATATCATTGGAGTATCTTTTGTTCAGATAGAGTATAGGCTTCTGGTTCAGAACATATTCTGTTAGCCCTTAACAGCTGGGAATATGGTAAATGAAACTTAAGCGAGGTGGGATGACAGCTGGTGAAGAACAGCGCGTTGTTTCTGTCAGTTGCTTTGGTAAATAGGTCTGTTGTTAGTTTGTTGTCGTGTAAAGTAACTTGAACATCCAGGAATGGTAGACTGCGGGAACTGATGGTGTGGGTGAATTCAATGTGATCATCTAGACCATTAATATATTTCAAAAATTCTGTGATTTCATCAGGTTGTCCGATCCAGATTAGAAAAATGTCGTCAATATATCTCCACAGGGTAAAAATATTGTTTGACCATTTGTGATTACTCAAAATGTGGTCCAATTCCATGCGGTGCATAAAGAGGTTTGCGTAGCTGGGAGCTGCACAATTCCCCATTGATGTACCAACGAGTTGTAGGTAATAATCATTGTTCCAAGAAAAATAACTGTGATATAATGTGAACTGTATGAGTTAAAGAATCAGAACTTTCAGATCATCATCGATGGGATGGTTGAGTAGGAATGATTCAATAGCTTCAATGCCCCTGTTATGTGGAATTGATGTATATAGGGCGCATACATCGATTGTCACCAAAGTGTAAAGCATGTTCGGCTCAAGAATGATTTGTTGAAGACGGTTCAAAAAGTCAGTGGTGTCACGTACATAAGTTGACATAGATTTGACAATGTCTTGAAGGTATAAGTCAATGAATTTCCCTGTAGGTTCATGGATGGAGTTCTTTGTTGAAACAATGGGACGAAAAAGTGGATGGTTTAGATTTTTGTGAATTTTAGGGAGCATATGTATGCTAGGACATTTAGGATGAGGTTGTGTCAGATATTTATGATCTTTGTCTGTGATGGTGCCCATCTTAAGTGCTTTCTCCAAGATGATTTTGAGTATATTAGAAAAGGCTTCAGTGGGATCATTTGGGAGTTTCATATATAGATCAGTGTCGAGGACATGATCAGTAACACTCTTGTGGTAGAAATCACTGTCCATCACTACAAGCGCGCCCCCTTTATCAGCTTTACAGCAGATATTGTTAGGATTGTTAACAATTTGGTCCAATGCTCTAGATTCCCTGAGGTTGAAGTTGTTACGTTTAGGGTTGGGTTTTTTGAAACAATCTTTAATGGAATTCAATGTTATTGTTTCATATGAATCAAATATTTTGTGGCTTACTGGTGCCACGAATGTGCTTTTGCTTCTTAGCTCCCTACAAGCGGGTTCCACTGAAATGGTGGTAGGTGTGCAAACGTTGGTAAAAAAATGGCGAAGTTTCAAAGTACGCATGAACTTGTCATTTACCTTTTTGAACTTTTCAACCAGGAGTGCCGTCATCCCCCTTCATTTCTTTGATAGGTGTGCATGCACACATGTGCATGCACATCGGAATCGGTATTTTACCATCAAATTGGATTTGATGGTAAAATACCGATTCGGTAAGGCTCCTGGGCCTCTGAAGAGTCCCACCTACATCTGGGTGGCTCAGATTCGGTAAATTTACCGATTTTTTATTTTACCGAATCTGTAAAATTACCGATTCGGTAATTTTACCGATTCGGTAAAATAATGCCCCCTACATACCTATCACCTATTTACCGATCGGTAACGGTCGAAAATACAGATTTTCGTCCGTTACCGACTGACCTACATCTGGCCCATAGTAGGGTGATGAAAAACTATAATATGGAACATTCAATGGATCTGTTACCTATTAAACCTAACAGACAGGTCAACCCTACCTTTAAAGGAAGAGGATATTGTTCCTATATTGATTTTGTAATTGTATCCCACCTGCTAAAACAGCGAATTTTGGGGTTTAATATTGACTGTCGTGGTTTCAGTGACTATAATCCTCTAACAGTGACAGTGGCAGTGTCTTGGTTTAGTAGAGAAATAAGGAGGGGAATAGGAGGTGTCAGGGAGACAGTCACGGATCAGGGGCATCGCCTAAAATGGTCTAAACATGACGGAGATAGTTTTTATAAATCACTTTAGGAAGAGGGGAAACAGCACCTAGAGGTGTGCTTAAACCTAGAGATTAATGGGTCCCCGTTGGTTGAGGAATTTGAAGATATAGGGCGGCTAGTAGATAGCCTAATGTACACGACAGGGAGAGGAAAAATAACGACTAAACCTAAATGGTTTGCCAGAGGGTGTTCCCTAGCCCAAAAGAATCTAAAAACAGCTCTCAAACACAAGCCCAGAGACGGTTCAAGGGTCACACACTGCAGACTACTCTATAAACAGGCAGTAAGGCGCCAGAAGAAAATGCTCCTAACTCAAACGTGGGAAGACTTAAGAGGGGCAGAAGAAAGAAGAGATCTTTCCACTTTTTGGTCGATAATCAACAGACCCTGTTTCCAAGACGGAAATAGCCCTCAGATAGCATCCAATGTGCTCCCAGAACAGTGGGTGGAACATTTTAGTGGTCTGTATAGCAGAGGGACCCCATGACTGGGGAGTATGAGGCAAACAAGGAGAGTGGGACAGAGGTGCCAGTATTCTCATTAAAAGAGATTGTGGGAGGCATCAAGGGTCTCACTCGAAATAAAGTCCCAGGTCCGGACGGGATTCCGCTGGACCTCTTTCTAAGTAATGCGGAACTGTGGCGACCAGTGTTAACTAGAGTGATAAACACGGCCACAGTCTCTGGCCTACCCCGCTCATGGTCAACGGCCACAAAAGCGCCTATTTATAAAAAGGGCAGTAGGGATAGGCCTCAGTGCTATCGTCCTATTTCTTTGATAGATGTAACAGCTAAAGTAATGGGAAGGGTTATCCTGAACGGTCTTATGAGCTGGGAAGAAGAGCACCACATTCTCACAGACGTCCAGTACGGTTTCCAGGCAGGCAGATCCAAATTTATATTTATTGCTCACGAAATACACAGTAGCTAACAAGGAAAAGTTATACTTAGCATTTATGGATCTGGCAGCAGCCTTTGATTGTGTGAATAGGGAGAAGCTGTGGGCCATAATGTTCAATTTAGGGGTTGATGTTGGCCTCATTAATATCCTGAGAGCCCTTCATCAGAACACATCTGCAAAAGTGAGGTACAATTTGGAGGGGGGCACACTGAGTCTTTTAAGTGTACCAGTGGGGTCAGGCAAGGATGCATCTTGCCCCCTTCCTGTTCTCTATATACATTAATGGCCTAGAACAATTTTAAACTAAATTAAAAGTGGACTCACCAAGAATAGGATGCAGATTAATCCCTGTCTTGCTCTACGCAGACGACGCGGTCCTGCTGGCTCGCACCCCATTGGGACTGCAGCGTCTGATAGACGGGTTTGTAGAGTTTATGAACAGTTTAGATTTATCTTCTAACCTGACTAAATCATATGTCATGGAGGTGGGCCCAAAAAATTTGGGGAAAAATTTTAATTACAAAATAGACTCAGCGAGCTTGGCTAAGGTACAGACGTTTTTATACTTGGGCATTTTATTTGACAGGGGTTTAAGTTTTAAATCATTGATCAAGGAACGCTGTAACAAGTTAGTATCAAGCTCAGGGGCTATAATGAACTTTGGTCGTAGACTGGGGCGATGGTCCCCGGAGCAGATGCTGACTTTGTACAAATCGATCTGTTGTGCCAAAGTAGCATATGGGGCAGTACTGTGGGGGATGGCGGAAGCATCTAAACTACAAATAGAGGAAAATAAATACCTGAGAAGTCTCCTCAAAGCCGCCCAGTGTGTATCCTCCCAAACTGTACATGAAGAACTGGGATGTGAGTACCTGGAGGACAGGGTGAGGAGCAGGCCCCTTGCCGCTTGGTTAAAGATCTGGGTCAACCAAGAAGCCAGTCTGACTCAACAGATAATCCTTGACTGCATGGGGAGGGAGAAAGGAATGTCTATCCCTTGGCTCAAATATGTGAAAGATGGCCTAGAGAGTATCAGGTGTGTAGATCTTTTTTTAACACCATCATGTATTACGAAACAGGACCAATCTAGAGTAAAGGAGATGCTCTCTAATTATAAAGCGACAGCATGTGACGTGGAAGCTAGAAACAAACAGTCAGTCCAGGCACATGCTGTAGTGAGGTCCTGTAGTGGTTTGGAGCCCTACCTCGCCCTTGTACATAATCCCCAGGACAGATTTTTATTTACACGTTTTAGGCTCAGCCTTTTTCATCATTTACTAGCCGAGCCGGCGGGTTTTACTAATTCAGTTGAGTCAAAGGGTCCCTGCGGCTGCGATCAGTGATCTCCACAAGACACCCTTCATTTTGTACTATTATGCCCATTTTATTTAATGCCCAGGCGTCGCTTTTTAATATGTTTGTTCAAAAAAGACAATCTTAGACTTGTGAAAGAAGCTCTTTTTAAATTGGCCAGAAATCCCCTGACTGTATTCTGTGTGATTAATTTTTTAAGAACTTCAGTTAAAATAAGGGCCACCAAAGGAATTGGCGGAGCAACATCACAATAATCCTGATTGCAGGGTGGAGAGGAAAATGTTGTTCTTATATATGATCTGTGAAATTGGTGGCACTGTATTATAGTGGATGCTTCTTTTTAACTAAAAATGTTTGTATTATTTTCTATATTGTCCTTTTATGGTGGTAATGAAATGCTGAATAAAGAATATGACTGACGGACTGACTGACTCTGTTTTAAATAGTTCATTTCTTCTTTATGATGTGGTCTTTGTTTCCTCCATCTTTGGGTTGTGGACTATTTATTATTGCTGTTTTTTTATGTTTGTAGTTTAATGCATTGGTTTTGTTATTTCAATAGGGAAGAGATACGTAGTATTCTTGCATGATGTTTTATTCCCTATGTTTTTCTGTCGTAGCCGCTCAGCCTGTGTGTATGTCTGCTGTATGGAATGAGAGTGAATGGACCTTGAGTTGAATTCCTGGGTGACTAGATGAGGAGTGACAGTTGGTGGATGGGGCTGAGCAGCTAGCAGGCTGCTCCTGGTGGGGCTGCTGTTTATGATGGCTTACCTGTTGATAGGGACTTACTGTTGTTATCTGTGAATACACCTACTTGGATTGCAACTACCAGCGTGTTTCTGCATTACTACAGTCATGTAGGAACATTTTTTGGCGTTCATTTTGCAGTGCCCATTTTCTTAAGATCAGCGGGGCAGACCCAGACAACATGGAGTAATCCCAGCTTCCTCCTTAACCAAATTGAGTGATCTCAGGCAAATATTTTATTTTACTGAAGCTCCTTTTTCTTCACTATCACATATGAATATACCCTCAAATACATATGTTCCGTTATACCAGCTGCACAAAAACCTATTGTGTTTGATTTGAAGGGCTGTAACCTTGTTATCTAGAACAATCTGGTTAACAGACAGGATTCACATGACAACTATCTAGCCTCTTAGTTCACTTTTAATGGCAATGTCACAAGAGTGGGGCAGGGGCGTGAGTGTTTCTCAGTTCTTGCTTCACAACTATCCCTTTCAATAAGTACTTCTCAGAGCAGTGCTATAATGTGATGTATTCATGTCAAGGCTTCACATGTTAAAGAAGTACACTTTTTTAATTTTGAAGAGACTTTATCATATTTTACGTAATGATTGTTGTATGATTTGCATGGTAAGCATTTTCAGGGCTCAGCTCGTGCAAGGGCTCTAAGAGTCAAACCAGACATTTGGCTCAACCTGCCCTGTTAATTTGTTGGCTCGTCCACCTTTAAACATAATGTAGAAAGCAAAGTTGCTGCACTGCACTGCAAGAAAAGGGCCATACCTACAAAGATATGGCACTGTTTTCCGTTCTCCATGCACTGGTGCACTTTAGGATGAGATGTGCCAACACACACACACACACGCACACACACACACACACACGCACACACACACACACACACACACACACACACACACACACACACCCATACACGCACACACACACACACACACCCTTGCACTGGCAAAAATAAATTTTGTACAAAAAGGGTACCATTCCAGTACAAAATACTAGTCAAGTCAAGTCAAGTCAGAAATTTGTATAGCGCGCTACATACCCAGAGGGTCTCAAGGCGCTTGAGGAGGGGAAGGGAGTTACTTGTCGAATATCCAGGTTTTAAGTTGCTTTCTGAATGCTAGGTGGCTTTGTGTGAGACGTAGGTGGGTGGGGAGTGAGTTCCAGGTTTTAGCTGCGAGGTAGGAGAAGGATCTACCTCCCATGGTGGTTTTATTGATGCGGGGAATGGTAGCAAGGGCTTGGTTGGAAGATCGAAGCTGGCGAGGGGGGGTGTAGAAGGAAAGTCGTGTGTTGAGGCATTCGGGTCCAAGTTCGTAGAGTGCTTTGTGGGCGTGGGTTAGGAGTCGGAAAGTAATCCTCTCATTGACGGGGAGCCAGTGGAGGTTTTTCAGGTGGCTAGAGATATGGTCTTTGCGTGGGATGTCAAGTATGTCAATACTATGTTTGGACATAGCTTAACAATTTTCCACTTTGTTGTACAGTACCCAATGCATGCAAACTGGGGAAATAAAAACATTCTCCAGTCAAAGCTAGCATCAAAGATGTGCTATATTTAGTCTCAAGTCCAGTGTACAAATGTTAGTAGTTAGAGCTATGTGTTAAAAACCATGGGTGGCTGGATGGGAATGCTGATGTACCACCCATGGTGCGGACCCTTGATGGGAAGCAGTGCTGGCTGAGTTACTTTAGGGTTACTTTACAATGCAAAGAAAGCTTTGCACTAGAAAGTAAATCCCAATTCCACTGTTTGCATTGGTTTTTGTCACTTTTGTGACACAAACCCAGAGCAAATTGATAGTAAATCTGCCCCTACATGTTTAAGACAAAAAAATATACTTCTTTAGAATTACACAATCAGACTGTACTGGAGCAAACCGTTTATAAGAAGTTTCCATTAGAATGATGCACTTCAGAACATTTCTGATAACACCCTTACATTACCTCTCAAAAAGAATAAACGTTTGTCAGCATGAAGCCTCAAATGACTCAACAATTAAAGCTGTACACTGATTCCTAAGCAGCCTATATATTTGCTGATTAACCAACTTCTCATATTTTCATTTTGTTTAGGTAGTAGACATCTTGGTGAAAAGGTGTGTTTCTTCTTCTGGTGTCTGCCTCTCCCTTTGCTTAACAGATCAGGAACCCCCTCCCTCCTTTCCTTTCAGCCTTAGGCACTTGAAGGCGGTATCTATTCTGGAATGCTTGTTTTAAAATTGTGTGTTTTAAACTGTTATTGTAAAAAAAGAGAAACATTGGGAATTTCATTTCCAATAGATGCTGCCCTCTGAGGTCATCCAAGCACCTTAGCTGATAGAGGACCACCCATGGTTCATTGCTTCTCATTTCTCATAGTGTTGCACTCACTTTACCTACTCAGCCGATCTGCAAGGGATCCATGAAAGGCATGGCCCTGACAGTGAACTGTACAGAGCAAAATTCCCATGTGCAAATCTGTTCTGCGTAATTCTAAAAGATCCAATGATCCTACACCCAGATTTAATGGGTGTGGGAATAACAAACGTGATTTTACCAACCAGAAAATACAGCAAGTAAAATCTCTGTGGGTAAAGACTGCATTTTAGACAGGACTCTTTCCATGACCCCATTCTCAAACACAGGGGGAAATGACATGCTCCTCTTCACAGCCAATATCCGCCACATCTTGTTTCACTCTCCTCACCCTCTGCCTTCATTCAGCTTTGAAACAACCCACTGCCAACTTTTACCACATGGTAAATGCGTGCTTTAGGCCTCATGGAAACAGGAATACCATGCATCATACTGATAGGTAAAACTGGGTCTGCACAGTAATTCCCCATTCCGTGGGGTTTAACTAGTAATTTTACAGCATGGGTGAGTTGTTACCACACAGCGCTGTAATTGTTGATGCAGAGCTTGCACCCCCGGTACTATGCAACTTGCAATTGGGCCTGGACATAAATTAACAGGTACAAAAGACCTAGTTATCACATACCACTGCATCTACAAATACACAGGAGGTTAATTCACCACACTTTACATTCAACAACTGTTGGAAAATGCAAGATTCCATTAGAATGTAATATAGAGGATATTGAATAAAAAACTACTTTTTATTCCATGCCACTGAAAGCTTGTGTGGTTAATGCTACACTAATTATTAGATTGAACTATGGCAATGCTTGCTATGTTGCTGCACATTAATGCACTACACTGATGTTTGTGTAAATAAAATTACTGACCAATGGAGAAATACATCGGTAAATCTGTCACAACACATTTGTAGTGGTGGTGACACACTTAGCAGTCACCAATACTGTACTTCCAAATGCTAAAATGGCAGATGCCACACCTTGCATGATGGACATTCAGAACCTGCCTCCATCGGCGGAAGTCGACAGCGCGGTGAACGGTTTCATCCACGGAGGACATAGCCACATACTAACGTTGGTGATTGTGATGGTTGAGGCCACATAGCTGTGAACGTCTACGCTGATGACCACGTACATGTAAGCCGTGGTTTGAAAAAATGACTCACTTGCCTCCTGACACTGCTGCTATCAAGACCTCTTCCACTTTAGCTGTTGTTTGCCGCCTCTGAGAGCAATCATGCCAGGCCAGGCAGGTGAGAGGGTCCCTGCCTTCTCTACAGAGGAGCTGGAGAAACTTTTTGAAGAGGTCCTTCCCTTGTACAGCTAACACTTTGCCTGACAAGAAGAGCAGGTAACTATCTCATATATATATATATATATATATATATATATATATATATATATATATATATATATATATATATATATATATATATATATATATATATATATATATATATATATATATATATATTCACTGAAAAAAACATAGGTTATAGACCATATATAGTTAGGGATTAGCATTTACAAAACCAAGAAAATTCATTGAAAAAACCATTGGTTATAGACCATATATAGTTAGGAATTAGCATTTTCAAAACCTTAATTTACTCGCACAAAACCATAGAAATTCGAATATATAATTAGTTGCAATAACTATATATCGCGCACCCGCAATCCACTGCTGATGATGTCACATATTACATCATTCATGACATGGTCAGTGACATCACTGATGACATCACTGATGACATCACTGATGACAACATCCAGTGACTGTATGTTTCTGTAAAGTTAAAATATGTCTTACATATTGAAGAATGACTGGATGTATAAGTGTCTGGATGAAGGATTTAATAGGTGCATGACTGACTGAATGAGTGAGTGATTAAATGTGTCTCACTGAGTGCATGGGTTAGTGACTAAACTGTCTTAATTTGTGCATAATTATATCTGTTGTTCTGTAAACTGCTGCATGTGTTGATCAGTAGCTATATGAGTAAGTATATGGGTTATTGATTGGTTGCACAAGTATTTGTATGGGAGACTGAGTGTGTGTGTGGGTGGCTGGGAGGAGTATGACTCTGTGCATAGATGTGTGAGCAGTTGATTCACTAGATGTATGGGTTCAAAAGTGCATGTTGAAACAGCTGTATGGGCGGTTGACTGTGTGCATGAGTGTATTGGTGAGTGAATGGATATCTCAGTGCTACATGTCAAAGTAAGTACATATGTAAAACACAGTACATGTGAGAGTTGACATATATAAATAACTGTGTATTAGAGCCAGTGAATGTGTGAGTGGCTGTATGGATAATTGTAAACTTGTATCAGGGATTGTATAAGAGAGTAAATATGTGTTAGTATATGTTTGAATAAGTAAGGTGTGTATAACTGTATAGTTGAGGAAATGGAGGTGTGATTGATTCTTTGCATGACTGACTAGGTGTGTGAGTAACTCCATGGATCAGTGACAGTCTGTGAGTGTCTGTTTACACTGAGTGTATCTAAGGTTATATTAGAGTCTGAAGAGGTTCATCGTATTATCACGTGAATGATGTCATCAGTGATGTGATCAGTAATGGCAAATGAGATTTCATCAGTGATGTCATCAGTGATGTCATTTGAGATGTCATCAGTGATGTCATCAGTGATATCACCAGTGATGTCATTTGAGATGTCATCAGTGATGTCATTTGAGATGTCATCAGTGATGTCATCGGTGATGTCACTGACCATGTCATGAATGATGTAATATGTGACATCATCAGCAGTGGATTGCGGGTGCGCGATATATAGTTATTGCAACTAACTATATATTCGAATTTCTATGGTTTTGTGCGAGTAAATTAAGGTTTTGAAAATGCTAATTCCTAACTATATATGGTCTATAACCAATGGTTTTTTCAATTAATTTTCTTGGTTTTGTAAATGCTAATCCCTAACTATATATGGTCTATAACCTATGTTTTTTTTAGTGAATTTCATTGGTTTTTTGAAAGCTAATATCTATAGCTGTAACATATATTTGTATTCTAATTCACAAATATATTTTATATATATTTGTATTATATTTTTTTAATTCAATTTATATTATAGTTTAAATTATTTTTTCTTGTTTTGAAATACCGAATATTACCGAATTTTACCGATTCGGTATTTCAAAATCGGTAAATGGGATGTAGGTACCAACATCTGATTTATTACCGATTCCTTAAAATTCGGTATTTACCGATTCGGTAAATACCGAATCGGTATTTGCTATTGAATCCTATGGGCCTTGAAGCCCATAGGATTCAATTCAAATACCGATTCGGTATTTACCGAATCGGTAAATACCGAATTTGTCAAGGGTGCATGGGGTATCACTTTGACACCATCTAGCACCCCCAAAACGGGCATGTGTGCCATGTGGCACACAGACATGCCCTAAGGACACGTCTGTCTGTCACATGGCACATGTGTACATGCACAGATGTGCATGTACACAGGAATCGGTATTTTACCATGGATTTGTATTCCATGGTAAAATACCAATTCTGAAAGCCATGTGCCAATGGAAAATTGGCTACCCACATTTCAATCTTGCATTTTCGGTAAAATTACCAAATCTGTAAAATTACCGAATCGGTAAAATTACCGAATCGGTAAAATTACCGAAAACGCAACATTTAAGGGCCCCTACATGTCAATGGCCATTTACCGGTCGGTAACGGCCGAATTCGGCCGATACCGATCGGTAAATGGCTATTTTCGGCCACCTACATCTGGCCCCTACATTCATGGGGAACAGACTTAAAATGCCCTAATACACATGAAAACGTTTTTTTAAGGAACTTGCACCTTTTTTTCAATAACTTTTAACATGGCTATGTAACTCAAACAATCAAAATGAAAATTTGCCAGGCACACATGGGGGCGTATTTACAAGGGCCTTACACTACGAGGAAAGTGACTTCAAATGACCAGACACACATGGGGACGTATTTACAAGGCCCTTGAACCCGGGGGAAGTGACTTGAAATTGCTAAGCACACATAGGAAAGTATCTACAATGCCCGTGCAACACTTATGCATCATTTTTTACATGTACACCGTAACATTAACAACACAATTACATCATATACCTGTTCCGCAAAAGCGACGCATTGCAGGAGTCACATCATTTTACCATCAAAAACAATTTCACCGATTCTGTAAATGTAGATTTACCTACATGTGACCCTGGATTTAGGCGCCTACATACCTTTTCGCCATTTACAGGTCGGAAACGACCGAAATCGGCCGTAACCGGTCGGTAAATGGCCTAAACGACCACCTACATCGGGCCCTAAGTGTGCATGCATTTGATTTCAAACAAAGTTTTAAAACCTTTTATGTAAAACAATAATACACCTACATTCATGTAAGGGCAGGTCTGCCTTTCACATGACATACGTGTGCATGCACAAATGTGCATGCACACCGGAATCGGTATTTTACCATGAAATTTGATTTCATGCTAAAATACCGATTCGTTAAGTCATTTGAGACTCAGAAGACTCCCACCTACATAGCAAATTTACAGAATCGGTAAAATTACCGATTCGGTATTTTACTGAACCAATAATTTTTCCGATTCCGTAAATGAAGAATGCAAAATCGCCTTTGAAAGCAGAATGAAACACTTGACGCAAAACATCATTTTAAATACACAGCTGACTTTCTTATTTACGCAAAAAAGCATACTACTCTTTAACTAAAATATATAAACGATAACTCACCTTTACAAATTCTTTTTGAAATTGAAAACAGTCTCAGAAACACACCAATTATTCTGTACCAGAATTAAAGGTATGCACTCCAGAGGCTGGAACCAACAAAGGCACCGAAACGCTGATATTCAACACACATATCTCTCATGTCAGCCAATAAAAACTCTTCCCTCACTTTTTTCAAATCAACACCCTTCCCCCCTCTGCCCTTTCTACCTCTTTTCCATAGCAACTACCGCCTGCCTGACCTGTCATGGCCACAAGTTCACACAAGAATGTTTCAAATGAACTCTGAACTCTCAGTACACCTGCTAATCCACTGCAATCTTTCATAACAACATTTTTAAATAACCATTCAAAATACATCTTTCAAAGAACACATCCATGCACCCTAACTTTCTGTTTTCAGCAATGAAAATACACCAATCACTGCTAATGAATCATTTGCACTTAAACTCCACAGTTTTTTACATTACAAACATCACTATTTCAACTGCCATTTCATTCCCACACTTCATCTGACTGCAGCAAAAACTCCTCTAGCCATGTTTTCAGTCTGGATTCTGGGACATAGCTACATCCACTGGGCTCACAGGTATGCTGATAACAGAAATTTACACAACCTCAATTTACAAAATGTGGAAATCAAATGGATTGGTCGAAGAGGATTGAAATGTCACCAATTGATACCATTGGTGAAAAACTTTTTACATTTGCCAACCCCTGACCTCATAATAGTGCACCGTGGAGGAAACGATTTGGGCACTTTGACTGGGGTAGGTCTGGAAATGCTTTTAAAGGACACCTTTGAGCAATTGATGACACTTTTTCCTCAAACTGCCTTGGTATATTCTAATATATGCCAAAGACAAAAATGGAGGTGGTCCAATCAATTTTGTCCACAAATTGAGAAATCGAGGAAGCATGTAAATAAGTCTGTTTCAGCTTACATGAGGGACCATGGAATGGGCTGCATCTACAACAATAACTTGCGTTACTACATGCAAGATATCTACAGAGGAGATGGCGTGCATGTCTCAGATGAGGGAAACAGAGTTTTCATACTAAATTTAAGAATGTGTATTGGTTCCTACTTCTAAGTTTCTAGAACATACACAGAACCCAAAAGCTCTTTTCAGAGCTACCTTAACTTAGTGTATTCTTTTGAAAGTTCGAATGTACCTTTTTTTTCACTTATTTTCACCTATATTCACTTCCCGGTACGCTACCCAGTTCGCGTACCTGCAGCTAAGAACGCGAAAAAAAACATTTTTTTTATCGACATATATGAGCCTCCTCAGCCACCCTCTGAAAACTTAGGGAAACAGCATACGTCTAAAGTACCCCAATCTACCCATTCTGAACATTATTTACCCTCCATCTTGTATCTCAATTCTACCGAAACACAAAATGGAGGACTCCCGTAACACTGCAAGTTAGCGTACCGGGAAACGCACTGACAAGCACTCGTTTAAAAAAGGTGGGAAAGTAATTTACAGAAAAACCACTGGAGACACTTTCACCAATTAAACAGTAGCTCATACTACATACCAATCCCTACCATTTTCACAAATTTAGTTGGAATACCATTTAGCCATTTAGCATGTAGAACTCTCTAAAATCCCTGAGGTAAATTACTTCACAAAACATATCGAAAGTGTTGGAAATGACAACCAATTAAAATATTACTTTCAATTTCTACTATTATATCATGACATTTGATTAGTTATGTACCTGAATATATATAAACAAAGAGAGAGAAACACAGCTATTTTGACTACTACTTCGTGAAGTGCAGAACAACAAAAAATCAACTGATAACTTCAAGTTATATTTAAAAGGTAAGATATTATTTTTAAAACTGAAGTATGTTCTGTACTGAAAGCTAATTAGAAAAACATTTTCAGACAGTTTTATTCTTTCACTCTGTAATACTTATAGAATAAAATAGACTTCTCTGTTTTAGTTATGGCAGGGCCAGTCCAAGGATTTGCGAGGCCCTGAGCTAAAAGGGAACGTGCGCAAGGCCCCCTCCAAATTACATAACTGGCCACTTACAAGGAGAACATGCACAGACACTGTGGGGGCCCCATTGTCCATCATTTTGACGCCCCCACAGTTTTAACTTTTAATCCAAACGCATTTCTCACACCTTCATAGGTGTGAGAATTGATTGTGGTCTAAAAGTTAAAACTGAGGGTGCGCCAAAATGCTGGACAATGGGCCCCCCACAGTGTCTGTGAATGGTCTCCTTGCAATTGAAGGAGCGTCTCCTTCTTCCTCCCCTATACCTCCTGACGTCATCCATGAGAGGCCCAACGAGGGGCCCCCGCCAATGGACCTTAATTGCAGGCGACACCTTTCTTTGTGATAGATCTCCAGGAAAACAAAAGGACACATCACCAGTGCGTGGCCCCATGCTGGTGGGCTGAGTGCGAGGCCCTGAGCGGCAGCCCACGCTGCCCATGCCTAGCGCCGGCCCTGAGTTAAGGATAGAGTTAGACTTCTCTAGTATAATTCAGAATTGACTAAGAGTTTATTTGATAATTTTCTTCATATTTCTACTTCCAATTTGATACCATACACTGCCCAAAGAAAATAACACTGTTTAAATAACCAAACTGCCTGTCTGTACTGAAACCCAACAGTGCCCTTTCTGTACTGATATATTTTTTAAAAATTCATTTTTCAGAATTCAAAATGGAAGGACAAGAAAACAACTTGAAAACTGAAACAGAAAGAAAAATGGAGACAGAAGTTGACAAGGATTTCTACGACGACACAATAAACAATGAACTTGTGCAATGTGTAGATGCAGTAGATTTTTCTACTGAAAAATGTAGAAAAAAATGATCACGATTTTTTAGATTTTCTTTTAAATTTTGAAAAACAATCTGAAAAATAAATTTTAATTTCTTAATTCAAAAAATGTTTGACACATTATTTATTTTTATATGTATATTGAAAACTAGTAGCAAATTGATTATAACGTGAAGTCAGACTTTAAATATACTGTGCAACTTTTTGGTGTTACATACTAACTTTGTTCATAGTTACTTCCTTTCTCCCACTATATTATCTCCAATGTGTATTTAACATCTCTTTATCATCTCCTGCCTCCATGTTGTTTCGGCTTTCCAGACAGACTATGGTATGAATTCCATATACCACAATAACTTCTTTAACAACAAGCAAGATATCTACAAAGGAGACGGCGATTATTAAATTATAGACTCTACATTGATACCTACATGTAGCTACGTAAATAAAAATGAACAAAAAAAACAACAAAACGAACAATCAATAAACATACAATAAGTTAAAAGTCAATCATTCTTGTTTCCTTATAGTACGCTCCCCAGACCGCTTTCCGGTACGCGAACCGGGCGCACCCCACGAAAAAAAACAAATTTTTTTTTGGGGCCCCGCGGGGCACTTTCATATCCCCCTCATCAATCCTAGGGGGTCAGAAGGGGTCTACCTTGCCCCCTTTCCTTCATTTCCCCCTTCGTTTTGGCCTCCTCTTGTCTCTCGATCCTAACGAGAGACAAGATGGCGGCCGCTACGGACTGTTTAGAATGTTGACAGACACCGAAGAGCCAATCAGCTTCGCTTCGCAAAGCTCCGTTACACGAAAAGTACGCGATCTGGAGCGCTATCTAGGACGCTGTCACAGATATATCTGTTTTTTTAAACGTTAATTTCTCGAAATCCACTGGAGCACATATATTGAGACCCAGCAAAGGCATATCGGGCTAACAGTCCCTACAATTTTGCCAAGTTTCGTGCAAATCCATTCAGCCGTTCGAGCTAAAAGTGAGGCCAAAGGCCCTATGGAAAAATGAATGGGAAAAACGCGTTTTGGGACCCCCCTTTTTTCTCAGCCCCCCCTTGACGGAACCCCCCCAAATTTTCAGGGGCTGCTCAGAAACAAAATGTGCCATTTTCCCGATAATTTCAGCAGATTCCGTCCACAAACGCCAAAGTTATTAGACATAGAATTTTCAAAAGTTCCATAGAGAAAAAATCCTAACTTTATATACCTACCGGCGACCGCCAGTAGGTAATATATATATATATATATATATATATATATATATATATATATATATATATATATATATATATATATATATATATATATATATATATATATATATATATATATATATATCTTACTCTGTTAAACTCCATCCTTCCTATTCCCACAGGTAAAATGGGCCTCTGAGTCCCAAAGTGAATTCTGATTTCTGTTGTAATATTTTGTGGTCCCCACACATGACAATCATGTAATGGATTGGGGAGCACTGTACCTTGTGTACTTAACATCACCATTATGATGTGTGATAACCCCTTAAACCTACTTGTGTCACATGCACAAATCTATGCATGTACATCTTTCATGGTACCTACGATATATTTGCTAATCAGATCATGGTAAATGTGCAAAGAAATGTATAGGCTTTACAGCGTGAGCTGTGTATGTATAATGTAAGCAGCAGTTAAGGATGATGTTAGCTATGTATAAAGTCCAGCACATCGCTCAGCTGACATCAGAGCTTGCAAAACTGTTGTCTGGGAGGTAGCTATTCCTCACAGACCCCTTCTGAGTGCCCCACAACCTTGAGGTCACGTGTTGGATGGCCACAAGATGTACATTTATGTATTGAAGTGATGGAAATATGATGTTCAAGTGGGATCAGCATGCTCAGCCTGCCATGACCCAGGCTAGGGCAAAGTTACTGTGGCAATACAACTTATGCACAGAGTAATCTTCCTGCAGACCTGCTCATCCTCGGATGTTCCCAAAATGAGTTTTGTGAACCAAATTTTGCCCTGATTGCTTTTACATTGACATTTGGAATGGTGACTTAAGTAACCCCTGGACCTGATACTTCTTTCCATCGGCCCGCATTTTCAATGCGTGACATTTACTAGTGACAGGCCCCTTACTCTCACAGGTCTGTTGTCACTTTTCTATAAGTCATGCATGCACTGTACGGGCTTATTGCACATGTGACACATTAACAGTGCAGATAATTAGTTACTTCTGAATTGATTTTGATATGTGAATCTCCAGCTATGTTGCATTCAACCAATCAAACAAGATATACAACGGTATGTTGTGTGTCATCCCTGTAACAGACTCCGTAGTATCCAAGAGATATCAATCTTATTCAACAAAAAATGAATTCATGGAAGGTTGGAAGAAATACAGAGCAAAAAAGGTTATATTTCAAATTAATTCTTTACTTGAAAAATTTTTGGGGAGATGTATATAAACAAATCAATTGGAGCAAAAGAGTCATGAACAAAGATAGACAATGTTTTCTCTATAGTTCATAACATTATGCATCAACTCCTGCTAAATCAAACAAACAACCCAAATTATACAATAAAAAGTGATTGTAGGTTGGTGTCAGAAGACAACATTAAAGGAGATGATGACAAGATGTCGACGTTTCGGTCTTTGTTGCATTCGTCAATAAGACCATCATCAGGACGATGTTTATTCAGATGCTGCAAAAACTCCCTACATAAAACAATAAATTATATTATAAACACAATATTATTAAAATTATTTCATAACCATAAGAAACTCTGAGAATATATAGTAAATGCATTGGATTTTTTAGAAGGTATTTACCCCTTCCTGGTAATACCTCCTATATAATTAAAACCAATTTTGAGTCAATATGACTAAATTTCATTTTAGTGGGTATTTGACATACATATTTGTACCGTCAAACCACATAGAAAAGTTGTTGCTTAAAAGGCAAAACCCCTTAATTTTACTTTTTTAATGGGGTTTTGTTCAAAACAAAAATAAATTTCAGATCAATTCTCACTATCTATGTCAAATTAGACAATTAATATACAATAGTGATGTAAGCATACTTTATCTCGTACTTGAAGATGCTCGTCTAAAAAACAGAAAGAAAGGCAGAAACTCTTGGTTTACCAACTCTATTATGGGGAGTCTTGTATCTCCAACTTCATACACCAATGAACATAATTAACACAGATTGAGGGCAATTCAATGATTAAACAGTGGTCATTTGATGCGAATGTCTGTCTGAGGATGAGTGCTCATTTTGATCACAATGTCAAGAACAGAGACAGAATTTCATTCAATTTACTCTATATAGAGATGGCTATTTAAACAGAAAACTCTGGATACAGGTGAAACACAAAAATCGATACAATTCACTGTATAGAAATTCAGAACCGGCACAACTTTTAATTATACTTAAATAAATAGATATTTAAAGAGAAAGAATGAGATAATGAATTCAAAATGGTTAATGTAGTCGACTTGTCACTTTGAATATCAGTCACACTGCAACAAAAAGTGCCTCAGTTGGGGAGCTAATGGTTTGTTTATCTATACTATGAGTTGGTGATAAAGGTATTGGTGTTATGCTTTATCCAATTAAGTTAGCCAGGGGCTTGAGTATGGAATTGCACCCTGACACAATAGGACGCCCAGGGGGACTGGTTAGGTTTTTATGAATTTTAGGCAGTATATATATTGCCGGGACTGTGGGAGCTTTATTGATTAAAAAAGCTGCCTCTTTGTCACTCAACCATCCACCATTGACACCTGTTATTGATAGGTCTCGGATTTTTCTTTCTAATTGTGTCGTTGGATTACATGATAGTCTTTGATAATTCGATACTACTGAAAGTTGTTTTTCTAGTTCCAATTCATATGCTTTCTCATCCCAGAGAACTGTCCCCCGCCTTTATCGGCCGGTTTCAGGATAGTACCTGGGAGGGATTGTAGTCAGAATCATAGAGTACTTCCCTCATAATATATGCGATGGTTTATGCCTCAGATATATTCCTGTTACTCTGTACTTGAACACCACTTGTACTCAAGATTCCACATCCCTATCCAAGATGGCCTCCGTGTTATGCATAGACGATAGCTAACACTTCCGGCTCAATATTATTGTTTATCGTTAAAAATTTAATTGGATCCATAGGGTTCTGCCCCGACAATCTATGCGTGGGTCTATGCCCCTCTACAGTATCAGTATCACCAATCGCGGGGTATTCACTAAACAAATTTGGCCACAAAGAACATTCAACTTCCGGGTCACTCACTACAAATGCTCCCACCTCCGTTTCTGTCAATTTACATAGACGAACCTATGGGGATACAATTCTGCCGCCTGAGTCATTTCATAAAGTAAGTGCAGTCAGCCGTCTCTGCCAGACTTAAATGCCAGACGCCGCTCAGTAGCTCCAATTTAACTTTCTAAGTAATAGAAGATAAGTTTGCGAGCAGTAACTAACCTGTCTGTAAATGCGCGAGTAGATACCAACTCCTTTTGAAAAGACCCCTTTGAACTGAGTTTTGCTAGTTTCACTTTAACCATTGAATTGTAGATAACGCTCTGTTAAATACAGTTTGTCTAATTTCACCTCTATTTTACGTGATGTATATGTGAAGTAGTCACCGCATTTAGGCTTCAAATCCCCATAACAGCTAACTTAATTGGATAAAGCATAACACCAATACCTTTATCACCAACTAAACCCAACTCTTTTTCTAAATAAATTGCTAACTCTTCTCAGAAAGAATCGAACACTACCACGACTGGACTGTATAGCCAGCTCTCTTTGATCAACAGATGTTGTTTTGTATCTATCTGATTCTTCCTGTAAGGTAGGCATCACATCTAAAACATAAATGTGTTCAAATATTTACATTGCCCTTGAGGTTAAAAAGACCATCTCCTCCTTTTAGAATTTAAGTGTGGACCTCCTATATCAACTGACGCGGTTCCCCTATGGCTGAGATACCCGCCACCCCCTCACAACACAATCCCCAAGAATGGGAATACGGAAACGGTTCTGAACTTTTGGAAGGCGGGAGGGAGTTACCCTCCCGGCCGTATTTATTAAAATAGGAAACAAAATTAAACATTAAAATAACAGTTTCATATCATGTACAATTTCATATCCACATTACGATGTTCATTGGCTGACCTTAACACATCTCTAATACAAAGGTTCTCCTAGCCGATACTAAACATCCTGCAAATGCATTTCTCAAAATTGAAATTGTACATCCTAACATTACGGGCCAACGGCAAGGTCGTAACCGGTGTCAGATCCCTAATACCAGAACTCCCCCCTCACTTGTGAGGGGCGGTCGCACAGAGGACTGTACCTTTGTGCCTACTTCCAATTTCCCTTGTCTTTAGCGGGGGCCCCCTGTTAACTCGACGCCATCTTAGTGGTCGTCCGAGGACTCGTGTGAGGTGTCTAGAAGGTAGCGTAGACCCCCCTCCCACCCCACACAACTTACCACATCTGCCGTCGCAGATGTCCTGGCCCCGGGAAATTCCCAGGAGGGGCCCGCAGCCCCTCCTCCCCAGGGAGGGGCCTATGGCCGCCTTCCCTTTCGGCGTCCCCATCCTTAGAGGGGACCGCCTCCCCGTTTGAGGGGCCGATGGCCGCCTCCCCCCGGGCGCTCCCATCCATAATGGGTGACGCCCCACCTCTAGGGATCTTCCAATTACTGCTCACCGATCATGACCTTACCGCCCGACCAAAATAAATACGACAATCTAAGACTAAAGAGGAGAAAAGACAATTATACTTAAGCAATTCAAAGTATAAACTCTACAGAACAACACTGTTCACTCTGGTGCAATTACTTTGCCGAATAAAGATGCTGAAAAAGAAAATGATCAACTTTATTTTATACCAAATCACAACCTTTATTCAGAACAACCTGTAAGAAAAACAATACCATGTCACAAGACTTTATTCAAACATTCGCTGTCCTCAGGGGCTGGTGGGTGGGTTCAAAATTGGCTCTTCGTTCCGTCTCGAGCTCACGTGCAATGGGGAGGTGCAGCTTCAGAGCACAGGAACAAGAGGATGCTTCCTTGGCTTGTTGCTCCTTTTATCCTTCGTCGGGCGGGCGTAGACCCACCTCCAATCCGCCTCCGGGGCGTGGCTAACGGCGTCAGTGTCTAGGACAACCCTCTCTTGGGCGGGAAAAGGCGCGCCCCGGCTACGCCCCTTCGGGCATACCAGCTGAGACTCGCCTCCCGCCCAAAATTGGCTTCCCGGGGGGATCGGGGTACTCCACCATACGTTCGGGGGGACCGAGTGGTCGCCCCTTTCCATATGGCTGAGATACCCGCCACCCCCTCACAACACAATCCCCAAGAATGGGAATACGGAAACGGTTCTGAACTTTTGGAAGGCGGGAGGGAGTTACCCTCCCGGCCGTATTTATTAAAATATGAAACAAAATTAAACATTAAAATAACAGTTTCATATCATGTACAATTTCATATCCACATTACGATGTTCATTGGCTGACCTTAACACATCTCTAATACAAAGGTTCTCCTAGTCGATACTAAACATCCTGCAAATGCATTTCTCAAAATTGAAATTGTACATCCTAACATTACGGGCCAACGGCAAGGTCGTAACCGGTGTCAGATCCCTAATACCAGAACTCCCCCCTCACTTGTGAGGGGCGGTCGCACAGAGGACTGTACCTTTGTGCCTACTTCCAATTTCCCTTGTCTTTAGCGGGGGCCCACTGTTAACTCGACGCCATCTTAGTGGTCGTCCGAGGACTCGTGTGAGGTGTCTAGAAGGTAGCGTAGACCCCCCTCCCACCAAACACAACTTACCACATCTGCCGTCGCAGATGTCCTGGCCCCGGGAAATTCCCAGGAGGGGCCCGCAGCCCCTCCTCCCCAGGGAGGGGCCTATGGCCGCCTTCCCTTTCGGCGTCCCCATCCTTAGAGGGGACCGCCTCCCCGTTTGAGGGGCCAATGGCCGCCTCCCCCGGGCGCTCCCATCCATAATGGGTGACGCCCCACCTCTAGGGATCTTCCAATTACTGCTCACCGATCATGACCTTACCGCCACAAGCCGGATAGTTGACCGGCTATCCGGCCCCCCCACAAAAACTCCTACTTAAAGGTCATGGCTGCAAACTCTTTAACCAGGCTACGAGGTCTCCTATGAGTAAAGAATTCCCCACCCGGGACAAATGGACCCCATCTTCTAGATACATATCGTCCCCCCTGATACATCCATGAGGAATCGAATGCAATGTACTTGTACGGAACAGTCTACCAAGTTTGTTATTCACTTTCTTCACCGAATGATTTATAGCAGACACAGAATTAGCCCCCCGCCACACCTTCCGTGGAATCATATGGGACCATGCAATCGTGCACCCCGGAACCCTTCTCGCCAACCAACTTACTGTGGATAATATCACCTCGAGAAGTACTCGTCGACCAGTGGTCACCAGATCATTGCCCCCAAGATGCACTATGATTATAGACGGCGGTGACCTTGTCCGCCCTAACAAACCCTCCATAAAAGTTTGAAACTGGTCAATACAGAGCCCGCCCCTTCCGTAGAAGGTCACCCTGTACCCGTATTCCCCAGCCATGTGAATCGAGTCACCTGCTTTGAATACGTCTGCGGCACGCCTCACGTATGAGTGGCCCACGACCCACACCACTCTCTCCTCAGCCGGTGATCTTTGACCGCTGGTTCCCAGGTGTCGGGTCGACTGCACAGTCCGCCCCGCCTCGTAAGCTCGCGAAACTGTAAACCAAACAAAAACAAGAAGCGTGAGTGCATGACATTAGCCTCACAACATGTGCAACCGCACATACCTTTTGTAACAATTCGAGGACCAACGCCCCAACTGTTTCACTTTTTCAACACTCTGACCCCTGGCTGTAGCCTCTGTAGCAGCCCCTATCCGAAAGGAATGGGTCCCAAACTCGCACGGGTTCAAGCCCGCATCTGCGATTGCCATTGCAAGCACCCGCTGGAACTGAAACCTAGTCAGTGGGGTGGCGTCGGCGTGCCTCAGCAAGGTTCCCCCCCCATGATGCCACCCTCTGCGCAAAATACTCCTCAACGCATGCAACCAGGCACATGGGAGATCCGGGAATCCGCTGGACTACTACACTGTCCCCGATCGCTCCCTGATCGGTCTTGGACCTGGCAAATGAGACTACCATTGTCTCCCCCTTAATTTGGACGTGCTCTCGGCACAGACCTCCCCCCCGTATCCTGCTTGTTCCTTGCTACCAGTTCCCTTACCCGCATAGCCCCATGGAATGCTAATGCAAAAGCGGCCCGGAATAGCACTGTCTCTGATTGAGATGAACATGTTGCAGGGAGTACGGACAGTAACAGGGCCAACCTTTCCAGACCTATCGGGTGCCTCTCATCCACTCTGCGACCCTCAAGGCGTTGCCACCCACGCAGCGCTTTTTGTACCAGAAAAGACGCTGTGGGGTCCTGGATACCATGAGCCCGTGCAATGAAAGAAATGGCGGCCCGGTGCCTATTGGCCGTAGCCACTGATTTGCCTGCCTGATGTAATGATAACAGAAAATTCAGGACATACTCCTCTTGGCCCCAAAGCTCCCCCCTACCAGAACCCAAAAAGGACCAATAGGAACGGAACGCCCCTTCATATGCCTTCCTTGTCCTGGGTGCTAGACTCTCTCCCACGAGGTCTTGTAGTCCGGGGCACCGAGAGACCAGAGAGCTTCGGGAAATGGTGCCGCCACCGGGTCCGCTGTGGGCAGAAAACCCCAGAAGGCCTGCATACGGGAACGAGAAAGCGCATCAGCTGCCTGATTTAACACCCCTGGCACATGTCTTGCCCTAAAATGGACGTTTAGTCTCATACACAGCAGAACAATTTCCTTCAGCAATCTCAAAATCCATTTGCAGCGTGCTGCCTGACTGTTGATACACTCAACCACGGTCATATTATCAGACCAGAACACCACAGAGCGATCACGAAACCCCTCAGGCCATGTTTTTAAGGCCACCAGAATAGGGAACAGTTCGAGAAAACCAATATTACCTGTGAGCCCACTCACGTGCCACCATGACGGCCATGTTCGTGCTGACCAGTGTTTACCAAATATGGCGTCAAAGCCCACACTCCCTGCCGAGTCTGTCCACAACCCCAGCTCCTCGGAGGAAACCGCTGGTTTGTTCCACACGACACGACCGTTGAAATCCGCCATGAATGCCAACCATATGCGCATGTCCTGGCGAACCTCTGCCGAGAGCCTTGTGCGGTGATGCCCTTCTTTAAGGCCAACCATGGCTTGAGCAATAGAGCGGGAAAAAGGGCGAGCCATTGGTATCACTCTAAGGGCAAAATTCAGCTGACCCACAGTCTGCTGCAACTGATGCAAATTTACCTTCGTCTCGCTAATACATGTTTCCAGCGAGGCCTTAAATTTCATCACCTTTTCCTTGGGCAACTGGAAGCACCCCTCTTCGGAATCGAGCTCTATTCCAAGAAACTCGAGCGAAGTAGACGGCCCCACTGTCTTACCTGGTGCCAATGGCACGCCAAAGCGTCTCATGAGATCACAAAATTCATTCAAAGCCTGTGCACATTCCGTGTCCCCTGCTGCCCCCAGGAACAGAAAATCGTCAAGATAGTGCATAACCTGCGTAAACCCCGTTATTCTTGTGAACGCCCATTGCAGAAAACTTCTGAATTTCTCAAAATACGCACAAGAGATGGAGCAACCCATTGGCATACATTTATCCATGTAATAGCGTCCCTGAAACATGAAACCAAGGAGACACTGATCATCTGGGTGTACCGGGAGCAACCGGAACGCTGACTCGATGTCTGCTTTGGCCATCAGTGCTCCGGGCCCCAGGCGATTCAAGATGGCGACGGCCTCATCAAAAGATGCGTACCGCACCGAACAGACTCCCGGGTCAATCGCATCGTTCACCGAAAGGCCCCTCGGAGCTGACAAGTTATGTATCAACATGAATTCCCCTGGGTCCTTTTTGGGGACTACTCCCAGAGGCGAGCAAACAAAATTAGCAACTGGCGGTATGTCATATGGTCCGGCAACCCGACCCCGGGTCACCTCTTTCCCAATCTTTGCTTGTACCACCGCCGTATTCTGCAGAACCGACAGTTGGTTCCTACATTGTGGTTTACCCTGAAAATCCCCCGCCGGGATGCGGAAACCATGCGAAAAACCATCTCGCAACACCCTAGCGGAGCTATGATCCGGGTATTCGCTCAGCCAAGGAATCATTGCCATGGTATCAACAGGGGTAGGGAGAGGCGCCCCTCGGACTATTTCAGACCTGTTTGGCGCCCCCTCTACTTCCCGTGTCACCCGTTTTGGCTCTGCACATGGTCTCGGGATGCGAGGACTGCCCGCACCCTGTACATTCATGCCTAAACTTGCATGACCCCTGGGGCCTAGTACATTTGCCTCCGTTAAAGCTCCAGCATGCCCCTTTTTTACCTGAGTTGCCATTATTCCTTGTGTGCTGATCATTGCTTGATCCCGCCCGAAAGGGCGCCCCAGACGAGTGGCGGGAAAACTCGACCCCGTTTCCCCCAACGATGGCGACTTCGCCATGCCTGACTTCTCCATTTTTTGCCAGGAAATGGAGTCGAAACAATCCCACGTCAGAGATGTGTCGTACTCCTTGGACTTACGAAATATGCTATCGTAACAAAACCATTGATTGCCACCATATGTCTCAGCAAATTCCATGATACGTGTCTGATACACGGCTAATTCCACCAACACTTCGGGCCTACGTTCCCCCATAATTGCAGTGAACATTCCAAACGCTCTGACCCAATTGCCTATCGATTCATCAACTCTGAAAGCGGCCATCTTGGCGCGCCAAACACTAGGGTGCAGAAACTCCTTTTGACCTTTTACATGTTCAATCTCATAGTGATCGGTCAGTAAGGAAAACATGTTCACATATTTATCACAAGGGGTGGTGAGGGACAGAGTCTCTGAATTAAACAGAATACTCTCACCCAGTCAAGAGATCAGGGCTAGATCCAACACCGTTTTTTAGCTCACTGCACCATCCCAGTTTCAGAACCAGGCTGTATGCAAATTAGTCTGTTCCTGTCCCAGTGCATGATGGGAACAGGGCAAACCAAACTACAAAAGCCAATTCTTACACTGGGAAGGAAACAAGCTACCGGGGACCGGTTTCTGGCATTTCAGCCTCTTCGGCCCGGCTTGCTTGAATCCTGATGGTGCAATGAGCAAGGGACTCACATCTGAGCATACCCTTCCACGCTTAGGGTGGACAAAAATATTTACAACAAGGGGTGGTGAGGGACAGAGTCTCTGAATTAAACAGAATACTCTCACCCAGTCAAGAGATCAGGGCTAGATCCAACACCGTTTTTTAGCTCACTGCACCATCCCAGTTTCAGAACCTGGCTGTATGCAAATTAGTCTGTTCCTGTCCCAGTGCATGATGGGAACAGGGCAAACCAAACTACAAAAGCCAATTCTTACACTGGGAAGGAAACAAGCTACCGGGGACCGGTTTCTGGCATTTCAGCCTCTTCGGCCCGGCTTGCTTGAATCCTGATGGTGCAATGAGCAAGGGACTCACATCTGAGCATACCCTTCCACGCTTAGGGTGGACAAAAATATTTACAACAAGGGGTGGTGAGGGACAGAGTCTCTGAATTAAACAGAATACTCTCACCCAGTCAAGAGATCAGGGCTAGATCCAACACCGTTTTTTAGCTCACTGCACCATCCCAGTTTCAGAACCTGGCTGTATGCAAATTAGTCTGTTCCTGTCCCAGTGCATGATGGGAACAGGGCAAACCAAACTACAAAAGCCAATTCTTACACTGGGAAGGAAACAAGCTACCGGGGACCGGTTTCTGGCATTTCAGCCTCTTCGGCCCGGCTTGCTTGAATCCTGATGGTGCAATGAGCAAGGGACTCACATCTGAGCATACCCTTCCACGCTTAGGGTGGACAAAAATATTTACAACAAGGGGTGGTGAGGGACAGAGTCTCTGAATTAAACAGAATACTCTCACCCAGTCAAGAGATCAGGGCTAGATCCAACACCGTTTTTTAGCTCACTGCACCATCCCAGTTTCAGAACCTGGCTGTATGCAAATTAGTCTGTTCCTGTCCCAGTGCATGATGGGAACAGGGCAAACCAAACTACAAAAGCCAATTCTTACACTGGGAAGGAAACAAGCTACCGGGGACCGGTTTCTGGCATTTCAGCCTCTTCGGCCCGGCTTGCTTGAATCCTGATGGTGCAATGAGCAAGGGACTCACATCTGAGCATACCCTTCCACGCTTAGGGTGGACAAAAATATTTACAACAAGGGGTGGTGAGGGACAGAGTCTCTGAATTAAACAGAATACTCTCACCCAGTCAAGAGATCAGGGCTAGATCCAACACCGTTTTTTAGCTCACTGCACCATCCCAGTTTCAGAACCTGGCTGTATGCAAATTAGTCTGTTCCTGTCCCAGTGCATGATGGGAACAGGGCAAACCAAACTACAAAAGCCAATTCTTACACTGGGAAGGAAACAAGCTACCGGGGACCGGTTTCTGGCATTTCAGCCTCTTCGGCCCGGCTTGCTTGAATCCTGATGGTGCAATGAGCAAGGGACTCACATCTGAGCATACCCTTCCACGCTTAGGGTGGACAAAAATATTTACAACAAGGGGTGGTGAGGGACAGAGTCTCTGAATTAAACAGAATACTCTCACCCAGTCAAGAGATCAGGGCTAGATCCAACACCGTTTTTTAGCTCACTGCACCATCCCAGTTTCAGAACCTGGCTGTATGCAAATTAGTCTGTTCCTGTCCCAGTGCATGATGGGAACAGGGCAAACCAAACTACAAAAGCCAATTCTTACACTGGGAAGGAAACAAGCTACCGGGGACCGGTTTCTGGCATTTCAGCCTCTTCGGCCCGGCTTGCTTGAATCCTGATGGTGCAATGAGCAAGGGACTCACATCTGAGCATACCCTTCCACGCTTAGGGTGGACAAAAATATTTACAACAAGGGGTGGTGAGGGACAGAGTCTCTGAATTAAACAGAATACTCTCACCCAGTCAAGAGATCAGGGCTAGATCCAACACCGTTTTTTAGCTCACTGCACCATCCCAGTTTCAGAACCTGGCTGTATGCAAATTAGTCTGTTCCTGTCCCAGTGCATGATGGGAACAGGGCAAACCAAACTACAAAAGCCAATTCTTACACTGGGAAGGAAACAAGCTACCGGGGACCGGTTTCTGGCATTTCAGCCTCTTCGGCCCGGCTTGCTTGAATCCTGATGGTGCAATGAGCAAGGGACTCACATCTGAGCATACCCTTCCACGCTTAGGGTGGACAAAAATATTTACAACAAGGGGTGGTGAGGGACAGAGTCTCTGAATTAAACAGAATACTCTCACCCAGTCAAGAGATCAGGGCTAGATCCAACACCGTTTTTTAGCTCACTGCACCATCCCAGTTTCAGAACCTGGCTGTATGCAAATTAGTCTGTTCCTGTCCCAGTGCATGATGGGAACAGGGCAAACCAAACTACAAAAGCCAATTCTTACACTGGGAAGGAAACAAGCTACCGGGGACCGGTTTCTGGCATTTCAGCCTCTTCGGCCCGGCTTGCTTGAATCCTGATGGTGCAATGAGCAAGGGACTCACATCTGAGCATACCCTTCCACGCTTAGGGTGGACAAAAATATTTACAACAAGGGGTGGTGAGGGACAGAGTCTCTGAATTAAACAGAATACTCTCACCCAGTCAAGAGATCAGGGCTAGATCCAACACCGTTTTTTAGCTCACTGCACCATCCCAGTTTCAGAACCTGGCTGTATGCAAATTAGTCTGTTCCTGTCCCAGTGCATGATGGGAACAGGGCAAACCAAACTACAAAAGCCAATTCTTACACTGGGAAGGAAACAAGCTACCGGGGACCGGTTTCTGGCATTTCAGCCTCTTCGGCCCGGCTTGCTTGAATCCTGATGGTGCAATGAGCAAGGGACTCACATCTGAGCATACCCTTCCACGCTTAGGGTGGACAAAAATATTTACAACAAGGGGTGGTGAGGGACAGAGTCTCTGAATTAAACAGAATACTCTCACCCAGTCAAGAGATCAGGGCTAGATCCAACACCGTTTTTTAGCTCACTGCACCATCCCAGTTTCAGAACCTGGCTGTATGCAAATTAGTCTGTTCCTGTCCCAGTGCATGATGGGAACAGGGCAAACCAAACTACAAAAGCCAATTCTTACACTGGGAAGGAAACAAGCTACCGGGGACCGGTTTCTGGCATTTCAGCCTCTTCGGCCCGGCTTGCTTGAATCCTGATGGTGCAATGAGCAAGGGACTCACATCTGAGCATACCCTTCCACGCTTAGGGTGGACAAAAATATTTACAACAAGGGGTGGTGAGGGACAAAGTCTCTGAATTAAACAGAATACTCTCACCCAGTCAAGAGATCAGGGCTAGATCCAACACCGTTTTTTAGCTCACTGCACCATCCCAGTTTCAGAACCTGGCTGTATGCAAATTAGTCTGTTCCTGTCCCAGTGCATGATGGGAACAGGGCAAACCAAACTACAAAAGCCAATTCTTACACTGGGAAGGAAACAAGCTACCGGGGACCGGTTTCTGGCATTTCAGCCTCTTCGGCCCGGCTTGCTTGAATCCTGATGGTGCAATGAGCAAGGGACTCACATCTGAGCATACCCTTCCACGCTTAGGGTGGACAAAAATATTTACAACAAGGGGTGGTGAGGGACAGAGTCTCTGAATTAAACAGAATACTCTCACCCAGTCAAGAGATCAGGGCTAGATCCAACACCGTTTTTTAGCTCACTGCACCATCCCAGTTTCAGAACCTGGCTGTATGCAAATTAGTCTGTTCCTGTCCCAGTGCATGATGGGAACAGGGCAAACCAAACTACAAAAGCCAATTCTTACACTGGGAAGGAAACAAGCTACCGGGGACCGGTTTCTGGCATTTCAGCCTCTTCGGACATGAGTCCCTTTCTCACTGCATCATCAGGATTCAAGCAAGCCGGGCCGAAGACGGCTGAAATGCCAGAAACCGGTCCCCGGTAGTTTGTCTCCTTTCTGGTGAAGAATTGGCTTGGTAGTTTAGTCTGCCCTGTTCCCATGATGCACTGGGCCAGGGACAGACTGATTTGCATATAGCCAGGTTCTGAGCTGGGATGGTGCAGTGAGATAAATAACGGTGATGGATCAAGCCCTGATCTTTGGACTGGGTAAGAGTGGTCTGCTTAATTCAGACACTCTGTTCATCACCACCCCCTTTTCTGAATCGTTTTTGGCCACTATAGGTGTGGCAGGGTATACTCAGACATGAGTCCCTTTCTCACTGCATCATCAGGATTCAAGCAAGCCGGGCCGAAGACGGCTGAAATGCCAGAAACCGGTCCCCGGTAGCTTGTCTCCTTTCTGGTGAAGAATTGGCTTGGTAGTTTAGTCTGCCCTGTTCCCATGATGCACTGGGCCAGGGACAGACTGATTTGCATATAGCCAGGTTCTGAGCTGGGATGGTGCAGTGAGATAAATAACGGTGATGGATCAAGCCCTGATCTTTGGACTGGGTAAGAGTGGTCTGCTTAATTCAGACACTCTGTTCATCACCACCCCCTTTTCTGAATCGTTTTTGGCCACTATAGGTGTGGCAGGGTATACTCAGACATGAGTCCCTTTCTCACTGCATCATCAGGATTCAAGCAAGCCGGGCCGAAGACGGCTTAAATGCCAGAAACCGGTCCCCGGTAGCTTGTCTCCTTTCTGGTGAAGAATTGGCTTGGTAGTTTAGTCTGCCCTGTTCCCATGATGCACTGGGCCAGGGACAGACTGATTTGCATATAGCCAGGTTCTGAGCTGGGATGGTGCAGTGAGATAAATAACGGTGATGGATCAAGCCCTGATCTTTGGACTGGGTAAGAGTGGTCTGCTTAATTCAGACACTCTGTTCATCACCACCCCCTTTTCTGAATCACATATTTATCAGCCCATATCCTTTCTTTTACCTCCATCGGGATATGCTGAACAACTTTCTCCCTCCTTGAAGGTACCGATCCCTCCCCCGCCATCGGCAATGCCTGCTTACCTGAACCGGTAGCCGTGACCGTAGTCCCTGCCGAACCAACGCCAGATACTGGTTGTTCCACAGGAGCCTGCGGGGAAACAAGAGGACACAGTGCCTTTGCAGCATCTTTCGATTGCCGCAACTGCTTCATTATCGCCCTGGCAACATCAGCCGTGGCCCCCTCATTCTCTTTGCCCAACCATGCCGCCAACTGGGCAGCCAGCTCAGGAGGCATATCCTCCCCGTTCACGGGAGTGACTACCACAGGGATTGATTGCCCCCCGTTCGGGACCGGGGTCGGGGCCTCGATCGGTGTGACCGGGTGCGCCGGGGGAGCTTCGGGAACTGGGGCCTCCCCCCCCGACGCTCCCTTCTTGGCCCTTCTACCTCTCCCGTTAGGGACCATTCCCGGCAATGCTGGTCCGACGACTCTCTTAGGTCCCCCCGCACCATTCATTGCCGCCATCTGCTTCTTCATCTCCGCCATGTCTTTCACCAGCATACGAAGCATCTGATCAGTCCCGATCCTCTTTCCGACCTTCTTGCCCGGCATCGTCCACGTATGATCCTCGAGGTCCTAGGCCAAGAAACTCCGACTCACTGAAAGAATAAACACAAAATTAAATCCTTCAAAATTGGCTCTTCGTTCCGTCTCGAGCTCACGTGCAACGGGGAGGTGCAGCTTCAGAGCACAGGAACAAGAGGATGCTTCCTTGGCTTGTTGCTCCTTTTATCCTTCGTCGGGCGGGCGTAGACCCACCTCCAATCCGCCTCCGGGGCGTGGCTAACGGCATCAGTGTCTAGGACAACCCTCTCTTGGGCGGGAAAAGGCGTGCCCCGGCTACGCCGCTTCGGGCATACCAGCCGAGACTCGCCTCCCGCCCAAAATTGGCTTCCCGGGGGGATCGGGGTACTCCACCATACGTTCGGGGGGACCGAGTGGTCGCCCCTTTCCATTACAACTCTAAGGTAGGCACCTCGATTTATACATCTCATAGTATAGATAAACAAACCATTAGCTCCCCAACTGAGGCACTTTTTGTTGCAGTGTGACGGATATTCAAAGTGACAAGTTCGACTACATTAACCATTTTGAATTCATTATCTCATTCTTTCTCTTCAAATATCTATTTATTTAAGTATAATTAAAAGTTGTGCCGGTTCTGAATTTCTATGCAGTGAATTGTATCGATTTTTATGTTTCACCTGTATCCAGAGTTTTCTGTTTAAATAGCCATCTCTATATAGAGTAAATTGAATGAAATTCTGTCTCTGTTCTTGACATTGTGATCAAAATGAGCACTCATCCTCAGACAGACATTCACATCAAATGACCACTGTTTAATCATTGAATTGCCCTCAATCTGTGTTAATTATGTTATGGCTGAGATACCCGCCACCCCCTCTCAACACAATCCCCAAGAATCGGGAAACAGTTCTTGAACTTTTGGAAGGCGGGAAGGGAGTTACCCTTCCCGGCCATATTTATTAAAATATGAAACAAAATCAAAACATTAAAATAAACAGTTTCATATCATGTACAATTTCATATCAACATTACGATGTTTGGCTAACCTTAACATATATCTAATACAAAGGTTCTCCTAGCCGATACTAACATCCTTACAACATTGCATTTCAAATTGAAATTGTACATCCTAACGTTAAGGGCCAACGGCAAGGTCGTAACTGGTGTCAGATCCCTAAACCAGAACTCCCCCCTCACTTGTGAGGGGCGGTCGCACAGAGGACTTCACCTCGTGTGCCATACCAATTTCCCTTGTCTTGACGGGGGCCCCTGTTAACTCGACGCCATGTACGTGGTCGTCCGAGGACTCGTGTGAGGTGTCTAGAAGGTAGCGTAGACCCCCCTCCCCACCTTACACAACTTACCACATCTGCCGTCGCAGATGTCCTGGCCCCGGGAAATTCCCAGGAGGGGCCCGTAGCCCCTCCTATCCAGGGAGGGGCCTTGACCGCCTTCCCTTTCCTTTAGGCGTCCCGTCCTTAGAAGGGACCGCCTCCCCGTTGAGGGGCCAATGGCAACCTCCCCCCGGGCGCTCCCATCCGTAATGGGTGACGCCCCCCCTAGGGATCTTCCAATGACTGCTCACCGATCATGACCTTACCGCCCGACAATAAATACGACAAGATAAATGACTAAAAACAAGAGACATACCTAATAAAAACGGATCACATCTCTACCTAAAACATCTAAACCTTAAAAAACACTCCGATGAATATCTTTAATCAAGTATACGTACAAAATTATCCACTTTATTGCAATCGAATCATAAACTTTATTCGAAACAACCTGCAAGAAAAAATCAATTATGAAAAAACGAATTTTACACCAAAACAACTTGCTGTCTTCAGGGGATGGTGGGTGGGTTCAAAAATGGCTCTTCGTTCCGTCTCGAGCTCACGTGCATCGAGGAGGTGCAGCTTCAGAGCACAGGAAGAAGAGGATGCTTTCTTGGCTTGTGGCTCCTTTTATTCTTCTCGGGGCGGGCGTGAACCCGCCCCCTTCCGCCTCCCTGGGCGTGGCGGATGGCTTCGGTGTCTAGGACAACCCACTTCTGGGCGGGAAAAAGCGCGCCCCGGCTACGCCGCTTCGGGCATACCAGCCGAGACGCGCCTCCCGCCCAAAATGGCTTCCCGGGGGGATCGGGGTACTCCACCATACGTTCGGGGGGACCGATTGGTTGCCCCTTTCCATATGGCTGAGATACCCGCCACCCCCTCTCAACACAATCCCCAAGAATCGGGAAACCGGAAACAGTTCTTGAACTTTTGGAAGGCGGGAAGGGAGTTACCCTTCCCGGCCGTATTTATTAAAATATGAAACAAAATCAAAACATTAAAATAAACAGTTTCATATCATGTACAATTTCATATCAACATTACGATGTTTGGCTAACCTTAACATATATCTAATACAAAGGTTCTCCTACTAACATCCTTACAACATTGCATTTCAAATTGAAATTGTACATCCTAACGTTAAGGGCCAACGGCAAGGTCGTAACCGGTGTCAGATCCCTAAACCAGAACTCCCCCCTCACTTGTGAGGGGCGGTCGCACAGAGGACTTCACCTCGTGTGCCATACCAATTTCCCTT
Organism: Lissotriton vulgaris; assembly: GCF_964263255.1. Lineage (NCBI taxonomy): Eukaryota > Metazoa > Chordata > Amphibia > Caudata > Salamandridae > Lissotriton > Lissotriton vulgaris. The sequence goes on from NC_141693.1 coordinate 1,260,505,890, forward strand.
GTCTTGACGGGGGCCCCTGTTAACTCGACGCCATGTACGTGGTCGTCCGAGGACTCGTGTGAGGTGTCTAGAAGGTAGCGTAGACCCCCCTCCCCACCTTACACAACTTACCACATCTGCCGTCGCAGATGTCCTGGCCCCGGGAAATTCCCAGGAGGGGCCCGTAGCCCCTCCTATCCAGGGAGGGGCCTTGACCGCCTTCCCTTTCCTTTAGGCGTCCCGTCCTTAGAAGGGACCGCCTCCCCGTTGAGGGGCCAATGGCCACCTCCCCCCGGGCGCTCCCATCCGTAATGGGTGACGCCCCCCCCTAGGGATCTTCCAATGACTGCTCACCGATCATGACCTTATCGCCACAGGCCGGATAGTTGACCGGCTATCCGGACCCCCCACAAAAACTCCTACCTAAAGGTCATGTTGTAAACTCCTTAGCCATGCTACGAGGTCTCCTATTACTAAAGAGTTCCCCACCCGGGACAAGTGGACCCCATCCTCTAGATACATATTGTCCCCCCTGATACAACCATGAGGAATCGAATGCAAAGTACTGGTACGGAACAGTCTACCAAGCTTGTTATTAATCTTTTTCACAGAATGATTTATAGCAGACACTGAATTAGCCCCCCGCCACACCTTTCGTGGAATCATATGGGACCATGCAATTGTGCACCCTGGAACTCTCCTCGCCAACCAACTCACTGTGGATAGTATCGCCTCGAGAAGTAGTCGTCTACCAGTGGTCACTAAATCATTGCCCCCAAGATGTACTATGATTATAGCTGGCGGTGACCTTGTCCGCCCTAACAAACCCTCAAGAAAAGGTTGAAACTGGTCAATACAGAGCCCGCCCCTTCCGTAGAAGGTCACCCTGTACCCGTATTCCCCAGCTGTGTGAATCATGTCACCTGCTTTGAATACGTCCCCGGCACGCCTCACGTATGAGTGGCCCACGACCCACACCACTCTTTCATCAGCCGGTGGTCTCTGACCGCTGGTTCCCAGGTGTCGGGCCGACTGCACAGTCCGCCCCGCCTCGTAGGTTTGCGAAACTGTAACCAAACAAAAACAAGAAGCGTGAGTACATGATATCAGCTTCACAACATGTGCAACCGCACATACCTTTTGTAACAATTCGAGGACCAACGCCCCAACTGTTTTACTTTATCAACACTCAGACCCCTGGCTGTAGCTTCTGTGGCAGCCCCTATCCGGAAGGAATGAGTCCCAAACTCGGCCGGGTTTAGGCCCGCGGCCGAGATTGCCATTGCAAACACCCGCTGGAACTGAAACTTCGTCAGTGGGGTGGCATCTGCATGCCTCAGCAAGGTCCCTCCCCATGATGCCGCCCTCTGCGCCAAATATTCCTCGACGCATGCAACCGGGCACATGGAAGATCCGGGGATCCGCTGGACTACTACACTGTCCCCGATCGCGCCTTGATCAGTCTTGGACCTGACAAACGAGACAATCATCGTCTCCCCCTTTACCTGAATGTGCTCTCGGCACAGTCCACCCCCCGTATCCTGCTTATTCTTTGCCACCAGTTCGCTTACCCGCATAGCCCCATGAAATGCTAATGCAAAAGCGGCCCGGAATAACACTGTTTCCGCCTGGGATGAACAAGTAGCAGGGAGTACGGACATTAATAGAGCCAACCTATCCAGACCTATAGGGTGCCTTTCATCTATTCTGCGACCCTCAAGGCGTTGCCACCCACGCAGCGCTTTCTGAACCACAAAAGACGCTGTAGGGTCCTGGATACCATGAGCCCGCTCCATGAAGGAAATGGCAGCCCGATGCCTCTGGGCCGTGGCCACCGATTTTCCTGCCCTGCGTAGAGACAGTAAAAACTTTAAGACCAATTCTTCCTGACCCCAAAGCTCTCCCCTAGCTGAACCCAAAAAGGAAAAATAGGAACGGAACGCCCCTTCATATGCCTTCCTTGTCCTAGGTGCTAAACTCTCTCCCACGAGGTTTTGTAGTTCGGGGCACCGAGAGACCGGAGAGCTTCGGGAAATGGTGCCGCAACCGGTTCCGCTGTGGGCAGAAAACCCCAGAAGGCCTGCATACGGAAACGAGAAAGCGCGTCAGCAGCCTGATTCAGTACCCCTGGCACATGCCTCGCTCTAAAGAGCACGTTCAATTGCATACATAGTAAAACAATTTCCTTGAGCAACCTCAGGATCCACTTGCATCGTGCTGCCTGACTATTGATACACTCAACAACGGTCATGTTATCAGACCAGAACACCACAGAGTGATCCCTAAACCCCTCAGGCCATGTCTTTAAAGCCACCAGAATAGGGAACAGTTCAAGAAAAGCAATGTTACTTGTAAGTCCACACTCGTGCCACCATGACGGCCATTTTTGAGCCGACCAGTGATTGCCAAAGATGGCGCCAAAGCCTATACTCCCCGCCGAATCTGTCCACAACCCCAATTCTCCGGAGGACACCGCCGGCTTCGTCCAGACAACCCGACCATTGAAGTCCGCCAGGAATGCCAACCAAATGCGCATGTCCTGGCGAATCTCGGCCGAGAGCCTCGTGCGGTGATGCCCCTCTTTAAGACCGACCATGGCTTGTGCAATCGAACGGGAAAAGGGGCGGGCCATTGGCATCACTCTAAGGGCAAAATTCAACTGTCCCACAGTCTGCTGTAATTGATGCAAGTTCACCTTAGTTTCTCTAATACATGCTTCAAGGGAAGCCCTGAATTTCCGCACTTTTTCTTCTGGCAAGCGGAAGCAACCTTCTTCGGAATCTAGCTCTATTCCAAGAAACTCGAGCGAAGTTGAGGGCCCCACAGTCTTACCTGGTGCCAATGGCACACCAAACTGTCTCATCAAATCACAAAATTCATCTAGAGCCTGTGCACATTCTGTGTCCCCAGCTGCCCCCAGAAACAGAAAATCGTCCAGATAATGCATGACATGCTGAAACCCCGTAACCCTTGTGAATGCCCATTGCAGAAAACAACAGAATTTTTCAAAATAAGCACACGATATGGAACAGCCCATTGGCATACATTTATCAATGTAATAGCGCCCCTGAAACATAAAGCCCAGGAGGCGCTGGTCGTCCGGGTGTACTGGGAGCAACCGGAAAGCGGACTCGATGTCGGACTTGGCCATCAGGGCTCCGGGCCCCAGGCGATTCAACATGGCGACTGCATCATCGAAGGATGCGTACCTCACCGAGCACAGCCCTGGGTCTATTGCATCATTAAATGACATATCCCTCGGGGGTGACAAATTATGTATCAGTCTGAACTCACCCCGGTCCTTCTTGGGGACCACTCCCAAAGGTGAACAAATGAAGTTAGGAACTGGTGGCGTGTCGAATGGTCCTGCCACCCGACCCCGGGCCACCTCTTTCCCAATCTTTGCTTGCACCACTGCCGTATTATGTAGGACCGAGAGTTGGTTCCTACATTGTGCTTTCCCCTGAAAATTCCCCACCGGGATGCGGAAACCGTAAGAAAAACCATCTCGCAGCACCCCAGCAGAGACATGATCAGGATATTCGCTGAGCCAAGGAATCATTGCCATGGTATCAACCGGTGTAGGTAAAGCCGCCCCTCGGACTATGTCAGACCTGTTTGGCGCTTCCCTTACTGCCGCTATCACCCGTTTTGGCTCTGCACATGGTCTTGGGATGCGAAGATTGTCCACACCCCCCACATTCATGTCTAAACTTGCATGACCCGTGGGGCCTCGTACACTTTCCCCTGTTAAAGTTCCAGCATACCCCTTTTTTACCTGTATTGCCACTCGGCTTAGGGTGATGCTCGTTACTTGCTCCGGCCCGAAAGGGCGCCCCGGCTGGTTGGCGGGAAAGTTCACCCCCGCCCTCCCCTACTAGTGGCGCCTTCAACATGCCTGATTGCTCCATCTTTTGCCAAGAAATGGAGTCATAACAATCCCACGTCATAGATGCATCGAACTCTTTGGCTTTACGAAAAATATTATCATAACAAAACCACTCGTTGCCGCTATATGTCTGCGAATATTCCATAATACGTGACTGGTACACAGGTAACTCGGTCAATAAATCGGGTCTCCGTTCCCCCATAATTGAAGTAAATATGCCAAAAGCCCTACCCCAGTTACCTATCGTCTCATTGACTCTAAAGGCGGCCATGAGTTCCTTCTGAACTTTCACATGCTCGATCTCATAATGGTCGGTTAGTAAGGAGAACATGTTTACATATTTCTCAGCCCATATCCGTTCTTTTACCTCCATCGGGATATGTTGAGCCAATCTCTCCCTCCTCGAGGGTACCGACCCCTTCCCCGCAATCGGCATTAGCTGCTTACCTGAGCTAGAGGCTGTAACCGCCGTTGCTGCCGAACTCGTGCTCGCTGCGGGTTGCTCTACTGGGGCCTGCAGGGAAATAAACGGACAAGTAGGTTTCGCGGCCTCGCGAGACTGCCGCAACTGCCTCATCAATTGCTTGGCTTCCTCAGCCGTGTCCCCCGGAGCCGCGGGACGCCCGCTGCTATTACCCAGCCATGCTGCCAACTGGGCGGCCAATTCCGGGGGCATGCCCCCTTCGTCCACTGGGGTAACCACAACGGGGATCTGTTGACCCTCGGCAGGAGCCGGCGCGGGAATCTCCGCCGGTCTCGGGGGGCTCATCGGGGGAGCCTCCGGAACCGGGACCTCGTCGTCGTTTGACCCGTTCCTGGCCCTCTTCCTTCTGCCGGCCGGGGCCTCCGTCGGGTTGGGTCTTTTTGGCCTTCCCGCACCGTCCCTGGCCGCCATTTTCCTTTTCATCTCCGCCATGTCCTTCACCAACATCCGGAGCATCTGGTCGGTGCTGACCTTCTTCGCGACTCTCTTGCCCGGCATGATTTGCAGCGCTAGAAGAGAAAAGAGAGAAATTACAAATTTCAAAAATGGCTCTTCGTTCCGTCTCGAGCTCATGTGCAGCGAGGAGGTGCAGCTTCAGAGCACAGGAAGAAGAGGATGCTTTCTTGGCTTGTGGCTCCTTTTATTCTTCTCGGGGCGGGCGTGAACCCGCCCCCTTCCGCCTCCCTGGGTGTGGCGGATGGCTTCGGTGTCTAGGACAACCCACTTCTGGGCGGGAAAAAGCGCGCCCCGGCTACGCCGCTTCGGGCATACCAGCCGAGACGCGCCTCCCGCCCAAAATGGCTTCCCGGGGGGATCGGGGTACTCCACCATACGTTCGGGGGGACCGATTGGTCGCCCCTTTCCATAATTGGTGTATGAAGTTGGAGATACAAGACTCCCCATAATAGAGTTGGTAAACCAAGAGTTTCTGCCATTCTTTCTGTTTTTTAGACGAGCATCTTCAAGTACGAGATAAAGTATGCTTACATCACTATTGTATATTAATTGTCTAATTCGACATAGATAGTGAGAATTGATCTGAAATTTATTTTTGTTTTGAACAAAACCCCATTAAGAAAGTAAAATTAAGGGGTTTTGCCTTTTAAGCAAAACTTTTCTATGTGGTTTGACGGGACAAATATGTATGTCAAATACTCACTAAAATGAAATTTAGTCATATTGACTCAAAGTTGGTTTTAATTATATAGGAGGTATTACCAGGAAGGGGTAAATACCTTCTAAAAAATCCAATGCATTTACTATATATTCTCGGAGTTTCTTATGGTTATGAAATAATTTTAATAATATTGTGTTTATAATATAATTTATTGTTTTATGTAGGGAGTTTTTGCAGCATCTGAATAAACATCGTCCTGATGATGGTCTTATTGACGAATGCAGCAAAGACCGGAATGTCGACATCTTGTCATCATCTCCTTTAATGTTGTCTTCTGACACCAACCTACAATCACTTTTTATTGTATAATTTGGGTTGTTTGTTTGATTTAGCAGGAGTTGATGCATAATGTTATGAACTATAGAGAAAACATTGTCTATCTTTGTTCATGACTCTTTTGCTCCAATTGATTTGTTTATATACATCTCCCCAAAAAAATTTCAAGTAAAGAATTAATTTGAAATATAAACTTTTTTGCTCTGTATTTCTTCCAACCTTCCATGAATTCATTTTTTGTTGAATAAGATTGATATCTCTTGGATACTACGGAGTGTGTGTTACTGTGATACTACTCAACAATTTGTAGAAAATAACTTCAAAATAAGTCCCTTGTAGCACCCTGTGTCTTGAATTACATATTGCCCAAGCCTACAAGGGTCGATTGGGTTTCCCCTGATAAAAATACAATACTATCCCTGTAACAGTGCCACATATGGCAAAAGGTGTTTCTTGTGATGGCAGTACATACCACACAAACTCAATCAGGCGTAGTATGATACCACATTATGTGTCAACATGTTCACGCATCTCCAAAGAGGAAGCTCTCAGTGACACACATGCCAGCCCTTTAATTGTGAGCTACGTCTTAGGATGTAGTCTGCACTATGGTACGAGCCTGCATGGACTGTTTCATCAAGACAATGGGCCTGGCTGTAAAGGTGTCTGTAAAGTCCTGCATAAGAAGTTTACCCTTCGGAACATCACAATGGTGTGTTATGTTTCATAGAAGCTCACATCACAGTACATGTAGGATGGCCCTAATGTACATGATGTTAGTGGGCTGACTTAGTTAGTGTAAGTCATTCCCAGGAAGAGGATAGTTACCAAATGACTACAAAATTGTGTATTCATGCATTTGTAGTGCTTAGCATGTGATAATTTCACATGTAGTGTGTTAACTTTTGCTTAATGTTTGTGCTAGGTGTATACAAAATGTGTGTCAACCAAACAGGTATTCTGAAATGTGCAAATATATTCTGTCTTTTCATCTATTGCATCCATACAGGTCAGCACCCATCAGAAGCAATCCATTTCATTTGGAGAGCCATCGCCCTGAGGGTGCACACCCGAGGGGTCTATCATCGGCGCAGTGTCCATTGCAGGAAAAGGTGGGTGGATCTGATGCACTGCATCCAGAAGACCACAGAGGTCCAGCTAGGGATGTCCTCCCACGCTAGACCCTAACCCCACTAATGGCCAGCATACTGGCGGTGGCCTACCCAGCCAACAGCAGCTATAAGGAGGTGAGTCCTGGCCAGAGTCATACCTTTAACATTGCCAACTTTGTGTGTCACAGGCAGGCATTTCTCCATCAATATTGGGGGTTGCCCATGAGCGACTCACACGAAGAGGTATTGGTTGTGTAGGTCTGGCAGTAAATGCATCCTGATATGCTTTGCCTATTGTCTTTCTGACCAGGAACACAGCAGAGTCCAGTCCACTACCAGTTTACTGTCTTGAGCAGATACATGGCTGAGTAATGTGATTAATCAGCTCATGTTGTTTGGTGGTGTGGATGACAACTGTACCAAACAGGTCATTTGTCTTCAATGTGTCAGGAGTGATGATCCCTCACTACTGTGTCTCATGTGATTGTGGCCCTCTTGCTTGTATCATAGCATACAATGTACTTCGGATGTAGTCACTGAGCAATACTTCCCCTTGGTAATTGGGGAATGTACTGTAAGATGAGATAGCAAACATCACTGGTACCATCAGTATTAGTGCCTACATGATGACATGTGTACCTTGCCCTGCTGTAGTATCATCTGTGCTATTCTTTCATACCTGATGTAAGTGTCTTCATATGTTGATGTCTGATCCATCACAAATGTGTGCGAAGTTATATGTTATCGGTGTACAGTTAATGTGTTACAACAGACAGGAGTGTGTAGACATTGGCGGGTGGGCCAAACATACCCTAAGTCATTACTCAATATCATAAGTCAGGTCCAATGTATGAATCAATGAAGGACATGACAGGTAGACTTACAGTAATTTGTTACAATTTGAATTTCCAGGCCATTAATGTGGGAGTAGTCAGTTATGTGAATTGCACATGTTGATTTGTAAAAGTTTGTTCATTGATGAGTGACATACAGAAATGTAGGGATCATATGTGAGTGTCTACACTCAGTAATACAATGGAATTTTAATTTGGGAGACAAAGAGGTGCGGTGATGTGCCTTCCCATGAGAACACAGGTTAAACTACCTCTTCATGTAAAGGAGATTTCCTGAGCCTCAACAACCTTCAATTGTCTATTGGGTTTTCAAATGTAATGTAAGAATGGTGTTTCACCAGTACCAAGCTGGTAATGGGGATTTCTATAGGCCTAGCTGAATCATTATGCTGTGGATATTTGTAGACACATCTCCCAGATATTTGGACCAGATTGTCTCCAGTCTGCTTTCTGTGCTACATGTGCTACTTAAGTATAGCTTTCATGAGACTATTCTAACAGTGGACATAGGAGGAGGTTTCTATTGGGCAGTGTGACCGGTGTGAAATGAGCATTTCCATGTCAGCTTCTTCCTGCAACTGTACATATTGCTGTAACATAGCTGTACTAGTTAACCATTATTTCATCATGATATGGTATTAGGTATATGACCATTTGCTGACTGCAGGGCCTTGTGTGGAATCTGTAGGAATCAATGAGTCATTCCCATCCTATTTGATGACATCAGGTTATCAAGGTATACCACAAGAGCCAAACTATATAATCAAGTATCTTACTAGATACATGAGGATAGAGTTAATACAACTTCACTCATGCAATTGGAGCTGTCCGTGGTTATGACTTCATTGTGAGCGACTTTTTGTAGGTCAGGTAGCATGCATGCATGTGCTCATGCTGAAACCACTATAGTGGACCTTGTAGCTGGAGTCCTCTGTACACTTTATTAATGTTCTATGATCAAAGCTATTGGTCTAGTTTGTTCTGGCACATGCAATAAACCTATTTTAAATATGTTAGCATCATTCCATGCAAGCTGAGGAGACAGGGCCAACATTGCTTGGGAAGCAGCTGGCCACAGTGGCTCTGGTCATGACACGACAGACAGTGAGGGAGCCAGTGGCACAGAGGGTGAGGGGGGTGCCATGGAGGGCACAGCCTCAACGTCATCATCTTCAGAGTCGACCTTCAGTAGACACTCCTAGTGGTGGCAAAACACATAGGACCTGTACCCACACCATCATTGTCTGCCACCACCATTCCATCTTAACTTTCCCTGTTGCTTCCCACCCAGTTGGCCAGGCCCGCTCCCCTAAGAGGGTGAGCTATCTCTTTTGCCCCAGGCACCTCAGCCCCTGCTCCTGTTAGCCTGCTGCCCTGAATGAGGAGGCTATTGACCTCCTGAGCAACATCTCTGTGGGTCAGACGCACTACTGAAAGCCAATCAAGGGTAAGGGGGGCATCTGCAACAGATGGTGGCCTACCTGGAAGGCATCCACAGTGCTATGTCTGTCCTACAGGCATCTTTTCAGGCTCTGGCCTCCTCCTTCGCATCAGCCTTCCACCCATCCCAAACAATCACCCCACCTCCTGCCTCTTACCCATCAAAATTCCCTATTCCCATGCCTGTCTCAAGCACACTCACACATACGCACACACCTACACTTCAACAGCCCAAGCAGCACAGGCAAACAGAAACACCAGAAAATATGCAGGCATGCTACCACTTACCTGACACTAACCCCACTAACCACCACCACCCCCAACACACCCCAGGCACCACACCCACAGACACATCCCCATCATCCAGCATTCACCCAGACACCACCCTTGCACCCACAGGCCCATCCACCACACCAGAATTCCACCAGACACCAAACCCACACCACTAGACCCATCAACAACCCCCAGCATTCTTCCTGATACCACACCCCCACCACCAGACTCATCCACAACACCCAGCATATCCAACAAGTCCACATCACACACTACCTAAAAACGCAAACACACACAGACACCTGCAATACACAAACATGAAACATCAGACACACAGACCCCTGCACCAACAACACACCAAACCACACTTAAAACTTCAACTTCCTCTGCATCCCAATCCCTACTCCCTCCCAAACATCCTTCCCACTATTCCTGTGAAAGCATATTATTGGTTCTTGCCCACACCCCTATCAAACTTGATCACCAAAGCTAAAAGAACATCTTCCACACCCCAACTCATCCCTTCCACATCCAATTCACCCTTGAGCCTGACCCCACCACTAAACCCAGCCATACCCCTAAGAAGACCAAAACTCTTGCCACAACCAAAGACACCCTTCCCAAAGTCAGGGACACCCCTCCCGAAACCAAACCCAATCCTCCGAATATCAACCCCACCCCTCCCAAGTTACATCATTGAGATGCTCGGACTGCCCACTAGATGCCCTTTCCTGGGGAGGTTTCTCTGACAGTGTCATGAAAGACATGTTTATTGGCACAGCAGTGTGCTGAACAACCCATTGTGTACATTGACTGGCCATTGGCCCTTGCTTTACTTCATATGTTTATTTTTGACAAATAAAAAACTTTGCTTGTTTTTGTACACGTTAGTCCTACCATTACATTTCTAACTATTTGATGCTATTAGATACATTAGGATGTGACTACAGGTATTTTTGTCACCCTAATTGCTGAACCATTTGAAGTGGTTAGTTTGAGCTGAACACTGCATAGGGTGTTTTTCATATGGAAAGTATTTCACCTTGGCTTGGCCAATGTCAACATCATTAAGCTTGCACATCCCCCTATCACGTAGGTTGGATATGTGTTTGATGTGTGCAAGTTAGATATTTGTTAAATTGTCACACCTTTGTAGACATTTTTATGTATGTGTCCATATTCCTTTGATATCACAATAGGACCTATCATGTGAGCATTGTGAGGGTGTTCTAGAGATTAATAGGTGTGATACTGATGAGGAGGTGCTGTTGTGTGATACAATTTAATGCACACATCACTAACCCTTGTTATGAAATGTGAACACATATCAAGTGTGCCTATGCAGTGCCAGTGACCCGGCCAAAGACGGCATCATAGAGCTGTAATTGGATCATGCATTGAGAACAGTTCCAAACAGGGGTCCACAAAATATGTTTGACACAGGGACCACAAACCCCATGCCAGGTCCATGGCAGGGCATCCTTGTACTGAGGACTCTATGTAAATGATTATGAGTATAGCTTACCGTCAGTTGTGTCCACGACGGTGTGGGTTTTGGATGTCATCAAGCAGGAACAGCACCAGCAGGATGTGTATGATTGGCTCCAAGGCGCACAGGATGTGTGAAGCTGAGAACAGGTGAGTGTCAGCCTTATATCCCTCCCTTTCTGCTAGCTAAGATGTGGAGGTTGGACCACCAGAGTCACGTCGGTGGGAGTAGGCACATTTTAATGGGTCCAGCAGAAACAGTGGTGGTAAACACTTGGATAGACGTATTGGCCTATCCGGCCTCCTCCGTGATCGACATTTCCTGGAAGCAGAACCGCAGGGGTCTTACGTCTATGAACCAGCAATGCATCGTAATAGGGTGGTCGGATTGCCAATGGTGTGGCCGTGATTCCGACACCATTTCAATGGCAGCAACATGAACACCACACTCATAATCAGGCCCTAAATGTTTACTCAGAATATCAGACGTGTAGAAGATAGTGTGAACTTATAGAAAACATTCATTCATTTTAGCTTTTGGAGCACCTTCCATAAACTCTATAAGAAAATCATGAGTTTTCTCTCAAACATGGTTCATCAAATCCCATCAGAGGGTCAGCATTTTTCACAAATCATTATCACATGAGGACTCCCCAGAATCCCTAAAATGTGTATAACACCACCAACAAATGATGTGTATTGTGATGAAAAAAAACATAACCCTGTTTTTTATGGTTGCCACAACATGTTGTTCATGCTGTCAGACAGTGAAGGGGGATGCTTTTGAACACCCCCACATATCCCTGAGGGTGTGTTCCCCCTGCAAATTTATATATTGTATTTATTTATTTTCAGGTTACAGGGACTCTCTGAGTCCTGTAATGGCAGCAACAACATATTGATCATCTTGTAGGGAGAACCAGGATTGAGTTCCCTTTAAATTGTCCAATTAGGGACTATCTGGACACCAATTTATTTGATTTATTTGAATAGTTTTTTATAGAGCGAGCATGACCCTTGCGGGTATCAGATTTAGCATAGTTCCATTGTTAGTAACAACATATTGTTATAGTTTGGTTCAGGCCAGTGCCAATACCAGGCAGCGTTGAGAAGCAGGTGGCTAAAGTTGGTACTGTTCGGAAGAGTGCAGTAAGTAGCAAGAGGCAATTAATCATGTGAGCAACTGAGGAATAAGAATCATGTAATGTAGGGAGGAAATTTGTTCATAAGAAATTCTTTGACTTCTTTCTTTTTTTGTGTTGAAATTGCTTATTAGCATTTATTAAATATAAGACAATAAAAGCATTAAAATACAGAAATGTGCAATATGATAACACAAATTACATTGGAAGTAATGCATAACGTTTTTTGAATGATATGATTGAGGGATTCGTATTTTTGAAAAAGCTGCGGGGCCCCTGCCTTATGAGATGAACCCTAGCAAGGAATAACTAATGTTTAGGAAAGGAAGCACAGCACCGGATTTTGTGCATACATTTAAAAGCTACCCATCCGTTGAACACTTCTAATTAAAACATAGAAACTTTCTATGGAAAAATATTCTCTTTATTAATTTTTATATAGATTTGTTATCTTATTTTCTCTTTTTTCTCTTTTCTTAAAAATTATTATTTACACAGTTTATCATCTTGTCTTTTAACAATCTCATAAATGTTGATGGATTTCCAATCATTTACATGTATGTTGTTTCAACCAAAAAGTAAATACATTGTAATATCAGTTGCTGTCACAAAATGATAGTTATACAGAACCAATCAATTCCAATCAACGCGTTTCGGCGAATGCCTTCCTCAGGAGTTCTGTATAGCTCCAGAAATTTACTGTAATCTCTCTTGGTAGTATAGCTTCACATAACATTCATTTATGGCATCTATAGATGTTGCTCTGTTAGAAGATATTAGATATTGTATCACGGAGTACACGATTTCTTTAATGTCTATTAAATATGAGGGCTATGACTTGATTAGTTCCATTTGAAGTTTAGGAGAACTAATTTGATCAAGTGGATTGCACATCGTCCCGATATCTATCTGACCATCTGTGCCAATTTGTTTCTCTACCTAATTGTTGCATTTAAATCCTGTATGAAACGTGCAGGTCTGTCTTAATTAGTGATTAGGGCTGGATCATCTTGTGAGCGAGGTTTTTATGGCAGGATCCACACGTGTTATTGAAATTCCGATGTGCGTATTAACGCAACTCTCCGGCGTAGTGATTCGTTCTGATGTCAGGAGGTAATGAGTTCCTGATTCTTGGGACAATCCCAGAGAATGCTCAGTTGTAGGTTTTCTTCTTGTGGAATCGCTAAGATTTCAGAAGAAAGGTGTTAGAGCTTCCAATTATCCAATAGAGCTAACTCTTTCACCTTTTCATGTCTAATGGGAGCCTCTCTTTATACACTAATTTCTCAAAAACGTCTCCATTGATTTATACCAAATCACAAAAACCATGCTTTCTAGCATTGTTCTAACTTTTTGCCACAACTGGTGTTAATCAGTTCAGCCATTTTGTCTCAATCAATACATTTATTTCACATTATAGTTAATAAAAGCCATTAGAACTATTTTTTTATTCAGATATTCACATTTTAAAAGTAAAACTTGTGCAATGTTATCCAATTAAATTGACCTTTAGAGCAGTATTTTGACTTTGGCGCATTGACGGAGTTCTCACCTGCCAAATTTAGAGATGTTTTCCGGCCCAGTGGACATCTACTGCACTGGCTGGAACCGCTGCCACAACAGTTCATGTCAATGTATTAAACATTTGACGGAGTGCCCTCTCCTACAAACTCTAAATCAGGCCCTTAATCCATTCTTGAGTTCATTCTTACTGAGAACTTTATCTCAGGTCATTGCGGGGTTTAAGTCAATATTTCTCAGTTAAGATTTATGTGTAGCTGCTTACACTTCCTTTATCTTAAGTCAAAAAGGAAGATGAGTAATGAATGTCACAAAATGAAGACAGATTTTCAAGCATGGTGTACCTGTAAAATGAGGGTTTCTGGGTTGATGATTCATTTAGACTTCAAGCTTCCTTTCTGCATGAGTCATGGCTTTTATGCAATTTATATTTAATTGCATGTTTAACTAGCGACTGTCGGCAGGTTTGGATTTCCATTTGATTTAATGTCGCTTGCAGCGAGCTTCTGCATTCCATTGCTAAAGGAGAGCTTATAAAGAGAATGTGCATATTAGTCTCTGTCTTCTGATTGTGCAGCCTGCAATTATTGTAATCTGATGGTTGAATCCACAACAGGTTGAAATTGGATGTAAGGAACCTTGTAAACTTATATATCATTAGATTGTGTTTTCAAATTTTGAAGAAACTCTAAATATAATAAACCTAGTTGTGTAACAGTAGCCATTAAGGTTTTTTTTACTTGGAGGCTTGGGGCAGACTCACAAAGGGACGTACAAGTAGTAAGGTTACAAGTGCGGATTCTCCATACGTGTGGCAGAGTCTACGCTCTTGTGGTGGAATCAGAGATGTCGCCCTAAGGGTGAAAATTCTGCCACAAGTGTGGAGACTCTAAAACAAGACTCCTTACTTGTAACTTTACTACACGTAAGTCACTTTGTGAATCGTGCCCACAATGTCACTTTCACACTTTTATTTAACACGTTTTTTTTTAATTCATTGAAGCTTACTGGCAGTGACCAAAGCTTTGTTTGGAATTTTTGTGTAGATTTGTTGAGATGAATTCCTGCTGGAACTTTTTATCCTGAGGTCATTATTTCCATCAGAGAACAAGTTGTTGAGCAATCCTAAGATATTTTGTGTTTGAAACATATTCTTAAGTAGTCTGCTTATTGAGCTGATATCTGTTTCACTAACCCAAATTCTAATCGTATTCGAAATTGAGAAACATTTCTGGCAAGTGTAGGATCTTCTTTACATGTTACAAATTATTGTGTGCAGTAAGTTTGCTTCCCTTCAAGTAATGCCTTACACCCATACGTGATTGTTGGTAGAAGTTGTACTCTTATCATTCTCAGGTTGAAATGATGGTCCCCAAAAGTTCTTAATAAGTGTTGAAAGAGCCATCCCTAGAGGATGAGCTTTAGGTTTTATAAGCATGCTGTTGGGCAGAACACTGGAATTTTTATCAAATATAATTCCAAATTATTTGTACTCTGGTTCTTTGGCAATTTGAATTCCAACCATGTGCCACGAATCATGCTTTTTTACAATTGTTGCCAAAGATAATTCCCTTTGTCTTATATAGATTAATTTCTACCTCATTAGATTGGATGTAAACCCTGGAGCGATCAATAGTCTTTGCAACCCAATTTGAGCAGAACTACATCTTCAGAATACAATAGATGCAAAAGCTGTTTTCCTCCATGTTCATTTTATGCATGGCTGATGGTAGGCCGGCACTGTTTATATTAAATTATAGATGGTCAAGGACACAACCCAGCCTGAGACCCCACAATATATTATGCAGCATATATTTTTACTGAAATTGTCTGTCAATCTTCAATTTTGACACGCATCCAGGTGTCTGTATAGAGTAATTGGAGGTTTTTTAATAGGTTAGATACAATTCGCAAATGAGGCAACATTTCCCACAATGCTCCACTTGGGACTTTATTAAAGCAGATTCAAAGTACACAAACCAGGCTTATAATAGGGAATGATTCGTAAAGAAAAATCAGAAGAAAGGTTCATTCGGAATTCAGAAGGTTGTTTAAGAAAGAAAGCTGTGTGACAGAATTGAAAGTTAGGAATCTTTACACCATTCTCTTCCTTAAGTGTATAGAGTCTAAGGAGAGACATTTAAGGAGTTTTGTGATTCCATATACTTTCTTAAAAAAAATAATGAGGTATAGGCAGGGGGCTTGCAGACAAAAAAGTAAAACAATAGGAGTAAGCATCAATTTAATAGAGTCAAACCTGCCCCACCATTACAGAAATGCAGTCAAAGTTGTTAATTTAATAATCACTGCATTCAGTTTTAAAAATATGGATTCTTTGATACAGGATTTAAAACAAAGGCCTAAATATTTAAGTTTGCATGGGCTCCATTAGAGTTAGATTGGGCAAAATCTTGTTTGAAACATAAAAGATTGAGAGGATGAGTTTCACATGTATTGAAGGATATGGTCATCATAAACAGGAAGCCTAACTTGTTTATCTCCATAGCAAAAACCAAATATATCAGGATGTTGTCGTATTTTTATGAGAAAACGGTTCTCATGCAAAAATAATAATCATTGACATAGCCAATAGGCCTCGCCTTTGGGACCTTATGAGTGTTTAGCATTTCCCAATAGAATAAATGCTCGAAAAAAACAAAACACACGTCGTTTTCCCACGGCAGCGCATGCGCGCTGCGCTAGGCGCAACCTTACAAAAAGGGATTGTGTTGCACAAACAGCGGCTCCGGTTTCCGAGAGCTCTGCTTACAGAGTAGCCTTAGATTGCATGCTCGCGAGGAGGAGGGCACCACTGGGCTCTGACTGCTACCAGTCTGTGTACATTTGCCCTGGTAGGGTGCCCCAAGTCACTGATTCCACACCCTGTGTGTGTGCAAATGGGAATGAGGGCGCCACGGGGCTCTGCCCCCAGTCTGTCTTCATGTGCCCTGTCAGGGTGCCCCAAGTTCTCATTCCCAGACCCTGTGTGTGTGCAAATCTGCGTACACTGGGCTCTGATGCAAGTCAGTGTACATGCACTCCACTGTGCACATAAAAGGTCTCATTGGGTCCTGATTCTGCAGTGTTTATGCACAGTGGACAGAGACGTGGTGCTTCGCTGCGAGTCGGGGTGCATTTGCCCTATTAGGGTGCCCCAAGTGGTTGATCTCCTTTGTGCATGCAAACATGGGTGGGCCTGCAGAGGGGCGCTACTGTCGGGAGACGTGAAAGGTGCCAAATTGTCTTGATTGTGCATCCTGGAGAGAGTGCCAGAGGGCTCCACAGCCAGTCTGCATACATGCAGCAAAGGTGGGTGCTACCTAACTCGTATCCTACAGCCTTGCGTGCATGCAGTTGGGAGGGCATTTCGGGTTTATGGTGGCAGTCTGTGTGCTGGTATCAGAGGAGAGTGCCACACGGGCACTTGGTGCATGTAAGGGGGAAACGCCAGGGACCACTGTTCCCAGACTGTGCATATGCACCACTGGACTGCTAACCGTACTCCTTGGCTCATGCACGTGCCAAGGAGTTCCGCTACTCTCTGCGCAAGCACCACGTATTGCAGGGTGACACGTTGGTCTGCCTGCTAAGTGCAACGAGTGAGTGCCCCTCGGCCCTTCTCCAGTGCCCTGCTTGCGTGTACATGCAGCGTTGAGTGGGTGCCAATGGGTTCTGTCCCCGCTGCATGTGCGCACGTGCAAGATGCAGGTGAGAGTGCCACAAGCCATGGCTCCCCAGATCTGTTTATTGAGGCCACAGAAGAGAGCATCGGGGCTTCTGCACACTGGTCGTGCAGAGGAAAGTGCTACAGGGCTGTCCTGCTGAAACCTGTGCTCCGGCGCCGAGCAGAGAGGGTGTTACTTAGGTCTTCATGCCAGTGTTTGCATGAGCAGCGAGCACACTGTACCAGTTGGGGAGGTGCATATAAAGAGGTGGGGCTGATGCTGTAGAACACGGGCTGCTCTACATTCTGGGCATCGCCTCCTTCTCTGCGACTCTTCCGCAGTGGTTCTTTGAGTCCAGTAAATGGTCCACAGATGAAGAGTCAGCCACAAAAGCCCCAGCGTGAGTGAAAACATGCATTTTTCACAAACACTGGGCTTTCCACCAGTTTGAGCACTCAAGTTTTACGTGAATGAGATGCCTGTATCGCCTCCTACTGATGACTTGTGGTATTTTCTCACAGAAATAGAAATAGTACCACTATCTTTGTTCATGTGCCCCAGGAGGCAATGTAATTTTTTAAAAAAAATCACTTAAGGTAAACTGAGGGGCAGGAGAGGATGTGGACTGAATGGTCAGGTCTGATCTTTTTCTGCGGTGCCAAGAACTGTTCTGAGGGTAATCCGAGCTTAGTGTCAAAGCTGTGTGCTCCCAAGACATGCAGACGCCTTTCCAATAAATACAGAAACCATCAAAAGGCACTGCAGCTGCTCACTCCCAAAGGCAAAACGCCGTGGGATGTGAGGAATGCAGCTGCAGTGTCCCGCGAGTGGTGCGTGCTCGCTCGTGTGAAATCTGACACATAACAGATGGCACACTGCGCGCCGCTGCTCGTAACCGCAAGCTGTAGGTAGATACATTTGCAGGGAAAGGTGGGACATGCTCCCGCCTTTGCCCAATTGTGTGCAGTCTTTTTACAAAGATGCACGCAAAGCCCAATAGAAAAAGTCCAGAGTGATTCCAAGAGGTTGTTTTCCTAGAGCAGTGCGTATGGCTCAACCTAAAAAGGGCACTTTCCTACAGTGAGAGGGAGTAAAAGACTACTGTGGCGGATTTCTGGCACTTGTGAAGGGACAGTTCAGAAACAAATCAAAAGGCTCACCATTACCACTGCCCCCGTTTCAAAGCTCACTTTTTACAGTCCTAGGAACTTCTTTGAAGTGTGAAAGATCGTCAATGTTCTGAAGGTTCATATGGAAAACGTCACCAGCATCTTTCTCCATTTCTGCTTCCGGTGTCTATATTATCACGAAGTCCTTACCATGACTTTCATAACTGATCCAAAACATCCTTAACAGCAGATGTAATGTTGCCACGATGGGTTTCTGAATAGCCTGAGGTCAGGCCAGGAGACCATCATTACCCAAGAGGGGTAATCATGTATATTTATCATTGAGTAAATGCATTTCATTAATTATATTATGGCAATGTAGTAAAATGTGTTTAAATAGGTTTTTTTAGGGAGCTGTTTCAGTCCTCCTAAACATGGGAACTCTTAATGCTTTTTGATCCAAGCTGCCAGCATGAAGCATGATTAAAAAACAAAGCTGTGTTACACCCAGAGGTAGGTAGCACTAAGCATGTACCATGCCAGTGAAGCCACAAATGGCCAGGTTCTGGTTAGAGGTTAACTTGGAGACTATAGCCACACTTATTATCAGTGATCTTAAATGGTTGCTGGTGTGCTGTATAAAAGTGGAAGTCATTGCTTGGTGTCAACCTCCAGGGTAAGATTTTAGGAGGCCAGCTCTACCTATCCTCCCTTTAATAAACTGCAGTTGAATTTTCGAAACAGGTGAGAGCAAGCTGCAAGGGATTGGGCAACACCCAGGTGTTGGCAGAAGTGTGCTTTTTTTAAAGTGCACAAGCTGGTGGACTGTGCTCAAACATTTGAGTCACGCCGTGTGAGAGCAGTATAGATGAAGGAAGTATTGTATTGTATTGTAATTGAATGTATATAGCGCTTAATACCCCTGACGAGGTGTCAAACCGTTTTTCATCAAGTAGCACCCAACAAAAGCAAAACGAGTGTAGAAACTTCTTTTTTCCAGCTAAAAAACATAAATGGCCCATTCAACACCAATGTTGTGCAGCAATTCCACTCTGAAACAAAAGAAGGGCGAGAAATGTACCACCTTTTGCTCAATGAAAGATGGTGTAAGATTCAAAGATGCATATAGCCTACAATATAGTGATGCACCTTGCAATCAGAAAGACAATTTTTCAGAACAGCAGCTTCATTTCACTACAAACTATTTGATTTAAAGGTCTATGCATCATACGAGAAAGAACCAGGATGACAAGTCATCTGACAGCAGGTCACAAGATAGGGTAAATATAGGTAATAAGGCGTCAAAGGATTCAAGCACCCTATTTTTAAGCCGAAAACATCCACCAAATGAGTAATGGTAGTGTTCATATGTGCACCTGGCTTAGCCAGCTGCCTGGAGAATTGTATGACAATGTCCACAGAACAGGTGAAGAGGTGGAAGTCACTAGGAAAGACATAATCTCAGTACTTCACCAATCTGCTTTTGTACTGGCAATGGGTTGACTTTAGACAGCCAAGAAGATGCCTAAACAGGCAAAGTTTAGCTCCTCATGACCAGGGGTGGGCGGAATTTGCATGGTCGCGTTATGCAAATCTCAGCGAAACGGTAAAAAATCTCTGCGAACACTCAGAAATTCCGCAAACAAAAAAATTCAGAGAAATTGCGGAACGCAGAATTTTGGGCAATTTTGCATTCTCCACGGAACGCGACATGAGATACACATGAGATACACAATCAAAGTGCATGAACAAAGGTTGATTTGATCTTCAAGTAGCACACTGTATTCAGCTTGAAACAGCAATCTCACCAAACAATTGTCAGCAGTCACAAGATGAACCAATCTTATCAAGAACCACTGAACAACAGCGATCTTAATGGAAGCATGTGTAGGAGTGAACTGCTGTGTAGTTAAACTGCCTACACTGTACAGAATTCCTCAAACAACGCATGCAGCCAACTAGGGTTTGTGAATTGAGTCATTAACATTGTAAATGTTCTCATATGTTGTTAGCTCAGTCACCTTTCTTACCAACACAAAAAGTTAGGCTCTGAAAAGTACCACTTACAGTAACGACGACTTTTACTGAACTGGAGCTACATAACGGAGAAATACACAGTCGCAATGTAGATACATTGCACATTTTAGCTTTGAATAACCTACCAATACCCATCACAGTAATATCATATAAGTTACAATAATAAGCTAAAACAAGCGTGCGTGCCTCGCGCTAAAAGTGGGAGGGTTGAGGGGAGTGCGACCGACAGCACACAAACCTTGTGGGAGCGAGCCAGGGGCACTATGTGTTTGTAAGTTAATTACAAACATTTGGTGTCAAGCTCGCTCCCGCAAGGGAATCGCCAAACGTGCACGCGTTGCCATTGAAGGCAATGGAACGGGTGAACGTTTTTGGGACAAAAACCGAAGCAATAGCTTAAGGTCTTTTTCGTATGCATCGCATGCGTGCTGCGTAGGCGAGACCTAAAAAATAAAGTAGACAACCTTGTTGAACACCTCAATCTAATGAAAAGGGAGAAGACGTTAGTCCATTAACAAAAATAGAAGCGTTGGGTGCTGCATAAAGTAAGGAAATCAAGTTTATGAAATTTGGTCGTAAACCAAACAAGGAGAGAGCGTGGAAAATAAAGTTCCAGTCCATGCAATCAAATGCTTTTTCAGTGTCAAGGGAAACAGTAGCCATTGAGTATTTATATCTTTGGACTTACTTAAAATATTGAAAAGTGTTCTAGTATTATCAGAAATATGTCTACCTTTGATAAATCCTGCTTGTTCCTTTCCTATAGGAACTGGTAGAAAGGAATCAAGGCGAAGGTCAATTATTTTAGCAAAGATTGTTTAAAAAGTATTAACTGAAGACATCAGTCTACAATTTTTACAGAGCTTTAGATCTCAACATTCTTTAAGGATGAGGCAGGGCAGTGCCTTTTGAAATGTACTGCTAGCTGATTTGTGATAAAATGTGAAAATAATTCATTAACCCCTTCCGTGCTCAGGACAGCCGGGAGCCATCCTGAGACACATTGGGCGTAAGTGCAGGATGGGTCCTGGCCATCCTCGCACATGCCAATTGAAATCCCTCTGGTGCGGGCACCAGAGGGATTTCTTTTCCCCCCAACAGCCTCAGGAGCTAGGGAAGAGCTACCCCAGCTCCCGAGGCTGTTTGTTTGGTGTCCCTGAAATGACTATCAGCGCGCACGTCGTGCTGACTTCATTTCAGTTTCGCTTTCTACATGTTCAGGGGGCTATGTCAGCCCCCTGAGCACCAGGAAAGTCAGGAGAGGAATTGTTGGAAAGGGGAGAATCTCTAGCAGATTCCTGCTTGGGAATCACTCCAGGCGGGTGATCCCCAAGCAGTGATCCACCCACTAGGCACAAGGGAGGGGTGAGCGGCCCCTTGGACAACAGTCTTTGATCTCCCATATTAAATTGGGTAAATGCAATCGTTCTGCCCCCCTAGGGGCAGATAGGGGAGTAGCGTCCAATCTGTCCCACGGGGGGGGGGAGCAGAAAGCCCACTAGATACCAGTTTTTTGAAAATTGCAATTAGGGGTGGGGGCTGTCCAAGATGGGCATGCCAATGCCCCCACCAACGCAAAATCCCACAGTCTTTCTTCCCCCTTTGAAAAGCCACTAGATGCCAGGGATTTTTTTATTGGATTTAGGGGTGGATGCTACCCAAGATGAACATGCAAATGCCCCTACTGCTGCAAAATCCCACAGTCTTTCTGCCCCTGGGAGGCAGTGCCCCCGATCTGCCCCCCAGGTCACAGAAAGGCCTCTAGATGCCAGAGATTCTTTTTTTTAAATTGTTTGTAGGGGTGAGGGCTGCCCAAAACCCCTAAAAAGATTCTACAGTCTTTCTGCCTCCCCGGAGGCAGATGTGGGCAATAGCCCCTGATCCGCCCCTGGGGGACAGAAAGCCCACTAATCACCAGGGACTGGTTTTTTTATGCATAGGGGTGTGGGCTGCTTAAAATGAGCATGCCAATGCCCCCACCCCCAAAAGAAACTCCACAGCCTTCTGCCACCAATCTGCGAAAGCACTCTAGGCACCAGGGATTTTTTAAATGTATCTTATGGTGGGGGCTGCCCAAACTGCCAATGCCCCCCCTAAAATCCCAGTCTTTCTTACCCCAAGGCAGATGGGGCAATAGCCCCTTATCTGCCCCGGGGGGCAGAAAGCCTACTAGGGTCCAGGGATTGTTTTTTTAATATGTAGAGGTGGGGGCCGCCAACGACTCCACACCCCCAAAAACAATTGCCACAGCCTTTCTGCCTCCCCCAGTATGCACATGAGGCAATAGTCCCTAATCTGCCCCCCTGGGGCAGAAAGACTACTAGGAACCAGGGATTATGTTGTATTATTTATACATAGGGGTGGGGGCTGCATAGAGTGGGCATACTAATGCCCCCACCACCAAGAAAGGCTTTCTGCCCCCGAAGTCAGAAAGCCCACTAGGCACCAGGGATATGTTTAAGGGCATGCCAGATAGAAGCCCCATATGCAAGGGTCTCTCCCTTTTTTTAAGCATACATTTTGACTGTTTCTGTGATATTTGTATTCTCATCTACACCCAAGCGGGGGCAGAAAACCACTATAAACCAGGTAACGTTTGTGTGTGTAAACTGGAGTTTGGCTGATGGTCTGCATGTACCGACCTTTGGCTGGCATTTTGCTGGCTGTGTATGTGGACCGGCACTTGGCTAATGGTGTGGGTGGACTCGTGCTTGATGATGGTGTATGTTGATTGGTGCTTGCCTGGTGGTGTGCATGGAGTGGCGCTTGGCTGGCGGTGTACGTGGACTGGTGCTTGACTGGGTGTGTGCATGGATGGTGCTTGGTTGCAGGGCTGGACTGGCTGTAGCAGGCACCTGGCATTCCCTGGTGGGCCGAAGGGGTGGGAGCCGGTTTTCTGGCCGCGGGGGTCAGTTTTGTCACTTGGGACCGGTTTTGCAGCAGTGCTGCAATATCGGGCCCCAGTAACAAAAGTTAGAATAGTGCTTTCTATTAGCATATCCCCAGGGCCAGTCGAGCAGCAATCTGCCAGGGCTAGTTGCTGTTCCCAGTCTGGCCCTGCTTGGCTGGGGGTGTGCATGGATGATGCTTTGCTGGCGGTGGGTTTGTATGGCGCTTGATGGTTGTGTTTGTGTACTAATTCTTGGCTGATGGTGTGGCTTGCATGGATCCCCAGCGTTTCCTTACCCAGAATCTCTTGCAAACGTCAAATTTACTTACAAAGTCACATTTTCTTCACATTTGTGTGTGGGTAAGCTGTAGGATCACCGTGCAGGCACAATTGTCCTACTACCCAGCATTCCCATTGATCTCCTGAGAAAAATTATACCTCACTTGTGTGGTGGATGCCCAAAGTAGCGCCAGCCGAAAAACGTATATACAAACCCCCCTGTCAGACACGCTTTGGGCCCCCTCAATTTCTACACGTTTTTGGCCCTTCCATGTCACAGACACTTGGCCCATTGATACAAGTAAGGTATCATTATTATCGAGATACTGAGGGGAATGCTGGGTAGTAGGAAATTTGTGCCATGCGGTGATCCAACAGCTTTACCAAACAGATATTAGAGGAAAATGTAACTTTTTAGCTAAATTTGAGGTTTGCAGCGCATTATTGGAAGGAAAATGTTGGGGATCTCACAAGCCACACCTCCCTGGACTCCCATGGGTGTCTAGTTTTAGTCAAGTCAAAGATTTATATAGCGCGCTACATACCCGGAGGGTCTCAAGGCGCTTGAAGAAGGGTGGGGAATTACTTGTCGAATATCCAAGTTTTAAGTTGCTTTCTGAATGCTAGGTGGTTCTGAGTGAGACGAAGGTGAGTGGGGAGTGAGTTCCAGGTTTTAGCTGCAAGGTAGGAGAAGGATCTACCTCCCATGGTGGTTTTATTGATGCGAGGTACGGTAGCAAGCGCTTGGTTGGAGGATCGTAGTTGGCGGGAGGGGGTGTAGAAGGAAAGTCGTGTGTTGAGGCATTCGGGTCCAAGTTCGTAAAGTGCTTTGTGTGCGTGGGTTAGGAGGCGGAAAGTAATCCTCTTATTGACGGGGAGCCAGTGGAGGTTTTTTAGGTGATTAGAGATGTGGTCTTTACGTGGGATGTCTAGTATGAGTCTGGCTGATGCGTTCTGGATGCGTTGGAGTTTATTCTGGAGTTTTGCAGTGATACCGGCGTATAGGGTGTTTCCGTAGTCCAGGCGGCTGGTGACCAGTGCATGGGTGACCGTTTTTCTGGTTTCGGTGGGGATCCAGCGAAATGTTTTTTTGAGCATGCGAAGAATGTTGAAGCAAGATGATGAAACGGCGTTGACTTGTCTGTTCATAGAGAGTGAGGAGTCCAGGATGACGCCCAGGTTCCGTGCGTGGTCCGTCGGGATGGGTGCTTTTCCAAGGGCCTCTGGCCACCAAGAGTCATCCCAGGCGGAGGGGGAGGTACCTAAGATAAGGACTTCTGTTTTGTCTGAGTTAAGTTTCAGACGGCTGTGCTTCATCCACTCGGCTACATCTTTCATTCCTTCATGTAGGTTGGTTTTGGCGGTGTTAGGGTCTTTGGTGAGTGATAGGATCAGTTGAGTGTCATCAGCGTAGGAGATGATGTTGAGGTTGTGTTGGCGTGCGATGGCCGCGAGGGGGCTCATGTATACGTTGAAGAGGGTGGGACTGAGTGAGGACCCTTGTGGTACGCCGCAGATGACTTCAGTGGCCTCTGAGTGGAATGGTGGGAGGCGGACTCTCTGGGTTCTTCCGGTGAGGAACGAGGTGATCCATTCCAGTGCTATTCCTTGGATTCCGATGTTTCTGGGGCGCTGTAGAAGGGTGCTATGGCAGACTGTGTCGAAGGCTGCGGAGAGGTCGAGGAGGATGAGGGCGACTGTGTCTCCATTGTCCAGTAGAGTTTGAATGTCGTCTGTTGCTGCGATGAGTGCGGTCTCAGTGCTGTGTTTAGCTCGGAAGTGGGACTGTGAGGAGTCGAGGGATTTGTTGGTTTTGAGGAAGGCGGCGAGCTGGTTGTTGACAGCTTTCTCGATGACTTTGGCCGGGAATGGGAGGAGCGAGATGGGGCGGTAGTTTTTGAGTTCGGTGGGGTCAGCTGTGGGTTTTTTCAGAAGGGCGCTGAGTTCGGCGTGTTTCCAGCTTTCTGGGAAGGTGCCGCATTTGAGGGAGCAGTTGATGACGTCTCGGAGGTGTGGTGCTATGATGGAGTCTGCTTTGTTGAAGATGTGGTGAGGGCAAGGGTTTGAGGGCGATCCTGAATGGATGGAGTTCATCAGGCGAATGGTGTCCTCAGTGGAGATTGGGTTCCAGTCATTAAGGATGTTCAAGGGGGGTGAAGGTCCTGCAGAAGGTTGGGTGGGTTGGTCTCAGGGTTGGTTGTCGAAGCTGTTGTGGATGTCTGCGATTTTGTTGTGGAAGAACGAAGCTAGGGAGTCGCAGAGGGCTTGAGAGGGGGTGATGTCGGTGGAGTTGGCTGAGGGGTTGGTAAATTCTTTGACGATGTTGAATAGTTCCTTGCTGTTGTGGGCGTTGTTGTCTAGTCGGTCTTTGAATGCGGCTTTCTTGGCAGATCGGATAAGTTGGTGGTGTATGCGGGTGGCGTTTTTGAAGGCGTCCCTGGTGCTGGTGTTTGGGTCTATTTTCCAGGCCTTCTCGAGGGAGCGACAGAGTTTCTTTGATTTCTTAAGATCATCGTTGAACCAGGAGGCGTTTTTGCTGCCTAGTTTGGTTTGACGTTTTTTCAGCGGTGCTAGGATGTCGGCGCTGTTGGATAGCCATTGGGTGAGGTTAATTGCTGCTTGGTCGGGGTTTGAGGAGTGGGCAGGGGGGTTTTGAAGAAGCGATGAGGAGATCTGGTCGATGGTGATTTTGTTCCAGTTTCTTCGCAGAGTAGGTTGAGGAAGGTTGTGAGTTGTGGTCTTATTGTAGGTAAAGTGTACGCAGCTGTGGTCCGTCCAATGGAGAATAGTGGTGTGACTGAAGGAGACATGTTTGCTGGAGGTGAAGATAGGGTCGAGTGTGTGACCTGCGATGTGGGTGGGCGTAGTGACAAGTTGTTTGAGTCCGAGGTTGGCGAGATTGTCCAGAAGGGAGGTGGCGTTGCTGTCATTGCTCTTTTCCAGGTGAAAGTTGAGGTCTCCCAGTAGAATGTATTCCTCGGAGGGGAGGGCGTGTGGGGTGATAAAGTCAGTGATAACGTCGCTGAATTGTGCGCGGGGTCCTGGAGGTCGGTAGAGGAGTGTGCCTCTGAGTGTGGTCTTGGGGTCGGTGTGGATCTGGAAGTGAAGGTGTTCGGCGCTGGCAAGGTTGACGTCTGAGCTGGTTGAGATGCGGATGGAGTTCTTATGGACGATAGCGATGCCTCCTCCTGTTTGGTCGGTGCGGTCCTTACAGATGATCTTGTAGCCTTCCGGGATGGCAATGGTGATGTCTGGGGCTGAGGCGTTCATCCATGTTTCTGTTAGGAAGGCGACGTCGGGAGAAATGGTGTCTTGTAGGTTCCAGAGGTCGATGGCGTGTCTGTGGACTGAGCGGGTGTTGAGCAGGATGCATTTTAGGTGGTTGGAGTCAGATATCTGTTGTGCGATCGTGGATGAGGAGTTTATCTTGGTGCCGTCGAACTTGCAGGAGTAGCATGTGAAGGGTCCATGGGTGTGTCCAGGAGCGGCTTGGGCGCAGTTGGGGAGTCGGCCGGGGTTAAGGGCTAGGAGGGTGGAAGCATCGTATGTAATGCGGGAGGGCTGGGCATTGCATGGACCAGGGGGTCTGGCGCTGGCCGCGGCCTTGGCGCGGACGGGCGTAGACGGGCTTACCTTTGGCGCACCTTCGGCGCGGCCACAGTGCGTGGACGCTGCGCATTGGGACATCTGACATAAATGGAGAGTGGAGGGGGGCGGAGGGAGGGAGGAGCAGCTGGGGAGGCGGGTGCGGGGCGGAGAGGAGGGGCTTGCTCGAAAGCACAACAAACAAAATGGCAGTAGAGGAAAATACGAGCTGGGCGAGCTTGGGGCCAAAAAGTGAATTAAGCAATGTAGAGAAGGCACAGGTAAACGAACAGCAATATATACGGTAAAAGCCAATCAAAGCGAGCGCAGTGCTAAATGAAATATGCAAATGTTAGCAGTCAAATGCGGGCGGTTACAATGAGGACAAGCAAGCGCTGCGATGCAAGTAAAGAAGAGCAGTGCTAATGAGAAGCGCTACGATACCAGCCGGCAGTTTTCAATCAGGGAATCACTCAGAGGATGAGGGTAGCGCTGAGGGAATCGGCAGAGAGCGAGTGAGCGGCCGCCTCTTACAGCCTAAGGGAGTTCACAGCGCTTCAATCTACGGGGCAATTGTAATCAATCCTTGGGAGGGAGGAGCAGCTGGGGAGGTGGGTCCGGGGCGGAGAGGAGGGGCTTGCTCGAAAGCACAACAAACAAAATGGCAGTAGAGGAAAATACGAGCTGGGCGAGCTTGGGGCCAAAAAGTGAATTAAGCAATGGAGAGAAGGCACAGGTAAATGAACAGCAATATATACGGTAGAAGCCAACCAAAGCGAGCGCAGTGCTAAATGAAATATGCAAATGTTAGCAGTCAAATGCGGGCGGTTACAATGAGGACAAGCAAGCGCTGCGATGCAAGTAAAGAAGAGCAGTGCTAATGAGAAGCGCTATGATACCAGCCGGCAGTTTTCAATCAGGGAATCACTCAGAGGATGAGGATAGCGCTGAGGGAATCGGCAGAGAGCGAGTGAGCGGCCGCCTCTTACAGCGTAAGGGAGAAATGTCTGGGTGTTTTAGGTTCCCTGGATGTCTGCAAATCCAGGACCAAAAACACAGGTGCCCATCTATCTTTCACAAAACTACCTGGTTTATCAAGGGGGTCACCTGCGTTTTTGGTCTCGGACTCAACAGCCATATAAGGAAACCTTCCAAAGCCACACAACTTAACAACCTGGGGAATCATGGGAGGTATGGGTTGCATGGACCACCCAACGTTTTCCTACTCAGAATCCCCTGCAATTTTCAAATTATCTGAAAAAATCACATTTTTTCTCAAATTTCTGGGTAGGAAAGTTGTGGGATCACTGGGCTGACACAAATGTCCTACCAGCCAGTGTTCCCTCAGGTCTCCCAATAAAAATGGTACCTCACTTGCGTGGGTGGGCCGAGTACCAGCGACAGGCAAGGACCCAAAACGTATTTTGGAGACATCAAAATTACCCATCACAAATCAACCTGGTTTTGCAAGGAGATCACCTGGGTTTTTGGCCCCGGGAACGGCGGCCATCTTGGGAAACCTACAAAATGCTCACATTTCTGAAACCTACACACCCGGGGGAGTCCAGTGAGGTATGGCCTGTGCGGATCCCCCAACATTTTCCTACCCAGAATCCCAAGCAAACCTCAAATTTAGCTGAAAAAAATCCCTTTTTTTCTCAAATTTCTGTGTGGGAAAGTTGAGGGATCACCGGGCTGACACAAGTTTCCTACCACCCAGCATTTCCCCAGGTCTCCCGATAAAAATGGTACCTCACTCATGTAGGTGTCCCAAGTACCTACAACAGGCAAGGGCCTAAAACCTATTGAGGAGACATCACAATTACCTATCACAAAACAACCTGGTTTTGCAAGTGGGGTTACCTGGGTTCTTTGCCCCGGGCTCGGCGGCCATCTAGGGAAACCTACCAAACCCACACATTTCTGAAACCTAGACACCCAGGGGAGTCCAGCGAAGTATGGCTTGTATCGATCCCCAACGTTTTCCTACATAAAATCCCCTGCAAACCTAAAATTTAGCTGGAAAAACACATTTTCCACATATTTTCCTGTGGGATCACCATGTTGGCCCAAATGTCCTACCAGTTCCCCTCAGTCACCTGAGTAAAATGATACCTCCTATATATCCAGACAACCAGAAGGGTCCAGCGGATGTAACAGTATATTTCTTCGAAAAATCTGTGATATTTAGAAGAAGTTACAGGTGAAAACATTGGCACAAATGTCAGTTGTTTAACTCATTTTCAATTTTTCCTATTTTCAACTGTTATTTACTATGAAAAAAACTTGAGGTTAGGGGTGGGGGCTGTCCAAGATGGGCATGCCAATGCCCCCAGCACCGCAAAATCCCACAGTCCTTCTTCCCCCTTTGGAGCAGAAAACCCACTAGATGCCAGGGATTTTTTTTATTGGATTTAGGGGTGGATGCTACCCAAGATGAACATGCAAATGCCCCCACTGCCGCAAAATCCCGCAGTCTTTCTGCCCCTGGGAGGCAGTGCCCCCATCTGCCCCCCCCCAAGGTCACAGAAAGGCCTCTAGATGCCAGAGATTATCTTTGTTTTAATTGTTTTTAGGGGTGAGGGCTGCCCAAAATGGGCATGCCAATGCCACCACCCCTAAAAAGATTCTACAATCTTTCTGCCTCCCCGGAGGCAGATGTGGGCAATAGCCCCTGATCCGCCCCTGGGGGACAGAAAGGCCACTAACCACCTGGGACTGTTTTTTTTTATGCATACAGGTGTGGGCTGCTTAAAATGAACATGCCAATGCCCCCCACCCCCAAAAGAAATTCCACAGACTTTCTGCCACTAATCTGCGAAAGCACTCAAGGCACCAGGGATTTTTGAATGTATCTTGTGGTGGGGGCTGCCCAAACTGCCAATGCCCCCCCTAAAATCCCAGTCTTTCTGCACCCAAGGCAGATGTTTTTTTTTATCGGGATACTGAGGGGAATGCTGGGTAGTAGGAAATTTGTGCCATGCGGTGATCCAACAGCTTTGCCAAACAGATATTAGAGGAAAATGTAACTTTTTAGCTAAATTTGAGGTTTTCAGCGCATTATTTGAAGGAAAATGTTGGGGGATGTCGCAAGCAACACCTCCCTGGACTCCCATGGGTGTCTAGTTTTCAGAAATGTCTGGGTGTTTTAGGTTCCCTGGATGTCTGCAGGTCACCTGCGTTTTTGGTCCCGGACTCAACAGCCATATAAGGAAACCTTCCAAAGCCACACAACTAAACAACCTGGGGAATCAAGAGAGAATTGGGTTGCATGGACCACCCAACGTTTTCCTACCCAGAATCCCCTGCAATTTTCAAATTATCTGAAAAAATCAAATTTTTCTCAAATTTCTGGGTGAGAAAGTTGTGGGATCACTGGGCTGACACAAATGTCCTACCAGCCAGTGTTCCCTCAGGTCTCCCAATAAAAATGGTACCTCACTTGCGTGGGTGGGTCGAGTACCAGCGACAGGCAAGGACCCAAAACATATTGGGGAGACAACAAAATTACCCATCACAAATCAATCTGGTTTTGCAAGGGGATCACCTGGGTTTTTGGCCCCGGGCTCGGCGGCCATCTTGGGAAACCTACAAAACCCTCACGTTTCTGAAAACTACACACCCGGGGGAGTCCAGTGAGGTATGACTTGTGCGGATCCCCCAACATTTTCCTACCCAGAATCCCAAGCAAACCTCAAATTTAGCTGAAAAAATCTCTTTTTTCTCAAATTTCTGTGTGGGAAAGTTGAGGGATCACCGGGCTGACACAAGTTTCCTACCACCCAGCATTTCCCCAGGTCTCTCTATAAAAATGGTACCTCACTCATGTGGGTGTCCCAAGTACCTACAACAGGCAAGGGCCTAAAACCTATTGAGGAGACATCACAATTACCTATCACAAAACAACCTGGTTTTGCAAGTGGGGTTACCTGGGTTTTTTGCCCCGGGCTCGGCGGCCATCTAGGGAAACCTACCAAACCCACACATTTCTGAAACCTAGACACCCAGAGGAGTCCAGCGAAGTATGGCTTGTATCGATCCCCAACAGCTTCCTACACAGAATCCCCTGCAAACCTAAAATTTAGCTGGAAAAACACATTTTCCACATATTTTCCTGTGGGATCACCATGCTGGCCCAAATGTCCTACCAGCTCCCCTCAGTCACCTGAGTAAAATGATACCTCCTATATATCCAGACAACCAGAAGGGTCCAGTGGATGTAACAGAATATTTCTTTGAAAAATCTGTGATATTTAGAAGAAGTTACAGGTGAAAACATTGGCACAAATGTCAGTTTGTTTAACTCATTTTCAATTTTTCCTATTTTCAACTGTTATTTACTATGAAAAAAACTTGAAGGATCTACACAAATGACCCCTTGCTGAATTTAAAATGTTGTCTACTTTTCTGAAATGTATAGCTTTCCAGGATCTATTATTGCTTTCATTCCCATTTCTACCACTAACTAGAAGGAGGTTGAAATCACAAAAAATAGCAAAAATAGGTTATGTCCCAGTAAAATGCCAAAACTGTGTAAAACAATTTGGTTTTCTGTCAAAAGGCTGTTAGTCCCTGAAATCTGGGAAGATGGTGATTTCAGCACCACAAACCCTTTGTTGAGACCATTAGCAAGGAAAAAACCAAACACTTTCATCTGCAGCACTTTTTTCCCAATTTTCCGGGAAAAAAACCAAAGTTTTGCCTATTTTGGCAAATTGCGGAGTCCCCTCGAGGGAAATCAACAAACCCTGTGTACCTTTAACGTTCCCATGATGTTGGAAGAGAAGGATGCAAATTTGGCATGGATACCTTATGTGGTCCAAAGATTACAGGGGCCTAAGCGTGAACTACCCCAAATAGCCAAAAAAAGTCTTAGCACAGGGGAACGGAGGTTTTTCTTGAAGGCCTAGCAGTGAAGGGGTTAATGCGGAAGACTAGATTTAATTGCTGAAATAAGATCTTTGGAAATGACATCTAATTCCAATGAGGTAAAATCAATATGAGCATCACATTTTTTATGAATGGATGATAAGTATTGCTGTATATCTTCTGAACATGGATTCAATTCAGGAGTGTATAGATTGTGATTATCTAAATTCATCCAATATTTCAGAATCTTTGAAAATGGGTGTGAAATTTGCTTGTAAAATAGAGTGTATTTTAAGCATTCTTTTTTTGATTTTGAGGTAATTAGCTAGTAACTTGCCTGATTTATTTTGGCCTCCATGGTACTTAGCATTTGCTTTAAGTACGCAGCAGTGTTTTTCATAGAAAGTTTATTATAGCAAAACCTTTCCTGAATTAAGTTGCTTGAATACATTTTAGACTTGGTTTTCAAATAAAGGTTTTCTAAGGTCTTGATATGTTGCAAAGGTTCTATGGATTGTCAGGAGAGAAAAGGTTTTTTTTTTCTTTTTGGTAACATAGGAGTTAAACAAAATATCAAGCTATATATTTTAAGGAATACCAAATAATTTGTGTGGAAAGTATGCGTGAGGAATTGGTTTTGAAAAAGTCAGAAAAATATTATTCAAAATTGCTAGTGAAGTTAGCATCTAACAATAGGGGTGTGTTGAAACACTATATTTTAGTGTCACTAAGGACTGGTAGCAAATCCAAATGAAAAGCAACAGGAGCGTGTTTTGCAGAGATCAATATGGAACCAATGTCAGCATGTAAAATATGTTGTGTTAAGGGTTTAGAGACAAAAAGGTAATCCATTATGGATTACGAAAAGTGTGTTATGGGAAAGAGATCAATATGGAACCAATGTCAGCATGTAAAATATGTTGTGTTAAGGGTTTAGAGACAAAAAGGTAATCCATTATGGATTGAGAAAAGTGTGTTAGGGGACAGGGTGCATTCTCTTAATAATGAAATACAGTGTCTCCGAACATCAACAAGGGAACATTGTGCAATAGCTGTAGTAAACTGTAGGTGCATGGTAGAATAATTGAAATTAACCTTATAATTGTGATCTATGTAGGGATCCAAAACTAAGTTACAGTTACCTTACCAATTTACAGGAAATGCCAGACCAAAAAGGTTTGTCTGGCTTGGTAGGAAATAAATGTTGAATAAAATTGTGAAATTTTATCTCCACTCATCTACCTTCTGTATCAGAATCGTCCAAAACTAATATAACATCTAAATATTTATTACATAGTATGATGACTCCACTCCTTTTCCCTGAAACTTGGGAAGAAGAAACATTACCCACCATTATTGTTCACGTTTTTGAACTTCTAAAGAAATAATTTGTTTCTTGTACAAATACAATATCTGCTTTTAACTTGGACACATGGGTAAGAATTCCATGTATTTTAATGGGGAACCTAACCCTTCAACATTCCAAGATACAACTCTTGAAGTAATTTAAAAGGTAAAACATATTGGTTGAATACATACACATATGGAGAAAGAAGTAAAAATGAGATAGTTGCAGAAAAATCGCAAAAGAGAAAGAAGAAAAAGAAAGGGGAAAGAAGAAGAGAGATGTGCAGAGTGCATATATAGAATAACAAACATGACATACCCGAAAGACAAACATAAAATTGAGAATGGTAAAGCCACATGAGGAAGAAGACACCAACGAACACCAGGACACACCAAGGAGGGAGGCTGTCTAGACGGACGCAGGAACATTCACGAAATTTAGGCATGGTATCTATCTAGAATATAGAAGCAAAGATCATCTAAGGGGCGTTAATGAACTATGCTACAGCACATTAGAAGTACATAACATGACATATCAAGCATGCATCAGAACATTCAAGTAGTAGAACGCCTAGTCATGTGAATTGTTTCTTCTCAGCCACTATCTTGGAATTTCTGTAGGAGAGCTGGAGCCTCACAAGTTGTAGTCTAATTGTTTTAAGTGACTTTGAAAAGACAATGATGGAATAATCTAAATCGAGCATTAATATTTCAAAGAGCTGCTCACATATCCCAAAACTTTTTTCTTCGGTAAGCAATTTGTTTACCTAGATCCTGAAGGAAGAAGTTAGATCCTATTTTAAAAGATATACTTGAGTTTCTACTTTCTTTGATTAGTAGTTTAAAGTATTTGTTGTGGCTTCAAGTGTGTTAAAAAATGGTGTCCAGCATATGTTGCCTTATATCCTGGCAATGTTGGGATGACTTAAGCCCTGATTATGAGTTTGACGGATATCCCGTCTGCCATATTACAAGTTCCATAGGATATAATGGAATTGCAATACGGTGGACAGGAGTAACCCTGTCCACCAAACTCATAATCAAGCCCTTATTGTTGACCCTTTCATATCCTACATCATCCAGTTTTACTGGACTGCAATATGTAGAGCTAGTAGCATTGCTTTCCAAGCCAACTCTTGGGTCTTTTTCTTTGTTTTTCTCCTCCATAATTGAGGCCTGAATTACGGACTGATTTTGTTAATTTTCCTATATTACTCCCACTTAACCAGCAGAGTGTGACATGATTTCCAGGGTATTTTGTTGGAAGTGAGAATGTTTGTTGTTCTAACCATCTTGCTTGTGTGAACTACATTTTGAAGGATTTTGAACTACTTGGTATAGCTGGCTGTCTAGATGGATTGCAGCCATTGTAGTTGGACCCTGTTGCTTTTCCTATAGGATGGATTCAGAGGGGTCGATTCATAGAACTAATTTAAGACAAAATCCTAAACTTACTACTTATGGTATTCACAGAAGTTAGGATTTTGTCCTAAGTTTGTCTTAAGACAAACTTAAGACAGACTTAAGACAAAATCCTAACTTAAGTCTCTCTTAAGTCTGTCTTAAGTTTGTCTTAAAATAAACGTAAGACAAAATCCTAACTTCTGGGAATACTAAAAGTAGTACGTTTAGGATTTTGTCTTAAGTTAGTTCTGTGAATTGGGCCCCATGTCTTGAAGTTTTTTAAAGATATTAAACATTTAGAATGGGGACTAATTGTTTCTGCTTTTCTGTATGGTTTTATCTCTTTGCAGTATATTAAGGAGCTGTGTTTTGGTTGATTTACCTTTTCCCTATTGTTTAGGTTTCCTCTGTTTCAGCAGGGGGGGCTGTTAGGGTTCTAATTCAAACTGAACTCATTTTATACTACAAAGAGATCCTTGCTGCAGTACTCTTTTGCGAGCTGTGGACGTTTTTGTTTCTCTTTTCCATTTTAAAGTCTAATAGTCTTAATGCTGGTTTGTGTCGGAGTAAACATCCTCAAGTTCCTTTTGTGGACATTCTGTGCTGTTCCACTACTCTCGGGTTATCTTTGCTTTTTACATCTTCCTTAAACAAAGGGTGTTTTTAATGCTGCTTTGCTCTTTTTCCTTCTATAATATTTTTAGTCCCAGTAGCCCCCTATGTGGCTCCATTTGTAACTCCATTTTGGCTTCTTTTAGACCCTAATATGCACTTCCAATTGTGCACCACACAACTGCCACACTACTGCCACCTTCCTCCACTTTTTGTGTGTGTCTTCCCCTGGCGCACAAGCGGAAACCCAAGTTGGTCTGCTAATTCCTATTCCACACCAGCTCCACTGTGCAGGGGAATAGTCAGGTCTCAAAAAGGGATGCTTGAGGGATGCTGAAGAGCTGGGTGGGCTGTACTGAGTAAAGTGGACCATTATGGAGAAGGGAAGGGACCGAAGCAGAGGGCCTATGTTCTAAGTGATGTTAGGAAATGGAGCAGGAGTATCAGTGGAGCTATTGGCATCTAGGAGGCAGTCAAAAACAGTCGGGGGACTTAGGTGACAGGGACATTTTTGCAGTTCAGGCAGTGGCAGTGATATGGTGCTATGGGCATGATGGGTGGTATATGTGGTATGTATTTTAGGAAGAAGGAGGCAAACCAGTATAGGCAATGCTAGTCCTAGCAGTGTCCCCAGACTGTTCCACTCTTGCTGCTTATCACTTAAATCCTCCTGTTATCCTGTCACTCCACATTCATCCTAGGTCCCCCAGAGCAGCTGTCTTCTTGGCCAAACCTTGGTCACTTTTCCCCAGCCCGTGGCTCACAACTTACTGCTCCTCTCGAGGCCTCAGCATCGCTACATCCCTGCTCACACTCTGCACTGTCATGCTTTCTTTCTCTTACACATCCCTTTATACATAGATTTTGATTAATTTGATTCTGGGGCTCAATTTGCTCTGCGCATATGTTCTTTTTCATCAACTTCAAACACGTTTACAATAAATGCACCTGAAAATTATTTGTATGGTGATTGGAGGAAGGCAACTAGAATGTCATTTAAAGGATTGCAAAAGGCCTGTAGTCTAACACCAATGCTACCATGTCTCAGGTAAGACACAAGAAAATAAACTATGATGGAAGGGTGCATGGGCAATTTATTCTGTATCGGAGAGCAAAGATTCAAGAAATCATCCAGCTTGAAATGTTCCATGAGGGAGTCAAAGTGGATTAACTTTTATGGGAAAAGTTTGCTTTTTTTATGGAAACTCTGACTTAACTCTATGATCCCCTGATTCTTATTATATCCCTGATCATTGGTTCTGTATTCTTTTTAGGACTCTGGATGAACAGAATAACATAATGTGCATACAGAGATAACAATAGTGAATCAGCCCAAACTTGTATACCTCTATGTGAGTGATATTCCTATAGCCAGTAGTCAAGGGGTTCTATGGACAGGGCAAAAATCAAGGGTCAAACTTGCAGTGTACGCCTGTCACTACTAAAGTTGTCTCTTTTAGCACCATTTCTGCATACTAGCTCAGTTAGACCTGCGTGTTGGAGATTAATTCATCTAAGAAAGAGATCTTCAAGTCCAATCATTCTCAGCACTTCCCTCATATACTCAAACTCCAAACAGTCAAATGCTTTTTCAGTGTCTTAAAGTATAGCTGCTGCTGATAGCTCCAGATCACTTCTATGCAGAATAGCCTTACGGTGCGTAAATATAATGGATTTGATGTTTCGTGTATAAACCCAGCCTGATCTATTAGGACCAGTTGCTGCAATAATAGTATGATTCGGTGGGCAAGGATCTTTACAAAAATGTTATTATTGATATTTAACAATGAAAATGGTCTGTGAGAAGAGAATAATTCTGTGTCCCGGACAGGTTTGTGAGGACTAAGATTACTGCTTCCAGCACTGAGTTGGGTAGTCCTGTACTATCTCCACAGGTATCCAGATTTTGCTAAGTTTAAAAAACAGTTGAAGACCTGACTGTTTAAGTCTGTGATTCAGAAAAGGGGGTGGTGATGAACAGAGTGTCTGAATTAAGCAGACCACTCTTACCCAGTCCAAAGATCAGGGCTTGATCCATCACCTTTTTTTAGCTCACTGCACCATCCCAGCTCAGAACCTGGCTACATGCAAATTAGTCTGTTCCTGTCCCAGTGCATGATGGGAACAGGGCAAACCAGACTACCAAGCCAATTCTTATACTGGGAAGGAAACCACCCCCCTTTTCTGAATTGTTTAAGTCTGTGGCAGTTTCCTGCCTTAGCTAAGCGCTTAGATATACCTGCAGGTATGAGTCATTGTGCTATATTAAGAGGAAATAACATAACATAGCATAGTCTACCCTATCCACTGTCCCATTGTACACTTGCAGTAACCTGGGCACCAAGAGGCCTTCATAAAATTCAACTGGGAGTCCATCCCTGGCAGGAGTTTTTCCATCAGCCAAAGCAATTACTGCCAATTATATATCTTCAATAGTAATGGGGGAATTTGGAATCTCCCATATTTCTCCCTTCACCATGCTAGTGTTACCAATTCTAGATTTGTAGCAACATCCTCTTGTGAGTATTGTACATACGATGTGCACAAGGTTCCCTAATATTTTTTAGACAG
The DNA here is from genome assembly GCF_964263255.1 of Lissotriton vulgaris. NCBI lineage: Eukaryota > Metazoa > Chordata > Amphibia > Caudata > Salamandridae > Lissotriton > Lissotriton vulgaris. The sequence goes on from NC_141693.1 coordinate 1,260,543,893, forward strand.
TCCCAATATATCATCTGTAGGTGTTCTACTTATGCTGTCACCTTATAATTTACCTGGTTCCTGGATACCCTCTTTATTTGCTTTCAGTTAGCATGCTAGTGTTTTACCAGCAAATGGGTGGGATCTTACATGCTTTAAATAGAGCAGCACCTCACGTTTTGCTTTTCCCCAGCATTCTTTGAAAGTCTCTTGGAAATCTGCCAACAATGCTGAGCATATTTGAGATTCATAGCCTGTACTCTTTTGATATATTTTTCTAATGTATCAATACAGGCCTTAAGGACCTGAGAAGACCAGATCCCTTAGAGATAGAGACACCATGGATATGCATGGCTTAAAGGCATCCAATAGTATACTTACCTCCGGAACTGGACAACCTTTTATTGCATTCAAAGAAGTATACTAGACCTGCTATAACTTCAGACCAGAAAACTGAATCTCGTAACTCACCTCCCATAAGCCTACATTCTCCATTTAATGTTATAGAGTTGTTGAAAATACAACAACAATTCCACCAGAGGATGGTCAGATAGCATTCTAGGCAACATCTTTTACCAACCCCATGATTTGGTATGTTACTAGCCAATAGAAAATCACGAACTAACACCATAAACCAGGGAATAGAATGTATAAACTGCCATTGCAGAGTGTTTTATTCTCCATGCACTTTTAACAGGGATCCATTACTTTGGTTGATGCTACAGCTGCCTGTGTGGTCGAGCTGAGAGTAGTCATTGATTGATTGTGCTGTGGTGAAATCACTAAATTGAAATTGCCACCCCTCATCATAGGGAGGCCAGTGAATCTATAGCATTTGACCATTAAGTCATAAATCATTAGAGAAATCAGGAGTATCTACATTAGAACCATTTGGTTTGAATCATAAAATAAGTATAGCTGCCTGCCTTTCTTGCAGTGTGAAGGATACCGTTTTCCTGATCAAAATGACTACTCTCTAGAGTAAGTAGATTATGATGCAAATAATCTATGTTGCCCACATGGTGGCTAATGTAGCATGTGTGCCCAGTGGTATGTGTGTTAATTGCAGAAATATACTTTCTGCCCTATGGTGTTCGAGGTAGGCCAGGACCTGGAAGGCTTTACAGGGATTATTGGGCCCCTGTACATTCCAGATAATCACTTTAACAGTGGTTGGTACAGATCAATGGACCATTTATATCTACAGCATCTGCCAGGATTTTGTGGTGATTTCTCATACCATGTGTTACTGTATTTCTCCCTGTTGTGTGAGTGTACAATCTAACATCATATTTTTTCCAAACTAAAATCTAACCCTCCCACCACCCACACCAACTCCAGTAAGCAAACTACCTCCCCAGCCAACATCAACAGCAAAACACAACAAGTGGTGTTCTGAACCACTGCTATCATGCTAAACACACCAGGGTGCATGAGAGTACACTTCTGGCCCAGGAGATTCAATGAACCGCACTACTATATATACATCAATTCCCATCAGGCCAATCGGTGCTCAATCATCTATGCAAGAGGGAGACTTCAGTTACAAATAGTTACAAATAGTGCAACAACAATAATGAGCCTTTATCACTATGAAGCACGCTGCTCTTAGAGGTGCCATCTGAGGTACATAGCAGGCATCTAACAGTTAAAAGGCATTACATCAGACTACTCATTTAAGTACTATTAATTGAACAAATAACAATCATATTCCTTTTGAACATAATAGAAAAAGCAATATCAATCATTATCACTGCAATCACACTTGCTGAGTCCAGGTCTGCTGTCATCCTATCTATTCCATCCCTGGGTCTCACACATGTCTCCGAGAAAACCATAACTGCTTCTGACTGGGTGAAAAAGAAGACAATTTTCCCACTGAATTCTATTGTAAGTTTGGCCACGAAGAGCCTGGAGTATTTTATAGAATGTTCGTGCACTGTTTTTCACTTCCAGAAACTATTTTGAACGATCTCTCCCGAATATGTATGATGACCAATGTTTGTGGCATTAGAGTTGTAATAGTAAATCTACGCCCCCATCAACATTTCCACTTCCCTCAATGTTTATTGAATTAGAGTTAGAAATATTAATTCTGACCATTCCCAATATATGCACCTTCCTCAGTGTTTGTGGGATTGGAGGAAAAAATAGTAATGCTGATGCCCACTAATATTTACACTTACCCAAATGTGTGTGAATTGAGTTAAACTAGTAAACACACCCCATCAGTATTAACACACTACTCGTTCTGTGTGAAATTGGAAATAGAATAGCAATCCGATTTACCCCAATTTATGCACTTTCCTTAATTTTCTTGGATGGTGTTTGAATGATACAATTTGACCCATTCAAACATATGAATTTCCCCAATGTTTATAGGAATGGTTTTAGAAAAATATATTTTACAGTCGTTATGTGTTTTGCTAAATCTATGTGAGGTTGGAACGAGTATAAAATTCATGATTTCCAAATTATGTTTTTTAAAGCATTCAGATTATTTCATTTACCATAGAAATTGTGGATATTCCAGTATTTATTTTTAGGAAAATGTTTAAATTGAAATGAACGTATTATTCAATTTCATTTTAAAAGTCTTTGTTTGTTTTCTTATTTAAATATTTGATTGGCAGTCTTTATTGCATGTACTTAAATGTTTATTTGGCAATCATTTAAAAATGTGACTGCTTTAATGTTTTCATGCATTATACATTTATTAATTGTTTTTCTTATTAAAAAATATTTAAACTGGATATTAATTATATCAGTTATTTTTTTCAGTTTTACATCATTCAAGTAGAATCTACGTGCCTATTTCCCAAACTCATTTTGCACTGGGTAAAGAAATAATACAATGGCACTACTTACATACTAAAAAATGCATTTCACAAACCTTTCAGTAAAAATCTCCACCTCCGCCTCTCCCTTTCCTGTGCGGAGAAGTGTGGCTCAGGGGTTAGAGGCGGCAGACCCGGAAACTGAGATCGGCCCTGGACCAGGGTTCAATTCCCCACCTCGGCGGGTCTTGGGCTAAAAATTCCACAGACTCGATAATTCTTGCTCCGGTGCCTCCTCGACTCACGGGTTCACACTCTGCGACTCTGGGCAATAGCTTGCTTAATCTCCACAACGGCCCCTCGCGGCGGGATGCCTGGCTTTCACCTTGTGGATACCCTGCCGGGATATCTCACAGGGGAATACCAGGACGGGTTCCCTAAGCAAGCGCCGGGAAACCCACTGCGGGTAGCTGTGCGCTATATAAGCTCAAATACATTTACATTTACATATCTCTCCCAGGGTGACAGAGATCTCCAAACACATAAGTATACAAACGTGGGCAGAAACAGGGGTAGTAGTAGTAAAATGGGGAATAATTATTTAAAAATTGGTGGGGTAAGTGTAAAAAGGAACAGGTTTGAGAGAGATATGCTGAAGCAAGCACACATCTGCAAAAGAGTAAGAACATTGGATTTCATGAAATAGACTTTGAAAGTTACTGCAATACCTACTGGTGTCAAAACAGACTTAACTGTACTCTAACGAAACCCTGGGCGAGATTTGAATTACACCAGTGTAGTTATTCTTGTTATGCAAAATTCCTGAAACTAAGCTATTATGCCACATTGCGTAGTAACCCATTATTTTGAAAATGCTAACAACAGAATGCAAGTTGCTTTTCTTCACTATGCTTTGTGCTTTTCCACTATTTTCTATATCATGAATTGCATCCTCTCCTCCAGAAAGCATTTTGCACTAAGATATAGATATACATGCCAGTGTTACATTTCCTGTAGGTGTGGATAATGTTGCCAGAATTTTGCATAATTATGGAAAAGCAAATTACACTAATTGACCCCCCCCCCCCGACTCCAACCCAGGCCTGTAGTAGGTTAAGCAGCACACATGGTCAACAACTGGTAGTGCAACACACTCCCATAGAAAACAATGGAGGCAGGGAATTAAATTAACATACTATAGAAGTTAACATTAAATTAATTAAATTAACTCTACTTCTAAATATACATTTTTATATATATATATATATATCTCAAACATTAATCCAACTAAGCTTTTCTAAAGGCCACTGATTTGCAGACCTGCATAAAAAAAAATATATATATATATATGTGTGTGTGTATATATATATATGTATATATATATATATTTATACATATGTTCCAATGCTTCCAACCCAAAATTCAAAAGAGGAAGGAACAGCACTCTTACTAAATGTTCAATGAGGGTTTTATCCCAACATGACACAAATATGGATAAAGGAGTGTCTATGCGTTTTGGCGCAAAGCTTTTTTCATTGCGATGGCTCGCATTTACTGAACACAATTTATCATGGTGGTCAAAGCTGAACATAGAAGAGTAGTGCATGCTAGTTCATCAACAACTCTTCAAATTACAGCGGCCATCTTGTAACATGGTTATAAAAACAAAAACAAAATAAGTATCACAATTAAGATTTGAAAACAGGTAATCCATCTTTTGGACATGTACTCTTACAAAAATATTGTTTTGTTATATCTTCATGTAAAAAACCAAAAGAAAAGAAAATTCAGTTGTTTACCATTAATGACAACTTCAAAGGAAATTTCTCCTTCTTAAATACACCAACCATTGCCCACCAACTGGCGGCCATGACAGTCTTTGTACAAATGCATCTATATTTATTCAGATAGTGCCCCATTGGGTAAACTTTAAACCACGTTGAATCCTTGTCTCCAATTAATGAAGGGAGGCTTGGAAAGTCTTATGGCATTAAATAATTTTGCCCAATTGGAGATAGTTAGCAAATAACAGTAGAATTCTGTCACTTAATTCTGTACTAGTATTACCTCAGACATTATCCTGCAGGCCACAATCCCAAACTTTCAACCTTTGTTAAATATTTGTATACATTTATAAGATACATGAATTCAACAGGGAAATAATCCATACAAAAAAAGGTATAAGAAAAGAAAAAAGGAAAAAGACATCTCAGCTCTTTTGCGTCACTCTCATTGAACTGAAGGTCCGTGTTCTAATGAGACAATTACATCTAGACAGGTCCTGAAAATAGAAAATACAAAAGTATATATAAGTCAAATGTTCCATTAGCACCTACACTTCTAAGAAATTCCAACACCATGAATTCATAACTGTGCAAATTAAAAGCAATTAAAATCGAACAGAGGAAGGCTGATCTCTTTGGTATTACTACAAATAAGTGCATGTCTCTTTATCTACATTTAGGCCCATAGGTTCTCTTGTATTAAGTCGTAGAATGTACCAGCATTTTACCTGCCTTAGCGCCCTTTCTCTGTCGCCACCTCTGGGTGATTTCTCTATCTGATCAATCACTGTGTACTTCAAAGATTTAGATTTACATTGTGTACTTGCAGTATAGTGCTTCCTACATACTTTTTGTCACAAGGACAAATTAACACATATATTGCAAATTCCGATTTACAATTGAGAGATTTGTTTATTGTTATTCTCTCTCCTATGTCAGTGTGAAGCATTATAGTGTTCACACCATGTATGCAGACTTTGCACTCACTGCACTCTCTGAATCCTTCAGCTGGTTTTAACCACATTTCACGATCTGTGACCTGATTTTTCACTATGGGTTTCTTTTACAGACCTTGCTATCCTGTAAGTGATCACAGGTCTGTCTCCCACATCCATCCCTATTGTTGGGTCCTGTTGTGTATTGTCTCCCTCTTTTTTTCTGACCTATCTTCACTTCTGACATTTGCATTGGATTGCTGATTAAACAAAAAATCCTCTTGTAATTTGGTGCTGACTATCTCTTTGGCCTGCTGAGCATAGTTTCATTGTATCCCCCTCACTCTTAAACTCTCTGTCATTTCCCTTTTAAATTGTAGGAATGCATCTTCGATACTACAAATCCTTTTCACTCTCAATAGTTCTACATACGTTATACTACTTGTAAGAGCACCTGGTTGTGAGCTAGTGGCATGTAGAGTTGAATTACCTGATGTTGCTTACCTGTATATCCTCTATGTGATCCTATCTCAAATTTTAACCTGATATTGAGGTAGTCAATGCATTTGTCGCTCACTCTGATAGTAAAAGAGAGGTTCAAATTGTTCACATTGATTAGTTTGACAAATTTGATGACTGATCTCTGATCTCCTTTCCACAATATGAATAAGTCATCTATATATCTGAGTCCTGTGACTCTGTACTGTGGAGCACCTGCTCCTCCCACCAGCCCATGTGTAAATTTGCATAGCTGGGGGCGAAGCAGGTGCCCATGGCAGTCCCTTGTCACTGTTGAAACGCATCATTATTGAAAAGGAACACATTACTTTTCAAGCACTACTCTATCATATCAATCAGCAACTCATTGTGTTTTAGGTATTGGATCAGTTGTGTTCTCAGAAACTATCGTATGGCATTGATCCCATCTTCATGTCATATGCTTGTATAGAGTGAGTTTACATCTAAACACAATATCAAAAGCTCTGGCTTCCAGTGTATGTTGAAGATATGTTTTAAGAAGTCTGTACTATCTTGAATGTGTGAGGGTAAAGCTCGTACATAGGGCTCGATTAGGATGGCAGTGAATCCGCATCCTCCGGGCCGGTGGAAGCCACCATCGGCCCAGAGGATGCGGATTCACCGCCGCAGTCCCTGTGAACACCACCTGCCAGATCAGGATGGCAGTAGGATCAGCGGCGGACGGCAGGTCCGTCCACCGCTGATCCGCGGGGTGTAGCCTGCTATTTGGTAGAGGTGTCTGTAAGACACTGCCAGCCAAATTAGGAAGCATGTGTAAACATGCTTTTCCGCTGTGGTTTTTCCGCCGTGGAAAAGCATGTGGACCTTTGCTTGTGGGGGGCCCTTGCGGGCCCCCAGGGTAAAGGTGGGATGGGGGTGCACATGGGGGGTAGCTATGGTACCCCCCTGCATTTGCATGCACAAAGCGGTGCCTGCCGCTTTGTGCATTCAAATGCAATGCATGCATTTTTAACATTGCGGCGGGTGCTGCTTGAAGCAGCACCCACCGCAATGTTAAAGATACAGGATGTGACGGCCAGGGTGTCGGTCACATCCTAATTGGCATGGAGGGACCGTCGCTGCCCTTGCGGACGGTCCCTCCACCTCGGGGGTGGCAGACGGACGCAGGTCCGTCCGCCATCCTAATGACCCCCTTAATGTTGTCAGAAGTAATATACAAACGTCGATACATTCTATAAAAAATTACCAATTGCTGATATAATTGGTCTCCCAGGGGGGCATAACTTGTTCTTATGTACTCTCAGTAGATGATACACGATTGGCAATCTAGGATGCTTAATGTGTACAAAGTTGAATTCTTTCTTGCCTAGGAGATTCATCTGTTGCCACCCTTTAGGATCTCTGTAGAACCCTTCTTTCAACCATTGTGCTCTTCTTTGGTAATTTTACAATACCATATATATATATATATATATATATATATATATATATATATATATATATATATATATATATATATATATAGTATTGTAAAATTACCAAAGAAGAGCACAATGGTTGAAAGAAGGGTTCTACAGAGATCCTAAAGGGTGGCAACAGATGAATATATATATATATATATATATATATATATATATATATATATATATATATATATATATATATATATATATATATATATGTATATATATATATATATATATATATATATATATATATATATATATATATATATATATATATATATACATATAAAATGCTCTGTTTTGAATAATAAGTTTTCAAGTGGCATAGCACACACAAGAACAATTTTTATAAGGGTAAAAGCACGACGTCACTCTTCCAGCATTTTTGCACATGAATATTGCAACTGCAGTAATCTGTATGGTATTTGTCCCGGGTATTAATTATGCTGCAAATGCGCTATAAACATAATATTTTACAAAGTATGCTGGGACCTGTAGTATTGGAGGATTTCTGGGCTAATTTGAACATTTGCATAAATAGCATATGATTACTTACCTGGGTAGTATCAACACTTGGCCCTGATGTTTTTAACGACTCACCCCAAGTGTGTGAGACTAGAGAAATTAATTCAAACACTCATACAGAGAGTAGTCCTATGCAGTGATTCAAAGCAACGAGAGAAAGACCAATCACTAAAAAAAATTTCAAGAAAGAATCTTTCTTTTATATATAATTTTTGAATAAGCAATTCTCAATCAATCATTATGACAATAAAGGGTTGTCAGAAAAGGGTGAAGAAAGAAGTGCTCATGTGTGAGGTGAACGTGAAAAGATAAAGAAACAATTGGAAAAAGTAAAAAACTATATCCTAGTTTATATACACAAAATTGGTTGGAATAAGTCCATAATCTGCCAAACCAATGTTAGGCCTGTATACATTGGCACTCTACTATTATATTCCATAAATGACCTAAGAGCATTGAGCACAGGTCGAGAGGTAGCATTACAGACCAAAGAAGGAGTTTGTCAACGTTTCGACCAATCTTCATCAAAAAGGGTTATTTCTACCTCCGAATGCGGGTCTTCACCAGGACATGTGGACAACCTAAATATAATGACAATACAATTAAGGGTTATCTCTGTGTATTGAGTAGATATTTGTAACCAAAGAAAAATTGCATGGCACTGACTGTGGTACTTGCCTGGGTAATCTGTTCAACCTGTGATCAAGTCTCGAGTATGAAGCTGAAACGCCTCAGGAAAATGCTGTGAACATGTACTTTTGCCGCTGGTATTGCATGAAATAAACAGAGTAAAGCCGAGGATTTTGCTTCAGCGTTCGTTGAATATAAAAGTATATAATCACCTCCTGTCTTAAATTAGCCAAAATCCACCTGGCACAGACCACGATTCTTTCCAAGATGAATTTTATTTAATCACTCTACCATTATGCATTTTGGTCAACACTAAGACGCTCACACAACACGGAGCAGTTAAGTTCCTTTTAAATACCTTTACACATCATAACACAAAAGAAAGGCTCTGCTGGTCAACTTTTTCTTCGAAAATAAATGTATGTGACTCAGCTTGCAAAAATATAATTGAAATAAATGAACAATGAAAAAACATTCAGGGTTTGCAAAAAAATTTAAAGACAATTTACCAACTCATTTCCAAGTTGATTCTTCACTCAATAAATGATTTCATTTTCTGTACCATGATTGCTTTGTCATTATTAAAACAGATACATTAATTCACTGTATTTGAATACATTGATTTTGAAGTCTCCTACATATGTTGGACTTATGCTGACACCCTAAAACAGGGGTTTCTAACCTTTTCTGTGCTCAGAGCTCCTTATGTTCAATGAAACGCTTTAAGAGCTACTAATATTATTAGTGTTGTATAATTAAAACAACTTTTATATGTATAATAAGTACACCAAGCAAAAGTTTTCTAATTTAATATGCTGGGCTGCACACAGGTGAGCTACTCAGAGGTAGGTGGAGAGCTACAGTAACTCACAAGCTACTGGTTGGAGACCACAGCCCTAAAATTTGATCGATTATATTTCATAAATTATTTACACTTAAATGCTCAGTGGTCATATCAAACAGATGGTGATTGTCTAGTTCATGATGTTTTCATTTGCGAAATACCATGTGTCTGTCTTATGAATATGCAATAGGAGTCATTGAGAGAGGGCCGCCTGCTATTGATTTTATTCACGTTCCTCTTGCCGATATACCCCCATGTACTCTGGCGGAGGTAACAGTGGCCCTGGCCAAAGTTTTACCAAACAAGACACCCGGATTGGATAGGGTTCCAGGAGACCTGAACTGAACAGGTAGTTTGGGCTCCATATCGGCAGTGCCTTTTTAATGCAATTCTTCATGGGGTGCCAAGATCATTCCTATTTACAAAAAAGGCTCCCCCTTAGAACCGGCAAATTACAGGCCTATCAGCCTAATCGACGTAACACAAAAGATTTTTGCTTGTGTTCTTTTGGGAAGAATGCAGATTTGGATGGATGACCATAACATACTTACTCCCTTACAAGGAGGTTTTAGGTCCAAAACCTCAACTATAGATCAGTTGTTCAGACTACAACTGATCTACTGGAAAACTATAACTTTGGAGAGAGGCTCCCTCTACCTAACATTTGTGGATCTCAAATCCGCGTTTGCTATGGTGGACTGCGACCAGATGTGGCGCCTACTGCTTGATATGGGGGCTCCAGTTTACCTTTGTGAACAGCTTAAATGCCTCCATGAAGGTACCTTTGCCAATATAAGATTCGGGAATAGCGGGAAACTTTCAGCTTCATTTCCCGTAGAGAAGGGTGTGAGACAAGGTTGTGTGCTCCCACCAACTCTTTTCTCCCTCTTCCTAAACGGGTTAATTGAGGATCTTGTAGCTGTCAAAGATATAGATTCTCCAAGCACTAATGTTTGCTGATGACACGCTGCTCCTTTCTAAAACACCTATGAGGATGCAGCGTGTCCTAGAGCAATTTAGCTCATTTTGTAAGAAAAGGAATCTGGAGATTAATATAAAGAAAACAAAGTATATGGTCTTCCATGCCGTCTCTACTAACTGCCCTCACCCTAAAATGAACCATAGGCCCCTAGAGAGGGTGCCAGTTTTTGGTTACTTGGGCCTTACCATAAATGACAAAATGGAATGGGGGCCGCAGATTACCAAGGCGAATTTAAAACGAATCCAGACACGTGGGGTTATTTTAAAAGTTCTTAGGAGTTGTGCTGTAAAGGTCAGTGCCCCCCTGCAGAAATCTACAAAGTTCAAGCAAGGGGTGCCACTTTGTACGGAGCTGAACTTTGGGACCACTGTCCAATTAATACTCTAACCTTGACTGAAAACAACTTTTTTAAACAACTCGTGGGCCTTCCACAAAGCACCCCCTTAATTCCCTTAAAGATGGACCTGGGTATTGCTCCCATTGCCGACTTGATCGCTTTTCGCCCACTCCTCTACTGTCGACAGCTATGGAGCACACCAGGGTTGGAAAACTATAGAGAGGAATTAAAATCAGTTATGTCTATCTTGGGGGCGGGAAAGATCCCTTGGCTGTCCTTTGTTCAGGATTCATTTAGTAAAATAGGGAAAAATGATTTGTGGTCTGCACCTGAGGAGTCAAGTCTTACTACTTCTAAGCAGTCACTAACCTCTGCTTTGAACTCACCAGCCTAACCTCCAGGTTCTTAGATGTAAAACTGCACTATAGTTTGGAGCTGGTCTTAGATCTTATTCAACCTCTTGCAGCTAAGAAATTGTTTCTTCAATTTCGGCACGGGACGCTCCCCCTCCACGCATTTACCAACAATTGGGTGGGTGCCAATAAACTATTATGTCCCGGGTGAAATGAGACAGAAGAGACGGAGACCCATATGATCTTCTTTTGCCCTGCATATTATGTGGCTAGGTCTAAATGGTCTAAATGGGTCCTCCAACTTTGCAGGAACCTAGGAATAAGAAATCATAGATAGGTCTTTAGGCTATTAAATTATGATACACATACGGTTTTTGCAGTTGCTATAACAAAATTTGTATTTGCAATGTGGTGCAAACGCAGATGTTTAGTTAAACGTTAGGGTATAGATTTGAGAAGGTGTTGTTTTATTTAAGATCAATTTCCCTGATTTTAAATGGTATTATTGATGCTTACCTCTTTTTTAACTTTGTCTTTTAGTATATTTATATTTTTAAATAGATTGCGTCATATGATGACATTACCTAACATGTCGCTAAAAACTGCCCTTAAATGAGATATCTGACTATGCCTAACGCTCATCATGGGTTAATTACATGAAGGGGCGCGACCCTCTCCATATTGTCACCTTCTTGTCATCTGGGGTTTAAATGTAAAATAGTAACTATTGTAATTGCACTTTTTTCTTTATTTTCTTTTTATTTTTTAGTATGTTATTTTAAGATGATGCATGTAAAATGTTATACTATTGTGCTTTTATGGCAGCACTGGCCGAATAAAAGTTTTTTGTCTGACTGAATATGCAGACTAAGCTATGTAGGCTTATTGAATCTGTTGTGAACTTGCAAAGACCATTTTTTCTTATAAGCATAAATGCCCAATAAATTCATTTTGACCCATTTGATTACACTAAATTGCTCAACATCATTAACTTAGGGTGATAATAATGCACCTATGCAGGATCAACTTCAATCCTGATGATGCATGCTTGAAAAAGGATGGAAGGTTAAAGCAAAATTAACAGGAAAGTTTAAAATGCAGCTAAATTATAAGAACATATATAGTTCCTCTTCAACATTCAACCCATTTGGCAATAGTGTATCAACTGATTTTTTCTGTCTCCTCCCATATATATATATATATATATATATATATATATATATATATATATATATATATATATATATATATTCACTGAAAAAACCATAGGTTTCAGGCCTTATATAGTTAGGAATTAGCATTTAAAAAGCCATTGAAATTGCTCCTATATATGTGGGGACATGAATATCTCTGCGGATTGGCAACAGGGGACTAAATGTACAGGCCGCAAACGAAAGGTTAACACAGCGATAAGTTCCATGATGCAATCCCATGGCCTGTTAGATGTATGGGGAGATAAGATGCCAGATGATTGTGGTTACACATACTTCTCTCATCCAGCACAAAAGTATTCCAAGTTGGATTATTTTTTTATTACAATAGGGGAGATAGGTAAGGTAAATATTCAGAAATTACCTAGAATAATTTCTGATCATAACCCTTTGATACTCTCTTATAAAGTTCCCAGTGTACTAAGAAAAATTTCCAGATGGACTTTTGATAGAAAGTTATTAAACGACGAAAGGTTTTTAAAGCATATGAAAAGATGGGCAAAGGAATTCTTTGACTGTAATAGATATAGCGCCTCCAGAAATGGAGTCTGGGAGTCGTTTAAAGCCGCATTAAGGGGGGAGACGATCCGTTGTGCATCAAGAATTAGGAAAGAGGATAAAAACAAGATAGATAAACTTACAGCAGATCTGGCAGAAATAGAGAGATATCATATTGACGAAATAATAACTGGCAAAGACAGTAGAGAGACCACAAGAAATATGGCCAGGATTAAGGGGGACCTCTTAAAAATAATTACCCAAAAAGAGATCTGCGAATATCAGACTCAAAGAGCTAGGCGCTATGAGACAGGGGAACAGGCTGGCAGAGCATTAGCACTGCGTATAAGACAGGATTTGAATAGAAATAAAATTAGTAAGATGAAATATAATGGGAGAGAATATAATGACCCAAAATCTATAATACAGGTGTTTCAAGAATTTTAAAAAAACTTTATGATCAGGAGCCGGGGGTGGTATATCATATACAAGACCAATTTCCTATAACACCTAGGGTGGGGGAGGAAGATAGAGATCGATTGGAATCGAGTATAACAAGTGAGGAGATAAAAAATGCTCTGAGTGAACTGGCATTGGGTAAAGCAGCTGGCCCAGATGGGATTCCAACCGAGGTTTACAGGGCTCTGAGTGAAGAAATTCTCCCAATACTGGAGGATCTTTTTAACGGAGTCATATGTTCAGGTGTTATCCCGGATACGTGGAAGCAGACCAATATTGTGGTATTTCACAAAAAGGGGAAGCCAGAGGAGAATCCCGGTTCATATAGGCCGATATCTTTAATAAATACAGACGCGAAACTATACTCAAAAGTTTGGGCTAAAAGACTAGGAGGGATTATAGGTCAACTAGTGTCACCCTGGCAGCATGGGTTTGTCCCAGGGCGAGGTACCACCGAACATACAGCCAGGGCTATTACATTATTTGACGCTGTTACGGCTACAGGGAGTGACATGGCTATGATTTTATTGGATGCCGAGAAGGCGTTTGATCGTGTTGTTTGGAATTTTATGTGGGAGGTGTTGGAGAAAAGGGGTTTTGGAGAAAACTGTAGGAAAGGTATTAAGGCTATGTATACGAACCCGGTTGCCAGAATTACCACTATGGGGCTTCAATCAGAGGAGATAACGATCAAAAGGGGTACACGTCAGGGTTGCCCGTGCTCACCCATATTGTTCGCACTATACATAGACCCTCTGATTAGGAAAATTGTGGCGTCAGAGAAAATATCCCCTGTCATATCTCACGGTCACACTACTAAGATATTAGCGTATGCGGATTATTTGGCAATTGTTACAAATAAGCAGGATACAGCAATACAGGAATTAAATAACTTGGCTCAGCACTTTGGGATATATTCAGGGTATAAACTTAATACTGATAAAACTATAATAATTTGTACAAAGAATATTCAGAAAAGAGATCAAAGATATGTCGACGCTGCAATTTATCTAGGAGTCAAAATTAATGCTGACGTGGGTAAAATAATTCAGGAAAACTATCTGCCAGTATTAGCGGTGATGGAGAAAGATTTGAGGAGGATCGATGTTTTACATCTCTCCCTGATTGGACGAGTTAATGTACTTAAAATGACAATGTTCCCGAAATTGTTGTATTTATTCCGTGCTATTCCTTTATTAATTGATGAATCCCTGATGAAAAAAATGGAATCAGTCTTCTCACAGTTTCTCTGGCAATATGGTAAAGTAAGAAGATCATTAGCTAATTTGTCATTACCTTTAGAGAGAGGAGGGCTTGCAGCTCCCAATCTTAGACTGTATCGCTGGGTATGTTTACTGCTACATATGAAACATCTATTATGCTCCAATATTCCTGCTGATTTCCCTAGAGTCCCTACAATCTATGAATTAGTAATAGGTGAAAAAGCTAAGGGAATTTTAACTCGGGAAGTGAGTGTGCAATTTTTCAAGAGGAGCAAAAGTAAAGTGATGCTAGGTGTATGGGGTGTTTGGAATCTCATGTTGAAATTTCTTAAAATCCCTAAGATTAATGGAATTATAGACCTGTGGGACTCAAGCCCATTCATACATCTTGGACAGAATAGGAATAGTGTTCTTTGGAAAAGGCTGGGTATCCGGTATTTGGGGGATGTTATGAATAAGGAAGAGATGTTAGGATTTGAGATTCTACAACAAAGATACGGTATCTCAGCGAACCACTGGATGTTGTATAACCAGTTAGAACAATCATTGAAATCCATAAGACCCAGGATTTCGATCCAGGAGGTTAATCCGATTGTTCAGTATATAAGGAATGGGGGTAGGAAGATTAAAATAGGATATGGTTTTCTATTACAGGCTCTGGAAATGGATGTTGTACATGTGGAAAATGCTTGGGCTCTTAAAATCGGGGACCCAAATCTAGATGTGGACTATGCACTGGCACTGAACAAGAAAATTTTAAGAGCAACTAATTTAAAAGCACAACATTATAAGATGATCTTTAATTTATACTACACACCCGCGAAACTGTTTCAATGGAGTAAAAGGGATACGGACAGATGTCCAAGATGTGACCAAGGCCCAGCAGACTTAATCCATATGTTCTATTCCTGTCCAAACTTGAAACCTGTTTTAACTGAAATGGAGAAATTTTTATCGGGCTGCTAGAGGGCCAAATCTCTCTATCCCCAACGACTGTTTTAATTGGCAGGGACGAAAATCTTAAAATTACACAGGAAGTGGAAGCCTTTGTATTTCTGAGCGTTGC
Source organism: Lissotriton vulgaris (assembly GCF_964263255.1). Lineage (NCBI taxonomy): Eukaryota > Metazoa > Chordata > Amphibia > Caudata > Salamandridae > Lissotriton > Lissotriton vulgaris. The sequence continues at coordinate 1,260,559,442 of NC_141693.1, forward strand.
AGTGTTAAGAATCTTAATAGCGGCAGCCTGGAAAGATCCAATAGCACCTTCATTCCAGATATGGTTAACTAGATTCCTTGGGATCCATAATATTGAAGATTGTCTATATAATTTTAAGGGACAAAAGAAGAAAGAATATGGGAAAAAAATCTGGGCACCCCTTAGTAAATGGAGGGAAACAAGAGGATGAAATTGTGGAATCTATGCCGGTTTGTAAAATCCTTTTTAGATAAGGGTCTTGTATCACCTTTTGTAAGATTTAAGGTATTTTATTTTTATTCGAACGTGTGATAATATAAAAATAAGAGGCAATTATGTAGATAGAAATTGTTCTTTTAAACCTCCATGTATATTTCTCTCTTTTATCCAGCTGATAATCTAAATGTATGTATGTATGTTTTTTGTATTCTAATCCATCTCAATAAAAAAAAAAAAAAAAAGAAATTGCTCCTATATAGTTAGTTGTACTAACTATATTTCGCGCACCCGCAATCCACTGCTGATGATGTCACATATTACATCATTCATGACATGGTCAGTGACATCACTGATGACATCAATGATGACATCATAAAGTGACTGTGTGTTTCTGTAAAGTTTAAATATGTTTTACATATTGAAGAATGAGTGGATGTATAAGTTTCTGGATGAAAGATTTAGTAGGTACATGACTGAATGTATGAGTGAGTGATTAAATGTGTCTTACTGAATGCATGGGTTAGTGACTAAACTGTCTGAATTTGCGCATCAGTATGTCTGTTATGTGTAAGCTACTGCATGGGTTGATCAGTAGCTATATGAGTGGCCATATGTGTTATTGATTGGTTGCCCGAGTATTTGTATGGGAGACTGAGTGTGTGCGGGTAGCTGGCATATATAAATGACTGTACATAAGAGCCACTGATTGTGCGAGTGGCTGTATGGATCTTTGTGTAATTGTATCAGTAATTGTATAACAAAGTAAGTATGTGTTAGTATATGTTTCAATAAGTAAGGTGTTGTGTGTATAACTGTATAGTTGAAGAAATGAAACTGTGATTGATTCTTTGCAAGACTGACTAGATATGTGAGTAACTCCATGGATGAGTGGCAGAGTGTGAGTGTCTGTATAGGTGTTTGAGTGCAGATGATAGTGTTTTATTGATGAGTGACTGTATATGTGAGTGATTCTATGGGTAAATGATTGGATGTGTGTATAGACCTAGCAATCAGTGTGTGCGTATGTAGTAACTGGTATTGGTGTGTCAATGGTTTCAAGAATGGTAGTCTGTGTTTAACACTGGGTGTTTCAAAGGTTATATTAGAGTGTGAAGAGGTGCATCGCACTATCACATGAATGATATCATCAGTGATGTGATCAGTGATGTCAATTGAGATGTTATCAGTGATGTCATCAGTGATGTCATTTGAGATGTCATCAGTGATGTCATCAGTGATGTCACTGACCATGTCATGAATGATGTAATATGTGACATCATCAGCAGTGGATTGCGGGTGCGCAAAATATAGTTTGTACAACTAGCTATATAGGAGCAATTTCAATGGTTTTTTAAATTCTAATTCCTAACTATATAAGGTCTGAAACCTATGGTTTTTTAAGTGAATTTCAAAGGTTTTTTATATGCTAATTCCTAACTATTTATGACCTGAAACCTATGGTTTTTTCAATGAATTTGCAAGGTTTTATAAATGCTAATTCCTAACTATATATGACCTGAAACCTATGGTTTTTTCAGTGAACTTGCAAGGTTTTTTATATGCTAATACCTAACTATATATGACCTCAAACCTATGGTTTTATTAGTGAATTTGCAAGGTTTTTTTTTTAATGCTAATACCTAACTATGTAAGGCTTGAAACCTATGGTTTATTCAGTGAATATATATATTTAATATAATATATATATAATTTTTATTTTCAAGTTTTTCTTATATGATTACAGGGTCCGCGCACCGTAAACGCTCTGAGCTCTTACCCCGACAAATTTTTTAAGTTTCTAAAACATAATATCTACGTTTTTAATGTAGATTTTAAAGGTAGACAATAACTGCTTAAATGTAGAAAATGTTTTTTAAAAACTTTTAACAACAGTATATTACTTTTTGGAGTAGTAGCAAATCTCGCGAGGGTACGTCGCACGTGCACGCAACGTAAGAGCTCCGTCCGTGCACCATGAAAGCTTCGAGCACTTACTTCCGAAAGTTTTATAAACTTTAAATCGTTATATTTACGAATTCATTGCACAATATAAAGGTACACATTATCTGGGATAATAAAGAACATGTTACTTTAAAATTTTAAAGACCATATATAACTGTAGGCAATTATAAATCTCACGATGGTGCGTAATACGGAAACGCATCATAAGATGATGTCAGCGCTCCATAAATAGAGCGTAAATGATCCGTAAGCTTACGTAAGCGCTCCGTAAACGCAACATAAGCGCTCCGTAAGCTTACGTCCAATCATGTGACCTCAAAACAAAAGATTTAATTGGTTTATAATACTTGTTAAAGACCCCTCCCATGTTCATCATTCTTCTTTGGCTTTCGAGGAAGAAACACCTTTTTTCAACAGCACTTTGCTCCTGAAAAATCTATTGAAATATCTGAACAGCAGGAACCTGAGCATTCAGAACATGAGGAACCTGAGCTTTCAGAGCATGAGGAATCTGACCATTCTGAAGATGAGGAACCTGAGTTTGTTCCTGAAACCCCTAGATTACCAAAAGAGTCCATAGTTTGGAATATTTTTAAATTCCCAGAAGATCAGAAAAAGGTAAATGCGCCTTTTGTCACATGCAAAATCTGTGACACAGTACATTCCAGAGGGGATCCACAGAAGAAGTACAGCTTTGGAACTTTTAGCATGGAACGCCATGTCAAGAATATGCATCCAAACAATTGGAGTAAAGCTATAATGAAAAGATCATCAGAGGAGCAGGGCTCTACTCCCAGCACTTCTTCTCAATCAACAGCACCACCAATGCAAGCATCAACGGTTGCAAATATCCAACCAGAACTTAAAAATTTGATGATGCAAGGCATTCATTGCCAGAAACTGATTGCCTTTGGACAAGAGTCCATTCAACTTATCCTGCAAAAAAACAGGAAGCACAGGTGCACCCCATAATTTTTTTCTTTATTTTTCATAGTTTGTTCCGGTTGAACAATTATCTGCCTTAAAAAATGTATTTCTTTACATCGTTTTTCCAGCAAAACAAAAAAGAAAACAGTTCTTTTTAGAACTACCTCTATTGGTTAAAGAAAGAACTAAATTTCTATGTTTGTATGTAAAAGTTTGTCATAGTGAATGTCAAAGTGCAAAACTATAAGGATGTGGTACAGGATAAACCTATAAGGTGTTTACCTATAGTGTACTGTACTACTTCCAAAGCACTGAAATGTAACAAATGTATATACATATGTTACAACTCAATGGGCCAGATGTACGTAATCTCGATTTACCTACTCATAAATAACGAGGGCCCGATGTAGGTAATCCCAGATTACCACTTCTTAAATACTGAATCATATCGATTCGGTATTTAAGAACTGGTAATGGAGATGTGCGTATTTTTATCAAATTAATTACCAATTCGGTAAAATTCGTTAATTACTGATTCGATAATTGCCGAATCTGTATTTGCCATTGATTCCTATGGGCCTTGAAGCCCATAGGAATCAATGGCAAATACCGATTCGGTAATTACCGAATCGGTAAATACCGAATCCTGCCAGGGGGAACAGGGTGTCACTTTGACACCCTGTAGCACACCTGTTTTTGGATTGTGAGCAATGTGACACACATACATGCCCTTAGGGAATGTATGTGTGCCACATGGCACAGGTGTACATGCACAGATGTGCATGTAAATAAGAATTCCTTATTTTCTACCCAATTGTATTGAGTGGTAAATAACAAATTCTTAGATGCCTCTAGCACTATCAACAGTGCTACCTACATTAGAATTGATGGATTTGGTATTTTTACAGAGTCTGTATTTACCGATTCAGTAATTTTACTGATTCGGTAAATGCAGAATCGGTAAAAATACCAAATCTGTAAATAAATGCCTCCTACATAGGAAAAGGCATTTACCGGTTGGTAACAGCCAAATTCAGCAGTTACCGACCGGTAAATGCCTACCTACATCGCGTCCCAAATCATACCACTTCAATATTTAAAAGTAGGTAAATAGGATGTATGTAATTTGTTTTTGGAAATTACCGAATGTGTATAATTCAGTCATTTTACCGAATCAGTATTTACCGATTCGGTAATTGCCATTGATTCCTATGGGCCTTGAGGCCGTATAGTATTCAGTGGTAACTAACGAATATTTAAGGGCCTGTGGCACTGTTTTAAAAACAAAGAAGTGTAAACAAAAGTGAACACAAAAGGGAAGAGGTGTGAGAAACAGAGAGAAAGAAGTGCACTGGAGGAAGTGCAGTGCCAATAAATGAAGGTTTACTAACAGGTAAGGAATGGATAACAGAGTGAAGAAAGGAGAATAAGATCAAACCTAACAAAATAAAGAAAGAGAGAAACTGCTGAGGTAAAGAGGAGGAGTGGTAGGAACAGAGAGCAACAAAGATTAACTGTAAGGGAGACACATGTAGAGAGAGGCATCAAGGGACTGAAAAAGAGTGAAGCAGTTATTCTGTCACAATAAGAGAGTGATAACAAACTTAATTTTGGTTCTCATACTTACCTTTTAAATAATGAAAACTTAGACACTGATGCGAAAAAAGTTTTTTATTTCTTATACTTACCTTCTAAGATATAAAAAAACTGACGAAAGTAGCCTAATGAAACAAGGGTGAGGTGAGTGAGAGAAGGACAGTGAAGTTGAAGAAAGACAAATGATAGAGGGTGGATAAAGTCGAGTGAGCGTGAAACAATGGGACTGAGTGATTGACTACACACAGGGAGTGAAGGAAGGAGTGATAGAAGGAGACTCAGTGAGGGATCAAAGAATGGAAAATGAGGTAGTGTAGGTGAGGGAAAAGGAGTAACAGAATGAGGTGATGAAGAGAGTCACGCTAAGAGACAGGGAGCGATGGAAGGATAGACAAAAAGAGAAATAAAAAAGTTTTTGGGGTCAGTCGTACTTACCTTATAAATGAAATATCTGTGGAAACGAAAAAACTAATCAGTTATAATACATTATTCACAATACAAGAGACAAAACAGGAGAAAAAGGAAAGAGGAGTTAGGGAAGGAAAATGAAGGAGAGGGAAGGGGCAATTCGTACAGGTGCATTAACAGCAATGAGTCTAAGAGAGAGGGAGTGATAGAAGAGTACAAAGAAAGTAAGAGGACACAGGGAGTTTTATGAAGGTGTGTTTCAAGTGCACTTAGGTGAGAGACAGAAGGGGAATTAGTGAGTGAGCAAAGGAAGGAAAGAGAGGTGAAGGGGCATGAAACAGAGGGACTGACTTAACATGAGTGGGTGAGAAGACTAAGAAGAAGGGGAGTGAAGTATAGGGAATGAGGATAGGTAAGGGAAGCAAAATAAAGGGACAGGGGTGACATAGGGTAAAAGAATAACAGTAAGTTTGACGAAACAGAGGTGATATAGGATAAATAAAGGTGAATAAGCATGAGACAAGAAGAGTAAAAGAGTGAGGAAAGAGCGAGAGAAGGGGACTGAGTGAAGGAGCAAAAAAAAGTCAGTGACAAAATGTGGATGAGTTAAAGGGAGTGAACATAAGAGAAAGGGAGTGAGAAACTGAAGGGATGAAAGCAGTCAGGTTAAGAGAGAGGTAGTAAGGGAAGAATAGAGAGAAACAGAAATAAAAAAGTAATGAAAATGTATTTTTTATTAGTCGTACTTACCTTATAAATGTAATATCTGTAGAAGAGAGTAAAGAAATCAGTTATAATATATATTTCACAATACAAAATGCAAATTAACTTGTACAACATGTTATATGGTTTATTTTTGCTGTTCTCAGAATATATTGATTTTTCTTAAAAACAGTGACTTCAATACTATTCATCATATCACAGCGGGCAAAAAAAACACAATCAAAATGATTGTGTTTAAAAAACCCATAAAACTTAGAAAAAACATATCTTACATGTTTTCTTCCAAACAGCAATTTCTAAGATTCACTATCTCATTATTATTATACTCTCAAACTAAAGTGATATAGAAACATATATTAACCACATTTACCCAAAATACGTATTCTTCATTTACATACCTTTCCACATGGCCAAATGATATACAGAAAGTCCTCTTTTTGGAAATTACTTAATAGTAGTTTTAAACTTCAATGTACCCGACTTTCGGAATGAAAAGTCCAACATCTATTTCATCATCTAACAATAATTATATTTACACCTCTGACTTACTCTTGATAAACATTTCCTATAATACTGATATCACTCACTATGTGATACACTTATACTACCTCTGTGATAACTATCACTTTACTAATTATCTTGATCACTTTCACTCACAAACTAATTTTGAACAACACACTTACTTTTATTAACTGCTTAACTGCTCCAATCTTCATTGTCCGATTACTTTCACTAAAATTTGGGTTCTAAAAACACTAGGTAAGAATTTGTTAAGTCAAAAGGCAAACGTTGTTTGAAAATCAATTGAGTATCATTACAAACTTATGTAAAAACATATATTATCAACATTTACCCGAAAAAATAATTTTCATTGATGTACTATCCCACATGGCCAAATAGTACGTAAAAATTCATTGTTTAGGAAAATACTTATTAATACTCTTGATCTTCCATTTCCCAACCTTCTGCATGAAAAGCTGCAACGTCTTTCGTAACACCTTACAATATTTATATCTCCACCCAAGGATGTATATCATGCCCATAAAACCTTAAACAACCAGTAAACTATAAGAATCTGAACATCATATAGTATCCTGATGACTAACTTTTATTAATTGCTCCAATCTTTCTAGGCCAATTTCTTTTCCTAAAATGTAGGTTATAAAAACACTAGGTAAGAATTTTTTCAGTCAAAAGGCAAACGTTTTTTGAAAGTCAAAACAGTATCATTACAATAAGTCCAACCATTTTGACATTTTAAATAAGCTTTATAATTTCCAGATGTTGTTGAAGGACCATCGTGGAAAATAATTGCTACTGTTACAAAGGTTCTTCCTGAAATTGATAATTGAGAAGCCACATTTTTTTTTATTAAAGTTGTCAATTTAGTTCCATCAGGTCTACATCATTGAAACATTAAAATTACGTACTGCCCATAACTTTGTATAAATGATGTTGATAGCATTGCACAGTTACATTGGGTACAAACCATGTTTTGATCAGCTGCTCTAACTAGATTATTAAAAGACACTGATTTGCAGTCTGGTAAAGTCAAATATATAAATCCTTCGGTATCTACTGTTGTACTACTTGAAAAGGAACAATTATCGCAGACATGTTGCCATTTATAAGAAAGGCCAAAAAGATTTTCAACATCTATACCTTCCTCTTGCAATACAACAAGCATGTACATTAGAAATTCCTGACAATCTTGCTGAATATCCTGAGAAAATTGAGTTATACCAGAACATATGTCTAAATCATTTTGAATATCAGAAACACTTTGTATATTTGTTCTATCACTGCTACATTTCTCAAACACAGTATTCAACAAACAACAACAACTTTGATCCCGATTTTCAACAATCTGTTCTTGCAAACTTTGGAGAAAAAAACATTAACCACTACATTAGCATAGCAGTTGACACCAGAACTGTTCTCAAACTGAAATCCAACAATATCTTCAACAGAATCTTCTTTGTTTCTGCTTACAATTAGTGGTTCATCTAGTTTTCTTTTTTTTGCTACAGCCTTGCTACAATTTTTCTCATTTTTTCTTTTTCGGCCTACTATACACTTTTCAAACAGAGGATATTGAGGTAAATTTGGAGCATACTCTCTTCTTAACCTATTATATTCCTTTACACAATTTAAATCTGCACTAATCTTTGTCTCATCAAAATCAATCAAGTACAATCCAGATAAAGTTCTGACTCGAGAAAAAGCAACATATGCCATACCCTCCTTGAAGACAGAACTTCCAATATTCATCAAAGCACTATCTACACTTAAACCTTGAGATTTATGAATAGTTACTGCATATGACAAAGAAACAGGAAACTTTTTTCGGCGGACATATAAATCTTTCACAAGCAAAAATCGAACAGAACAACGACTAAACTGTTGTACTTCTTCAATTCCATCAAATGTAATTTTAAAAAATTCAATTCCATCTCTATTTCGATAATTCACAAAAGCAACAACATGACCCATTGCTCCATTTACTAAACCTCTCTCCACATTTAAATTGCGTCGTAAAATTATACGACAATTAAAACATACATATAGAGTCTTTTCAAAACCAGCAGTTTTAGAAATTGTCTTCTCTAAAGAATCCAACTTTGATTTCAACTTTTCTGACAAAACAATAGTACCTCCTTTGTGCTCTATTTTATCAATAGCTTCCAGTTTCACAATCTCTTGATGTTCTAACTCTAACATTTTGTTGTTGAAGACTGAACATTCTCGAAGAGTTGGCATCAAGCATATTGCAGTTTTGTTTTCAGCAACTTTCTGATAAATAATCTCTGGGAGAATATTTTCCTTTGGAAACACATTTGAAATTAATCGTGACTGTAAAGCTTCTTTGCCATGTTCAGTTACTTTTCCTATTCTTACATCTTGCAGATTATTTTTTATAATCTTCATCCTTTGCCTGTCGCATGTTTTGAAGCAGTTCTGCATATTTAAAATATAACCGGATATTCACATTTCCAATCCTTCCTAAGCACGTTCTTGTATCTTCATGTGTAAGCATCTTAAACACTAGTTGTCCTTTCACTGGAGTTAGCTGCAGTAGATCTCCAAAGAAAATGATGTGTTTGCCTCCAAATAACACATCATACTCTGTTTTAAGAATTTGTTGCATTCTTAAATGCACAAAAGCTAGCGTCACATTTGAAACCATGCTTACCTCATCAATGATAAGAAGTTTCATTTTCTTCAGGACTCTACCAACTTCACAACAAGCTTCTCCAGATAGCTTGTGGTTTTGTAATTTATTATCATGCTCTACTGGCAGCATCAATAAACGATGTAAAGTAATCCCTTTAATGTTATGTGCTGCCAACCCAGTTGGAGCAGTATCTACACAAGACAGTGATGACTCTGTTCAGTTCTGCAGATAAGTTGCAATTGATTTAATCAGAAAACTTTTCCCAGTTCCGGCTTCTCCACTCACATATAGTCGGACAGGTTCAAATGACGTACATGAGCACTCTTTTTTATCATGACGAAAACCATGCTCAATCTGTTCTGTGACTTCATCATATATTTTTTTCTGCTCCACGTTGATTTTCCAAGTCTTCTAAATTAACTACATCCTCCTGAGCTTGTTCCATGGCTCTTTCCACCTCTTCCATGGCAGTGGCAGCTTCATTTTGGATAAGTGGTCCTCCTAGTGGATCCTGACTCAACGAAGCAGAACTCTGACTGTCTTGAGAACTGTCTCTAGCAATCTCTGCTGCAATGATAGCTTCTTGCTGTATTTCATCGTTCAACATTTGCTGATAACTTGAAAAAACAGGACATTCAATGGTATCCTTAGTTGCATTGAAAGAATCTTCAAAACTGAGAAAATCTCCAAGTAGTTCCTCTTCTGAACGCCATGGCTTAAAGAGTTGCAAAAGAGCTAAATAGTAAAATTCCCTTTTATCAGGAGATTCACAACTCAATTTACGATGATTAATCAATGTCCTTTTCTTTGTTTCACCAGACATCCTTCACATCCAATTATAGCATATACTCCTTTATTGATATCTTCTGTCATATTCTTCTTAAAAAGTATAGTTTTGCAGTACTTCATAGAGACAAACGTTCTCAAGATGACTACTTCTATTTGGATAATATGTATCCAACATGTTTGTCTTCAAAATATCTGTACTGTTTGGTTGAAACTCCGCCAAATACTCAATTTCTTGTGCAGACTTCAAAACTCGGTTTTGTGTTGCAGCAAGACCTAGACTCACCCAAATAATGGATCTCGATTTTCGCATACAGACTTGCTGATGATAACCGATCTGAACATTCATAGGCTCCAATTTCTCGATGTGACAACATCTTCAGATTGTAACTGTATCATTTCTTACTAAGGCTCTTTTCATGCGAAATATCCTCCCACATTTCCTTCAGTTCCGTCTTTTCTGATTTTGTGATGTAAGACGTTACATATCGAGCCACAGCAAATATTGAATATCCATGTTAGCATTCCACATGGACAAAATGACTGGGTTGTAGTCATTTACATATTTGGACTCTTCATTTCTTTTCAAGTTGTACGTATTTTTCGGTGATTTTATGTCGCAGTGAAGACATAAAACTGTTCACTCTAGATGTTACTGGTCGTGGAAATTCAAAACAACATTTTGTATAGAACTTCTCCTTGGATTTGAACTTTCGACGACAGTACTTTCCACAGCGATGGGTTTGAAAGCGTGAGACTTGATGTCGTAAATTGTCTTCTTCTGTACTTTTCGACAAATGTGGAATATTGTTCAATGAAACTCATCACTGTGTCATCCAAATCTGTTCCAAATTTGGGAGCATCTTTGATCCATAGCAGCATATGTATGTGAGGAGCACCTCTTGCTTGATACTCCTTTCTCCAAAAGAAATCCAAAACCTCTCCAAGTGGAGGATTTTTTTAGTTTGTGATCAAAGACATCATAGCTTCAAATCGATGATTAAAAAACCTACAAACATTAACTGGATCCAAAGAGCGCAGTTCTCCAGGTGTCTTGAATTCTATATTTTCTATGTTTCCATTTGCCTCTCGAAGAAATTCAAGTAAGTCTTCCCAGGCATACTCAGCACAGCTAAGAGTGAGGAACCATGTAGGAGTTCCTAAGTTTCTTAGCATACATTTCAATTCCCCATGACGACGGTACCAATACTCATTCGTACCACGCTGACATGCCATGAGATTGATTAGGTGAGATTCTAAAATACTGTCTTCCACTTGGACTTTATCCATAAAGTCTCTTGCCGAAACATTTTGAAGATGTACTCCAGATTTCAGTATATGGTTCAGAGCATAAGATAGTCCAGAGAAGTCACTCTCAAACAGAAGATGAAACAAATATGGAATGCATTGACAAAATCTTGGATCTTCTGCATATAATCTTAAAGTCCGGTATTCTGATGCAGGAATTTGAATAGGTCGCTCATCATATCTTCCACCTTGACCTGTTGGAAACAATTGAGGAAAACAACAAGCTTCCAAGCTTTCTTCCCATACACTTATGTGACTTCTTTTGGCTTCTTTCATTTGGAACAACTCAATAGCATTCCCCATTACTTCTTTGGAATGCAGAGGATGAACACCATAATGCTCATAAATCTGTTCACTTCTAGAAACATCTATTTTTTCAATCTGTCCAGCTGATGAATCACTGTCCTCTTCTACAGTTGTTTCCTCTTCTCGTACATATACATTTTTGTAGTACTGATTGTTTTTTACTAAATACAACGTTGCCTTTTTGACTTTCCTAACATATAACTAATTCTTGCCAGATTTTCTTACTCTTTGTAGGAACGCCATTAACTAGAATAACCAGAGGTTCCTATTCCACTTTTTCTACGCCAATGGTGTCAATATTTTTCTTTAAATCTAAAGGCAAATAAACAACTCTTCCCTTTAATCCTCTCTGTAAATCTGAAGGAGACAATTTCCCTGTCTTAGGCTCCATGCGATCAATAGCCTGAAAAGGATGCACACATTGAATCAGAATACTCTCATAGGTATTTAAACCCATCAATTCAGACGGAATCTTTACCAACTCAAGATTATTATGTACAGCTCTAGCAGGCATTCTGTTTTCATTTAATTTATTATAACAATATTTACAAATACGTAGATCAGAACTTAAATCAAAACAATTCTCAACCAACAAATACGTTGCAAAAACCTTCCATTCATTATTATTTTCCATTTCACTTTTAACATATAAATCAACTAACCGAGTCTGATTCTTATAATGAGTTTGTCCACAACACACACAAGAAAGATTTGGCCTTTCACTTGAAATGACCTTAAACTTTGTAATTTCATGATCAGAATTTTGCATACTTACAATCTGTACATTCTCTTCCACATTACTTTCTATTACTATATCATTTTCGGCAGTGTCCTCTTTTTCACCAAAGTAACAAAACTCTATTTCTTCACAAATCTTCGTCACATCTAATTCAGATCCATGCAAAAGAGCACTGTGTAACTGTTTTAACTTAAGTGCTGGACTTTTTGCATAATACAACCTTCTCACTATTTTCCTCACTTTAGTTTGATCCTAAACATCCTAAAATGGTGAAAAGTACTCTGACATACTTTTCTAGAAAGACAAGCCAGTGAATGACGATGCAAACCTATTTTTCCCTCACTCTGCAAGGATCTAAGTCTTGCAACATCTTAAACTTTTATTTTAGACTTTTCTTACTATATCTACGTAAAAAATTGCAAAAGAAATTAATAGAATCCTGTCGCACACTACAAATACTACTACAATTCCAAGTATACACCGGAACCTTAGGACGCCTCCCTAAAACTTCATCAGCTAACACCTCATCTGTATTTCTAGGCACAATTTTTTCTTTTTCAACTGGGCAACCATCCTTCACCTCATATGCTCGACTACTGGTGTCAACTGCATGCACCAAAACTTTATCTTCAAAGTAACTCTCTTCATTAAAAAATGGCTCACAACTTGAACTATGCTTCCATTCTCCCGAAAAAACATCACAAAAATTAGTCTGTTTAATTACTCTTTTCCACTAACATTTTGATTTCAAATCATTGATTGCCTTATCTAGTGTACGAACTCTATTGATTACTAAAATATACAGCTTTCTCTTTACTTCAAAAGCCTGATCAACAAACTTTTCTAATCTTTTCTTTTTCTTGTAAAAAGCCGTTTTCCTATTATTTTTCTTAAGATTTTTTAATAAATTCAAAACTACTCTGTTACAAAACATTCGTCTCCGAATGTCCAAAAACTGATTTGTCCTATGATTACCAGACACACTATGTTCTCCTCGTACCATAATACCATGTTTTGGTGCCCTCTGCTTTTTCTGTCTAGTAACACTTTGGTTTTTTTTCGTAGAAACACTTTCTTGACTTTTTCCTTAAAAAATCCTTGGTTTGCTTACCAGGAGCATTTTTTCTTTTCTCTGAAGATTGTCCTTTGCATGAATCTTCTAATTGAGTCCTCTTGGTCGATAAAGCTTTCTTATGAACTCTTTTTTGGTGGTCTTTCGTAGGCATGATCTATTATGACTCTGTAGATATTTACAATATGTTGAAAAGAAAAATATAACATATTATAGACCACTAATAACATAGCATATAGCAATTACATTAAGTAAACATTATGAACACTAGTTCACATCTCTCTTTGTGTGTCTCTTATCACTCTCTGCTTGCACAATCTCCCTCTTTGCATGCCGCATCTTACTCTCTCCTTCCACCATCTCTCTGTTTGTATGTGTGTGTCATCTCAATCTCTGTCTACACCATCTGTCTCTTTGTGTGTATGTGTCATCTCACTCTCTGTAACTCTATACCAGCATAAATGGCAAACATTGCGCAAGGGGCTTGTAAATATGCTAATGGAACCATCACACTACCTCTATACCAGCATAAATGTCAAACATTGCGCAAGGGGCTTGTAAATATGCCAATGAAACCATTCACTATCTCTACACCAGCATTAATGTCAAACATTGCGCAAGGGGCTTGTAAATATGCCAATGAAACCATTACACTATCTCTATACCAGCATTAATGTCAAACATTGTGCTAGAGGCTTGTAAATATGCCAACGAAACCATTACACTATCCCTATTTATTTATTTATTTATTTAAACGTATAAGGCGCATGGCTACCCGCAGTGGGTTTCCTGGCGCCAGGGATAGACTGAAGAAGAAAGAACTACCAGGCATCAATATGTGAAGCTACCAAAGACTGTTCAAAAATATTGCTGGAAAAGCCACGTTTTTAAGCCCTTACGAAACCGAAGAAGATCTGTTTCCAACTTCAGCCTCACAGGCAGGGCATTCCAGGATTTGGTGCCCAAATGGGAAAATGAGCGGCGGCCCATCTTCACTAACTTAAATCTAGGAACGATGAAATCTCCTTTTCCTGAGTATCTCAGACTGCGACTAGGTATGTAAGCATGACTGAGATTCTGTAGATACCTCGGAGCAGAGCCCTGTTTTATCTTGAAGATGTAACATAAGGCCTTGAATTTGATTCTATTCATTATTCTCAGCCAGTGCAGGTCACGAAGGGCTTGAGAAGCAGATGTTTTCTGAGGAACATTGCGTAACAGCCGTGCGGCCGCGTTTTGAACAACCTGAAGTTTGTTCAAAGTTGTCAAATCGGCACCAAGATAAAGGACGTTCCCATAGTCCAGGCGAGATATTACCAAAGGCTGGACTACCATCCTTTGTGTAGAGGCAGGAAGCATCCACAAAATTTTTTGAAGCCATCTTAAGGTTGCAAAACAGATAGAAGCCACCTTAACGGCCTGTTGTCGCATTGTAAGCTTTTTGTCAATTAAGAATCCGAGAGTGCGAACCTTGGTCACGGGTTGCGGGGTAGAACCCATACTCTCGGGCCAATGTTGAGGGCCCCAGAGATCTTTATCCTTGCCCAGGATCACAATCTCTGTCTTATCTCCATTTAACTTAAGGAAATTCTCCTGCATCCACCTTGCCACCTGGGACAGGCCCTGCTTAAGAGCCGAAGTATTATTACCTTCCCTGTTAGAAAGGGAGGAAATGATTTGTGTGTCATCGGCGTAAGAAAATAAAGTCAAACCGGCTTCCTCCATAATAGTGGCCAGGGGTCTAACATAGATGTTAAAAAGTAGTGGGCTGGGGGGGCGTGGCTAAGATGGCGGCCTGAGAGGACGTGTTTTCACGGAGCTCCTCGTCCCGATCCCCCCGTTGCATAGCCACGCCGCAGCAACTCGCCTAATTTGGGGGAACGAGGTGCCCCAAGCTCGCTGATCCGCAGAGGGGACCATTTGTCCGGTGGCGTGGCCCCGGTAATCCCGGCCGGACCCACCTGCCGCGGCCGCGAGGCGGCCCCGGGCCCTTTGGCGCCAGTGCAAATGGAGCATCCGAGAGCGGAGCCGCGAGGCCGGGCCTTCTGGGGCGGCGCCGGAGGTCGTGGAGGCCGGACCGACGGAGCGGCGCTGGGAGTAGTCCCCCGCTCGAGGAAGCAGCAGAGGTAGCAGCGGCCACACCGACAGCCCTGAGAGGGCCCCGCAGAAGACCCGGCAGAGGAGCGAGGGGCGGCGGCCTGACAATCCGCGCGAGGCCCCGGCTTGGGCCCTCCCCTCCCCACTCAACAAGGAGGCGAGGTGCTCCGAGCCCCCAGAGCAGGCGACCTTTGGGAGGCGGCCGGCCGGGCCTCCTCCGCCCCGCACTTAGCACAGCCTGGGACCAGGGTCCGCGCAGACGGCGCTTATCACCGACCGTTAGGCGGCCATTTTCCACGCGGCCTGGTGGACGGCGCGGGCCGAGCTCCCCCGGGATGTCCAATAACAGCCGCCGAAAGGGCCAAACTATCCCCGATATGCTGGCGAAGGGGGCTCCCAAGGGAGACAAGAGCCCAGACAAACCAACGGCGGCCCCCCCGCCTAAAGTCAAGGAGCGGGAAGAAGGCAACGCTCCGGCCACCAAGGCCTTCATGGAGGACCTGTTCTCCTCCCTTAAAGCGGACTTTCAGACCCTCCGGCAAGATATGGCAGGGGAGTTCAGGGAACTCCGCCGCGAGGTTGACGACATTGGAGAGAGGGTGGCAGCTGTGGAGGCCTCCGACCAGGCCAGGAGCGCTGAGGTGGAACATTTGCAGCAAGAAATTCTCCGGCTCCACGACCAACAGACACAGCTCCAGGCCCATGCCGAGGACCTGGAAAACCGGTCCAGTAGGAATAACATTAGGGTGAGGAACGTGCCACTCAAGGCGGAAGGAGGCGACATCGCCGCATACTTGGGGGACTTGTTCCGGGAGGTCCTGGGAGAAGGAGACAGTTTTGACATACGCATAGACAGGGCCCATCGGGTCGGCCTGGCACGCAGAGCGCCGCCCCCCCGCCCGACATCCTAGCCTTCCTCCCGGACTACCCCCTCAAGGAACGCATCCTGAAAGCTGCCCGCCAAAAACAACCGCTCCGCTTCAGGGACCATGCCATAGAGCTCTTCCAGGACCTGTCGGCGATCACTCTACGGAAGAGGCGGACATTCAAGGTGGCGACTACTTTTCTCCGAGATAAAGGTATCCCGTACTCGTGGGGCCACCCTTTTAGACTGATTTTCAAGTGGAATGGCACACTTCACCAGCTACGGTCCCTACGGGACACCTGTGCAGTGCTGGGCCTCACTGCGGAGGAAGAGGACCAGAGCGACGACGCTGGCCCCGAGCCCTCCCAGGCGCGATCTTCCCGCCCCCAGACGGACGGCTGGCAGACTGTGCGGAGCCGCCGCTCCCCCAAGACAGGATTCAAGCCAGACCCTACGGAGGTCGCGACTGAACATGCGGCGGCGATTCAGAAGGTCTCCACGGACACGGCGGCTGTGCCTTGAGGAGTCATGTGCACGAAGGTAGACTAATGCATAGCACGCTGTACGGGGGGTGGGACGGGGGGCTCCAGGTCCGCCACTGCCACGTTTTCCCACTTCCAGAGACTTCACCAGGGGCCTGGACAATTGCCGAATAGGCTCCGGACAATGTGTTTTTGTTGGGGTTTGTTGTTTGGGGTTATGGGTTTGGGGGGGGCATGTTCGGGGCTGGGGGGGGAACTCGGTGTGTTCAGGGTGGGATGAGGACTACTGGTCACGAGGGGGGCAGAAGGGGACCGGTCCTATTGCGCTTCAATTCTACACTCTCCCATGGCAGTTGATGATATCCGCGTCCTGTCCCTTAACGTTAAAGGGCTTAACAACCCGATCAAGCGCAGGGCAGTGCTTTCCTTTTTAGAACACTCCGGGGCTGAGCTCTGCTTGCTGCAAGAAACGCACCTGCTGGCTAAGGACTGGCACCGCATGAAGGCTAGGGCCTTCCCGCAGCAGTTTTTCTCGGCGACCTCCGAGAAGAAAGCGGGGGTGGCCCTCCTGGTATCTAGGCATTTTAAGGGGCAGGTGGGCGGCAAGTTGGCCGAAATCAAGGGCAGACTCCTAGCTTACACTGTTCACATTGGCACGTTCTCTTTCACACTTGGCTCGATCTACGCGCCTAACGCCCGCCAAGAGGTCTTCCTGCGGGGTGCCCTGTCGGAGGCGCTGTCCGGCGACCTGAGGCACGTCCTGATCGGGGGAGACCTGAACCTGGTCATGGACAATGAGAGGGACAGATCAGGCAAGAGGTTTGGGGACTCGGGGCGCTTTCAGCAGCGGGAAAGCAATGGCTCACGGACAGGGGGTTGATCGACGCTTGGCGGGAATTTCACCACACTGCCCCGGGGTACACTTTCTATTCCGCAGTCCACCACACCTACGCCAGAATAGACCACTTCCTATGTTCCACTGACCTCCTCCCCACGCTTACAGACATTGACACTACCCCAGCGGCACTGTCGGACCACGACGCGGTGGTCCTTCGGTTGCGCGTTCCACACACACCCCCGCACAAAGGACGCTGGAGGCTTAGGGAAAGCTTACTATCCAGACAGGGAACGATCCAGAGGCTCTCCCAGACCATTACTGATTATTTAGGGGTAATTGACACCGGGGAGGTAACCCATGCCACGTTATGGGGGGCGCTCAAGGCGGTAGTCAGGGGCGACCTCATAGCGATTGCGGCCGCAGACAACAAGGAGCGCAGGGACCGCCGGAGGGAACTGGAAGAGCAGGTGACGACGCTGGAAAGGGCCCACTGTCGCACGGGAGCCCCCCGCATTTGGCATCAGCTTAAGGCGGCTAGGGCCCAGCTGGCGAGCCTGGACCTCGACAGGGCGGAATACGCAGCGCTTCGCCTCCGCCACACATACTACGTGGGCGGCGATAAAACGGGTCGCCTCCTGGCCAGCACACTTAAGGCCAAGACAGTCCGCTCCAAGGTCCCAGTTATACAAGGGGAAGGCGGCGAGGAGTTCCGGGACGATGCCAGCATAGCCGAGGCTTTCCGCGCCTTTTATGCCCAGCTCTACGCCGCGGACCCGACCATAGAGGGTGCGGCCGGACAGGCCTACCTTGAGACCGTAGACGTCACCTCCCTTAATGAGACCAACGCCAGCGCCTTGGATAGCCCTATCCGGCTAGAAGAGGTGGTGTCGGCCATTGCCAAACTTAAACCCCTAAAGGCTCCAGGCCCAGACGGTTTCTCCGCGGGTTTCTATAAAACCTTTTGCCACCTTCTAGCGCCGGTAATCACAAAGCTTTTTAACTCCTTCGGGGGGCCGGGTTCGATCCCCGCAGAGCTGTTGGAGGCAGACGTAGTGGTCCTGCCGAAATCTGGGAAAGACCCCAAGAAATGCGCAGCCTACAGGCCGATATCACTGCTCAATGTCGATCTGAAATTCTTCACGAGCATTTTGGCCTCGCGCCTGGGCCCTTGCCATTATTGAGCCCGACCAAGCAGGCTTTGTCCCTTCCCGCCAATGCGCGGACAACACCAAACGCATATTGCATGTCATCGACAAGGCCCACTTCAACGCCTCGGACGCTGCACTTCTTTCAGTGGACGCCGAGAAAGCGTTTGACAGGATGGACTGGCGGTTTCTCGACCACACTCTAGCGAAATTTGGGGTCGGCCCTCGGTTTCGCTCTTGGATAGCGGGTTGCTATGCGTCGCCCCGAGCATCCATTAAGGTGAACGGCCTCAGCTCGAAGCCGTTTGACATCCGACGAGGCACGCGGCAGGGCTGCCCGCTCTCGCCGCTCTTATTCGCCCTATATGTCGAACCGCTGTCCTGGCTGGGCCGCATAGCGGCCGTTAAAATGACACTTCTCCCCAAAATCCTCTACCTCTTCCAGACTCTCCCGGTCACCCCCCGTTGGGGATGATCAAGAAGCTCCAAGACGCCCTGAACCACTATGTGTGGGCGGGCAAACGACCCCGGCTCCGCCGGGACCTGGCTATGCGAGTCACGGCCGAGGGGGGCCTGGGATCCCGGACTTGCGGCGCTATTTCCAGGCGGCACAGCTTCGGTATCTGCTGGAGTGGTCCAGACCCACCTCTGAAAAGCACTGGTTATTCCAGGACAGGGCCATGGCGGGCATGCCCCTGTGGAGGGTCCCCTTCCTGGCGCGCCCAGACAGGCCGGCATATTTGCGAAAATCCCCTATCACTAGGACCCTACTACAGGTCCGGAACGCCACCGCGGTCCCGAAGGGCCTCACGTCTTTCCCATCACCCATGACACCTCTGCTGGACAACCCGGCCTTCCCTCCAGGGTTGCCGCCAGGCTCGTTTCCCCAGTGGCGGTCGTCGGAGTGTCGGTCGGCAGGCCACTTGTTTGACACGGATGGCTTCCTCCCTTGGGACGAGGTGGTGACGGGCTACGCCCTCAACAAGCCCCACCGCTACCAGTATTTCCAACTCCGCCACTGGCTGACTCACCCTGAGGTGGCCCCGCTCGTAGGCCGCCCAATGACTCCATACGAGAAATGGCTTGTGACCAAAAAGTCGGACTCCGGGTCCATTACCGAACTGTACCTCTTACTCTCCCCACCCCCTTCTGGGGAACGGTCGGCGGGTCAGAAACGTTGGGAGCGGGAGCTGGGGCGCTCGCTGTCTGATAGAGAGTGGCGGGACATATTCCACAGAGCACACCACACTGCGCGAAACACGGCTAGCAGGGAGGCAGTGGTGAAAATCGCCTACTACTGGCACCTGACCCCCGAGCGCTTACACCAGGGAAACTCAAGCAGAGATCCCACTTGTTGGAGGGGGTGTGGACATACTGGGACTATGCTTCACATACTGTGGGACTGCGAGGCAGTTAAGGAGTACTGGGAAGTGGTGCTAAAGGACATCGACACCTATTTTGACACTGACATCCCACGCTTCCCAGCTTACGCGATTTTAGGGCTTCCCAATGCACTCATGTTCCCTCTCAAGTCACTGCGGGGGCGGCAGATGGGGCTGGCTATGGGGGCGGCGACATACCACATTCTGTCACTATGGGGCACACCGAGGAAACCCACGCACACGGGGTGGCTGCACAGGTTATGGTACATCATGGGGATGGAGAGGATCCAGGCCTCGCTCACACAGACTTCAGATGCCTTCCGCGAGACATGGCAACCGCTCTTATCTTTACTGTCTCAAGAATTCACCGAACTCACATGCCCGAAATACCTGAGGGTCCTGAAACTGGTGGAGGAATTCCGCGGAGAGACGACCAAAGCGGAACATAAAGTCTGATCTGGCTCTTCATGGGCCTCCGCTATGCTTACCTGTGACACACCGAGGGGGGTGGGGGGGGCTTTTTTGGGGAGGGAGTTGGCTTGGGATCCGGGACGGGGGGGCTCAGTTTTTGGGGGGGGGGTAGAAAAGAGTTCTTGCATCTGGAGATGGGCTTGTTTTTGACGCATAACTTCACATGGATGCACAATTTCTCCGCCGGCTGGACTTTACGGAGACAGGACTCCATCCAAAGCACTTATTTTGTTACTTTGCCGATTCTGCATTTACTTCTTGCCTTCTCCCGCTGTATGTTGTTGCACTATGGAACTCAATAAAATACATTTGATCAAAAAGTAGTGGGCTAAGAATAGACCCCTGGGGAATGCCATACGCCTATGCACAAGTTTTTGAGGATGCTTTAGCCGAAAAAACCTAGAAGGTACGCTCACTTAAAAAAGAAGCAATCCAAGTCAAAGCTGAACCGCCAACTCCCAGAGATTGGGGAGATGTGAGAAGAATGGAATGGGACACGGTATCGAACGCTGCACTTAAATCCAAAAGGATAAGTGCAGATGTTTCCCTGCGATCGATACCGTGCCGTAAATTCTCAGTAACTCCCAAGAGTGTAGTCTCTGTGGAGTGGTGAGCTCTAAATCCAGATTGAGATGGATGTAAGAAGCCCGAACTCTCTACCAAGAGAGTTAATTGTGAATTAATGTGCCTTTCTAGAATTTTCGAAAAAATAGGCAACAACGAAATGGGCCTAAAATTGGATAAGTTTGAAGCATCCGCTCCAGCCTTTTTCAGCAGAGGGACTACCATTGTGTGTTTCCATTTCTGTGGAACACATGATTCTATCAGTGAGGCAATAAGGAGTTTCATCACCACGCGTCGAGAGTTCAGGTCAAGCTGTTTTAGAATTTTTGCCGGTAGAGAATCACACGGAGAACCAGATTTGATGCTCTCAAGACAATAAGCGAAGGAGACATCATCGAAGAGCGACCACTCGGAGAGTTTAATTATCATGGGGGATTGGCAGTCTTGAACTGGCGTAAGCGTAGAGGATAGATTTACGCTCGAAGGTCGAAGACCCAGTGAATCGTAGATACGTTCCACCTTGGTGATGAAAAACTCAGCAATCAAGTTACATTGTGCCTCATTCAGAACAGGAGGGGCAGGAATAGAATCTGCACCTGTTAGTTTTTTCACAACAGAAAATAGTGTACGCGGACATTTCTGGGCATGTGTTATAGTGTTGGCAATGTAAGTAGCTCTAGCGATTTTACATTGTTTATGATAATCTCTAAGAGCCACCTTGTATGCCACTTTGCGAGAGGGAGATTAAGAACGCCTCCATTGTCTCTCGAGTACCTTGCATTGAGATTTTGTAGTTTTTAAATTCTCCGAGAACCATGCTGCAGGATGACGGTGAGGCAGGGAATGCAAGGGTGCAAGGGGAACAAGTTTGTTCACAGCAGTAGTCAACCATTTGGAGACTGCCGCCTCCGTCACCAGAAAAGATGAATTGACAATTGGTGAGATGTCAGATAAATGCTGGTTAAACTCTGTGATATTAAGCTTGCCCCAACAGCGTAATTTTCCTCCTGAATCAGTAGCATCAAATGCTATGTTCTTTGTACACAGGAGAGAAAATGTAACTGCCATGGGATCCGACCATTCCAAAGGACGAGCGGCCGGTTCACAATCATACACAAGGTTCGACAGAACAGGGTCCAACAAATGTCCCGCAGAATGCGTAGATCCCGAGTTGCACAGTAAGATTTTAAGAGCTTCTAGATCCACTAAAAAGATTTTGCTAGTCATGCATAGAGGGTCTTCCAGATGTAAATTCAGATCCCCCAAGATAGTGAAATTGGCGGCCTTCAGGATCAATGGAGCAATAGTTTCAGAGAAGGATGTCACCCATGTATTGGAATTCCCTGGAGGACGGTTTATCAATAAACCATATAAGGTCATCTGGGCGCTGATAGCTAACTTGAATTGGGCAGCCTCACAGCCCTGTAGCGGAAACACTTCAAATTTACAACTGTAATTAGATTTAAATATTATGGCAATACCGCCTCCCCTGCCAATATCTCTGTCTCTCTTGACCATGACATAGCCAGAGGGAATTGCAAAAGCAATGTCCAGACCAGAGCTCGCATGGAGCCAGGTTTCCGTTAGGAAAATGGTATCTGGTTTTTCATCGACTAAAAAATCGTAAATGTGATTTTTATGCTTTGGAAGAGACCTACAGTTTATACTCCAAAAATGAAGTTTGGGGTTAGTAGAGAAAGTTTTGGTTACAAGCGGTTTACCAAGTATATGCGGGCGTTTCCTCCTTTTACATCTGCTCATCCTCCCCAAAGAGAATCCACAATTATTGCAATTGAACCCCTGAATAGGAAATGTGCAGGATGAACAATACGTGTTAGGCACATGTCTATGGGATATCAAGTCCCCTGCAGCATAAGTAATGGTCATACCTAGAAGAACAGAGGTGAGGTCATCAGAAGTAGAGTTGGTGGCCCCATGGCCCTGCCTGGCGCGGACGGGCGCAGGCGGGCAGGACTTAGGCTCGACAGAGGCGCGACAGATGCGCGCCGGCTGTTCGCGTCCGCTGCGTGGAGAAGCGGCCATCTTACTTTGTAGTCCCGTGTACAGCGCAAAGGCGCTGGGACTTGTAGTTCTCAATGAATCAGGCTGCCGTGTAACACAAGAGACAAGGGGCATCTCCGGCCACAGAACCCAAATCGTCTATGGCAACACGGAAAGGACAGTGCGGGCAATAGGAGAGAGTCAACGAAGGTTTGTGATTAATATAAAACAGTAAAACAGGCGCAAAGGAAAATATAAGTGAAAATATTATTTTAAAAACAGCGAACAAACTATCACCCAGCTTTCTACCTCAGGTGAGCTAAATCCTAGCAAAATACAATACAGTCCTCAGGAGCAGCACACGTAGTCTGAGTGCCCCCGGTAAGCCAAGAGTTCTCGCGAACAAACGCTCACCCATCACTTTGTAGTCCCGTGTACAGCGCAAATGCACTGGGACTTGTAGTTCTTAATGAATCAGGCTGCCGTGTAACACAAGAGACAAGGGGCGTCTCCGGCCACAGAACCCAAATCGTTTATGGCAAAATGGAAAGGACAGTGCGGGCAATAGGAGAGAGTCACAGAAGGTTTGTGATTAATATAAAACAGTAAAACAGGAGCAAAGGAAAATATAAGTGAAAATATTAATATCTATAGCAGCATTAATGTTAAACAATGCACAAGGGGCTTGTAAATATGCCAATGAAACCATTACACTATCTGTATACCAGCATTAATGTCAAACATTACGCAAAGGGCTTGTAAATATGCCAATGAAACTATTACATTATCTGTATATTAGCATTAATGTCAAACATTGCGCAAGGGGCTTGTAAATATGCCAATAAAACCATTACACTATCTCTAAACCAGCATTAATGTTAAACATAGCGCAAGGGGCTTGTAAATATGCCAATAAAAGCATTACACTATCTCATTGTAATGGGTGTTGATAAATTAGACTTTTTAAACCTTCTACCATAGGATATAATGAATTTATGTGCAATATGAAGAATGTTGGTCCAATGAACATTGTTTTTTTGATATAAATTTTATAATCTTGATTTATTTGCCCATTCAGGACGGAATACATAACACAAGATTATTTATTGACATATTGTGATATTTAAACATCATAATTATTGTTTCCAACAGTAATTGATATTGCTTTAATTTGTCTGTTGTAAATTTGTTTGAGTTATTTTCACCATTGTTACATGGCGCTCATGATTTGTACTTTGGTCCGTTTTCTGTTTTGATTATAATTGCCTTTATGAACTTCCGCATCGCCCTCGCCAGCTGACACTGACGAAGGCAAGAGCTGAAAAGCCGTGTTCCTATTATTTTTCTTAAGATTTTTTTATAAATTCAAAACTATTCTGTTACAAAACATTTGTCCTTTGCATGAATCTTCTAATTGAGTCCTGTTGGTCAATAAAGCTTTCTTATAAACTCTTTTTTGGCGGTCTTTTGTAGGCATGATCTATTATGACTCTGTAGATATTTACAATCTGTTGAAAAGAAAAATGTAACATATTATAGACCACTAATAACATAGCACATAGCAATTACATTAACTAAACATTATAAACACTAGTTCACATCTCTCTTTGTGTGTCTCTTATCACTCTCTGCCTGCACAATCTCCCTCTTTGCATGCTGCATCTTACTCTCTCCTTCCACTATCTCTCTGTTTGTATGTGTGTGTCATCTCAATCTCTGTCTACACCATCTGTCTCTTTGTGTGTATGTGTCATCTCACTCTCTGTAACTCTATACCAGCATAAATGTCAAACATTGCGCAAGGGGCATGTAAATATGCTAATGGAACCATCACACTACCTCTATACCAGCATAAATGTCAAACATTGTGCTAGAGGCTTGTAAATATGCCAACGAAACCATTACACTATCTCTACACCAGCATTATTGTCAAACATTGCGCAAGGGGCTTGTAAATATGCCAATGAAACCATTACACTATCTCTATACCAGCATTAATGTCAAACATTGTGCTAGAGGCTTGTAAATATGCCAACGAAACCATTACACTATCTCTATTTATTTATTTATTTATTTATTTAAACGTATAAGGCGCACGGCTACCCGCAGTGGGTTTCCCGGCGCCAAGGGATAGACTGAAGAAGAAAGAACTACCAGGCATCAATAAGTGAAGCTACCAAAGACTGTTCAAAATTATTGCTGGAAAAGCCACGTTTTTAAGCCCTTGCGAAACCGAAGAAGATCTGTTTCCAACTTCAGCCTCACAGGCAGGGCATTCCAGGATTTGATGAATTGACATTTGGTGAGATGTCAGATAAATGCTGGTTAAACTCTGTGATATTAAGCTTGCCCCAACAGCGTAATTTTCCTCCTGAATCAGTAGCATCAAATGCTATGTTCTTTGTACACAGGAGAGAAAATGTAACTGCCATGTGATCCGACCATTCCAAATGACGAGCGGCTGGTTCACAATCATACGCAAGGTTCGACAGAACAGGGTCCAACAAATGTCCCGCAGAATGCGTTGATGCCGAGTTGCACAGTAAGATATTAAGAGCTTCTAGATCCGCAAAAAACATTTTGCTAGTCATGCATAGAGGGTCTTCCAGATGCAAATTCAGGTCCCCCAAGATAGTGAAATTGGCTGCCTTCAGGATCAATGGAGCAATAGTTTCAGAGAAGGATGTCACCCATGTATTGGCATTCCCTGGAGGACGGTATATCAATAAACCAGATAAGGTCATTTGGGCGCTGATAGCTAATTTGAATTGGGCAGCCTCACAGCCCTGTAGCGGAAACGCTTCAAATTTACAACTGTAATTAGATTTAAATATTATGGCAATACCACCTCCCCTACCAATATCTCTGTCTCTCTTGACCATGACATAGCCAGAGGGAATTGCAAAAGCAATGTCCAGTCCAGAGCTCGCATGGAGCCAGGTTTCCGTTAGGAAAATGGCATCTGGTTTTTCATCGACTAAAAAATCGTAAATGTGATTTTTATGCTTTGGAAGAGACCTACAGTTTATGCTCCAAAAATGAAGTTTGGGGTTAATAGAGGAAGTTTTGGTTACAAGCGGTTTACCAAGTATATGCGGGCGTTTCCTCCTTTTACATCTGCTCATCCTCCCCAAAGAGAATCCACAATTATTACAACTGAACCCCTGAATAGGAAATGTGCAGGATGAACAATACGTGTTAGGCACATGTCTATGGGAGATCAAGTCCCCTGCAGCATAAGTAATGGTCATACCTAGAAGAACAGAGGTGAGGTCATCAGAAGTAGAGTTGGTGGCCCCATGGCCCTGCCTGGCGCGGACGGGCGCAGGCGGGCAGGACTTAGGCTCGACAGAGGCGCGACAGAGGCGTGCCCGCTGTTCGCGTCCGCTGCGCGGAGAAGCGGCCATCTTACTTTGTAGTCCCGTGTACAGCGCAAAGGCGCTGGGACTTGTAGTTCTTAATGAATCAGGCAGCCGTGTAACACAAGAGACAAGGGGCATCTCCGGCCACAGAACCCAAATCGTCTATGGCAACACGGAAAGGACAGTGCGGGCAATAGGAGAGAGTCACAGAAGGTTTGTGATTAATATAAAACAGTAAAACAGGCGCAAAGGAAAATATAAGTGAAAATATTATTTTAAAAGCAGCGAACAAACTATCACCCAGCTTTCTGCCTCAGGTGAGCTAAATCCTAGCAAAATACAATACAGTCCTCAGGAGCAGCACACATAGTCTGAGTGCCCCCGGTAAGCCAAGAGTTCTTGCGAACAAACGCTCACCCGTCACTTTGTAGTCCCGTGTACAGCGCAAAGGCGCTGGGACTTGTAGTTCTTAATGAATCAGGCTGCCGTGTAACACAAGAGACAAGGGGCGTCTCCGGCCAAAGAACCCAAATCGTCTATGGCAACACGGAAAGGACAGTGCGGGCAATCGGAGAGAGTCACAGAAGGTTTGTGATTAACATAAAACAGTAAAACAGGCGCAAAGGAAAATATAAGTGAAAATATTAATATCTATAGCAGCATTAATGTTAAGCAATGCACAAGGGGCTTGTAAATATGCCAATGAAACCATTACACTATCTGTATACCAGCATTAATGTCAAACATTACGCAAAGGGCTTGTAAATATGCCAATGAAACTATTACACTATCTGTATAGCAGCATTAATGTCAAACATTGCGCAAGGGGCTTGTAAATATGCCAATAAAACCATTACACTATCTCATTGTAATGGGTTTTGATAAATTAGACTTTTTAAACCTTCTACCATAGGATATAATGAATTTATGTGCAATATGAAGAATGTTGGTCCAATGAACATTGTTTTTTTTATATAAATGTTATAATCTTGTTTTATTTGCCCATTCAGGACGGAATACATAACACAAGATTATTTATTGACATATTGTGAGATTTAAACATCATAATTATTGTTTCCAACATTAATTGATATTGCTTTGATTTGTCTGTTGTAAATTTGTTTGAGTTAATTTCACCATTGTTAGATGGCGCTCATGATTTGGACTTTGGTCCGTTTTCTGTTTTGATTATAATTGCCTTTATGAACTTCCGCCTCACCGTCGCCAGCAGACACTGACGAAGGCAAGAGCTGAAAAGCCGTTTTCCTATTATTTTTCTTAAGATTTTTTAATAAATTCAAAACTACTCTGTTACGAAACATTCGTCTATGAATGTCCAAAAACTGATTTGTCCTACGATTACCAGACACACTATGATCTCCTCGTACCATAATACCATGTTTTGGTGCCCTCTGCCTTTTCTTTCTAGTAACACTTTGTTTTTTTTTCATAGAAACACTTTTTGACTTTTTCTGCTTTTAAACAAATTCCTTAAAAAATCCTTGGTTTGCTTACTAGGAGCATTTTTTCTTTTCTCTGAAGATTGTCCTTTGCATGAATCTTTTAATTGAGTCCTCTTGGTCGATAAAGCTTTCTTATAAACTCTTTTTTGGCGGTCTTTCGTAGGCATGATCTATTATGACTGTAGATATTTACAATCTGTTGAAAAGAAAAATGTAACATATTATAGACCACTAATAACATAGCACATAGCAATTACATTAACTAAACATTATAAACACTAGTTCACATCTCTCTTTGTGTGTCTCTTATCACTCTCTGCCTGCACAATCTCCCTCTTTGCATGCCGCATATTACTCTCTCCTTCCACCATCTCTCTGTTTGTATGTGTGTGTCATCTCCATCTCTGTCTACACCATCTGTCTCTTTGTGTGTATGTGTCATCTCACTCTCTGTAACTCTATACCAGAATAAATGTCAAACATTACGCAAGAGGCTTGTAAATATGCCAATGAAACCATTACACTATCTCTATACCAGCATTAATGTCAAACATTGCGCAAGGGGCTTGTAAATATGCCAATGAAACCATTACACTACCTCTATACCAGCATTAATGTCAAACATTGCGCAAGGGGCTTGTAAATATACCAATGAAACCATTACACTACCTCTATACGAGCATTAATTTTAAACATTGTGCAAGGGGGTTGTAAATATGCCAATGAAACCATTACACTATCTCTATACCAGCATTATTTTAACCATTGTGCAAGGGGCTTGTAAATATGCCAATGAAACCATTACACTATCTCTATACCAGCATTAATGTTAATCATTGAGCAAGGGGCTTGTAAATATGCCAATGAAACCATTACACTATCTCTATACCAGCATTAATGTCAAACATTGTGCTAGAGGCTTGTAAATATGCCAATGAATTCATTACACTATCTCTATTTATTTAGTTATTTATTTATTTATTTAAACTTATAAGGCGCACGGCTACCCGCAGTGGGTTTCCCGGCACCAAGGGATAGACTGAAGAAGAAAGAACTACCAGGCATCAATAAGTGAAGCTACCAAAGACTGTTCAAAATTATTGCTGGAAAAGCCAAGTTTTTAAGCCCTTGCGAAACCAAAGAAGATCTGTTTCCAACTTCAGCCTCACAGGCAGGGCATTCCAGGATTTGGTGCCCAAATGGGAAAAGGAGCGGCCGCCCATCTTCACTAACCTAAATCTAGGAACGATGAAATCTCCTTTTCCTGAGGGTCTCAGACTGCGACTAGGTATGTAAGCATGAATGAGATTCTGTAGATACCTCGGAGCAGAGCCCTGTTTTATCTTGAAGATGTAACATATGGCCTTGAATTTGATTCTATTCATTATTCTCAGCCAGTGCAGGTCACGAAGGGCTTGAGAAGCAGATGTTTTCCGAGGAACATTGCGTAACAGCCGTGCGGCCGCGTTTTGAACAACCTGAAGTTTGTTCAAAGTTGTCAAATCGGTACCAAGATAAAGGACGTTCCCGTAGTCCAGGCGAGATATTACCAAAGCCTGGACTACCATCCTTTGTGTGGAGGCAGGAAGCATCCACAACATTTTTTTAAGCCATCTTAAGGTTGCAAAACTGATAGAAGCCACCTTAACGGCCTGTTGTCGCATTGTAAGCTTTTTGTCAATTAAGAATCTGAGATTGCGAACCTGGGTCACGGGTTGCGGGGTAGAACCCATACTCTCGGGCCAATGTTGAGGGCCCCAGAGATCTTTATCCTTGCCCAGGATCACAATCTCGGTCTTATCTCCATTTAACTTAAGGAAATTCTCCTGCATCCACCTTGCCACCTGGGACAGGCCCTGCTTAAGAGCCGAAGTATTATTACATTCCCTGTTAGAAAGGGAGAAAATGATTTGTGTGTCATCGGTGAAAGAAAATAAAGTCAAACCGGCTTCCTCCACAATAGTGGCCAGGGGTCTAACATAGATGTTAAAAAGTAATGGGCTAAAAATAGACCCCTGCGGAACGCCATACGCCGATGCACAAGTTTTTGAGGATGCTTTAGCCGAAAAAACCTGGAAGGTACGCTCACTTAAAAAACAAGCAGTCCAAGTCAAAGCTGAACCCCCAACTCCCAGAGATTGGAGAGATGTGAGAAGAATGGAATGGGACACAGTATCGAACGCTGCACTTAAATCCAAAAAGATAAGTGCAGATGTTCCCCTCGTTCGATACTGTGCCGTAAATTCTCAGTAACTCCCAAGAGTGTAGTCTCTGTGGAGTGGTGAGCTCTAAATCCAGATTGAGATGGATGTAAGAAGCCCGCACTCTCTACCAAGAGAGCAAATTGTAAATTAATGTGCCTTTTTAGAATTTTCGAAAAAATAGGCAACAACGAAATGGGCCTAAAATTGGATAAGTTTGAAGCATCCGCTCCAGCCTTTTTCAGCAGAGGGACTACCATTGCGTGTTTCCATTTCTGTGGAACACATGATTCTATCAGTGAGGCATTAAGGAGTTTCATCACCACGCGACGAGAGTTCAGGTCAAGCTGGAGGGATTTACACCATTTAAACAAAAGAGCGATCTGTGAATCAGACTCTACCATTTTGCCAAATTTCTTGTAATTCCATTCAGCCGTTTAGGCTGTAGCCGTGTCTAATCGTCCTATGGAAAATAACATGGGAAAAACACGTTTTGGGACCCCCCTTTTTTCTCAGCCCCCGCTTGACAAATCCCGCCAAAACTTTCAGGGAAGGAGCGGAGCGGGCCATCTTCTTTGAGAAATTCACGAAGATTCGTCCACCGGCACCAAAGTTATTCCAAATAGAATGTTGTGAATTTCCTATGGAAACTAGGTCCTAACTATAACTACCTACTGGTGACTGGTAGGTAATATATATATATTGTTCCCCAATATAAATATATATATATATATATATATATATATATATATTTTCAGCTATGTACTTACAATCGTACTTATTTAGTTTCTCTGTTATCTTCATTCCGGAAAAGTGGGAGATAATATGTTGGACTGCTATTAATTGATACATCTGAACAGAATATGAATTGATATTTTTGTTGATATCTTTGCAGCAATCTCTGAAACACTATGTTGCAATCGTTACTATTTGATTTAGTCTTAAAAAACACACTTTAGGGGCATGAATTAATTATCTTGACGTTGAGGATCCTAATTTCCCATAAGTCGATATGTATATTTAATTACTATTTGCCAAGCACAAGTTAATTTAATTAGTTTGTTTGTGCACTATAGGGGAGGTGAGAAGGGGTGAAGTGACGCTATATGGACTTTAACGTTTTGAATGAAGATGCTGGCAGGGGAAGTCATACTGTATATAAGACACAGAGATTCTGTTGTACAGTGAAATGATAAATAATGATTTTAAAATTATTTATTATAGATACAATGAGAGGACCAAAGGGTATATCTAGTTTGAACAACATTGTTGCACTATTTTGCTAATTTGCACATTTTTGCATTTTTGCACAAAATTTTGGGGAAATTAAGACCCCACAATATTGATTAGTACAGGATCTGCGTAATTTGCACAGTAACTAAAATTCACTTGCACTTTATTATATTGCCTGGTACTGTAATCTGATTACCCTTTTTCATCTGTACTATACACGTATTTTACTTTGATTTTATATTAAGGTATTTTACTAATAATGAAGTGTTATTAATGGCATCAATACTTCCCCTACAAACCAAATGCACAATGATTTAAATGTATTTTATGGATATTTATTGTGATTTAAACATGTAAATATACAAAATGAAATGGTTAATGAAGACCATAGAAAGCGTCCGATACTTTCCCCAAGTATGTCTTCCCTTTCCATACAAACACACATTTTTGCAGCCCTGACACGTGATGTGATATGAAACAATCTCGGGCTCTTTAAATAGACTGAACAGTATGTGTAACACTGTCATGTGAACAAGGCTCGCTGAGAGCCGAAACGTCATGCGCCAGTACTTGAGCTGAATAAATATTTGCACAAGAAGGTCCGTGTCTGCGTCTCCGTGTTCAGGGGGAGAGCCTGAGAGAAGGGAGCAAGACGTGGCATTCTGGATATATATATATATATATATATTCTGCAAATACCTCGCAGCAGCGCTCCTTTCCAAAGGAAACTCGAGGCAAGGACCAACTTTCTTTCAGCATTCTTTATTTAGTCATCAGGTAGTCTGTCATGACGCGTTTCAGCCGTCAAAGCGGCCTTGGTCACATGACGATACAGATTGCTTTTTGCCCATTTAAAGTGATAACGTGTGGTCACATGTCAGACAATGGTGGACATAGAAAAAATACTCCATGTATGAATACATTTTACATACACTTTCTCACACTGCCAATATTAAAACTTAGAAAATACCTGTATAAATACATAAATAAATCATAATATTGCATCGTTATAAATTGATTTAAAATTATGCATATACTGTTTTCAAATTCAATGTGCAAAGAGTATTGCCAATTCGATAAAAATTGGTGATAAATGCATAAATGCCTATATTACTCTTGCCGATGGCATTGAGAAAGAAATATACCAACTTGTCCATCACAATCTAACAAGAATTATTGTGCTTAAAGGATATGTGCTCACCCTAGTGAATTTAAGGTATAATACAAAATTATACAGCTGTTAAAAAAAGGGGAAAAAACAATAAGAAATGAATTCAAGACGTCAAAAATATCAGCCACAAAAGCTCAAAAAAGAAAAAGATTGTGGCGCCTAAACATACATCCGGCTCCATTATATCATTCTTATCCTTTGGCTGGACTATTGCACTTATATATTTAAAGTGACCTCGTGTCTCTAAGGGAAAAATTATTATTAATTGTAATTCCTTCCTCTAAAGTGACAATGTGCGGTCAATAAAGTGCAAATACAAATAAAGTGGCTGGTGCTGGAGGTTATACAGTACTAGGATAAGAGAGGAAGGGAAGTCTAGGCCCTATTAGAACAGAGCTTAGCTTCCTATTATCAAAACAAGTTAATTATATACATCATCAATATTGCACATATAAGGATAATCTTCACACCATAAAAACAGTCTAAAAAGGAGGGAATCGGTAACATGACTAAAATCAGTCGCCATATCAAAAACCAGGATAAAAAACGAACTATCCTAATATCTAAAACGACGGCTAAAATCAATCAGTTAATATATTTGTACACACACCTAATATATACACTCAACATATAAATTATACATAGTATAGTACAATATAAACACGATATGTAAACAAAGTGCATGGTGCGGACCAACTCCTATAGTTCTTCAGACTGAGATCTTGTCATGGTGTTAATAATATGGTGAGGGTGGCCTTGTCCCAAAGTGGTCAAAGGTATGTGTGGAGGTCCTCCGTGGTGTTAAGACCCCCCGGCCACTTTGAGTTGAATTCCAAAATATATTTGGTTTCCAGCCTGCGCATGCATGCCTCCCTATCACCTCCTCTTCTGGTGAGTGCTACAGACTCAATAGCAAAATATTTCAGACACTGAGGTTTACTGTTGTGACATGCCTCAAAGTGTCTGGCCACTGGATAACTTTGGTCTTTATTTACAATGGCGCGTAAATGTTGCAAGATACGCTTGTGTATTTGTAGCTTGCTGCTGCCAATGTATTTGAGCTTACAGTCGCACTCTAAAATATATACACAGTATTCTGTCCTACAGGTTAAATGCTGTTTTATTTCCCTGGTGGTTTTGGGAATCACTGTTGTATATCTTTTGGTATTAACACCATGTTGGCATGCTTTGCATGCCATGCACTTGTAAAAACCCCTGCTGATCGGTCTCCAGGGCTCCTTGCCTATGTAATCTTGACTATTTTTGGAGAGAATAGAGCCCATACACAAACCTTTTCGAAAGGTAATTGAAGGATTAGGGGGCATCACATCACCAATTGTGGGATCATCCTTTACAAAGTGCCAATTTCTTCTGACAATACTCCTTAGTTCTTTCTCCTGTTTGGAGTATGTCAGGATGAGTCTAACCTCATTGGTATTGTTACTTTCTTTTACTCTCCTGGTCAGCAGATCGCCCCTATCTTTGACCCTAGATTTCTTTATAGCAGTATTCACTAAATTGGCAGTATATCCCCTATCTACAAATCTAACAAAGCTTTCCTGTTGTTTTGCAAACATATCTTCTTGATTGCTACAAATCCTGCGGATGCGAAGCATCTCGCCATAGGGTATTGACTTGATTAGATGTTGGGGATGAGCACTCGTAGCGTGTAAAAGAGTGTTACCTGCCGTCGGCTTTCTAAAAAGAGTACTGGAAATCACATTGTTACATATAAAAACCTGTACATCTAAAAATGTTACCGATTCCCTGCTAATGTCGGAGGTAAAATGCAAATTAAGATCGTTGTTATTGATGTCATGTATAAAAGTTAAAACACTTTCTTCGGAACCTCGCCACACAATAAATAAATCGTCAATAAACCTGAACCAACAGGTAACATTAGTAGTCCAATAATCTTCAAATTTTCGCTGGAGGACCAGTTCCTCCCACCACCCCATAAAGAGGCAGGCATAACTGGGGGAGAAACTGGCCCCCATTGCTACACCCTGGACCTGTTGGTACATTTGTCCATTAAAACTGAAAAAGTTGTTGTCGAGGCAGAACTTTAACATATCCATGAGCATTTTGGTGTGTTGGGTCAGTTCAATGGGTCTGCGGCTAAGATAATACTCACATGCCCGCAGGCCATCCTTGTGCTTTATACACAGCATGCTGAAACTTTATTGTTCATTACTGTTAACATGCTGAACAACTTGCCTGGCGCTGATGATTGAAGGTAAGTGCAGTGTTCATTTAAACCTGTTCTTTGCATTTCTCTTTCATCATACACCTTCAGCCAGCAAGTGAAATTCTTTCGTCTTGCATTCCCTTACCAGCACGTTTCAGCATGCTGTTGTCGGCGTAAAGGAATAAAAGGATACACCTGTGGGCAAGTGCACTCTGGGACATCTCTGAACTCCAGTGTGAAAGCACGAGAACAGTTGCAAGGCAGAGAACTTTTTACCCGTGATCAAGCCTTTTCAAGGAGAAACGCGTTGGGTTTTAATTTACCTGTGCAGCTTTCCACAAAGAATTAAAGAATTTCTACAACCTTCAGCAGGGGTCGGTGTACTTCACTGCTAAGCATGAGTGAGGATGTGTTTGGATGTTTTTAACGGTGAGCTCCGGTCCCGTTTTTGCCGACCCACCCTGCAGAACCGGCTGGCTCATCCATCGGAGCACTGTGGTTGGATTTGAAGTTTTCAATGAGCCCGGTTCACCTTGCCTCCTACATGATAAAAAACGGAAATGGACTCCATACGAAAATCTACTAGGAGTGCTGGTAAGGGAATGCAAGACAAAAGAATTTCACTTGCTGGCTGAAGGTGTATGATGAAAGAGAAATGCAAAGAACAGGTTTAAATGAACACTGCACTTACCTTCAATCATCAGCGCCAGGCAAGTTGTTCAGCATGTTAACAGTAATGAACAATAAAGTTTCAGCATGCTGTTGTCGGCGTAAAGGAATAAAAGGATACACCTGTGGGCAAGTGCACTCTGGGAAATCACTGAACTGCAGTGTGAAAGCACGAGAACAGTTGCAAGGCAGAGAACTTTTTACCCGTGATCAAGCCTTTTCAAGGAGAAAAGCGTTGGGTTTTAATTTACCTGTGCAGCTTTCCACAAAGAATTAAAGAATTTCTACAACCTTCAGCAGGGGTCGGTGTACTTCACTGCTAAGCATGAGTGAGGAGGTGTTTGGATATATATATATATATATATATATATATATATATATATATATATATATATATATATATATATATATATATATATATATATATATATATATATATATATATATATATATATATACGAACAAGCCTGCTGGTCAGGTGAAACACGTCCTTGAAACTGACCCAATAAATTATTTTGAGGCCGGAACAAAGTGTTGTTGTTCCATTGCTGAGTGAAGGAATTTTCGTCAATTTGAAGGACCAGTACTTGCGTGGTCCATTTTTGCCGACACACCCGTTGGTTTGGCAGGCGGCGGCTTTACCTGAGTGCGGAGAAGTGAAAATATATATATATATATATATATATATATATATATATATATATATATATATTACCTACTGGTTGTCGCCAGTAGGTATGTATAGTTAGGATTTTTTCTCTATGGGACTTTTGAAAATTCTATGTCTAATAACTTTGGCGTTTGTGGACGGAATCGGCTGAAATTTTCAGGAAAATGGCACATTTTGTTTCTGAGCAGCCCCTGAAAATTTGGGGGGGGTTCGTCAAGGGGGGGGCCGAGAAAAAAGGGGGGTCCCAAAACGCGTTTTTCCCATGTTAATTTCCATAGGCCGTTTGGCCTCACTTTTAGCTCGAATGGCTGAATGGATTTGCACGAAACTTGGCAAAATTGTAGGGACTGTTAGCCCGTTGTGCCTTTGCTGGGTCTCAATATATGTGCTCCAGTGGATTTTGAGAAATTAACCTTTTAAAAAATTTATATATCTGTGACAGCGTCCCAGATAGCGCTCCAGATCGCGTACTTTTCGCGTCACGGAGCTTTGCGAAGCGATGCTGATTGGCTCTCCGGTGTCTGTCAACATTCTAAACAGTCCGGAGCGGCCGCCATCTTGTCTTTCGGTAGGATCGAGAGACAAGAAGAGGTGAAAAACGAAGGGGGAATTTGATGAAAGGGGGCAAGGTAGACCCCTCTTGACCCCCTAGGAATGATGTTGGGGTTATTAAAGGGTCCTGTGGGTAAAATTAAAAAAATTTGATTTTTCACGGTAGAAGCGCTTCTCGGTTCGCAAATTAACGGCTGAATGGATTTGCACGAAACTTGGCAAAATTATAGGGACTGTTGGTCCGATGTGCCTTTGCTGGGTCTCAATATATGTGCTCCAGTGGATTTTGAGAAATTAACGTTTAAAAAACAGGTATATCTCTGACAGCATCCCAGATAGCGCTCCAGATTGCGTACTTTTCGCGTAACGGAGCTTTGCATAGCGAAGCTGATTGGCTCTCCGGTGTCTGTCAACATTCTAAACAGTCCGGTGCGGCCGCTATCTTGTCTGTCGGTAGGATCGATAGACAAGAGGAGGAGAAAATCGAAGGGGGAATTTAATGAAAGGGGGCTAGGTAGACCTCTCTTGACCCCCTAGGAATGATGTTGGGGTTATTAAAGGGTCCCGTGGGGCAAATAATAAAAATTTGATTTTTCGCGGTAGAAGCGCTTCTCGGTTCGCAAACTGGTAGCGAAACGTGAATTCGCCATTTTGTGTTTCGATTTCATTAAATTACTAGGTATAAGGGGGTACGGGAGACGTATCCTGACCCCTTTTGTTTTCTGAGGGTGGCTGAGGAGGCTCATATATGTTGATACATGTCTTCCAGCGGCTGTGCGTGAGCGTTTTTTTTTTGTTGCGTGACGTCTGCTAACGTTCGGTTCGATGGAAATCAGGAACTGTTGACCGCCATGTTGTCACTGCGAGTAAATATTTTGTTTTAAATAATTGTTATAAATTAATCCTTATTGATAAACATTGTCTGCGCCATCTTGTCTTTTTTGCAATGCCACACTTTTGTTGAGCACGGCAGCCATTTTAGATGCCCTTGACCAGACCCACTCTCTGCACGCCGCCGATCCTCAGCATGGCTCCTCACCCTCGCAAGCATCTCCCCCACGCACTGGTCACCCCCGCTCTCTCTCTCATGCATGGACCAGAAACCTCCTCCCATGTGCGCTGCTCTTCCCTGAGAATCACACCCTGTGCCCGCCCGACACCACCCTTTCACCCTATTCACTACCGCACCCTCTGACACTCTTCTTCCTCTGTGTCCGATTGTTCAGGCCGGTCCCAGGCTATCACCTAGCCCTGCAGATGTAGTTTATGGCCCCAGCTGTAGAGAATCACCCCTCTTCAAAGGAGTTACAGTAGATCTATCACACCACACGCGTTCCTACTATCTGATAACCATCCTGTATTGTGCTTGGGGAGGGGATTCTCACTGGGAGGGTGTGTGGGACCAAGCCTGAAGCGGAAGATTCCAGGGATGCCTCTTTGTACATCAAAGTTTTTACAATTATGTGTCACATTATAAATTGTCAGGGACCTTTTTCTAAAAGGTCAATTTAGTGTTCCCCGGGAGCAGTACCCAAAAGCCCACCTTCCAGCAGCTCTGACTCTGCACTTTAAGAAAGTTACGCAGAGGGTCAAAGTGGCTAGACGAGGGGAGGGAGGGTACTGCGGGGAGGGAGATCTGGAACGAGAAAACACACTGGAACACTCGAACTCCTGTGTACTCCAGCTAACTGTACTTGTGTTCTGCACCTAGGAAAAATATCTGGTTAAACAAACACTAGTGGCATTACTTAGCATTACTCTGAATAAGGCAACATGACATCTGTTTCCTATCCTGCATTCAAATTATAGTCTCATTCCAGTATATCTAAACTATAACATGAAATAAATGTACTTCTCAAATAATCACCCTTGCATTGGTTTCATGCAAAGATTCCCAAGATTTAACTGAGTTTAGAATTTAGTCGCAAGGTTTTAGTGTCAAATATCATCACCAAGTTAGCGTTCATCAGACAACAAAGGTTAATACTGTATACATCTCAAGTTTATAATGTCACTCAAATGCGCAGTTTATAATGTCCCTCTAATGCGCTGCCAACTAGATTCGAAATCGAGTTTAAAATGCCACTCGATAACGCTGCAACCAAAGATTCGAAATCGGGTTTTAAATGCCACTCGATAACTCTGTAAGAAAGTATTCAGGGCTCAAGACATTCGGAACTCTAGAACTCGGACATTAGCCAAATAACCCAGATGAATCGGCACGACGAGAAGATTAGGCGGGGCTTCCGGCGTTCGTGCTCCAAAGAAGAAAAAGGGTACATCCTACCTGCTCTCAGGCAAGCGGAGATTCGTGGTAGTTTACTACCATTTCAGGAACTGCAGGCTTTCACTGGAGGAACTGCGGGGCTCATCCGAAGACCGGAAACAGCTGTAGGATCCTTCCGACGAGCGAAGCTGAAGGTGACGTGTCCCAGGAACCGGCGAGAATAATCCGCACGGTCTCCAGGGCGTGGCCCCTTAAATACACTCAGAAGCGGGTACGGAAGCTGCAGAGGGAAAAAAGGACTACAAAGCAAACCTTCGAGACCCACATGGAACTCAATAAGCATTGGCAAGTTAAACAAAGCATTACCCAGTCACTAATAAAACAAGCACTGGCAATAAACGGAGAGCAGCAGCATTGTTATTTACATTGGTGAATACCTTCAGATAAATGCACAAAGGGAATTGAACTTGCATTGGAAAAACTCAGTGCAATATAAGGTTTGAACAAAGAAGCATAGGCACATAATGGCAACAAGCAGAGGTTGGATCCTGACAGTGCCCCCCAACAAAAATGGGGACACCCATTCACCGAGGATCAGAAACGGACATTTGGATGCCTAGCATGGAAAGCACGCACCAACCGAGGAGCATGAACATTGTCTTCTGACACCCAAGAATCCTCCTCAGGACCATAACCCTTCCATGACAGCAAATACCAAAGTTTCCCCCTGATGCGTTTACAACCTTTCACACAACGCACCACATACTCCTCCTGATCCTTAACGAGTACAGCAGGAGGGCGAAATCTCTTTTTAGGGGTTGCCTTTTTCAACAGTGAGACATGGAAAACAGGGTAGATCTTCATGTCCTTTGGAAGAAGCAGTTTGTATGACACAGGGTTCACACATTGAACAATTTTGTAGGGACCAATAAATTTTGGATGAAACTTATACCGTTTCCTAAACTGGAAATTTTTTGTAGAAAGCCATACCAAATCCC
The DNA here is from genome assembly GCF_964263255.1 of Lissotriton vulgaris. Lineage (NCBI taxonomy): Eukaryota > Metazoa > Chordata > Amphibia > Caudata > Salamandridae > Lissotriton > Lissotriton vulgaris. The sequence goes on from NC_141693.1 coordinate 1,260,599,221, forward strand.
CAACCTGGAGGTCAGGTCCCTTTTGTCTCTTTCTGTCTGCAAATTTTTTGTACGAGGCTTTAGCTCTCAAAACATTTCCTCGTAGGACTCGAGTGATCCTTTTCATTTCGCGGAAATGTACATTCAAAGATGGTATATTGGTTTTTTCACTAGCTAACAGCAATGGTGTAAAATGAGGATGATAACCGTACACAGCGAAGAATGGTGACAGACCTGTGGAAGCATTCTGTAGGTTGTTGTATGCAAACTCTGCTTCCCACAAGAGAGTCAGCCAAGAGCCCTGTTTTTTGAACAGAAAACACCTTAAGTACTGTTTGAGAATCTGATTCACCCTTTCAGTTTGTCCATCAGATTCTGGATGGAAGCTAGTGGAAGTATTACTTTTAATGTTAAGAGCTTTACACCAGCCTTTCCAGAATTGAGAGATGAATTGCGGACCACGATCAGATGTGATGGATCTAGGAAGTCCGTGCAAGCGTACTATGTGTTGTAGAACGAGTTGCACTAGTTGAGAAGAGGAGGGGAGTTTGCTGCAAGCGATGAAGTGAGCCATTTTGGATAAACGATCCACTACTACCAGAATGGTGGTCATTCCCTGATCCTCTGGTAAATCAGTGATGAAATCCATTGCAATGTCTTCCCAGACTTGAGTAGGAGTTGGAAGAGGAAGCAAAAGGCCCTTTTTACGCCCATGTTCCCCCTTGGCTTGAGCACAAACATCGCAGGCCTGCACAAAAGAGATTACATCTTTTTTCCAGGTTGGCCACCAGAAATTTCTTTGAACCAAATCCTTAGTCTTTGTGATGCCTGGATGACCGGCCAGATGACTGTTATGACACCAATTCAAAACCTGTGTCTGTAATTTTTTGGTTGGAACAAACAAGAGGCTTGAGAAAAAGGGCAGATTTTGATGGATAGTTCTGTGAGGCCCTTCTTGTACCCAGGTTAGTAGCTTAGGAATCGGCATTGCTTGTCTTATCTGCAGGAAGAAGACATCCGACATAGTAGCACCTAGGATCTGGCTTCTAGAAAGCATGCTCGTAGGTTTGACAGTTTGAGAAGAATCTTCTGGTTTGCAGTCATAACGTGATAAAGAGTCTGCTTTGTTGTTTTTTGTGCCAGGTCTAAAAGTTATGACAAAATCAAATTCTGCAAAGAATAGTGTCCAACGAAGCTGCCTAGGGGTCAAAGCTTTGGCACATCTCAAAAATTGAAGGTTGCGATGATCTGTGTATACAGTCACCGTATGTTTGGCCCCTAGTAAGTAATGACGCCATTCTTTGAAAGCGTAACGTATGGCTAGGAGTTCTTTCTCAGCTATGGTGTAATTAGTTTCTGCTGGGAGAAATTTTCTGGAAAGAAAGGCAATTGGATGGAGTTCATTAGTCTTTGAATCATTTTGTGACAAGATAGCCCCTATAGCGGAGTCAGAAGCATCAGCTTCCACTATAAAGGGCAATTCAGTATCCGGATGTCGTAGAACAGGTGCTTGGGTGAAGGTCATCTTGAGAGACTGAAAGGAGGATTCTGTGTCTGTGGTCCAAATGAATTTTACATTCTTTCTTAGTAATTGAGTCAAGGGGGTAGCCAGAGTTGAAAAGTTCTTGATGAAACGACGATAAAAGTTGGCGAATCCAAGAAAACGTTGAATGTCTTTCACTGTGGTTGGGGTGGGCCAATCAAGAATTGCTTGGATCTTTCTAGGAGCCATAGTGATTCCAGAAGGAGAAAGAATGAAACCCAGGAACTCGACCTTTGTAGTATGAAACTCGCATTTGGACAGTTTGCAAAAAAGGCCATGGGCTCTCAGAGTGGTTAAAATAGTTTTGACATGCAAAATGTGTTCTTCCATTGAGGAAGAAAAAATTAGGAGATCATCAATGTATGCAATGACAAACCTATCCAGAAAATCCCGAAGGACATCGTTAATGAAAAATTGAAAAGCGGCTGGAGCATTACATAGGCCGAAAGGCATTACATTATACTCAAACAGCCCAAAGCGAGTCCTGAAGGCCGTCTTCCACTCATCTCCAGGTCGGATACGGACTAAGTGGTAGGCACCTCGTAGATCAAGTTTCGTAAAAATTGAAGCAGACCGTACTTGGTCAAGGAGTACAGGAATCAATGGTAATGGGTACCGATTTTTGACGGTGATATCATTGAGTGCTCTATAGTCAATGCAAGTGCGTAATTCCCCATTACTCTTAGGCACAAAGAAAAGAGGGGAGGCTGCAGGAGATTTGGAGGGTCGTATAAAACCATTTTTTAGAAACTTGTCCAGATATTCACGAAGATGTTTGTTTTCCAATTCTGTCAAAGCGTAGATCCTACTACAAGGAATTTTAGCCCCAGGTACCAGATCGATAGCACAATCATAGTCCCTATGTGGTGGTAGGGTTTCGGCTTTTTGTTCGCAAAAGACATCCGCAAAATTTTCGTTAACCGGGGGTAAAATGATGTCTTGTTCGGCAGCTGTGGAAACATAAAGTGCGGAGGCAGAATGTAGAATGGCACTCGGAGACTTTTGTAGGGTCTGCTCAGGATTAAAACATTCAGCCTTGCACCACGAGGAAGAGAATTCAATAGAGCGTTTTACCCAATCGATGGTAGGATTATGTTGAGTTAACCATGGAATGCCTAGGATAACCCCGAATTGAGGTGCGTCGATGACATCAAAAGAAATAGTTTCTTGATGTTTTCTGACTCCGGAATCACAAACCATCGACAAAGGACGGGTACAGTGAGTGATCATTCCTGAAGTCAGCTGAGTGCCATTGACTGCGTAAACGATTTCTGGCTTAGTCTTTGCAAGTGTAGGTATGTTTGTCTTTGAAATGAACTTAGAGTCAATGAAATTTCCGGTAGCTCCAGAGTCAATCATTACAGCAACCATGATCTGTTTCTGGTCTGGTAGAATTAAAAGAACATTCAAGGTTAGATGAGGGACAGTTAACTGTAGGGTGTTTGCTATTGATTGTTCAGGAGGAAGTTGCCAACTCGAAAAAGTCTCCTGATCCAGATTCGAGTTCTCTAGTTTTCCGATTTGTTTTCCTTTTTGTCTCGTGGCCAAGAACTCTTGGGTTTCAAAGAACATTCTCTAACGAAATGGCCTTTCTTACCGCAGTAAAGGCAAAGACCATTCTTTCGTCGGGCTTCTTTTTCCTCCGACGAAAGAGGTTTTCTCAAACTGCCGATTTCCATAGGTTCTACAGATTCTTGAGGATTGGAAAAGGATCTATCCTTTGCCCTAGAAAAGATTTGGGAATCAGTTCTTTTTTTATCACCTTTTTGGTCAGCCACTCGATGATCCAAGCGAAGACTGAGCGCAATTAAATCAGCACATGTTCGGGGTTGTGGGTCAATGGGAGCTATAAGGTCCTTTAACTCGTCCCTCAGACCCTGATAATATAGGGCAGCTCTCTTAGCCTCTGGCCAATCAGTCTCAGCCACTAGACGATTGAACTGAGTAAGATAATGCACCAGATCTTTACTTCCTTGTTTTAGTTCTAAAAGTTCGCGATCAGCAGATCCAGTGATTGTGCGCCTATCAAAGACTCTTTCGAACTCTCGCTTAAACTGCACCCAATTATACAACAGAGGGTCATCTGATTGAACTAGAGGAACCGCCCACATTGCTGCGTCTCCACTTAAAAAGGAAATCAGAAAGGATATTCTGGATTGGGCATCAGGAAACGAAGTTGGCTTGACCATGAAATGTAATTGAACCTGGGTCATGAAGGTCTGAAATTTACTCGGCTCCCCAGCAAACCTCTCTGGCTGTGCCAAAGGAACGGTCGTAGGGACAGTAACTGAGACAGAAGGAGATGAAGTGGACACATTAGTTTGGGGAAGAACTGAGGACGGTACTGAGTCTAAGCGTGACTGTAAATGAGTAACCTTATTAGACAATACAGCAGTTTCATGCCTACTAGCAGTTAGTTCTTTCTGCAAATTCCCTATCAAGGCACATAGGTCATTCATAGTGGCCATTTTGAGTACTGCTCGGGAGGAACAAAATTCGTGGGCGGATTATTCTGTCAGGGACCTTTTTCTAAAAGGTCAATTTAGTGTTCCCCGGGAGCAGTACCCAAAAGCCCACCTTCCAGCAGCTCTGACTCTGCACTTTAAGAAAGTTACGCAGAGGGTCAAAGTGGCTAGACGAGGGGAGGGAGGGTACTGCGGGGAGGGAGATCTGGAACGAGAAAACACACTGGAACACTCGAACTCCTGTGTACTCCAGCTAACTGTACTTGTGTTCTGCACCTAGGAAAAATATCTGGTTAAACAAACACTAGTGGCATTACTTAGCATTACTCTGAATAAGGCAACATGACATCTGTTTCCTATCCTGCATTCAAATTATAGTCTCATTCCAGTATATCTAAAGTATAACATGAAATAAATGTACTTCTCAAATAATCACCCTTGCATTGGTTTCATGCAAAGATTCCCAAGATTTAACTGAGTTTAGAATTTAGTCGCAAGGTTTTAGTGTCAAATATCATCACCAAGTTAGCGTTCATCAGACAACAAAGGTTAATACTGTATACACCTCAAGTTTATAATGTCACTCAAATGCGCAGTTTATAATGTCCCTCTAATGCGCTGCCAACTAGATTCGAAATCGAGTTTAAAATGCCACTCGATAACGCTGCAACCAAAGATTCGAAATCGGGTTTTAAATGCCACTCGATAACTCTGTAAGAAAGTATTCAGGGCTCAAGACATTCGGAACTCTAGAACTCGGACATTAGCCAAATAACCCACATGAATCGGCACGACGAGAAGATTAGGCGGGGCTTCCGGCGTTCGTGCTCCAAAGAAGAAAAAGGGTACATCCTACCTGCTCTCAGGCAAGCGGAGATTCGTGGTAGTTTACTACCATTTCAGGAACTGCAGGCTTTCACTGGAGGAACTGCGGGGCTCATCCGAAGACCGGAAACAGCTGTAGGATCCTTCCGACGAGCGAAGCTGAAGGTGACGTGTCCCAGGAACCGGCGAGAATAATCCGCACGGTCTCCAGGGCGTGGCCGCTTAAATACACTCAGAAGCGGGTACGGAAGCTGCAGAGGGGAAAAAAGGACTACAAAGCAAACCTTCGAGACCCACATGGAACTCAATAAGCATTGGCAAGTTAAACAAAGCATTACCCAGTCACTAATAAAACAAGCACTGGCAATAAACGGAGAGCAGCAGCATTGTTATTTACATTGGTGAATACCTTCAGATAAATGCACAAAGGGAATTGAACTTGCATTGGAAAAACTCAGTGCAATATAAGGTTTGAACAAAGAAGCATAGGCACATAATGGCAACAAGCAGAGGTTGGATCCTGACAATAAATATATAGTACTCCAACAAAGTAGGATTATAACACTTTAATAACTTTTAAATATATAGAACGCAACAAAAACAGTAAATACATTTAAACATTTTTTTGAAAAAAGAAGCAACAATGGTCAGTAGCTGTGTTTTGTGTGAATAGTCCCAAGGCAGCACAACGTGCTGAGTTCTGGAGGGCACCCAGGTGATGTTACCTGGGTGCCGCACTGGTTTTTGGTATCCTACAATGCAGCTCCGAAAAATGGCATGGGGCGTCCCGGGGGGTGCGCGGGGAGGCCTCGTCAGTAGCGGTCTGTTGTGCGAATAGTCCCAAGGCAGCAGAACGCGCTGAGATGTGGATGGCACCCAGGTGATGTCCAGTAAGTTGTCGCACTGGTTTTGGCATCCTACAATGCTGCTCCGAAAAACGGCGTGGGGCGCCCCGGGGGGGGGGGGGGGGGCGGCGTGAACGGGTCTCCCCAGGTGGAGGCTTGTCGGCTGTACTGGGGCGCCCCTTTACCGTTTCAGTTGCCATTCCGCCCGCTTTTGCTACACTGTGCCTCATCCGCCATTCAGCTGTTTATTGCCCGCTCTTGCGGCTACAGCGTCTCGCTCACCATGTAGTTGAGTTGCGCCCACTCTTGCGGTGCAGCGATAGGCGGCTGCCACAGGACTCTTAAAATGGCGGACGGCTCTTCGGATTTGGGCCTGGTCCACTAACATGGCCCTGGGACACCTTGGAACTCGGACGTCCCCTGAGCCTTGAAGATTTTACAAAAGTCTTGGGGGCTCCCGACTCCTGCAGGCTTCCGGTGGGGAGCGGCTGCCATGATTGCTTGCGGAATGACCACGACGGAGCCACGAGATAGTGGTGCTCTCAGGCTGATGCCAGCTTTAGTCTGAAACATCTAGAAACAAGGTGGGGCTTTCATCGTTTGGGAAAAAAATTTTTTTTAATCCAATGAAAAGTGATATTTTTAGGTCATATGATCAAGCCTTCCATCATTAGGAAACCAAAAGTAAAATGAACCAATGAAAAGTTTTATAAAGAAGTCACATGACCTGTTATGCTTATGTTACGCGCTGCTATAAAAAGCGTAGAAAATCCGTTGGCACGTGAGGCGGCGTCAGTAGCGGACCGATGTGCGAATAGGCCGAAGGCAGCACAACGCGCCGAGATCCGGATGGCACCGAGGTGGTGTCCAGCAAGTTGCACTGGTGTGGCCATCCTACAATGCTGCGCCGAAAGTCGGCGTGGGGTGCCTGGGGGGGGGGGAGGTGGCGCAAACTGGCCTCTCTCGCCTCCCCAGGTGGAGGCACCTCATCTGCAGTGCGGCGCCCCTTAGCGTTTCACTCGCCGTCCAGCAGAGTTGCGCCCGCACTTGCTGCTACAGTAGGCCGAAGGCAGCACAACGCGCCAAGATCCGGATGGCACCGAGGTGGTGTCCAGCAAATTGCCGCACTGGTGTGGCCATCCTACAATGCTGCGCCGAAATTCGGCGTGGGGCGCCCCGTTGGCCTGTGAGGTCGCGTCAGTCAGTGGGGAATGTTTGAGAAAGCAATGTGATGCTGTGCGTCGCCCCCAAGATGGAGGATCCTTGGCTGCAGTGGGGCGCCCCTTGGTGTTTCACTCGCTATCCAGCTGAGTTGCGTCCGCACTTGCGGCTACAGTAGGCCGAAGGAAGCACAACGCGCCGAGATCTGGATGGCACCGAGGTGGTGTCTAGCAAGTTGCTGCACTGGTGTGGCCATCCTACAATGCTGCGCCGAAAGTTCCATGGTCCGGCGGAACTATTTTCTTTTTCCTTTCTGCATCTTGTCCCACAATCCGTTTAACCTTTTGACACGACCAGGTCCCTGAATGTGTGCAGGGGGACGCTATTGATTGAATCAAAATGGCGGCTTCACACAAAGCTGACTCAAGCGTTGCTGGTGATGCTATACAGACAAAAAATGGTTTTCAGTTTGTACATTCTTCAGGATTTTTCCATCCAAGTCTGCTTGAGAGTTTGTAGAACAATGGCTTTAGATCTTGCCCTCCCCTCTTTTGACTGTTGGTCTTGTTGCCTATGTCTTCTGTTGTCATTTAACTGAACCTTTTTTGACTGCCGAAAGGGGTTCTGGTCCGACCGCTGGTTGGTGGAGATATTTTGACTATATCCTGGACCTGCCCGGCCTCGCCCAAAATGGCACCGGTATAAATGGGACTCGTACCTCCTTGTTGTGTACTGGTTGCACAACCTTGATATCACGAGATACGTATGCAGTTTTGAAGCACATGGCGGGCGGGAATGAGAATTGATTGAATATTTCGACATCCCTATTGATATTAAGTTCTGATGTGTTATTGATTACTGTACTATTGAAAGTTCGAATTAACGTCACCCATGGTACTTGCCCGCAAATGTATATCTAGATAATTTTATTGTAAGTTGCCCTGTCGTATTTTAATTACAAAATGTACGTCCACCGATTCCGCAACTGTTAGACACCTTAGTTCTTGCAACCTAATGGCCCGCTCGTTGCGTTCCTCTACAGTGTAAATGTCTCCTCATCATATACGATTCCAGTTTGCTCCGTGGCAGGCCCTCGTGGTTATAGGTCCATATTTGTATACTGACATTTTCACAATAAAGGTTTTTAAAACAAAACATGGTAGTAGTATTTACATTGGTAAAGTTTTTAATTTTAGTCACTGTTTTCGAATCAGTAAAAGGCAAGTGAAATAAAGCAGTCCAATTACATGACAGATAAAAGGTATAATACGCAGGAACGCAGTAAAGATAAATGGTCAAGGGCTGTTGTGTTTTTTACTCCTGCAACATAAAGTGATCGATAAGAATCTGATATTCGGGCGTATCGGCGACTAAGACAGCAGGCCGAGCATCTTTTGCTCAACGGCTCCGTCATGGGACGAAGAAACGCCCTTTTGCTAGAAAAAGGAATATATTTTACTTGCAGGACAGTTGTAAATTTTCCGGGAAAATACATTAGCCTGGAACATTATAACATATATGTTTAAGAAAAAATAATGTTCTAAAGCAATAAAAAGCGTAATTTTTAGGTCATATGACCAAGCCTTTCATCATTAGTATAACAAAAGTAAAATGAACCAATGAAAAGTTTTATTAACAAGTCGCATGACCTGTTATGCTTACGTTACGCCCTGCGCGCCGCGCCCCGGATCCCTTCCGGGAAGCTGCGCTTCGCGCACTGGAGTACTTCCGGGTGCGCTAACGCGGCGTGTCATATAACGCATTACGCGACAACGTAGGTCCAGAATATAGTCAAAATGTCTCCACCAACCAGCGGTCGGAACAAAACCCCTTTCAGCAGTCTAAAAAGTTCTGTTAAATGACAACAGAAGGGACAGGCAACAAGAACCATCAATCAAAGAGGGGAGGGCAAGTTCTTCCCTACCGGGTCACGTTGGGGCGCTACCGGAACTGATCGAATTGGTAGTCTACAGTGTTTCTGGATGTTTCAGACTGACGCTGGCGTTAGCATGAGAGCACCACCATCTCGTATCTCAGTCGTGGCCATTGCACGAGCAATCATGGCAGCCGCTCCCCACCAGAAGCCTGCGGGAGTCGGGGGCCCCAAGACTTTTGTAGAATCTTCAAGGCTCAGTAGACGCTTTCGAGAATGGGGCCCAAGCCCTAGCAGACAAGCGTCCGAGTTCCAAGGTGTCCCATGGCCATTTTAGTGGACCACGCCCAAATCTGAAGAGGCGGCCGCCATTTTGAGAGTCCTGTGGCAGCCGCCTATAGTTGCATCGCAGGAGCAACTCAACTACATGGTGAGCGAGACGCTGTAGTCGCAAGAGCGGGCAGTAAACAGCTGAATGGCGGAAGAGGCACAGTGTAGCAAAAGTGGGCGGAATGGCAACTGAAACGGTAAAGGGGCGCCCCATTACAGCTTGTCTTCAGGTCAAACGGATTGTGGGATAAGGTCCAGAATGGAAGAGTCATCAAAAGGCAAAAAGTTCCGCCGGACCCCGGGAGCCGGCCGCCTATGTCGGGGGCGATCTTAGGCCACGTCAGGGCAACACGACTTGGGGAGGGGGCAGAAGTCAAGCGCACCCTCCCAGTCCGCGCCACCACACCGTATGTTGAAAATCTGAAGCCATCGTTCTACAAACTCTCAACCAGCCTTGGATGAAAAATCTTGAAGAATGTACAAACTGAAAACCAGTTTTTGTTTGCATAGCATCAGCAGCAACGCTTGCTATCAGAATGCATGAGTTTCATTCTCGATCGATTGAGCTAGCCGGATCAGGCAACAAAAAGTATAAAATAGTTATGTAAATAGTTATTTAATAAAATGTTTTACCCTGTTACTTTGCTGGTGTGTTGTATATATTTATAATATTTGCATAGAGTTTATCGTTATTTTGGGCGGGGTGGGTGGCGGAGCCGAGCTGTTTTGCAGCCATCATGGTGTGGAGCTCAGTTCATCTCACTAGTTTCGTATTTCTCATGAAGGGTTGTTCCTAAAGTTTCTATTTTAGCGAGGTCAAAAAGAGATCCCATTTGTGGCCTACTGATTTTGCTCGATTATTTTTTTTTAAACACGATTTTTCACTATCTGCAAAGACTAAACAGAGTATTGCGGCTTTGTGCTTGTTAGTAAATAGAGAATGAACCAAAGAGAATAAATTCTAAAATAGTAAATGCTTGGATAACAATCAATCAAATGGAGAGACAAGCAGGCACGACGGATTACAACGGGGGCAAAGGCCTGCGTTAACTACCCTTCACTATCTGCAAAGAGAGAGTACTTCTAAGAGAAAAGAGGGGAGGGGCAGCGTTTAAAGCACATCAGCGTGCATAAACACGAAAATGTTTTTACCTATCACGTACTTGACATTTGACAGCTTTTGATATTTGTTATTAAAAAAACCATTGAAATTCAATGAAAAAACCATAGGTTTTAGCCCATATATATTTAGGGATTAGCATTTTCAAAACCTTATTTTACTCGCATAAAACCATTGAAATTCGCATATATAGTTAGATGCGCTAACTATGTATCGCGCACCCGCAATCCACTGCTGATGATGTCACATATTACATCATTCATGACATGCTCAGTGACATCACTGATGACATCTCAAATGACATCACTGATGACATCACTGATGACATCACTGATGACATCTCAAATGACATCACTGATGACATCACTGATGACATCACTGATGACATCACTGAAGACATCTCAAATGACATGTCTGATGACATCTCATTTGACATCTCATTTGACATTACTGAGCACATCACTAATGACATCATTCATGTGATAATACGATGAACCTCTTCAGACTCTAATATAACCTTAGATACACTCAGTGTAAACAGACACTCACAGACTGTCACTCATCCATGGAGTTACTCACACAACTAGTCAGTCATGCAAAGAATCAATCACACCTCCATTTCCTCTACTATACAGTTATACACATCTTACTTATTCAAACATATGCTAACACATATTTACTCTCTTATACAATCCCTGATACAAGTTCACAATGATCCATACAGCCACTCACGCATTCACTGGCTCTTATGCACAGTTATTTATATATGTCAACTCTCACATGTACTGTGTTTTACATATGTACTTACTTTGACATGTAGCACTGAGATATCCATTCACTCACCAATACACTCATGCACACAGTCAACCGCCCATACAGCTGTTTCCACATGCACTTTTAACCCATACATCTAGTGAATCAACTGCTCACACATCTATGCACAAAGTCATACACCTCTCAGTCACCCACACACACTCAGTCTCCCATACAAATACTTGGGCAACCAATCAATAACCCATATAGTTACTCATATAGCTACTGATCAACACATGCAGCAGTTTACAGAACAACAGACATAATGATGCACAAATTAAGACAGTTTAGTCACTAACCCATGCACTTAGTGAGACACATTTAATCACTCACTCATACAGTCAGTCATGCACCTACTAAATCCTTCATCCAGACACTTATACATCCACTCATTCTTCAATATGTAATACATATTTTAACTTTACAGAAACATACAGTCACTGGATGATGTCATCAGTGATGTCATCAGTGATGTCATTTGAGATGTCATCAGTGATGTCATCAGTGATGTCATTTGAGATGTCATCAGTGATGTCATCAGTGATGTCATTTGAGATGTCATCAGTGATGTCATCAGTGATGTCACTGAGCATGTCATGAATGATGTAATATGTGACATCATCAGCAGTGGATTGCGGGTGCGCGATATATAGTTAGCGCATCTAACTATATATGCGAATTTCAATGGTTTTATGCGAGTAAAATAAGGTTTTGAAAATGCTAATCCCTAACTATATATGGGCTAAAACCTATGGTTTTTTCATTAAATATATATATGTATATGTGGAGCGTTGCATGTGAGATAATCTTGAATAATGGATTCTAGAGTGGAGCATCCCTTTGTTGAAAATTGAACTCAGGGCTTGGATTCGGCCCCTTCGCTTGCACCAGCTGCTGTGCAGGAGATTAAGTACAGGATTTGGTTTCTATATAAACCAGCTTGGATGAGCTGGAATCCAGCACCCTCTTCTCTGAACCACTGATAAAGTCCTCTTAACCACACAACAGCTTAGATAGTATATTGAGGCAAATGCACAGCTGTTTTACCGATGATCTCCTAAATATTTTGAATGGCTATGGGTGCTCCGTAGGTGACTTCCGGCGTCCCAGGAAGCCCAATTTGAAGAACACTTGTGTGTCTAGTGGACCACTAGACCCATCCCTATGGGCACACCTTGACCCCTCAGTTACGAAAATGAGGGTTCCAACACAGACTTTGGTAGTTAAATATTTTGTTGATTTTATTCGTTACACTTTTTGTGATGTGTTTCTTTCATTTCATCAACGTTCCTTAATCTTTATACATTCAACATACGACATTGTTAGAATCAATCCAATGCATTTCGGGCATTTATCTCAGCCCTTCATCAGGATATAACACTAGAACAATAAAAATAAAACAATCAATAAAGTATATGGTGTCATGTCATGATCACATCATTTCAAAACATAATTTTTAAAAGGGAGTTTCAAGAGGATCATGTGCAACTTACAGTACAATCTAAGAATGTTATCGTCCAACATCTACTAAACCTTAGTGCCCATAGTTTGAAAAAAACGTAACGTTTCATGTCTCACTTACATGTCGGTTCCTATGCTGTTTTCATCTGCCTCGAGATGCGAAAGCTAAAAGAAAAAATATAAATCACCACTCACTATCGTCCTGTTCTCCTAAAGTAATGAACACCACACGCTCATACGGTCATTGTATTAGCAAACCCACCTTATCAGTAGGATCGTCTAATCTCCTTAGTCTCTCCAGTATGCGGCAATTATATCCAAACGCCAATAGTGTCTCAAAAATGCTTCTCGCGGTTACCGTTTAACAACAAGTTATTCCGGTCATGTGATCAAATGAAAACGACAGACTACGTTCTGTTGCTCTGCTGTTCTCAAAACGAAATGACGTTATGATTACAAATATTATTCATACAACTGAAAAAAGGCGCGTGGCCCGCTCCTGTTCTAATCTCAATCTCCTATGATTTAGAAAAAATATAGAAAAAGAAAGTTTGTGCATAAGTCAAAATCGAGGGTGGGGCTAGAACCCACGAACTGCAAATATAAACCAGTCCTGTGTCTTAATGTGTGAGAATGCAAAGGACACAGTTTACCGGGTAACACTTTTTAAACTCCAATGTATGTAGATAATAAGGACCTTATATGTGTAACTATGGAAATGAAAACCTTTGCAGCTTCACAGTTTGTAACTTTTCCTAACACGTGCACAAGTAAAACAGTTAAAACATGAGCACATGTAAACTGTAAAACGTGACATCTACATAGGCAGAACCAGATCTTCCTTCCATAGACTACTAAACAACCAAAAACTATATAAACCACACCTATTGTGCGATTAGTTTCATTTTTGCGAGTTATTTCTGCGTCGCCAATCTGTGAAGCAGGTTCCCTTTTCTAGCATCGGATTCTTGTTTTACGTCAACAAAACATATTCCGGAGTTGTAAGTTGTTTCATTATGGCATAGTAGATAGTTATAACTTGTGGCTATTTGTCAATATTTAAACATTTATATATAGAACAAAGTGTTATTGCATGTTTTTCCCCTTCTCTCTGTAACGTTAGCAGCTTGCTTTCAGAAACAGATAGATTACAACAAACATTGCTCCTTTTCTGGCTCCTTGCAGCTTATATATTGTGTCTTTCTATATTATAATATTGACACTGTACTTCGCTTCAGAGGTGTTGATGACCCGTCGGCCAAAACCTAAACATTTACAATCAATGTCACCACCTTCCAGTTGTTAGTGTGTTTTCCCCTAGGGATCATATACTGTTAATATGTATATTATAATATTAACAGTTATGCTGATCTCAGTGGAGTTCATGACCTGTCAGCACAAAGAGTAAAGATATATAAGCAACGTCACCAGCTTCTGGTTTTTAGTCTGTTCCCCCTTTTGATCATATACTGTGAATATATATATTAAAATTTTCACAGTCATAATGATCTCATAGGAGTTTATGACTCGTCGCCATGAAGATCAAACTTTTTGACCTCCCGGAGAAAAGCTCAGAAAATAATTACCGCTTGAAAGGATTTCTTTATGGATCTTCTGTTAAATAGATAACTTTTTTTTCCTTTTCTTCTTACTGTAACAATGGTATCATTCTTTATAATGTAATAGATTGTCCGATTGTTACAGAAGTGGAATAGGAGATTTTTCTGCGCCATCTGTAATACAGCTTACGAAACATTAGAACATACTTGATCAGATATTTTTTCAGTGAGCATATTTTACGAACTTGCAGAATAAAAAAATATAGCTTTCATAAATACTTTGTTACTTTAAAGATTTGATAAACCCTACATTTCTGACTGTTATTTTCTAATTTCTATTCTTCACATTTGCGGTTCCTATTCACCTTCTCCCAATAGAATATATTGCACCAGTACTGTATATTTTAAGAGTACTATCCTATATATTCTTAAGTGAGTATGTGATTTGTTAGCGGAACAGTGTGCGACCTCTAAGCACTATGACAGAACGTTTCTGAATTCTACAAAATACAAATTTGAAAAATAATAATGCATACATTTCTATGTAATATGAAGTCACTTGTATTTAACTGTTTTTTACTTGTTCTCCTGACCTCAGATAATGTAGTGCAGGAGTGTTTGTTGTGGCACTTCTATTCTACTTTATCTATAAGTAACTGTTGCCCTCTTACATTATAAAGATTATGGGGCAATACTTTTATAAACTATTGCAGAAAAAAGGAGAGTATGGCCACGCTTAACTGATATTTTATGAAATTCCATTTTTATTTGTCACCCCTTTCATATATACACTGTCAGGTTCTGAAGAAAGTTTATTTGTATTTGCTAAATAAAAACTGATTCAAACCTAGACTGAAATTTTTGCTGCATGTTACCCAATGAAATGTCCCTAATACTCCCCAAAGAGGGACGAAAATCGCTGACATCACTTCTACTTTCAACAGTTTACAGCCAATCAACATTAAGCTTGGGAAAGTCCTCCTTGGAACACGTCAGCAAATCAGATGTCTCTCCTACTCCGCAGAGCGGAAGAGAATGGCTGGCAAACACTTCTACTTTCAATAGTTCACAACCAACCAACATAAAGCTCAGGAAGGTCCTCCTTACAACATGTAAGTCAATTAGATGTCCTTGCTACTCTCCGGAGCAGAATTGAATTGCAAAAAACACTTCTATTTTTGATAGTTCGCACCCAATGAACATTAATCTTGTTGTTGGAACACCTTAACCAATTAAACGTTAAATTTCTTCCACGCACACATACAGAACACGCCCTCCCACATATATATAATTAATACATTTCCTGTAACAAAGTGACTCCATCCGTAACAAAAGTGATCACTGCATAATAAATAAACATTAATCCACATTATATTAAAGAAAAGCCGCAATACGCTGCATTGTTGTTTTCTCTATAAAATTTCCACAGCCTACTGAACCCCCTCCCAACATGAGTGAAGCCCCGGGACAGTGGGAGCCCCAGCGAACCCCGCTATTATTTTTTTAACAAATACCGCTGGGACTAATTTCCACAGCCTACTGTACCCCCCTCTCAACAAAACTGCAGCCCTGGGACTGCGGAGGCCCCAGCAAGCCTCCGCTATTATTTTTATTATATTTTCCACTGACTTCTTCAACCTCGCTTCTACCGACGCACAAAATGGCTGCTAACACTACCTGGTTTCGAATGTTGACAACCACTTGACAGCCAATTAGCATTCAGCATGTGATCGGGACGGTGCGCTTACAGTACGCACAAGATTCGCGCATCCACCGAGGCCATAGATCTATATGTAATTTTACTTGTAATTTAATCAGGAACTACTGAACGAATTTACGCCATTTAAGCAAAAGGCACGAGTCTGAACCCCGGACTACCTCTTTGCCAAATTTGGTGTAATTCCGTTCAGCTGTTCGGGCTGTAGCTGCAATGAACAGTTCCTATGGAAAATTGCATGGGGAAAACACGTTTTGGGACCCCCCTTTTTTCTCTGCCCCCGCTTCAAATTCAATATTTTAGACCACGGGAGTTGTCCTTCCCAGATAGCTAATTTTTAAACAAGCACAAGAGCCCATGCTCCGTTTTTATTTTTTTTACGGAGGATCCATGCACCCAGCGCACATTTATCCGCTAACAAAAAAAGAATAATAATAATAATTTTGGGGCCCTAGGGGTCCATGTGGGACCCCCTCAGAATGTCTAGAGGGACAAAATATTTCTTACCTGCCCACGTTATACATTTTGAACACTTGCTCCACTAATTTTTAGATCCTCGCTTCTACCGAGGCACAAAATGGCTGCCAACACTTCCTGGTTTCGAATGTTGACAACCACTTGACAGCCAATTAGCATTCAGCGCGTGATCAGAAGGGTGCCCTCACAGTGCGCGCAGGCTCAGGGTGCGCCGATCCACAGTGCCCATAGATATATATATGCATTTAACTGTAATTTTCTCAGGAACTACTGAACATGTTGACCCCATTTAAGAAAACGGCACAAGTCTGAACTGAGGACTACATCTCTGCCAAATTTGGCGTAATTCCGTCAGCAGTTCGGGCTGTAGCTGCAGCTAAAGGTCCTATGGGAAATTGAATGCGGAAAACACGTTTTGGGACCCCCCTTTTTTCTCGAGCCCCGCTACACGAATCATCCCGAGACTTTCAAGAAAGGAGCGGACCGGAGCTGGCCATTAGTTTTGAAAATTTCACGAAGATTCATCAACCGGCGCCAAAGTTATTCCAAATAAAATGTTTCAGATTTCCTATGGAAAATAAGTCCTTACTACTATAACTAGGTAATATATATATGTATATATATATATATATTAATATGAAATACAAGCTCCTCCTCGGATTTCGCAGCGTTTCAAGCAGCAGCACACGCCGGCAAACGAGGGAGACGGACCACAGGAATCAGCAAAGATGTTTTATTAGTTGGAACCACACAGAGAACAGCTACGCGTTTCAGGCTTACTCGCCCTTGTTCACACTGTAACATCATACCAAACGAAATGCTTTTATTATATATTTGCTGAAATGTGTATACACCCACTCTTAGTGACATCACCTATCACATGACTAAAAAAGTGAAGAAATACTACCACTTGTAGTTTTTACACCATAGATTCTGCACAATAACTTCCAGGATGAATCCCAAAATAAAAAAGTTTCTGCAATGCATACAAAGGTAAATGATAATACACGTTTTAAATAGATAAATTAAAACTGTGTCTGAATACCCATTCATGCAGCTGGTAAATAGATTTATAATAACTGTATAAATACATAGTTATATCTCACTTTAAGACCCTAAATTAAATGAGCCTTCAAGACAAACAATGTTTTGCAAAAAACTTTTCAGGAGTTATAAACTCCATGTGTAAAATTCAGCAAAGCAGCAATAGATGGAAAAGTGCAATTGCATTGTGCAAATATATGTGCAAAGTAAGCAGAATAAAGTGCAATACTGTCGACATCAAGAGATAAAGTCATTTTCATATTAAGAATATCTCAGATCCCTGAGATATAGCAGCTTTATATTTCAAATGATTTTCATCTACCTCTTAATAAATCAGTAAGAAAAGTATTAAAAAGTTAAAACCCACAACCTATGATTATAAATAAGTATTAAATATATACATACAGAACACAATCCAAAATATTTGCGCAGTATTATATAAATAGTAGTATAAAAAGGTAGTCAAAAATACATCCTATTATATATTATAATATAACAAATATTTACATCAAGGAATAACTTACTATCATCACAATAAATATGTTATTCTGATAAATTCAGGTACAGTTACATTCACATTGGACAGGAAAACTTCATTTTAGACAAAGTGGGTAGTAGGATAGTTATAGTAACTCACCAACTCAACAGTTATGGAATTTGCTCAAGACTACTTGGAGAAGTGTGGCTCACTGGTTAGAGAAGGCAGACCTGGAAGCAGAGGTCAGACCGGGACTAGTGTTCAATTCCCGTCTCGGCGGGGTCTTGAGTCCTAAAAATGTCCATGGACTCGACAATTCTCGCTCCGGTGCCTACTCGATTCACGGGTTCAAACTCTGCAACTCTGGGCAATAGCTTGCTTAATCTCCACAACGACCCCTCGCGGCGGGATGCCTGGATTTTACCTTGCGGATACCCTGCCGGGGTTATCTCACAGGGGAATACCAGGACGGGTTCCCTAAGCAAGCGCTTAGAAACCGCTCGGTGATTTGCGCTATATAAATTCTTGTACATTTACATTTACTCTTAAAAAACTTCAATAGGGAACTTAACTGGAAGGGAGTTTGTGTGCCCTACTGGTGAGAACCCAACAAAATCCCTATACATAATTTACCAATAGAGGAGACCCGTACATAAAATGGTGCATCTTCTATATTGTTTAACCCATTGGGCCAGCGGCTGTCGAATTCAAGTATCATTCTGGTTTCGAGCTGTCTTATTAACCGTTCACGGCCACCCCCTCTTTTTAAGTGTGGAATAGCCCCCACCACAAAGTATTTTAAACAAGACAGGTCATTGTTGTGGACTCTTCTGAAGTGGCGGGCAACCGGATAGGCCGGATCATTGTGTAGAATTGCACGTAAGTGTTGTAATATCCTGACATGCACCTGAAGCTTGGTATTTCCCGCATATTTTTAGGCCACAGGTGCATGTCAGGACATAAACGGCGTAATCTGTTTTACAGTTAAAGTTGCCATTGATTGGTCCAGGATCTACAAAAAAGGGGGTGGAATAATAGGAGGTGTTAATGCCAAATTTACAAGCACGACAGCTTGAGCACTTGAAAAAGCCTTTAGAAGGTTGTAGCCAAGGAGTTTTAGATTTTAATTCTGGGGCTGCTTTATCTAGAATAGTGCCCATACTTTTGGCCCGTCTGAATGTGATAATGGGAATATTAGGTAGTTTAAGATTCAACACATAGTCACTTTGAATAATAGGCCAATTCTTTTTCAATATATCATTAAGTTTTCTGTCTTCACTACTGAATGTGGTTATCATACGTGGACAGTCATCCTTCAACTCAGAAGATACTTCTGATGCCGAATCGATCACCGCACTTGGAAAAAGACTTTCTCGAGTTCTGGATTTAGCCTTTTCTATGGCTTGATTAAGGATGGTGTCCGAATAGCCCCTGGCTTTGAGTCGTGTCAACAGATCTTTAAGGCAAGACTCAAAGTCAATTGGAGAGCTGCAAATCCTCTTCCGCCTTAAGATCTCCCCATACGGGATGCTAGCAATAATATGTTTAGGGTTCATACTAGATGTGTGCAGAGTAGCGTTACCTGCTGTGGTTTTTCTGTGCAGGGTCGTATTAATCTTGGACTAAGATGTAGACTTCCACATCAAGGAACTGTATCTTATATTTATCGATGTGGGCAGTGAAGTTAACATTGAGGGAATTGTTATTGATGTCTTGTACAAATAAAATGGCCTCCTCCTTGGTACCTTTCCATGCTGTAAAGATATCATCAATATATCTCAAATAGCATTTGACATTATTCTCCATCCATTGATGGTGTTCAGAGGCGAGGACCTGTTCCTCCCACCAGCCAACGTGCAAGCATGCATAGCTGGGGGAGAAACAGGCCCCTATCGCTACTCCTCTGAACTGTTTGAAAATCTCTTTGCCAAATAAAATGTAGTTGTTGTGTAGGCACCACTCTATGAGACACAAGATGACTTTATTGTGCTCATACAGGGAGATTGGTCGTTTTGCTAAGAAATGTTTGATGGCGGAGAGCCCATGTGTATGATCAATGCTAGTATATAACGCTTCTACGTCAAGCGAGATTTACCACATGTCTTGATCCCAATTGATATGTTGTATCTTGGTTAAAAAGTCACTTGTGTCCCTTACAAAACTAGGAAGGTTCTTTACTATGTCTTGAAGAAAAAAGACAATGTATTCCCCTGCTTTTTCTCCCATACTTTTTATAGCCGATATGATGGGTCTGCCCGGCACTGGTTTTACAGCTTTATGTATTTTGGGAATTAAATAAAGGGCTGGCAGTACAGGGAACTCAACATACATAAATTTGTATTCCTCAAAAGAAATAAGTCCTTCTCTTCTCCATTTCCCCAACATTTTGTGTAGGGCTCCTTTAGCATTGTCATACTCCTTAGATGTCGGTTTCTTATAGCAGAGGGGGTCACTTAGTTGCTGTGTTGCTTCTTTCACATAATCTGCTTTAGGACAAATAACCAAGTTCCCCCATTTGTCTGACTTTTTGATTACAATTTCATGGTTTTCCCCCAATTTTTTCATTAATTTCGCATATTCCCTTTTTATGTGAATAGATTTTTTTTGTCTTTTGTTGTTAGTCCTTAAATATAATTTCTTGATGTCGTTAGTGACACAATCATGGAAAACATCGATGGCGTCTTTAGGCATTACGGGTACAAATTTTGATTTACTTTTAAACTGGCTTAGCCCAGCTCCCTTCTGTGAAATTGAAATTTTACTCAGCCTTGCTTGTGTAGCTACATCAATGTCACAGTCTTGGTCACAGGTGGAATTATTTAGTTCATGTATGTCAAGGAATGTATATATATCAGAAGCAGACAACACATTGATATTATCTGAGCCTTCTGCATCAGGGTTGTCTGCATTGGTGGTGGAGTCTTTAGCAGTTTTTAAAGCAAAATGTTTTTTCAACTTGAGCTTACAAAATAGGCCAATAAGAGTCATAGGATAATTGAAACTTTGGCGGGACAATAGTTCAAACCGAAAGATAATAGCTGTTCCTCAGCTTTGTTCAAAGTTATACTGGAAAGATTAATTATTGTATTGTCAATTACCGTCTTTTCACCCACACTTTTTTCTTTTTCTGCTGCTGCTGGTTGTTGTTTCCGCTTGCATCTCCTTTCTTTTCTGCGTTTGTTCCGCCTTTGCTTATTTGCTCTTTTCATTGCCTCGGTCATAAGGTTTGTAACCTCTCTTCGACAATGAAGTCCATTTCTTGCTGAAGATTGAATCTTGTCAGTCCTATTAAGTTTAAATCCGAATGGGAAGAGTTTGTGTCAATACTTGAATCGCTTGTTAACGAAACAAAGTCAAGGCTTATTTGTTCAATATTAGTGTTGGTATCTTCTTCTTGCGTAGGCACAATTCTGCTCGGACCCGCTCCAGTGTCCGCTGCTCCTGTTGTATTTACATTGGCACTTTTTTGCTGTCTTCTTGCCGTTTGGTAGAGTTATACTTCCGTGAAAAGGTGAAGATCTTTCCATTGAGATAATCATCAGCATCCCGTGTAAATTTTGTAGCCTTACGCAATTTGATTTTTTCCTCATGTTTTTTCAAGCGATCATTCATTGTTTCAGTTAACTTTTTTATTTCTTCTAATTCTGGTCGCGATTGCAATTCCAATTCAATAGACTTTATTTCTTCCAATATTTTACTTTGATCAATTGCCGCGTACTTAATAAGTATACATACAAGATTCATGGATATATATATATATATATATATATATATATATATATATATATATATATATATATATATATATATATATATATATATTCCAAAAGGCGAAAAGTCAATAAAGTACGCTCTCAGGGCAGAAACAGGCAAACACCGATGGTTTCTTTAGTGCTGTTTATTCCACAACGCGTTTCGCCGTGAAGACGGCTTGATCACGTGATCAAGCCGTCTTCACGGCGAAACGCGTTGTGGAATAAACAGCACTAAAGAAACCATCGGTGTTTGCCTGTTTCTGCCCTGAGAGCGTACTTTATTGACTTTTCGCCTTTTGGAAATTGATTCAAGTCGGCTTCACTCCGCCGACACGTACGCCACCTTCCACGGGTCACCTGGGGTCCAGAAGGAGTTTTCTGCTGGATAAAATATATATATATATATATATTCACTGAAAAAAAAACGTAGGTTTGAGCCACGTTATAGTTAGGAATTAGCATTTAAAAAACCTTGCAAATTCACTGAAAAAAACATAGATTTCACACATGTTATAGTTAGCTGGACATTTCACTCATACAAAACCATTGAAATTCCCCTGTTATAGTTAGTTCAGCTAACTATAACTCACGCGCCTGCAATGCACTGCTGATGACGTCACATATTACATCACTCATGACATGGTCAGTGACATCCCTCATGACACCACTGATGACATCTCAAATGACATTACTGATGACATCATCGAGTGAATGTGTGTCTTTCTGAAAATAAATATTTTTTATATATGTATGTCTGAAGGGAAGAATAAATGGGTAAATAAGTGTCTAAATGTTTTTTTGTAAAATTGATTGTATAACTGACTTATTAAGTGTATTCTAGTGAAAACATGTATTAGCGAGTAATGTTTAAATATGTAAATATCTGTATCAGTGTCTCACTTTGTGTATGAGTGGCTGCATGGGTTAGTGAGTAGCTACATGAGTGTCTATATGGGTTATTAGCTGCTTTTTTGAGTATCAGTATGAGTGTCTGTATGGTTTGGTGGGGGGTATTACTTAGAGAACAGATGCATGAATGACTGACTCACTGTTTGTATGTGTTTTGAAGCCAGCATGTGTGCAGGACTGTATTGGGGGATGTGTGTGTACGGTTGTGTTAGTGAGAGAATGACTGCCTCAATAGTGTCTTTATGAGTAAGCACATATGTTTTAAACTAGTGTATGTGAGTATTGATGTATATAAGTAGGAATATATGACATTGACAGATTGGAAGAGTTCCTGTGTAAATATGTATGTGTTTCTATAACTGATTGTTTAAGGGAGTAAGTATGTGCACATTTCAGTAGAAATAAGTGTAGTGGTGTGTGTAGAGCTGTATATACAAGTAAATGGATGTTTGATAGTTTATTTGCATGTGTGAGTATATGTGTGAAAAACTCTATATATAAGTGTAGGTGTGTAACAGGATGTATAGGTGTATGAGGACATATGATGAGTGAGTCCATGTATGAGTGACTATATATAACTATGGTGAATGAGTGGACGTGTATGTAGATTTTGGAATTACTGAATAGGTTGTTCAAACTGGTATTGGTATCTACATTTTTTTTAACATTTAAGTTCTATTTTTCAATGTGTGTATCAAAGGTTATATTAGGGTGAGAGGAGGCCTGCCACTCTTTCAAAAGGATGATGTCATCAGTGATGTCATCAGTGATGTCATTTGAGATG
The DNA here is from genome assembly GCF_964263255.1 of Lissotriton vulgaris. Taxonomy (NCBI): domain Eukaryota; kingdom Metazoa; phylum Chordata; class Amphibia; order Caudata; family Salamandridae; genus Lissotriton; species Lissotriton vulgaris. The sequence goes on from NC_141693.1 coordinate 1,260,622,359, forward strand.
TCATCAGTGATGTAACTGAAAATGTCATGAGTGATGTAATATGTGATGTCATCAGCAGTGCATTGCGGGCGCGCGAGTTAAAGTTAGCTGAACTAACTATAACGGGGCAATTTCAATGGTTGTGTATGAGTGAAATGTCCAGCTAACTATAACATGTGTGAAACCTATGTTTTTTTCAGTGAATTTGCAAGGTTTTTTAAATGCTAATTCCTAACTATAATGTGGCTGAAACCTATGTTTTTTTCAGTGAATTTCAAAAGTTTTTTAAATGCTAATTCCTAACTATACCGTGGCTGAAACCTATGGTTTTTTCAGTGAATTTCAAAGGTTTTGTAAATGATCATTTTTAAATGTATTAATTGTTATATTTTTTATACTAATTTACAACATTGTTTTAAAGAATTTATTTTTAGATATTTTATTTTCTAAATTACATTACATATTTTTTATATAAATTGAAAAAAAAATGTTTTTAAAAATATTGAAATTGTAATATTGTTTTTATTTAATACCTTTTTCATTTATATATATTTTATATGGCATGTAATGATATCCTATGGAAGGAAAATCAAGTTACTGGTAAGTACAGTTAAATTTACTTTTCAGGATCAATACTGGGCTGAATGATGCAGCCCTGAGGTCTTTGCATGGGGAAAACAAGTTTTGGCACCCCTTTTTTATCAGCCCCCACTTGAGGAATCATACCCAAACTTTCTGGGAAGGAGCGGAGCGGAGCAGGCCGTTTTCTTGGAGAAATTCAAGAAGATTCGTCCACCAGTGCCAAAGTTATTCCAAATAGAATGTTGTGGATTTCCTATGGAAACTAGGTCCTAACTATAACTACCTACTGGCGAGTACTACTGGCTCCTTCCCTGAAAGTTTGGGGGTGATTCGTGAAGTGGGGGCTGAGAAAAAAGGGGGGTCCCAAAACATGTTTTCCCCCTGCAGATTTTCATAGGACCTTTAGCCAGGGCTACAGCCCGAAAGGCTGAACGGAATTACACCAAATTTGGCAGAGAGGTAGAGTTTGGTTCGCAGATCATGCTTTTTGTTAACACCTTGACTGCTTGAGATATCCCCCTGCTGTGCTGAAGGTCAATAGAAATGGGTGTGGTCATGACAAACTCAGCTCGTCATGAGCACACAAGCATTGTGCCTCATGACAAGCTCAGCTCATCATGAGCATGGAAGGGGTTAAATGGTGTAAATCCGTTCAGTAGATCCTAAGAATATCAAAAGTAAAATCATAGATATATCTATAGGTGCTTACCGTACGCGTACAGTACACGTACAGGTACGCGTACCATACGAGTCCGTACACGTACCTTCCCGAGCACGAGCTGCATGCTCATTGGCTGTCAACTGTCTGTCAACACTCCAAACCAGAAAGTGTTGGCAGCCATCTTGCGCCTCGGTAGACCGAGGCACAAGAAAGCAGAAAAACAAACGTGTAGAACGCAAAAAGGGGGCAGGGTAGAAACACTCGACCCCCTAGACCTGCTCAGGGGGTCCCACAAGGACCCCCAAGGCCCCCCCAAACATTTTCCCCCCAATAAATTGCAGGGTACGCGTACGTACGCGTACCGTTCAAAGTAGGATCTGCATGCTCATTGGCTGTCAACACTCCAAACCAGGAAGTGTTGGCAGCCATCTTGTGCTCAGTAGACCGAGGCACAAGAAAGCAGAAAAACAAACGTGTAGAACGCAAAAAGGGGGCAGGGTAGAAACACCTTGACCCCCTAGGCCTGCTCAGGTGGTCCCACTAGGACACCCACGGCCCAAAAATTATTATTATTGTTTTTTTTAAATCGCAGATTATGCGTACGTACGCATATGTACGCGTAACCCGTGAAAAAAAACCCGGTCTGCTTTTTTTCAAATTAGCCCCCAAGGGGACCAAATCCCAGGGGCATAGTGAAAAAGAAATGTGGGAGGGGCCCCAATCCCCCCCACACTGCTCTGGGGACCGCCACCCCCCAGGGCAAAGTAATTATAATAGCGGGGGCACACGGCCCCCCTGCAGCCCCAGGGAACGCCACCCCGGCGTTTGCAAATGTATGTTGAGGGGCCTCTAAGGCAACCACACGCCCCGGGGACCGCCACCTCCCCGGAGCTCTAATATGTAAAATAGGGGGGTCTGTGACGGACCCCCCAGCCCAGGGGACCGGGCATTTAACAGGTGGGAGGTGGGCCGCGCGGCCCCCCTCCAGGAGCGTGTGATGGCCCTAGGGACGCCACCCCCCCAGGGCTGGCTCCTGCAGTGTCCCGGGGTGCCTACCCCTTAGGACACTGCTGTTTGCTATGGTAGGGCGATAGCCATATGGCTCCCGCCCTACCGTAGCAAACTGCTTTGTTGCTTTTCTGCATTGGGAGTAGCATGTTAGCTGCTCCCCAAGCAGAAACGGTACAAAAGGGGGTGGTGATGGACGGAGCATCTGAATCAATCAAACACTCACCCCCAGTCAAAAGATCTGAGTTTAATCCATCACCGTTCTTTAGCCCACTCCGCCACCCCAGTTCAGACATGGCTATATGCAAATCAGTCTGACCCTGTGCCTCATGGAAACAGTCCAGTCCGAACTGTCAAGCCATGTCTTCCCTGGACCGGAAACAAGCTTCCGAGGACCGGTTTCTGGCATTCCAGCCGTCTTCAGCCCGGCTTGCTTGAATCCAGTGGCAAAGTGAGCAAGGACTCACGTCTGAGCATACCCTGCCACACTAATGGTGGCCAAAAGCGGTACAAAAGGGGGTGGTGATGGACGGAGCATCTGAATCAATCAAACACTCACACCCAGTCAAAAGATCTGGGTTTAATCCATCACCATTCTTTTAGCCCACTCCGCCACCCCAGTTCAGACATGGCTACATGCAAATTAGTCTGACCCTGTGCCTCATGGGAACAGTCCAGCCCAAACTGCCAAGCCATGTCTTCCCTGGACCGGAAACAAGCTTCCGAGGACCGGTATCTGGCATTCCAGCCGTCTTCAGCCCGACGTGCTTGAATCCAGTGGCAAAGTGAGCAAGGGACTCACGTCTGAGCATACCCTGCCACACTTATGGCGGCTAAAAGCGGTACAAAAGGGGGTGGTGATGGACGGAGCATCTGAATCAATCAAATACTCACACCCATTCAAAAGATATGGGTTTAATCCATCACCGTTCTTTAGACCACTCCGCCACCCCAGTTCAGACATGGCTATATGCAAATCAGTCTGACCCTGTGCCTCATGGGAACAGTCCAGCCCGAACAGCCAAGCCATGTCTTCCCTGGACCAGAAACAAGCTTCCGAGGACCGGTTTCTGGCATTCCAGCAGTCTTCAGCCCGGCTTGCTTGAATCCAGTGGGAAAGTGAGCAAGGGACTCACGTCTGAGCATACCCTGCTATATTTATGGCGGCCAAAAGTGGTACAAAAGGGGGTGGTGATGGACAGAGCATCTGAATCAATCAAACACTCACACCCAGTCAAAAGATCTGGGTTTAATCCATCATCGTTCTTTAGCCCACTCCGCCACCTCAGTTCAGACATGGCTATATGCAAATCAGTCTGACCCTGTGCCTCATGGGAACAGTCCCGCCCGAACTGCCAAGCCATGTCTTCCCTGGAACGGAAACAAGCTTCCGAGGACCGGTTTCTGGCATTCCAGCCGTCTTCAGCCCGGCTTGCTTGAATCCAGTGGCAAAGTGAGCAAGGGACTCACGTCTGAGCATACCCTGCCACACTTATGACGGCCAAAAGCGGTACAAAAGGGGGCGGTGATGGAAGGAGCATCTGAATCAATCAAACACTCACACCCAGTCAAAAGATCTGGGTTCAATCCATCATCGTTCTTTAGCCCACTCCGCCACCCCAGTTCAGACATGGCTATATGCAAATCGGTCTGACCCTGTGCCTCATGGGAACAGTCCAGCCCGAACTGCCAAGCCATGTCTTCCCTGGACCGGAAACAAGCTTCCGAGTACCGGTTTCTGGCATTCCAGCCGTCTTCAGCCCGGCTTGCTTGAATCCAGTGGCAAAGTGAGCAAGGGACTCACGTCTGAGCATACCCTGCCACACTTATGGTTTCCAAAAGCGGTACAAAAGGGGGTGGTGATGGACGGAGCATCTGAATCAATCAAACACTCACACCCAGTCAAAAGATCTGGGTTTAATCCATCACCGTTCTTTAGCCCACTCCGCCACCCCAGTTCAGACATGGCTATATGCAAATCAGTCTGACCCTGTGCCTCATGGGAACAGTCCAGCCCGAACTGCCAAGCCATGTCTTCCCTGAACCGGAAACAAGCTTCCGAGGACCGGTTTCTGGCATTCCAGCCGTCTTCAGCCCGGCTGGCTTGAATCCAGTGGCAAAGTGAGCAAGGGACTCACGTCTGAGCATACCCTGCCACACTTATGGCGGCCAAAAGCGGTACAAAAGGGGGTGGTGATGGACGGAGCATCTGAATCAATCAAAGACTCACTCCCAGTCAAAAGATCTGGGTTTAATCCATCACCGTTCTTTAGCCCACTCCGCCACTCCAGTTTCGACATGGTTATATGCAAATCAGTCTGACCCTGTGCCTTATTGGAACAGTCCAGCCCGAACTACCAAGCCATGTCTTCCCTGGACCGGAAACAAGCTTCTGAGTACCGGTTTCTCGCATTCCAGCCGTCTTCAGCCCGGCTTGCTTGAATCCAGTGGCAAAGTGAGCAAGGGAGTCACGTCTGAGCATACCCTGCCACACTTATGGCGGCCAAAAGCGGTACAAAAGGGGGTGGTGATGGATGGAGCATCTGAATCAATCAAACACTCACATCCAGTCAAATGATCTGAGTTTAATCCATCACCGTTCTTTAGCCCACTCCGTCACCCCAGTTGAGACATGGCTATATGCAAATCAGTCTGACCCTGTGCCTCATGGGAACAGTCCAGCCCGAACTCCCAAGCCATGTCTTCCCTGGACCGGAAACAAGCTTCTGAGTACCGGTTTCTGGCATTCCAGCCGTCTTCATCCCGGCTTGCTTGAATCCAGTGGCACAGTGAGCAAGGGACTCACGTCTGAGCATACCCTGCCACACTTATGGCGGCCAAAAGCGGTACAAAAGGGGGTGGTGATGGACGGAGCATCTGAATCAATCAAAGACTCACTCCCAGTCAAAAGATCTGGGTTTAATCCATCACCGTTCTTTAGCCCACTTCGCCACCCCAGTTCAGACATGGTTATATGCAAATCAGTCTGACCCTGTGCCTTATACCCTGCCACACTTATTGCGGCCAAAAGCGGTACAAAAGGGGGTGGTGATGGACGGCGTTGCTGTTTTCATGTTGAAATCGAGTTTCTTCTTGGTTTTGCCCTTCACATCATTCCAGCGCCTTTTGACCTCTTCCACTGTCCTCCTCAATGCTGCAAATGCATTCACATGGTTCAAGATGGTCTGCTATATTTGCGTCTTTGCTGCCAATGACACGTTGGAGGTGACGAACAGTTGTTGGTAGTGTTCTGTCACCTCCGTAACTATGATCATGTTTTCCTGGAAACTGAACCGCGACTTCCTATTCCTCTTGTCCTTGGTCTTCCCCGACCCTGAGGTTCCTTGCTGGTCGCCTGTGGGCCTTGTGCTGTTCGCATTGTCCTCTACACTCGGTCTGGGTGTGTCTATTGTGCTACGCAGGTGCATTTTTTTCTAATGTTTTTTTCTCTGCTTTTCTCTGCTTTTATAGTGCATTCTCCTGCATGATGGGTGGGAATTGCAGGCCTGTCGGTAGTTAGCACTGATTTTTGTATTGCGATTTGGGACATCAGCACTTTTTTTGTCTTCCTGATACGCATTTTTTAGGCATCGCGTTAATTTTAACATGGTCATTTGACGCCTATTGTGAGACTATGGCATGGCACCGCCTTGTTGAGAATACAACGGTAACACAGTGTTATTTTCCCGCGATAGACTGCGATGTGCAAAGTTGCATTTAGCTAATTTTGCGATAATTATCACACGTTCTTGAGAATATCCCACTTACTGTTTGAGTGGTGAGATCAATTTTCTGTTGGATCCTGTGCATACGTTTGGTGCCAATCTGGGAGATCTCAGGAATGCTGGCCAGCAGAGCACTGCCTCCATATCCCATTATGACCAGAAATGAGATGGAACTTTTGAAGCATTCTTCTTCTAGGAAGGACATAACTAAGTGAAGTGGGGCAAATAGTACCAAGCTGTGAAATAGGAGTCCCCAAACTGATGTTGGTGTTAATGTGCAACCCCTAGGATTTCGTCATTAATGAGCCGTAAGGTGAAGACCTCTGGTGTCAGCCTCACCACCTACTTAATTTATGAAGCTGTTGTTTCCTGTTGCTGTTGGTATCAGGGAAGAAAAGAAACTCAGTCATTGTAGGGTTTAGATTGAGATTAGCCTTAGCTGTTGATGTAGAGTAAAATCAGAGGAATTAAAAATAATGGTGTATCAGCATCAGGGCTAACCCCTCTGCCAGTCACATCAAACGCAATTAATCTTTGCCATTGTTTTAGAGAAGAGGAGAGCTGAATGTTACATTAATTATAATCACAATCACTAATCTATTGGCGTTAATAAAGAGAGTTTAGTATGAGTTAAAGGGTTTCACTGATCAATCTTTTAGTAGATCATCTTTATTGCAAATTGGAAGTTGAATTTGAATTAATATCAACCAACAATATATCACAGAAATATAAAATCAATATTGAAAAATCAAATCATATAAAAATGCATTAAAGCGTGTTCCATTAAGGAAAGAGGCCTGATAATGAGTTCTTCGGTGCGCGAGCGGGACTGCCCCGCTGCTGCACCGCCAAAGTTTATGTACGCACCCGTGCTAGATTATTACTTTTTTAGTCACTGGTGGGCGGTTCTTTGGCTTTCCCTAAAATGGTACTGCAATGGAAATGTCAATGGCAGTTCATGCATGGCATGGTCTGGTGCAGTCCATGCCGTCCAGGTACTGGGGTGCATGCACATGGGGGCACAGCATGTGCCCCCCTGCCTGCACTCCATGGCCCAGAGGCACCGGGGGCCCTGTTGTTTCCTCTTCACCATGGTTTTCATGGTGGAGGAGCCGCCATGAAAACCGTGGCAGAGAGGAAATTTGTAATATGCTTGGTGGGACCAAGGCGGTTCCATCAAGCATATTGTGGCCTCAAGACTGCTGAGCCAACGCCAGAGATCTCTGATCCCTGCTGATTACGGTGGTGCAATGGCAGTTCAAATGCTGTAGCTGTAATAGGGTGGTTAGAAGACTGCCACCATGTGTCTGGCGGTCCGTGGTCCGCCAGACTCATAATCAGGCCCTTGGTGTCCCTAATGACCCACTGCTGTTAGCTGTTGAACATTCAAAGCAAGAGCTGTGAAAGGGGAATTAAGTCATCCCCTGGTTCTCCTCGGCTTGGCTGATCTGCTTTTTGTAGTTCAGCCAAGGTAGGAAGACCCAGGAGCTGAACAGCATTCACCCCTCACTTCTTCTGTAGCCCTAGTGACACTGAGCTATAGGAGGAGGGAGGGGTGAAGGCTGCGTACATCCTCCTGCATGGCCTCTGCCTTCTGCTTTCCTCTGCCTAAATGATATATTTTTGAGAGACAGGGGATAGAGAAAGGTAGATTCTGTGTATTAGGGCACTGAAACGTTGAAAGCAGTGAGCCTATACCAGTTCATGTAGGCTGCTGCTGCGCTCTTGTCTTCAATTGAACTCTCAACATTCCAATATTCTAATTAAGGGCCTGATTTAGTTCTTGGCGGATGGGATACAACATCACAAAAGTGACAAATATCCTGTCCACCATTTTACAAGTGCATTATATCCTATGGCACTTGCAATACTGGGAACGGGGTATCTGTCACGTTTGTGGCAGAGTATCCCTTCCTCCAAGATCTTAATCAGGCCCTCAGTCTTTTGCAACTTTCCTTTAACAATGTCTCTCAAGCTTTTATTTCTTTTCAGAAATCTTTTTAGAACAGCTTTTTTCCAAAATTGGTTTCAGTATTATGTATTGAGGGTTCAAACTGTTCTGATCACAAAGGAAGCAGGTTTTCCACTGACTCATTTAACACTTGATTAGTGTAGTATGTTGGCTCAGGTGTGAAATACCTCTGACACGGCACTTGCTCTTTTCAAACTACTTGGTTGTTGCTGATCCTCCCAACGAGCGGGGAACCTTTATACTGTGGAAGCGTAATTGAAAAAGAAAAGTGGGGATTAAAATCCAATCAAGTGAAACCAGAGATACTGCAGGATCATTGGCGGGAACATTTATGTGAAGAGATGCAGAGATTTGGCCAGTAACCTGAGGCCCTATGTAGGCTACATTGGGCCTCTTGACCTCTTGACATATGAAGGTGACAATAGTGTTAACCAGGTTAATGTTTATGATGGCCATTTGATTCCGATCCGCAGAGTTCTTGCAAAGGTCTAAGGATATTTCAATGTACCAGTCAGACTTCAGGAATACTTCAGGAATATCTCAGTCATGTAGCTTTTGCCGGTCCCTGGGAGCTGTGTAGTGTGTGTTGCTATCTGACACGGCCCTGATGCAGGTGGTCTAATTTCCTTTCTACCACCGAAACTCGTGTCGACCCTTTGCTGAGCCTTGTGCTCTAAACCTTTACAAACTGTGTTATGCAGAGGTTCCGCTGGTCATCGGTTAACATCTACCATGTACAGATGCACTGTGTATGAAGTTTTGTGAGTGTGTGGATGTGTCTGAATGGGTATGAGATGTATGTATTTATTGAATACAGTCCAGGGACAGTGCTTTTTTGTTTTTGTATAGGTATGTTTAAATAATATTGATTGTAATTATTCTTTGAATCTGCTAAATTTTTGACTCTGAAACAATATATAAAAAAAAGAGATAATATATAGAAAAAAGAAAAAGAAAAAAGAAAGAAATGAAATGAAAATAAATGAAATAATGAGGTGATGTGAAACAATAAAGACAGTGAAAAATCTTTCTGTTTAAGTCACTGTTGTGAGTATTTACATATTAACAATTGAGGAGAACTACGTCTGATTGTAAAGTGTTTAAAGACTATGTGGGAGGACATTTAGTAGTATGGGGAAATGTGTTCATGCATATGAACCTTAACCTTTTATTTTTACATAGGCCTCGAAAAAGCAGACACAGTCTCCGATGTAGCCCACAAAGAGGACACTTTTAGTTTTAGTTCCTTTATTTCATGGGTGCTCACAAACATTTTCTCGGGAGCCAGGATGTACACTCAGGGGTGTACCCAAGGGCATTATCATTGCAGTGGCATTCCCAAAGAGACAGGATAGGTTGGGAGATTATCAGGAAAGAAAAGTAAAACATACTTTCAAAATATAACTAGGAGATGCTTTATTTTAAAATGACCCACCCTCTAGTTACACACATAGACATGAATTCTGTAGAGATCGCATTAACAAACTGCGCTTTCCTACCAATATTATGTATTTCCATAGATCACTTTCACTTGCCCCAATTTTTCATTTAACGGTTTTGCAATATATTTTATATTCAGGTACGTGTAGGTTATAAGGACATCAAAAGAGTTCCAGATAATTTTTTACTTTTTAACTAACTGTCTCCCACCCCTTCCCTACACTCACTTACCCTACCCTATTATATTCAAGATAACATTCCCCATAATTTTTTTTGCACTCTCACAGTCCTCTCATCTAACCTTTCACCAATGAGCAAGGCTGACTTGTTGAAAGTAGAAGGTGAAATGACTGTAGAAACAAAGCCCATAAACAAAAGAGCAAAAAGAGTGCCTTTGCAACATCATTTTTTGTCTTTCTGATTCTAGGCTTTGTTTATATAGTCATTTCTGCATGTATGAGAAGAACAAATCTGTTCTTAAAACAAGTTGAACTAACTGTTGAAACTAATATCAGAATCACTTAAGAATGTTTCTGGGTTAGCAGAATTAGCCCAAAAACGAATTGAAGCAGCTTTCTCTCTCTATTTACCAGGGATCCCAGAAGATGATCAGCGAGCCTCAAGGAATAGTTTGCCGGGCCATTGGCGGCCAGCAGGTCATACTTTGAGTACCAATGCTTTATGTACTCAAGCCATGGAATCTTCCGGTAGAAGCCAGTGCACATAAGGTTTGCAAGCAAAATTGTGTAAGGCACCAGTTAATTCTTGGACCACAGTGTATGCCACTACAGCAAAGGTCACATTTTTTATACCAGAACTATTGGAAACATGGCTGAATCAATAAGTTGTGAGAGGCAGGGTTGTGCTTTGGGGTAGGTACGCAGGCATGGGTCCTTTTAGATGTGCCACTCCTTTTGATGCTATTACAATCAAGAAAGTCTGGTTCACCTCTGAACTCTTTCCCTCCTTCTAAATTAAGGACCTTGAGTCTACACCTGCTTCAATTGCTGGTGGTCCTGAACTCCTCCCTTTGGGAGGGGCATATACTGAAAGCATGATAGCAGGCAACGGTTCTGTCTTTATTAAAGAAACCTTACCTCGACCGTCCATTTGGTCAATTTTAAACCCATCTATATCCAGCCCATACTTATGAAAGGTTGGAAAAGCATGTTAATGTTCAACTGGCCACCTCAGTGGAGGCCCAAAATATCCTTCACCCGTCCCAGTCTAGGTTTAGATCAGGACACAGTATGGAATCTGCCCCTCTGTGAGTCACGGAACATCTTAGAAGGTTCCTGAATTTGGGTGGTACACCTATGCTGATTTTATTACATCTCAGGGCAGCATTCGACACTGCATCACATGACATCCTTGCTGAGAGACTGACTCAGCTGGGTCTTCAAGGGACAGTGCTCCCTTGATTGACCTCTTTTTTGATGGATCGTTCTTTTCAGGTCTTTTCAGCCAATGTTGCATATATCTCTCTTGCTCTTGTCTCAGTGGTCCTACAGGGGTCAGCCCTCAGCTCTGTGCTTTTTAATATATACGATCACCCTCTAGCAGATCTGGTGGAAAGTTGTGGTCTCACCCTGGTATCAAATGCTGATGATGCTCAAATTACTTTCCCCTTGTCGGTAGAGCAGGGATACAATCCTGGAGACTTTAACTCCTGTTTGTCTCCTCCTGGATGAGTTCTAATTCGCTTAAACTACATGGAGACAAGTCTGAGCTAATGGTATTTGACATAAAGCTACAGGTGGCCAAAATAGTAAGCATGGGCGAATTTTGCGAATTCGCAATCAGCGAATTTGCGGATTTGCGAATTCGCAATCCTCAAAATTCGCGAAATCGTGCAAATTTGTGGATTTTTTTGTTTTTGCAAGTTCGCGGGTGTTCGCAGGGCACTTTGAGTGTTCACGGGTGTTCGCGAGGCGCTTTGCGTTTTCGCGGGGTTTTTTTTTTTGCCTGGTTAATCACTGCCACCCTCTCGTTTTTTATGCCCATCTGCCCTCTGTACCACTCGTTTCTGTGCCCTTCTGCCCTCTGCCCCACTCATTTTTTGTCCCCTTCTGCCCTCTGTCCCACTTTTGTGCCCTTCTGCCCTCAGCCTTACTTAGAATGGCGCCGGCAAGCTGCCAGTGCCATTCTAAAATAGCTAAAATTAGCTTCAACAGGAAGCACTAATAGATAAAGTAAAGCAGGTGCTCGAGTTGAAGGTCAAATTAAGTTACACAATCATTAATCACCCCAAGTTTGGGGTGATTAATGATTGTGTAACTGAATTTGAGCAGCACCTGCTTTACTTTATCTATTAGAGCTTCCTGTTGAAGCTGACTTTTGTAACTTAGAATGGCTCTGGCAGCTTGCCGGCGCCATTCTAAAAGAGTTACAAAAGTCAGCTTGAACTTTTGACCCAATCCGTTCCGCTCGCGGATTTTGCGGGAAATTCGCAAATCTTGCGGATTGCGAATTTACCGAAAATCCGCAAAATCCGCGAGCTGAACGGATTTTCCGCCCATGCTTACAAAATAGCGTCTACATGCTTTGGCGTCCTGAAATGGTTAAACAAGATTTCTTGGATACTCCCACTGTCCACCCAGAGGACAGTGATCTAGGCCATGATCCTATCGAGATTGGATTATGGCAATGTCCTTGTAGTAAATGATATAGTCCGGTTCAGGTAGTATCTTTAAGTATTTATTCCAAGTAAGATCTTAAGTAAGTAGAAGAGAGCCCCACCAGGAGCAGCCTCCCTGCTGCTCAGCCCATACACCAAGTGACATTCTCACTCATCCAACATTCCGCAGTCACCTCTCACACCAACATTCCATTCTACATTCACACTGGCTGAGCAGCTGGTATAACAGTTCTCTATTTGGGGACAGACAAAACTGTGATCAAACATCTTCAGGTAGTGCAAAACTCTGCAGCTAGGGTCTTGTTTCGACTGCCTAGACACGTCATGGCATCCGTTTTTTTGTGCGACCTACATCGGCTCACTATAGATACACACATCCAATTCAAGGCACTCTGATATATGTACAAAATTAAATCTCGGGCTGGACGATACCTAAAAAAACTGGCATCTCCTTGCCAACCATCTTGCGCATTGCAATCGAGTAATCAGTAATTGTACATAGTCCCGAGAATCAAATGGGCTCAGATGGTGGGGGGGGCTCCTTCTCTATCCTTGGCCCTAAAATGTGGAACTGCCCCCTCAGAATCGCTGAGAAGTTTTACTTCTCTCAATACTTTCCTTGGCTATTCTAGGATATACTAATCTGGGGCTCCTGCTTGCTACATATCGCTGGGAAATTCCATGGGGTAGCTACATGCTTTACAAAACCACAATAATAATAGTAGGATCAGTAGAGCTCTAACAAACTTATTTTCAGCTAAGGCGAGGCATTTGGCTGGTTCCTGGCCTAAGAGCTATGAACTGTATAATGTTGAGCTCTTGGCCTTGACGTTGTAGGCATCTACTACTGGGGTAATTTAGTCTGATAAATCATAGACAATCGCTTTTGACTCCTGATGTAGCTTGAGTGTACTCTTGTCAATGTGTAAGTACTATGTTAACGCATTAAAGAGCTCGAACCTGTGATATTCGAAGTCCTGCACTTGCTTGAGTGGATCATTCCCAGCCCGAATAATGCTCCTCTGAGATCTATATGGGTTGAAAGACATAAACTTAGTATTCCGAACATTCTATTCTGTCCCCCTCTCTTTGCAGAAATGTAAAAAATGATCTACTAGGATTTGCAGCCCAGAGGGGGTCTTTGAAATTAGAAGAGTATTGACCGCGAACAACAGAGTTGGGACTTTTTACTCCACCAATTGTAGGAGCATCATTATCTGGGATGGATATCCAAATGTTTCACTAGATCATTCTTATACAGTGAAAAGGGAGTTGGAACAACGACACAGCCCAGTTATTTTCCTCCTAATTTGAAGGCAAAAAGGTTTTTGTAGTCCATCTATCAGTCTATTTGCCTGTAGTAAGGTTGATCTTCCCATCTGCCTTTTGTTATATATGGGTACAATCAGAGCCAGTTGCCAAGACTTACAACCTCAATCTTAATTTCTTTGAACATAATGCTGTGGCATTCAGCACTGTGGATGCACGTTCCTTTACTTCTACTTTCACCTGGATCTGCTTGTTCTGGTGTAGCCTCAACTCTCAGATGAAGATCTGATCTAGTCGTTTCTTCTTCTTCAGAACTTCATTTCCACATTGAGACATCACAGGAACCTGAATTGGTGCAATTGTTTGTCATTCTTCACCCCTCTCTCTTCCTTGCTAGTGTGCCTCTTGCTGTCTTGCTCCTTGGAATTGTCCAACTTGTGACAGTTCTGTCAATAGTGCTCTTCATTCTGGCTTATAGAACACTAACTCTTCGTATGGATTTATGAGAATCACTTGGTAGGGCCCTTTCCATATCAGTTCCAAGAAAGACTTTTGAACATGCCTCTTGACCAACACCCATTAACCAGGACTGAGTTCAACTCCCTCAACAACAGTTTAGCTACAGAGAGACTCGTTTCTCCATGTTGAGTAGAGTCCATCCTTTGAGAGAAAATGCACATCAAAACCAGGACTTATTTCAACTCGTTACAAACAGGCATCTTGATAAAGTCCACTTGCATTCCATTGAAGGGTCCACTTGATTTCCCTATGTGACTTAGAGTTGCTAGTGTCCTTTTCCCTACATTCATATTTTGACATGCCACACAGCCATGGCACAATTCTTCTACAGGCATCCTAAATCTGGGAATAAACCAATTCTGCCTAAATAATCTCACCATTTCATCTCTTCTTGTGTTGGACCATGGAAGTGATGTGTCATTTGAAACAATAAACGGTCTGGCAACACCGGTCTTCCATCTGCTGACATCCAAATGTTATTTGCATTTTTCTCACATTTTGCTCAGATCCAACTCTGCTGTTCTGCTTCTGAAGCATCTTCCTGCAATCTCTTGAACTCTTCTTATGTATAAGCCAACCCAACAACAAGGAGAAAATAGTATTCTCTGCAGATTCATTTGAGTAAACCCTGTTAAATATGCAAACCACAAGTGCACAATAGCGTGCAACTTCGCTAGCAAATCTGTCTCCAACAGTGACATATCCATTGTCACTCCTGTGAGCTTCACATTTGACAACTGCAACTTCTGCTGGTTTCTGCAGTGCCGCAAGCAATTTTCTTACATGTTCTCTATTCTGAATTGGTGTTCCAGATGAGGTTATCAAACCTCTTTGTGACCATAACTGTCCAAAATCATGGAACACACCAAAGCCATATTGACTCTCTGTAAATATAGTCACTCTCAATTGAGCTATTAAACTGCAAGCTCTTGTAAGGGAAAATAATTCTGTAATTGTGCTGAGGTCACACCTTGAAGCCATGAAGCTTCTACCACCTCTTGAATCATGCAGGAAGTGTACATTGCTCTCAAAGTACCTTCATTTGGTCTCAGACATGAGCCATCGACAAACATTACATAATCAGGCTCAATCAAATGTTCATCTTTTATGTCTGGTCTTGGGTTGGTACATAAGTCTGTGACATCTAGACAATCATGCTCAACTTCATCTTCATTGAACACTTCATTCACAGACATTAAGGTTGGTAGATTCAACATTTGGCAGTACTTTATTTTTATGTTGTCTGCCATCAAATTTTGCTGTCGTAATTGGTGAGCCTAATATTGGTCATGTACTGGGTTTATGTTCTGGTGAGCAAAATCATAACAGAGTGAGGGTGACCATAACAGTTAAAGGGTATCCCATCACTATACTCTCCCGTCTCTTGATGCTAACTCCAACTGCCGCCAATAATTAGAGGCAGCCAGGAAGTCCTTTGACTACAGGGTCTAGGATAGTCGAAAAATAAGCCACAGGTCTTCTTGCATCTCCATGTAACAGAGTAAGCACTGAGAGAGTGTAGCGTTTTCTCTCACTGCAAAACGATTTAAAAATCTTACTGTAATCAAGCATCCCCAGTGCTGGGGCATGACAGGCCTTCTCTCAGATCTAGGAATGCTTTAAAGCACTTGTTGTCTCATGGAAGTGGATCAGGCACATCCTTGTGTGTCAGCGTCAATAAAGGCTTAGCCACTAGGGAAAACTTTGGTATTCACTTTCTACAGTAGCCAACCAGTCCCAAAAACATTCTGACTTCTCTCTGTGCACTGGATGGATTAATTTGTAAGATGGTCTTAACTCTCTTGCGTGACACTTTCATTGCTCCTTTTTCAATGATATGCCCCAAATATTGAACCTTTTCTGACAGTATTGCAGCTTACCAGGAGACACTTTCCGTCCATTCTCAGCCAAGTGATTTAAAAGTGCAATGGTATCCTGTTTACAAGCTTGTCATATATTTGATGCCACACGAAGATAATCTCTGTTTTGCACAAGAACAGACCTGTAGAGAATCTGCAGAGATCCAAGATTGTTTTTCAAAATCTGATTTAAGATGGGCGGACTCTCTGTATGCCCCTGTGAAACTCGACACGATGCCAAGACTCTGTCTCTAAAGACAAAAGAGAACAAGAACTGACTGTTCTCATGCAATGGAACAAAGAAGAAAGCCTGACACAAGTTTACGACAGTGAACCAATCTGCACTGCACGGAATTTGGAAAAGTATGGTGGCAGGATTTGGTACCAGCGGACAACATGGGACAACAATGCTGTTAATCTTTCGGAGGGGCTGCACTATCCAATATTTACAATTTGACTCAAATTATCTGGTGGTAATATAGGATTTACAATATGAGGTCTCACTGTGACTTGGACTTTTCTGCACCTTTTATCTTTCTGATATCTTTTCCTGAAAAAGTTCATATTTTCAGGTTCATGGTTCCTTTTAAATCTGAAGGCAATTCTTCAACAGTCCTCACTAGAAACAATCCTACAGATGTTTCTTGTTGGGCAATTTTAAATTCCACATTCTCATCATGTGTTTGAAATTCAACACCTTCTGGTGTGCACTAAATAGTGCAATTTAACTTGAAAAACAAATCTCTCCCTAACAGGTTTATAGGACTAGAATCACAAACAACAAATTGATGATTTTCTTCAAATTAACCAATTTATATAGGAACCTTTTCTTAAACCGGTTCAGAAATCTATTTATTTGAAACTCCTCCAACGTGGATCTTCTTTCCTGAGAGGGGTAAGTCTGGGACTTCCGCTGTTCTAACATTGAACTGGGTAGCATCGGTGTCAATCAAAAATGGCACTTTGTGGTCATTAACTTCTCCTACAAATGGTCCACTCTGGTCTACCCCCAAGGCTGTGCCAAGCATGCAAACTCCCCCCCCCCCCTCAGGCATCATCTTTGTCTATCATTGGGAACTGTAGAAATGGGTTATGATTCAGAGGTGGATTTGAATTTGCTTTGGGCACATGATTAAATTAAATCTAGAATTTCCCTTATTCAGTGAGACCATCTGGGCTTGTCTAATCTGCATGATTGAAACCTGTTTCTGCTCTGGCACTTGCATCTGCTGAACGGGTACATTCTGCATCCAATTTCCTCCTTGCATTTGACCATTTCCACTCATTCTACCTGGATTAAGTCTGCACTCCTTCTTCCAAGGCCTGATTTTATTACAGATGTGGCAGGTGTCATTTTCTTCAGCTTTGCAACATCTACTCCATATTTTGATAAAACTGGAATACCTCTACCTCTACCCTTTGAAACACCAATACCTCCGTAAACACCTTGAGTCAGCACTCCCAACACCATGCATTCCACTCCGATTTCCTGCAAAAGACTGATTTTGAAAACCTTTCTGAGGAAATTTGTTTGGGCCAATATCATTTATTTTTAATACTCTTCTATTGTGCCTGTTGAAATACCTGCAGTAACCGCTCATAGTAATCATGAAATGATTCTTTTGGCTCTCGTGATGTTCTTTTAATTTCTGAGAGGCAAGACTTTGAAGGAACCTTGCTTTTCAGAAATTTAATCACTGCTTCGCATTTCTCCATGACTACCTATTGGTGCAGGAATCTCTCATTGGCTTTGCATATGGATATTTTGCAGCAACTTTACACTCCTTTACACTTTTTTCTTTTCATTCTTCCTTGTCCATTTGCTCTCTAATTTATCAAATTAGCTCTGTTTATGAATGCATTTTATTAGTTCAGTAATGTGTAATCACACTCCTGAAGAACACATTGTCTCAACATCTTCATCATCCAATTGTACCCTGAACCTTTTCTAAAATGGCACACTTTTTGAAAAATTGACTTCATATTTTCGGGATAGTTTAGTCAATTTATAATGAGCAGCTGCTGGATGTCTGGTCATTTCTTTACACACATATTTCAGCTCCTTTTCTTGGTATTGATTCATATGTTGAAAATCTAAACATCCTTGGATTATTTCTTTTAACCACATCCCTGCTGATGGTATCCCTCTCCTGTGCTGGGCCATAATGAAAACGGGTGTGGTCATGACGAGCTCAGCTCGTCATGAGCACAGGAGCAATGTGCCTCATGACGAGCTGAGCTCGTCATGAGCATCGAAGGGGTTAATTCTATTTTTAATCCCGGGATATTTAATGGTCTCTTCATGTTTGAAAATGGCCTTCTTAGGGGATTTTCCTAAAATCTTTTACTTTTTCCTCCTGGCTTTTACTGATTCTCTTTTCATGCCCTTAGGACTCTGGATACTTTCCCAGTGTAATGCAGTGTGAAAGCACGCACATCCTTCCTACACATACTAGGAAGTGGTGTTTACTTGATTGGTTTAAGTGTTGAACCTGTGAGTGCCCTGCAAAAAGGTACACCACATGCTCAGGAACTGGCTTATAGTGGGACGCAGCACTGATTGCGCCACCCACCAGAATAGCTTTTCAGACATTGCAGGCATGTGGGTGCACAGTTGTGCTTATTCAAACATTTCTAACTCATTAGCCAAGTCTGAGTGGGCCTTCCACTACCACTAGAGCATCCATGAGGTAAGCCCTGAGGGGAGGGGCATCCATAAGGTAAGCCCTGAGGGGCGGAGCAAGTGGTAGGCAAAAGGCAGGGCAGGTACACATGGGTGTTCCATGCCCAGGTAGTGAAGAACCCCCATGTGGGTTTTCCCTACCTAGAAGGTTGGTTCTTTCCAAGGGACAACACCAAGGTTTTTCTGATTCTCTTCTCTTTTTGTGGCCTCAAAGCTCTGAGCAGTTTTCCACTTTAAATAGAATATAAAAGTGCACACCCTTCTTACACATGTTTGGAAGTGGTGCTTACTTGATGGTTTTAAACATGTCTCAAGCCTGCCATTGCAGGCCTGTGTGTGCACACTTGCACTTGTATTCAGGTTGGCCTTTATAAACCTCTGGCTACTACTGAAGAGATTTTTCGCTACCACTAGATCACCCCTAGGGTATGTTTTGAGGGGTGAAGCAAGTGGTAGATGATAGGCAGTGTTCTATTTCAAGAGAGTGAAGAATACCCATGTGAGTTTTCACTACCTATGAGTTTTGCTCTTCCCATAGGTTAAAAAGAAGTATTAATTGAATTTTCTTCAAGCTGCAATAGTGGCTTGGAGTGGTGAAGCCTCATAATGTTTCCTATCCTTGCATTCATAATGACAACCACTTTCCTGTGGGAAAGGTGGAGTTGTTATTAATAGCTTACAAATGCAACTTCTAGAAAGTGGGTATTTCCCTACTCTAAAACTCTTTGTGTGCCTTTTAGTTTGACTCCAGTCCATACTGGAGGCTGGGGGAAGCACATCTGTGCCTTCCCCAGCGACAGCCATAAACATTGGGCATCTGGAATGAAAACTCTGTCATTTCAGGGCCTGGCTGGCTAGATTGAAAGGAGACTTTTTAAAATGTGGCCTCTAGAGAGCCAGCTCATGGGCACACGAAAAATCAAAATCTGCATTCCACGGCTTCATGGCAGACAGGACTGAAACTTAGAGGAAACATGAGTGGTTCAGAGGGAGCCCTCAAAACCACCCTCCACTTCAAAGACACACTACAATATAACTACTGGTGCCAATATTCAGAAGGCAGTGATACTCTTGTGGGGACATGAGACTGGACATCTTGGAACTGCCTACTGTACCCACCAGATGTGGTACCTCATTTCCGGGGAGGTATGGAATTTGCAACTCTTTGTTGTGTGTGAATGCGACGTACGGAGCCTGAGACTCTCTAATGTTTGTGACTGGAACTGTCTGGTGCGACTCATATCAACGTGCTTCATTTCCAGGGAGGAGTGGATTAATGTTCCATTGTGCCCATATTGCCTAGGTGCTACTTTGATCAAAGTGTGTCTGACGGGGTGCCTCCTTCTCCAGAGAGGCTCCCCTCCTTCACCCCCCTTTCATTGATTGTTCCTTTTTTGCCCTCAATGCGGCTGATCACCTGCCCTCTTCTTAGCCGGCCCGAAGACTTTGTGTTGCTAGGTAGTATTGCCCAGATCAGGCCTGGGTAGTAAGAGTAATTGACTGGGCTGAGGAATGCTTCCAAGAGCGATCAGAAGCGGGTAAAATCACTTCATGACACCCCTGTGCTTTGTAGAATTGGGCTGGCGCCGGAAAGCCAAGCGTGGAACTCTTTAATGGAATGGCTATCATCCTTCGCCCTTTTCTGCTCTGCATACCTTCGATGAACTTCTAAAGTGGTGGCCAAAGTTCAAAGTGTTGACTGCCGCCTAATTAGCCCTGCTACCTACCCCCACCTTCTTCCCTGGAACCCTGACTTTGCCCACAATCGACCTAGTATCAGGGGGAGGGCTTTTTATCTCCAACCTGTGGGTGTAGGGTAGTCGGGCATAGTTGAAAGGTGGAGGAGGGGTTGGGCCACGGGGTCCGCATTTGTATTGTCAGTTAACCTCCCAGATATCAGTTGCACCACATTACGGTGCTGTGTGCATGTTTGTGCAATTGTGCTTTATACGGACCTGCCTCATATCTGTTTCATTTTTTTTTATTGAAAATCCATGAAGACAGAACAAGACACCAAACAATACAGCAAAAAAGAGACAATGAGGATCACGACAAACATTTTTGTTGTAATACTTTGGACCACATAAACCATGAATTCAAAACAGACAAAATTTAGGAATTGCATATACATATGGGGGAGACACAACTGTTATGAGAGAAGCTAAACAGGCCATTCAAACTAAATAAGATTAACACAATTTATACATCCATATAGGCCGCAACTGGATCCCAGATCTCCCAGCCTAATTTCATTTTCCGTCTCCCTTTAATAGCATAGAGACTGTATTCAAGGATAAATATTGGACAAAAATCTGTCTCTCCATAACTCAAAGGAAGGAACCTCCTTTTGCAGCCACATTGAAGCAATACAGAGTCAAGCCACTGCTGTGGCTAGAAAAATCAAATATTGGGATTTGCGAGCTTGTTGATTAATTACTGTTCCCTCCACCACCCCCAACAATACCTGCGCTGCAGATAATTGTACCGGCTCCCCCAAAATCTCAGTTAGAAACTTTTCAATGTGACTAAAAAGAGTGTTCAAGTGCTCGCACATATAAAAAACATGTACCACATCAGCAGCGTCGGACCCACAGCGAAAACACTTCCCCTCGTTTGGTCTCCCCCAATTTGATATTTTAGCTGGGGTGTAATATAGATCAAAAACTGTCTTCTAGTGCTGAGCAGAGAGGTTTGCTGACAAAAACAATGTCCCAGCTAATTTGATCGAAGTTTCCAACCTTGTACCAAAACATCCCAACCGGATATCCCATTTGCAATTTTGGGCCTCAAGATCGTTCTCACAAATATCCAACAACATTGTGTATAATGTACCAATCCGGGCCCTTTTCCCTACTGCCTCAATAAGGGGATTAGCTTGGATTTCCCATCGGGCTTTAAGCACATAGGCCCAAACTTGCAATTATTTAAAAAATCAGAGCGGGACAGGTGAAATTGTGCCCTTAATGTACCAACAGACAATAGTCCCTCATTATCAAATAAATCGCCAATCATACAGATCCCTTTATCACGCCTATTGTCCACCACCCGATCCCAAAATACCGATGGTAAAAGAGTTGTTGCATTTAACGGAGTATACCAAGATACCTTTTCCTTCTTATACCTCTTCCTGATGGCTAACCATAACCGGTAGCGGCATTCAAAACTTTAAATCTAGTTCCCTTATAGTAGCTCCTATCAAGATTTATAAAAAGCCAATTTTTTGCATCGCTGCCCAACAACATTTAATAGATGGATGGAGATTCGGCCATACTAGTTGGTTCTACCCCCTTTAATAATATATTCATATGCTGTACCATAGAAACATAATAATACAAAGTAAAGTCTGGAACCGCCCAGCCTCCTTGCAGCCGGGGTAGGATCATATACCGCATAGCTATTCGCGCTTTACCCTGAGCCCATAAGAACCTCGCACATAATGATTGTAGTAAAGCAAGATTAACACGGGAAATCTCCAAGGGCACAGAATGGAAGAAAAATAATATTTTTGGTAAGAATACCATTTTGAGAACATTACATCTGCCAACCATGGACAGGTGTAAACACTTACCATTGATTCAATTGTTTACCTGCAGCCAACAATAATCTTTCCCAGTTAACCAAGACCAATGCCCTTAAACATACCCGAATCGTGATCCCCAAATAAGATACCTCATTCAAAACCCTTTGATCATCAAATGCCTCTATATTCTCACAAAGAATTTGTGTTTTAGATGTATTTAATTTATATCCTGCCACTTCCCCATATTGTGCAGCAAGTGATTCTATCTCAGGCATAGCAATTGCTGGATTAGGAGTTACTACCGCAATATCATCCACGTACCCAAAAACGCGGTATTGGTCTTGCCTCAATATGACTGATTCAATCCTAGAACTATATTCTAGCATTTTTAAAAACGGGTCAATGTATAAAGGAAATAATAGGGGGGAGCAGGGGCATCCCTGCCACGTCCCACGTGTAATCTGTACAGGTTTACATTCCAGACCCATTACACAGATTCGAGCGACAGGTTGGCGATATAATGTTTGTAAAGCAGAAACAAACCGTTGTCTGAACCCCCGAAAAATCATAACTGCCCACAAGAATCTCCATGCGACACGATCAAAAGCCTTCTCAGCATCTAATAATATCAGACTAAACGGATCCCCCCCTACAGTTGGCACTATCCAACAATGTTATGACTCTATTAATATGATTCATTGTCCCCCGTTTGGGGATAAATCCATGTTGTCGAATCGAGACTAAAGGTGTTATAACTTCCATCAGCCGAGTCGCAAGGATTTTTGAGTAGATCTTTCCATCTGCATTCAAAAGGGAGATTGGGCGGTATGAAGACCGATGTTCAGGGGGCTTGTCTTTTTTTTTAAATACTACTATACTGGCTTCATCCCAAGTTAACGGGGGCACACCTGTCTGAGCAAGTCTGAATGTAGCCAACATATCATGCTTCAAAACCCCAAAAAAGGTTTTATAGATTTCGAGTGTGAGTTTGTCCGGCCCAGCAGCTATACCAGATGCTAATCCGTTGCCGGCTCTTTCTAATTCTTCCAAAGTGATAGGGGCCTCCAACATCTCTGCTTCCAAATCCCCCAATTACTATCACAAAACTGATGTATCAGAGGTTCTGCCTTTTGCGAGTCATACTCTTCCCCAGTATACAGGGCCTCATAGAAATCATGGAACACCTCAAGAATCCCAGCCTCAGATTCCACAAGATTCAATCTAGAATCAACCATTGAACTAATTCTCTGGGAGGCCTCTTTTACTTTATGTTTTTGTGCAAGACACTGTCCGCTAGCCTCCCCATATTCATAATCCAGTTGTTTTTTTGCTAAGTATTTCTTCGCTGACTCTTGACTACAGTGAAGGTTGACTTTAGCCTTACACTTAGCCACCTCAGATAATAGATCACTAATATCTGAACCACCTTGTATCCCCAACATAAGCTTTTCTTCTGCCTCTATCAGAGCTAAATATAGTTCCTGTAATAAAGTCCGCAGTTGCTTTTGCTTGTGCAAACCAAAGCTAAGAACTTCCTCCTGAATGCGGCTTTAAAAGTAGCCCACACCCACCGTATACTTGTTCTATCCTGATTAATCCGAAAAAAGCACTCAATCCAATTTTTCATATCAGTAACAAACTTAACATCTAACAATAATTTCCTATCAAAAGAAAAACTTTGTGGGACAGCTGTCGTCCGGGTAAATGTAAGAGTTAACACCAGAGGGCCATGATCTCAAATGACCCGTGGATATACCTGTATTCCAGCATCCAGCAATAGGTGTTTCGGAGTGAAAAAATAATCTAGTCTTACGGTGGGGACTAGAGTAAAATGTATACCCAGGCTCTCCCCCCCTCAGAATAGCCCAAGCATCCACCAAACCATGAGCATCCAGAAAAGATTGAAGTGCTTTAAATACCCTGGGCTTCCTCCCACTGTAACTATAATTTACATCCTGTAAAGATTTAGGGCCAAGGTGAATATTTAAATCACCACAGACAATCAGTGGAGTAGGCCATAAGGCCAATTCCACATTTAGCCACTCTAAAATCAGCGTCTCATCAAAATTTGAGCCATAAATAGAACATATCGTAAATTTCTGCTTCCCACTAATACATTCAGCTATTGCCCACCTCCCTTGTTTGTCAGCCAATGTTCTACCCATACTCTGTATATGTTTTTTGGCTAATATCACAACACTTCGAGATGTGATAGATGGTTCAGTGTTGACCAGTACCATATAGCCCAACTCCAGAAGTAGCTTCCTTTTTACCCAAGTTATATGAGTTTCCTGCAGACATATCAAATCACACTGCAGCACCTGCAACTCTCTTGCGACCCGCTGTCTTTTATTAAGTTGATTCAAGCGTCTAACATTCAGAGAGCCAAACCAAATGCCTCTACCCCGCATCTATAGCCCCTGTGTTTTTTAACCTTTTAGGCTTTGAGCCAAGAGCCCCATTGCTTCAAACACAGAAAAATAGTGTCTTCATGGATTATTTTCTTTTTTTTCCTGACCCACAACCCACCCCCCACCCTCCCCCCCACCCTATACTCCTTCCCCCTTCCCAATTCCATCCAAATGTGGGAGTAAGGACCATGTCCTCAGTGATGGCGAGAAGTTGTGAACTGCCCCCTCCCCCAGACTCCACCCATGACCTACCCACCTCAACATAAATCATCACAGATCATCATTAAATTTTCGTTACACACCTTGAGAAATCTTAGCCACATGCTGCATTACTACACACAGAAAAAATAACTAATTTCACAATTTGCAGCACTTTTATATTCGCTGAAACTCATATTCTATCTTACAGCTTACAGCTTCGTCATATACAGCGCATCATCCCCCTTTTCTACATTATAAGCCTATCCCACAGGGATCGTTCCCAGAAAAAAAAGAAAAAACTACCACAGTGGCTAAGAGCCAGAAGTACTAACAGATACAAAAAAAAAAGAAGAGAAAATACATTCTAGACTACACATTGTTTTAAAAAAATCCTGCGCAGCGATCTCTGACACAAAATACTGAGTTTTTTCCTTATACATCACTTTCAATTTAGCGGGATTTAAGAGGAAAGCCTGACTGCCTTTGGCCTGAAAAGCAGGTATCAGCCTCTGCATTCTCCACCTTTGTTGAACTGTAGCCTGGTCGAAATCGGGGCGCACAAAAAATGTGCACCCTTTACCAGACCGACACCTATCTGGCCTAGCCAGGTCATATAACGCTTCACGCAGCAGATAATTGTTTAAACAAATTGAAATTGCCCTAGGCCTGTCCCCGGCATGTCCCATAGACCCCCCTTCCTCGCACGTTGTGCAAATGGGAATCGATGTACCCTAATAATCTCAGTCTCCCAGTTCCAGCCTTTTAAGTCAGAGAAAGCCTCTTGAAACATTTCGATAATGAATTTTCGGGCTTCCTGTCTTTCCTTCTTCTCAGGAACCCCCAAGACACTCAGATTGTTCCGCCTTGACCTATTTTCAAGATCCGTTAATTTCCAATCTATATCCTGTTTAGTATTTTGTAAAACAACAATGGTTTACTGCTGCTGTGCCAGCTGATCTTCAACCCCCGAGATCCTCTCTTCCACCTCCACAGTCCGCGTTGTCATTTCTGCGCATGATTTTGCTATCCGGCGAACGGTATTTTGTAGTTTTCGTACCGCCCCCTGTGTGCGGAGACCTTCAGCCTTTGTCTCGGCCCGATGAGCCATAATCACTTTGTAGATGGTATGCAGCGTTACCTCCCCGTCCGGTTTTCCGGCTAAACTAGCGTTCATCTCCGCATGCTCAGACTGAAGAGAAGGGGAGCCATCCCAGGTAAGATGACCTACAAGAGTCATGGTCTCTTGTGCAAGAGGATTACTAGGATCTTGTACTTTTCTTACAGTCTCTTGGTTCAGAGAGCGCTCCGATGGTTCATCATCATCCGGTGTGACTCCATCTCATCCCCCCAATCACCATCTATACTCCCTGTGTCATTGTCATTTTCTGATATGTTTGATAAGTTGGACATGGAGTAGAATTTCCCTTCTGAGCCAGCAGATTCAGCATCATTCAGCCTATCGATCCCAGAGTTACCACTATTCTCTGTATTCTCTATTTTGCATTCAGTCAATGGGGTTTGATCCACATTTAATATCCCCACCTGAGGCACCCTGATATTAACATCCACACCTCCCGCCACTGGCACCATTTGTACTGCTGTGTCCTTAATACCGCCTGCCTCTCCTGAGGCTAACTTTACTGACTGATTTACCGGCTTACCTTTAGCTGCCGGTTTCTTTTGAAAAATAGCAGGCACCGTACGTTCCTTTTGAGGAGTGCCTTGCTGCGGGTTTCTGCTGCTGCCGCGCCCTGCATTTCCTTCCATAACTGGGGAGCGAGGATCTATATCTTTAGCCTTCCTTAAAACATCCCGAGGTTGATCCTCTGAAGACCTCCCTCCTTCCAAACCTGCTCCCCCGCCTCCATTACCCACCTGTCGAGGGTCCGCAGCAGCTGTAACTGTACCCATATTAGGCACCTCCGTGGCCCCCATATTTATAGCGGCTCCCCGGGATTTTGCACCTATCGAGCTCCCCTTCGGAGCCATACCTTCTTCCAGCTGTAGCAGCAGATGAAACAGATATGAAAGTCTTGGCTCCAAGCACTTTGCTGTACCACACACCAAGAACACTGGCACAGCTGCGGGTGAGCCGGCACCGCCTACTCCACCCGCTACTCTACGCTGCCATGCCTTTACTCCGCTCTCACCGCTGCGGACACTCCACGAAAACCACCAAGGCGTCCTGCCGCACCTGACAAACAAACGCTCCGCATCACCGATTCTAATGTTGGCGTTTGGCGTTTTGGCGTTTCAACATGCATTTCTACACGCGAAGAGTCCACAGAGGAGTCGCTGAGCACCAAAGCCGTACCCGCGGAGTTTCAGCGGTCCGCATCCACGGTGGGTGTATTACTGGTCCCTGGTGGAGAAACTGCGAGGAGAGCAGTCCGCAAGCAGCTCACTCACCCACATTTGCGGCCGCCATCTTGCCTCATATCTGTTTCACTGCGTAGCGGTGCTGAGTAGATGTGTGGGAGTGACTGCATGAGGACCGCCTGTTATTAATTACAACGCACGCAGTGGCATTTTACATGTTGATTCCTTGCCAAAAGAATACTACTTTTGACATTGGTTTTTACGAGTGCTGCCTTGGCCCACGGTGCTCTGCAAAAGTGTTGTGATTATCTGTGTATACACATTTCTGATGTAGTTGTGATCGAAGTGCACCCTATAACTGTGTGGTATTAAATTGTAATCGTTGCCAGGGAGGGCCTAGTTCTGACAACGTTCAGCACCACATAAGTTTGCTGGGGAGGATAAAGTAGGAACTTTCCCAAGTGAGCATACCACAATTTTAACACGATTGGACCTAGTACTACACATAATATTTCCAATTGTGATTTAGGTCCAGAAATACATGATGTTCATGTTGTATTGATTAATATGTGTTTTGAATACAAACTTTATTTACATACACCACGTGTGAAGTTTCTTTTGTGATGCTCAGTTTATTTATTGTGTGAGAGTGCTGTGCCAATGCTTTGCACATTGCCTCTGTGATAATCCTGACTGCTCAGTCCCTGGCCACCCAAAGGTGAGCGTTGGTTATGAGGGGAATGTATGATGGGTGTGGTAGGTTCTGCCTGTCTGGGTCACCCCTCAGCTAACCAGAAGGTGCCATTCCCAACACTCCTTCTCTGTTTGCTGTGTAGTGAGACCCTTATTTGCTGTCTTTTTATTCTCTGCCATTTCTTCAAACCATGGATGAAAATTCCCACCCTAAAATACTGTAGTATCACCCTGTGTTGTTGGTGTCATAAAGACAATCCTACTCCCTGTGATTGAACTGTTTGCGGTGGTACCCAAACAAAAATCTGTCAATTCTGTGATTTCAGGATAAGCCCTGTCACAGATGCTCCTCCAACAGTGCCTTGAACTACTGCATTTGGATTAACATTAAATGGTGCAGTGGTTGTGCGAATCGCTACTGGCTGTGCTGTTATACCCTAGCAGCAGCTGTTGGTACGGTTACAATAGAAGCATTGGATGCACCTCATTAGTATCAGTTCAATGCCTAAATATAGCAATAAGCAACAGAAAGGTGACCAGGCAATAGGCCTTCCACTGCGCTGCAACAGGTATCACTGCATTTTTAGTACCTTTTGAACTGTTTGAGGTAGAAACACATTTTCTTTTGCAACAATCTGCAGATCATGTAGCAAATGATGGATTATGTGACTAATATGGCAAACCTATATTTATGCGAAAATTGCTGTGGCAGCACAATCACAAACTTCCAATGGCCCTGCCTATAGCAGTGCAGCACTCTGTGTCATCATCAACCAATAGCAGTGCAACAGAACACCAACCAATCAATTTCAGCTCAGCACGCTATGTTGTATAATCTCACTCCTTACAGAGGTTTACCCTCCTTTGCAATTTCTCTTTTACAGACAATTCTACAAATTTAAACAATCAAAAACATGCAAATCTTTTGTCTGCTCCACTAAAGAAATACAAAAATATTTAAACAATAGAAATATTAAGATTTTAACACCCTCCGATTTTTTCGCAGAAAAATTATTTCACACACACTAATGAAATCTTGACCAGTGGGCACTGTAGCTTCACCTTTTGCGCAATTAGGTCCTGCCATCATCAATCAATATTAGAACATTGGAATGTTGGGAGCTCCATTGAAAACAATGGAGTGCTCCAGGTTTCTAATGGCCAGTAGAAGTCGGGTGCTCCAACATGCCAAAGTTCTTGTTCAGAGCTGTTGCTGTGAACAAAGGACTCACGGAGCCCGAGGGGATATGAGTCCCCTCGGGCTCCGTGAGGCCTTTGTTTTTATTTGTTAGAACATTCTGCCCTCTAATGGTGGAATGTTTAAATAGCCTAATAGCACTCTGCAGTTGGGCTAAAACGGCATTAAATTCTGATCCCTTGAATAATGTTGGAGTGGGCCTTTAATGGCCGGTATAGCCTGCTACGGCGGGATATAAGGCTATATTAGTACATTAACAACAGTTCGTTATAATCCCTATCCTAATTGTGTAGTCAACAGTATCTCAAGACCTGCACCACAAAACTCTAGCAGATAAGAAAACAATGTAAAGTGTATTCTGCATTTATCTCAATTTCCCTGGATCTTAGACTTAGTGGAGGCTGATAACCTCTTCAACTTCGTCAAAATATACATCAATAATTAATCTAGCACTTTTCTGCAACACACAACAATATCAACTACAACTGCAATTTATAACCCTATTGATACTCACACCTCTAGGACAGCAACTGCCTTTGAAACTGCACCTTGTCAGTTTTCAGATTCTGGGCTTTGGACAATAGGACCCGAGAATTACTCTAACTCATGCTAATTACTTATAGCTCTTTTTCTCATAAAGTAAACCATAGCTCTGCTTCCAAGTTTGTTGTAGGGTACAACCACCTCTGCTGCTTACTTCAAATGAGATTAATCTTTGCTGTTGTATTAGAGAGAAGAGGAAAGTTGAACATCACATTAATTATCATCACAATCACTGATCTATTAACAGCCAACAACGAGAGTCTGGTATGAGTAAATGGGTTGTATTAATCAATCTTTTAGTAGGTTATCTTTATTGCAAATTACAAGCTATATTTGCATTAATCTCAATTATTAATATATGACAGAAATATAAAATCAAAATTGGCTGATCAAATCATATAATAAGTGCATTAAAGCACGTTCTAAAGGGGAAACAATTCCTATTCTAAGAGTCTGGTGAAAATGGAGTTAGGCAGAACCTGTAAAGAGTTCTACAATCAAAAGAGTGAGAAAAGCATGAAGCTTTACAATTAAAGTCAGCTCCAAAAGATCAAAATATCAAAGTAGAACTTTCCATAAAGAGATTTTCAAGAAACTCTTTTTATTTTTCAAATAATTTTTTATTGAGCAGAGTAAAAAGCATAAAACATAGAAGGAGTATTTAAAAGGAATACTAATACAGATACCTAAATTGATACTTGTACAATCATTTCCATTAGAAAATGCTCTCACAGCAGACATATTACATTGTCAAAAGCTACTTTTTAGATAATAAAGTGCAGGTCCTAAAGTGCCCAATTTTCCAAACTTCCTATCCAGTATATTATCCAGATATACTTTCCAGTACATTCAACTAAAGCATTGACTGAGCTTCTATCCCATACTTTAATAAAGTGGAAATACTTACATGAATTGCTATAAAATCATCTAATTGAGTTTACCTTTGGAGATCCTTCTCCATCTGATCCAAATAACTCCATATTGAGATATATTTTTTAGTAGCTCCAACCCTTTTTGCATAAGCTTCTTCTAATTTTTTCACATTGCTCATTTTTTTAACCATTCTAAAAATGTAGATACTCTGGTTGTCCTCCAATTCTGGAGGATCAACGAACGTGACACCAAGGAAGAAATTGATAAAAACATTTCCCCTCTAGTTAGTAACTGAGAATAATTTTGTAAACCGAAAAGTGCTAACTCTGGCTCAGGTTCCACCCTAAACAAAAGAGCATGGCTGAGTTCAACACAAATTTTCTCCCAGAACTGGCTCAACTTTGGACATATAAAACAGACATGTAACCAGGAACCCTCTCCCATCTGTTGACATCAGAAACATTTATTCTCTACCTTGGGATACATCTTATGGAGTGCTTAAGGGGTGTAATAAGTCATCCAATGAGATAGAAACGCTATTCTTTTAAAGTTTGCCGCTCTCAATGCCTACCATGTTGTGAGATGATTTGCCATTTCGCATCTGAAAGTTGGCAAAGTGTTTCTTCTTTTATCTTTTCAAGAAAATTGGTAACCATTAGGGGCTCCCCTTGATTTCTGAATAATCGATACCAATC
This sequence comes from Lissotriton vulgaris, assembly GCF_964263255.1. Taxonomy (NCBI): domain Eukaryota; kingdom Metazoa; phylum Chordata; class Amphibia; order Caudata; family Salamandridae; genus Lissotriton; species Lissotriton vulgaris. The sequence continues at coordinate 1,260,653,147 of NC_141693.1, forward strand.
CTCTATACCTCTCAATTTAGTCCTAAACAGAGCAGCTAAAACTGGAGGGATATCTGCATTGGCTGGAAGAAGATATTTGTTTACTAATAGTCTGATCTAGAGGTAACTAAAAAAACGGAGCCTACTCTGATTTCCACATCTAGCTTGAACCTCCTCCCAATTACCCCCATGTCCCTCCTGTCCTTGTCCCCTTCGTACTGACAAGTGAGATTAACCATCTCAACGACTGAAAAAAGAAAAGCAGGAATGCTGGTACGCCCCTCCCTCTCCCTATAGGGAGTACATAAGGGTATAGTACCCAGCATGCCTCCTGTTCTTTTTTCTGTCTGACGACATTTTTCTGTTTGGATCCAGGAGCCGGTTGGCTCCTGGAACTTACCTGCTGCATGGCTTCGGGTGAGGCTGGTCTTCCGGGTTTCCCCTCCTGCCAGGCTTGAGGGGTCTCCTATGGCACGTCCTGGCGATTCCTATTTCCGGATTGAAGACTTCCTGCAGCTAGTCAAGTCAAGTCAAGTCAAGTCAGAAATTTGTATAGCGCGCTACTCACCCAGAGGGTCTCAAGGCGCTTAATGGAGAGGGGTTCGCTGCTGATCAAACAGCCAGGTCTTGAGTTGCTTTCTGAAGGAGAGGTGGTTCTGTGTAAGGCGGAGGTGGGTGGGGTGGGAGTTCCAGGTCTTGGCCGCTAAGTAGGAGAAGGATCTTCCTCCCATGGTGGCTCTTCGGATGCGTGGAATCACGGCGAGGGCTTGGTTGGATGATCGTAGTTGGCGGATGGGGGTGTAAAAGGTCAGGCGAGTGTTTAGTTATCTGGGTCCTAGGTCGTGGAGGGCCTTGTGTGTGTGCGTGAGGAGACGGAACGTGATTCTCTTGTTGACGGGGAGCCAGTGCAGGTCTCTCAGGTGGCCGGATGTGTGGTTGTGGCGGGGTATGTCTAGGATGAGTCTAGCGGAGGCGTTCTGAATGCGTTGAAGTCTTTTCCGTAAATTGGCTGTGGTTCCGGCATAGAGGGTATTTCCGTAGTCCAGTCAGCTGGTGACAAGTGCTTGGGTGATCGTCTTCCTTGTTTCGGTGGGGATCCATCGGAAGATCTTTCGGAGCATGCGTAGGATGTTAAAACATGATGATGAGACGGCGTTGACTTGTTTGGTCATCGAGAGCGAGGAGTCTAGGATGAATCCCAAGTTGCGAGCATGGTCTGTTGGTTTGGGTGCGCTGCCTAGGGCCGTGGGCCACCATGAGTCGTCCCAGGCAGAGGAGGATGATCCTAGGATGAGGACTTCCGTCTTGTCTGAATTCAGTTTTAGACGGCTGTTCTTCATCCACTCGGCTATGTCTATAATCCCTTCGTGTAGGTTGGTTTTGGCGGTGGTTGGGTCCATTTTGAGGGAGAGGATCAGCTGGATCAGCTGGGAGATGATGTTGAGGTTGTGTTGGCGTGCGATGGATGAGAGGGGACTCATGTAGACGTTGAAGAGGGTGGGGCTGAGCGATGATCCTTGTGGTACGCCGCAGATGACTTTGGTGGCCTCTGATCTGAAAGGGGGGAGGCGGACTCTCTGGGTTCTTCCGTTGAGGAACGAGATGATCCAATCCAAGGCCTTATCTTGTATCCCGATGTTCTTGAAGCGTTGTACAAGGGTGCGGTGGCAGACTTCGTCGAACGCTGCGGAGAGGTCCAGGAGGATGAAGGCCACTGTTTCCCCGTTGTCGAGCAGTGCCCGGATGTCGTCTGTGGCTGCAATGAGGGCGGTCTCTGTGCTGTGGTTGGCTCGGAAACTGGACTGTGAGGGGTCGAGGGAATTGTTAGACTCAAGGAAGGAGCGACCCTGGAACTTCCTCCCGACCGACCTGCGCCTGACCCAAGACCACCTCTCCTTCAGGAAGAAGCTCAAGACCTGGCTGTTCGAGCAGTAGCAGCACCCCCCCCCCCAAGCGCCTTGAGACCCTCCGGGTAAGTAGTGCGCTCTATAAATGTCTTTGATTTGATTTGATTTGACTGTTGACGGTCTTCTCTATGACTTTGGCGGGGAATGGGAGGAGCGAGATAGGGCAGTAGTTCTTAAGCTCGGTGGGGTCTTCTGTAGGTTTCTTCAGGAGGGCACTGAGTTCGGCATGTTTCCAGCTTTCCGGGAAGGTAGCGGTGTTGAAGGAGCAGTTGATGATGTCCCAGAGTTGGGGGGAGAAAATGGAGTCGGCCTTGTTGAAGATGTGATGAGGGCATGGGTCGGTTGGCGATCCGGAGTGGATGGAGTTCATCGTGCGGATGGTGTCTTCGGTGCTGATCGGGGTACAGGCGCGGAGGGTGGTGGTGGGGGGCTTCGGTTCTGTGGTTGGGGGAGTGGTCAGGTCGCCGAAGCTGTTATGTATGTCAGCGATCTTGCTGTGAAAGAATGAGGCTAGAGAGTTGCAGAGGTCTTGAGAGGGAGTGATGTCGTTGTTGCCGGCGCTGGGATTGGTGAGCTCTTTGACAATGCTGAAGAGTTACTTGCTGTTGTGAGCGTTGTTGTTTAGTCGATCCTTGAATGCGGATTTTTTGGTGGTGCGGATCAGCTGGTGGTGTTTGCGGGTGGCGTTCTTGAGGGCGGTCATGTTGTCTGTGGTTGGGTTTCTTCACCAGGCTTTCTCAAAGGTGCGGCAGTTCTTTTTGGAGTTCTTGAGGTCGTCATTGAACCAAGAGGCTTTTTTGCTTCCTCGCTTGTTGGGAGGGTTTTTCAAGGGTGCTAGTTCGTCAGCGCAGTGGGTGATCCATTGTGCGAGATTCATGGCTGCTTGATTCGGGTCCGTTGGTCTGGTGGGAGGGTTTTGGTTCAGAGATGTGGTGAGCTGGTCGGTGGTAATTTTGTTCCAGCTTCTACGAGGAACTTGTTGCGGGTGGTGGTGGGTCGTGGTCTTTCTGAAGCTGAAGTGGACGCAGCTGTGGTCTGTCCAGTGGAGTCCCGTGGCATGATTGAAGGAGATGTGCTTGCTGGAGGAGAAGATTGGGTCGAGTGTGTGTCCGGCATAGTGGGTGGGGGTGTTTAGTAGTTGTTTGAGTCCGAGATTGGCGAGGTTGTCCAGCAGGGTGGAGGTGTTGTTGTCGTTGTTATTCTCCAGGTGGAAGTTAAGGTCCCCAAGGAGAATATAGTCATCGGAGGGGAGGGCGTGTGGGCTGACGAAGTCAGCGATGTCTTCACTGAATTGTATGCGGGGTCCTGGGGGTCTGTAAATGAGGGTGCCTCTGAGTGTGGTCTTGGGGTCTGTGTGTATCTGGAAGGGAAGGTGTTCTGCGGCTGTGAGGGTGTCGTCGGAGATGGTCGTGATGCGGATGGTGTTCTTGTGAACGATGGCGATGCCTCCTCCTGTTTTGTTGATGCGGTCTCTTCGGATGATCTTCTATCCATCCGGGATGGCTATGGCGATGTCGGGCGCTAATGAGGCGTTCATCCATGTTTCCGTGAGAAAGGCGACGTCCGGAGTTGTGGTGTCGAGTAGGTTCCATAGTTCAATGGCCTGTTTGGCGTGTTTGGCGTGTTTGTGGATCGAGCGGGTGTTGAGCGGGATGCACTGCAGGTGGTTGTTGTTTGAGCTCTGTTTGGCGTTATTGGTTGTAGTGTGGGTCCTGATGCAGCAGAACGTGCAGGATTGGCAGGTGAAGGGTCCATGGGTACGTCCTGGGGCTGCTCGGTGGCAGTCGGGGAGTCGGCCGGTGTTGAGTGCAGTGAGGGTGGCGGTGTCGTATGTTAGGCGGGAAGTGTGGTATTTGCGGGGGCCAGGGGGTCTGGCGCTTGGCGCGGTCCAGGCGCAGACGGGCGTAGACGGACTTACCTTTGGCGCGCCTTCGACGCGCATGGGGCACGTCCGCTGCGCGTTTGCAACTCTGCCAAAAGTGGAGAGTGGAGGGGGGCGGGGCGATGGAGGAGCAGCTGGGAGGCGGGAACGGGGGGTGAGTGGGGAGGGGATTGGTTCGGGATGCTGGAGGGAGCGGGGGTGGGGCCGCGGCAGGGAACGGGAAGGAGAGACGGGCTAAGGGCACAACAGCACAACAGCACAACAATGATACAGGCACAACAATGATGCAGGCACAAGGGGGTCGCTGGCACAAACCAAAACTAATGCGATAAATTAAGCCACAGAATGCAAGAGATACGATACCAGGCGCGAGGGAGCAGAGTGGCACAGAATGCAGGGGATACGATACCAGGCAGCAGAATGTCACAGAATGCAGGAGATCCAGGCACAATGCGACAGGGCACACCAAGGAGGGGATACGATATCAGGCAGCAGAATGGCACAGAATGCAGGAGATCCAGGCACAATGCGACAGGGCACACCAAGGAGGGCCGCGGGCGAGTGGAGCGACCGGTTCTGACCAGGTCAGGTCGGTCACAGCTCCTCGCCTCCCGGGTATGGTCTTATGTTGTTTGTGGGAGGGAGGAGCAGCTGGGAGGCAGGAGCGGGGTGGTGAGTGGGGAGGGGATCAGTTCGGGGATGCTGGAGGGAGCGGGGGTGGGGCCACGGCAGGGAACGGGAAGGAGAGACGGGCTAAAGGCACAACAGCACAACAATGATACAGGCACAACAATGATGCCGGCACAAGGGGGTCGCTGGCACAAACCAAAACTAATGCAATAAATTAAGCCACAGAATGCAGGAGATACGATACCAGGCGCGGGGGAGCAGAGCGGCACAGAATGCAGGGGATACGATACCATGCAGCAGAATGTCACAGAATGCAGGAGATCCAGGCACAATGCGACAGGGCACACCAAGGAGGGCTGCTTGGCTTTTCGAGACGCGGCCGAGCTCTGGTGGTGCTCCCGTGGTGCGGCGGCCCCTGTGTGGCTATGGCGCTTCCTTCCGGCGTGTGCCTGACTTCCTTTGTTTGGGGCAGGAAGTCAGGCTTTTGGATGGTCAGCTGCCGGCAGTTTCGGTGCTGTGTTGCCGGTCGTTCACGTAAGTACCGCGTAGCAGTCTTTTGGTGCCTTTTTAAAGTGTTGTGTTTTTCATTTTCCCCTGCATTCGTTCTTGGCTGTGGCTGGGTGCATGGTGCTTGTTCTGGGCTCGTGCTGTTGGCCGTCTGCTGCCTGTGTCCCTCATTGACAGGCTTGCTTGCTGGCTTTCCTGGTTTTGCCTTGCTGGGGGTGTTTGGCTGCCTCTGGTTCCCTGCTGTTCTCTGCCATGGGGAAACACGCTGTTAAGCGCAGACATCTTGCGGTTGCCTCATCTTCTTCGGATTCCTCCTCCTCTTCTTCCTTCGCCTAGTCGTTCATGGCATCATTCCAGGGGTGGTGATGACAGGTTGAAGGCCCTGATTAAGGAGACATTGTTGGAGATGGGGGATCCCAGGTCCAAGGGATCCACGGCCAAGTCCAAGTCGCGTTCCAGAGGTGTTCCGCCTCCGTCTTCTTCTTCTTCTTCTTCCTCTGGTTGGGAGGAGGGTGGTTTGGACGCTGATTTGATTAAAGGCAAATATATCGATAAGGAAATGTTGCCGGACTTGTTGAGCCATGTTAAGGTGAATATGGGGTTCCCTGCGGATGATGTCCCTGGTACTTCTGGGGGTTCCTTGTTCGCCAGTTCCAGTACTCTGCGCCAGTGGTGATGCCTGTTCATCCATGTGTGAAGGAGGTTTTGGATCGGGAATGGAAGGATCTGGATCGCATCCTACTTCCTCGCTTCATGGCCAAGCTGTATCCTCTTCAGGATATGGCTAAGGATTTGCCGGACTCTGTTCCTGTGGATTCTTTTGTGGCGAGTCTGGTGGGGCGCACCTCTTTGGCCGAGGATGCTGTTGTGCGTAATACTGTTGATAAGAGGGAGGACAAGTCCCTTCATAAGGTGTATTTTGGTTCCCTTCTGGCGCGGCGGGCTGGCATTTACAGGACTTATGTGGCTCAGTCTTTGCTTTCGGACATGTAGACTTTGCATGGTTCCATGGATAATGCCACGGACTGTTCTGACATTCTGGCTCACATTGAGCGCCAGGTGGAGTTTCTATCGGATGTTTCCTTCGATCTGGTGCGTGCCTTTGCTCTGTCGGGGGGTGCTTGCATTTCTGCTCGTAGGAACGTGGTCCTCAAAGACTGGAAGACCGATTCGGCCGAGAAGTCTGCTGCCCTTTGTTTGCCCTTTCAGGGTTCCATGTTGTTTGGGGCGGAGTTGGAGGGCAAGCTTCATCGACTTTTCAAGGAGAAGAAACATTCCTCCTCTTTCAAGCTGCCCTCGGCTGCTCCTGCTTCTTCTAAGCCGAAGCCTTTCTTTCGGCCCTCTTCTCACAGGCAGTTTTCCAGGGGTCGTGGTCGTTTTCAGCCTGGTTGGGGTCGGGACAAGAAGGCGAAGTCTCCTCCTGCAAAGCCTCGTTCCTGACTATCTGGGGTCCGAGGTCAGATCCTTGGTAGGAGGTCGGCTTCGGTTGTTTCTTCCGGCCTGGATGTCTTCCTGTTCAGACTTGTGGGTCCTGGACGTGATCCGTTTGGGGTACCTGGTGGAGTTCTCAAGCCCTCCTCCGGACTCAGGGGTCCGTCCGACTTCTTGGCCGTCCTGCCGGTCCAAACGTGCAGAACTGTCTCTGGGGGTTCAGTCTCTGTTGGACAAGGGGGCTGTTCAAGTAGTTCCTCCGGGGGAGCTGGGTCGGGGGTTTTACTCCATCATTTTTCTGGTGCCCAAGGGGACTGGGGGGTTTCGGCTTGTTCTAGATCTCAAGGCCCTGAACAAGTTTGTGATGCGGATTCCATTCAAGATGGAGACTCTTCAGCTGGTGATTCCCCTGGTTCACCAGGGTCATTACATGTGCACTCTGAACCTTCAGGATGCCTATTATCACGTGCCTGTCCATCCTCTCTCCCGTCCCTTCCTGCGCTTTTGTCTTCTGGGGGTCCATTACCAGTTTGTGGATCTTCCATTTGGCCTGAGGTCGGCTCCCAGGGTGTTTACCAAGGTGGTCGCCCCCTTGGTGGCATTCTTGCACCTCCAGGGGATGATGGTTTATCCGTATCTGGACGACTGGCTCCTGCATGCTCCCTCCGCGGAGCGGTTGTTGGCGGATCAGAAGTTGGTGTGTGCGGCCTTGAGGGACCATGGGTTCCTGTTGAATCTTCCAAATGCCGGCTTCTCCCGTCTCAGGACTTGCAGTTCATAGGGGCCTGTTTCCCCACAAATTTGAATCGGGTGTTCCTGCTGGTGGCTCGTGCTGTGACCCTGTGTTCCCTGGCTCATCGGTTTCTGGTGGGGAGGTCCTTTCAGGTCCATCTTTGGTTACGCCTTCTGGAGTTGATGGCGGCCACGGTGTTCACGGTGCCTTGGGCACGTTTCCATCTTCATCCTCTGTGGTCTTACCTGCTGGCTCGGGGGGATCCCTTGTCGGGGCACTTGTCCCTTTTTGTTCCTGTGTCCCTGTCGATCCTTCCTGCCCTGCATTGATGGTCTCTGTCATCCAATCTGGACAAGGGCTTGCCTCTGCAGTCTCCTCCTCCGGTGGTCCTTACGACGGAGGCCAGCGCTCTAGGCTGGGGGGCGACTTTGGGGTCGGAGTGCCTTCAGGGTCTGTGGTCCCTTCTATAGGGTCGTCGGTCTTCGAACTGGTGGGAGTTGTCTGCTGTGTGTCGGGCTGTCCGGGGGTTTCGGCTCCTTTTAGTGGGCCAGCATGTGTTGGTTCGGTCGGACATCTCGGTGACGATGGCCTACTTGAATCACCAGGGCGGTATCCGTCCCGGAACGCAGTGGTGTCCCCCTTGTTTTGCTGGGCGGAGTGCCATCTGTTGTCCCTGGTGGCTGTACATGTCTGGGGAGTGGACAATGGGGTGGCGGATGCCCTCAGTCATTTTTATCCTGCCTCCCTGGAGTTGGCCTTGACTCCGGTGGCCTTTCATCTGGTGTGCGTGAGGTTTGGTCTTCCCTTTCTGGACCTCTTTGCTTCCCGGCACAATGCGCAGCTTCCCCGTTTCTTCTCCCGGATTCCTCAGGAGGGGTCTTGGGGGGTGGATGCCCTGTCCCTTCCTTGGCCTTCCCGCCTGCTGTACGCCTTTCCTTCTCTGGTTCTGATCTCTCGCTTTCTGTCTCGGCTGTTGCTGGAGGATTGGGAGGTGGTGGTGATGGTGCCTTTCTGGCCCCGCAGGTTTTGGTTTCCCACGCTGATGCTGTTGGCTGTTCACGGTTCGTGGTTCTTCCCCTTCCCTCCGTCTCCGTTACGGTCCTCTCTGATGTTGCCCCTGCGGCGGCTTCGGCTGTCGGTTTGGCGGTTGAGAGGCAGGGGTGGCGGAATAGGGGTCTCCCAGAGCATTAAGCCTTGGCTATTCAACAGTCTCGTAAGCCTTCTACCCTTCAGTCCTATGGTAGACATTGGGGTAACTTTGAGCGTTGGTGTCTTGGCTTGGCTTTGTCGCCCTTGGTTTGTCCTTTGTCGGATGTTCTCCAGTTCCTTTGGGATGGGTTCGAGAAGCGTTTGTCTGTGTCTACTCTCCGAGCTCAGTGGGCTGCTATCAGGGCTTTTCGGGCTCCTTGGGGGAATCTGCCAGATGTGGATGGTCTGGTTTCCCGTCTGTTGCGTAGTTTTTCAAATTCCCGCCCTGTGGTGCGTCCTTTTTTCCTCTCTGGGATCTTCCCTTGGTTTTGAGGGTTCTTGTTGCTGCTCCCTTTGAGCCTTTGGAGGAGGTCGATATGAAGTTTGTCACCCTCAAGGTTGTTTTTTGGTGGCTATCACTTCTGCTCGTCGCCTGGGGGAGCTGGGTGCTTTGATGGCTCGGGAGCCTTTTCTGTCCTTTTCTGCTGAAGGGGTGGTTCTTCGTTTGGATTCCTCCTTCGTTCCTAAGGTTTCCTCCCAATTACCTCGCTCTCCGGAGCTGGTCCTGCCTGCTTTGCATTCGGCTCAGGTGGAAGGCGACGACCTCCCTCGGTCCTTGCTGGATGTTTGTCGGGCTTTGAGGGTTTATGTGGATCGGACCCGTGACTTTCGCCTTTCTGACTCCCTGTTTGTTTCTTTTGGTGCTGCTCCAGGGGTTGCCGTGCTTCTTCTTCTTCCATTGGGCATTGGTTGAAGCAGGTTATTGTTCTGGCCTATTCCCTTTCGGGTTCTCCCCCCCCCTGGCTGGGGTTCAGGGGCGTTCTACTAGGGGGATGGCTGCTTTCTGAGCGGAGGTTCGTGGGGTGTCCCTTTCTGAAATTTGTAGGGCCGCCACTTGGGCTTCTGCTAATACCTTTGTTAGGCATTACCGTATCCAGAATGTTCTGGGGGATGACACTAACTTTGGTTTGGGGGTCCTTAGGGCTATATGTTCCTGATTCCCCTTGTTTCCTTCTGCTATGCTGTTGTTTGTAATAAATTGCTGGGTTTGCTGTGCAGTTGTGTCCTGGTGGTTTGTTGTTTGATGATGGCCGGTTGATGCTTGGGTATTCCCACTTGTCAGTTTGAAGGGGACGAGGACAGGAGGGACCTGGGGTAATGTCCTATTACTTACCGGTAATCTTCATTACTCTGGGTCCCGTTGTCCTTGTCCCCTTCGTACCATCCCTCCCTCCCTCCCGGGCTTTCCAGCCCTCATCTTGGGCTTGGTGGTTCAGGAGGCATGCTGGGTACTGTACCTGTATGTACTCCCTATAGGGAGAGGGAGAGGCATACCAGCATTCCTGCTTTTCTTTTTTCTGTCGTTGAGATGGTTAATCTCTCTTGTCAGTACGAAGGGGACGAGGACAACGGGACCCGGAGTAATGAAGATTACCGGTAAGTAATAGGACATTAATACATCTCCCACCAATTAAGAAGTGGCCTAATTCCTTGAAACCCTTTGTTTCTCAGAGTTTAACATGACTATTCTGAATATGACGGTCCAAACTTTTACATTCTATAAGGCAAACATATTCATTCCTGAGGAGTGAGCCTACATTTCTGGAGTCAACTGTTAAACGCAAAACCAAAGGGGATGATGGACGGAGTGTTGAACATTGCAAGCACTCACCCCCAGTCAACTGATCTGGGTTTATTCCATCATCATTCTTTAGCTCACTCCAGTTCAGACATGGCCATATGCAAATCAGTCTGGCCCTGTGCCTCATGGGAACAGTGCAGACATGGGTCCCTTGCTCACTTTGCCACTGGATTTAAGCTAACCTGGCTGATGACGGCTGATTAGCCAGAAACTGGTCCCAGGATGCTTGTTTCCGGTCCAGGGAAGACATGGCTTGTCAGTTTGGGCTGGACTGTTCCCATGAGGCACAGGGTCAGACTGATTTGCATATGGGCATGTCTGAACTGGGGTGGCGGAGTGAGCTAAAGAATGATGATGGATTAAACCCAGATCAGTTGACTGAGGGTGAGTGCTTGCATTGTTAAACACTCTGTCCATCATCCCCTTTGGTATTGCTTTGTTCGCCCTAAGATGGCAGGGTATGCCCAGATGTGGGTCCATTGCTCACTTTGCCACTGGATTCAAGCTAGCCTGGCTGATGACGGCTGATTAGCCAGAAATTGGTCCAAGGATGCGTGTTTCCGGTGAGTGCTTGAATTGTTCAATGCTCCGTCCATCATCCCCGTTGGTATTGCTTCGTAATTTAACCTTAATAAATCTGCCAATTGATTTGAAACATATATCCCCAGATATCGTATTGGCTCAAGAGAAAGAGCTTATTGTTTTAAATCATCTGGGAGAAAGTTGTTAGAGACATTTAGGGCCAGGACTTCTGTTTTTTTATGATTCATTTTGTAATCTCTAATTGCCTCAAACTCAGCAAATTCTCTTAAAATTGATTCAATACTTTGCCTTACTGGTTCCAGGTACAGTATAACATTGTCTGTAAATAATTTTTGTTTTTTCATTCCCTCTATTGGAGTTTTATTTCTATATTATCTTGAATCCTAACCGCCAAGGGTTCAATAAAAAAAGTAAACAGTAATTAATTAATGTTTGAGCTTGTAAAGCGCACTGCTACCTGTAGGTTTCCTGGCGCTGTATAACGCTGGGGAACCCGTCCTGGCTTTCCCTGTGGGATGGTCCCTGCTGGGTATCTCCAAGGTGAAACCAGGCATCCCCAGCGTATGTGGGGGGGCCGTTGTGGAGATAAGGCAAGCTAATGCCCAGAGTTGCCGAGTGGGACCCCTGATTAGAGTAGGCACCGAAGCGAGAATTATCGAGTCCACTGACCCAAGTCCACGACCCTGCCGCATCGGGAATTGAACCCTGGTCCTGGCCGACTTATGCTCCCGGGTCTGCCCCCTCTAACCAGTGAGCCACACCACTCCACCAGTACTGGAGACAGGGGGCGCCCCTGACAGGTTCCCCGTCTTATATCTATTGTACCTGCCAGGTTAGAGTTTATCGTAACCTGTGTCTGAGCCCATTGATATATATTCTGAAGCATAGCTATAGCCTGGGGAGGAAGACCAAACCTTTCAAGACCAAAAAATAGAGCCCCCCAGTTTACCAAGTCAAGCACCTTCTCTGCGTCGACCATCATTATCAAGGCGGGTGTTTAATTCGTATTAAAAAAGTCGATCGATTGGACTAGATAACCCGTATTAGATGACATTGACCTGCCAGCTATAAATCCAGATTGATCTGTATGAATCGCATACTGGGCTACTGGAGTAAATCGATTAGCCCAAATTTTCATCAGGATCTTAAAGTCTGAATTTAACAAACTGATTGGCCTGTATGAGCTAAAGTCTCTGGGGTTCTTTCTCTTTTTAACAAAACGGACTATTGAGGATTCTTTGAAGGTTGCTGGAACACCGCCTCTGGCCTTAACATAGTTAAAAAGCACAAGCAGAAATGGTACTCGCTCTTCCGAGAACTCCTTGTAAAATTAAATTGGAAGGCCATCAATTCCACGTGCCTTATCATCTGGCTTTCCTCATAAACCCTCTGCTTGTATCATTGCAAGCTACATATCTCTTTCATACTAAAAAACTCCCTCAATTCCTGCTTTGCTTTAGTTAGTTGCTCCCCCACTCGATGACCTCCCCCAGAGGAGCTATTTTCTCTTAATAAGGCAGCATCAACAGCTTGCTGGAGTTCTGCTATTCTACTCTTACACGCTCTTGTTTGCTCTGACATGTAGGTAATCATTTGCTCTCGTATTGAGGCCTTAAAAGCCCCCCAGATTTAAAAAAGCCTAGCAGACTGGTATTGGTGAGAATAATAAGTATATTGCATTGCTTCTTACACCAAGGATCAACTAGTTGGTAATCTTGTTTCATTATATCTATCACTTTTTTGGTCCTTGGTTTCAGCTGTTTCTTAGCTTTATTAGATGTACTTATTACTAAATCTTAGACAAAATTAAGGTTCCAGAAACTCAGCCGAGTCTCAAAGCAATCTGACATAAATTCTGGGTCTGTAAAATGTCTGAAAAGGAATGGGGCAAATAGAAGAGGTAACCTACTCTAGTACCACACACTTTTATAGACATCACATTCTGAAGCTTTGCAGCATGCTGTTCCTCTCATCTCCCATCAGCCAATCAGCGTTAAATACTCTCCTGGGAACAGGATCACTCCTTGTCTTCTCACAGGAATTCAATATTCCCCAGACAGCAATGTTACGTTTGCAACTAAATTATAACAATTACAAGTTTATGTGGATTTTGCCTCATTCAGGCCTACTTTCCCACATATTTACTACATTCTTTAACCTTCTAATATCAAGTCTCTAAACAATGGTCTATGTAGAAGTAAAAAAATCTGTAGTAATGAAAAGAAAACATTTTGTAGATCCACCATTGATTGAGGAAAAGAAAACAAGGAAGTTAATGCGTCAAGTTCACAATTTGAATTCTGCATCTCAATGTTTGAACTCTTCCTTACTCTATTAAATGACATAAGATAATCATGAGTTAACAATGGTCTTTGTGTAAAAAGAAACATTTTGTGGAAACACATGAAAACATTTAAGTAACTATTATTAATTATAAAAAACAAGTTCATGGAAAGGTTAAGAATGTAAGTTTTAATGCTTATTTAGCATTTCTATTTAAGTTTATTTTTCAAGCAGCGCTGCTTTGCCATTTGGCCTAGTATGAATACATAGAATGGCTTACAGCTTTAATGCATATTTAATGCATTAGTTTCTTCAAAGCTTGCTGGTTAATTCTACAAATTTATTACAAACTGTATTATTTTCTTCTTATTTTTTATTAATCTCTCACTGTCAAAAACTTGGCTGATTTCAAGCTCACATGGTGGCAAGGCAGTCTTTCAATTAGTTCATGTACTGGGTTTAGATTGAGGCTGCCTTTGACATCCAATCTATCACAGTGACATGGCAGTCCTTCAGTCGATCAACTCTGTGGTCAGATGACTCATTCATGTAGAGCAGGGTGTCATCCATATAGAAGCAGATCAAAAGGGAGCACACTGCCTCTGATACAGTACACATTGTCTTTCAAATGCATTATGGTGAATTCGGTGCATGATAACAGTCACTTGGTGTCTCCAGACACATGCCTCTGGATTATTGTCTTTCATCAACATAAAGTGCCATGTCAGTTTGCGGGTGGTTGAAATACTGCTCAAAGTCTGTTAAGATTAAGTACTGTTCCTAGAGTGCAGTTGCATCCACTGGGTCTTGTTGTATATCGGAGAAGGTTGATGGCTTGTCTACCAGTAGGACTCACAAGTTTGAAGATGATCAAAGGGGATGAAATCTTAACGACAGCCAATGCCAGGAGGGATAGATTAGGACCTAAAGAACTCACCTTGACCAGCTGAGCGCTGTTCATCAGGTGTGGCTGAGCAATACTGTTGAAGGCTGTGTGTGAGAGTGTCGTGCAGGGCTTGGTGGTTGACCTTACTGCACTGTGGCCTCAATCTGGATTGTTAGTTCATGAAGCTGATTCAGATTGGATTTTTTCATTAGGGACAGGACCTTTCCGATTGTTCCAAGAGGTGTCTTTCTGGCTATCTGTGAGAACTTAAGAAGGCAAAATAAAACCAGATGCGGACCTGATTTTGGACAAGGGGTCGAAAGTTCCTTTCTGTAGTGACAAGTAGGAAGAATACCATCTAACTACAGAATTTCAAATCCAGGTAATGCCTGATCTGGAATATCAAATACTGCAGGACTATTCAGCAGAACCCTTCTTTACATAACTGGCTGTGAAAGCATAGATATGCCATCCAGCTGGTGCTCTGAGGGCAAAATCCGTTAGATACAATAGAGTAATCCTAATGGAAGAGCTGAAGACGAATTAAAATGTGAGCTATTGCAACACACAGGGAATAAAAGGACTTGGGATCAAGGCGACCCTGATCGGTTGTGTGACATTACAACGCATTCTATTGCAACGCATGCCTTTACCTCGCTTGTGTTAAAATGCGAATGCCTTTGCATAACTTTACAACAAAAGTCATTGTAATAGCATGCATGGTAAGGGTGCATTCAAGGTAAAGGTTATCTCAGACCCCTGCCCCAAGTCCTATAACCGGTCCCTTGTGCCCTCCCTCCCCCAGACCTCAGATTTTTTTTTTTTTAAATACCCCTCCCCTGGACCCCTTCACGACCCCTCCTCCAGCCCTCAACCCTTCTAAGAAATACCCCTCTGCCCTGAACCCAAAAAACAGACCCTCGCAAAATCCCCTACCCCAAACCATTCTAACAAATACCCCGCCCCCACCCTGAACCCTAGAAACTGTCCTCTGTGCGCCCCAACCCCCAGCCCTTAATTAAAAATACTAATATTATTGATAAAATAAAATCCCCTTACCTCTCCACAACGTCTCCTCTCCAAGCTCTGAGGCATGGTGCATGTGATAAAGAGGTAGCAAAAGGGTCTTTCTGTTTTCTCTAACAACGCTGATAGTCTCCACCACCCTTACCACACACATACCTTTACCGCACATGCCTTTACTACATATCTCGTTGTAAAGGCATGCGTGATAAATACTAACCCCCAGATGCATCAAGAACCCATTTTGTGATTCCTTAATAGCGATAAATACCAATTTGCTATTAAGGAATAGCAAAATGGAATGCATCAAGAAATCACAAAAAAATAGAGACTTCTTAGAAATCCTTAATTGCGACTCTCAAATTGCGAGTCGCAATTAAGGAATACCTCCCCATTCATTCCTAAGGGCCTAGAGGCCCATATGAATGAATTGGAAGACAATTTCAATGTGTGAATCGCAATTAGCGATTAGCATATTGATATTGCGATTTCAAGGGTGCAGGGGTGTCCAAAGGACACCCTGTTGCACCCCTGAAATTGATCTGTGCACATATGTTGCGCACACACACATGCCCTTAGGGCATGTGTGCGCGCAACATGAAACTTTGAAAAATGGAGTTTAGTGCATTTTTCAAAGTTTTTGCAAATTACCATGAAGTTGTACTTCATGGTAATTTGCGTGCCCTATTAGCGAATTGGCTATTTTTAAAACTTTTATGCATTGCATTTAAGGAGTCTCAATTTGAGATTGCTTAAATGCAAATAATCGCAATTTTAGATTTTGCGCATGCGTGGTTAAGGTATGCGTTTTAAGATTTTCGTACATTCATGCAACTCAAACTAATGTATTTCTGATAAGCAAGCAGAAGTCCAGCTATGATATATTAGTTCCTTTGTAATTGGGAAAAAACGTATTTCCAAATACACCTGTTTCAGAAACTATAGCTGAAAACTTTGATAAGCAACAAAGTTTAATTAGCTTTTCCTCTCCAATACAGTGACAATATTGTTCTTTTAAATACAATGTTACTTTATGGATGACATGAATATTAGTGTAAGTACTTATGTTACCAAGGTCACACAGAAAAACAGGTTTATGCTTCTTGTGTTCAAATGTATTCGTGGGAAAGCGCCGTGTGTGCTCCACCTTAGGCAATATGTAAGAGGATTCCATAGAGGCATGGAAGGCAGCCAAAACGAAAGCCACAAATTCATGTATGCATGTTCATTCACATTTCCAAATCACATAATTACATCAAGCTGTACATACCACAATCGTCGGAAGCAAACTCCGCTCGTTTCAAAACACCATGCTGCACCTAACCGTGTTAGCTGCTAAATATATCAGAATGGAAATATTCAGTGTGTGGCTTATCGCCTCGCTCCGCCCTCCTGTCTTATTAGTCAGCTGATGGAATCTCGTGAATATGTGAATCACTTACTTCCTTGTTTAATTTCAGGTGTCATCATCAATATGTAGCTCTTTGCAGAGCTTTGCACATTATATATGTGTGTTTAATTCCAGATGCCTTGGGTAGAAGTAGTGTATTTTGTAAAGCTCACAGCTGCCCCAACGGGGCGTCCCGGCGCTGTGGAACCCTTCCTGGCTCTCCCTGTGAGATGCCCCTCCTGGGCACCCCCAAGGTGAAGCCAGGCATCCCAGTGTTGTAGGGGCCGTTGTGGAGAGATTAAGCAAGCTATTGCCCAGAGTTGCGGCGTGGGACCCAGGATTAGAGTAGGCACCGAGGCGAAAATTATCGAGTCCGCGGACATTGAGCCCAAGACCCTGCCGCGTCGGGACTTGAACCCTGGTCCCAGGCCTGATCTCAGCTTCAGAGTCTGCCGATCTAACCTGTCCTCTGAAGCTATATGAGCAGTGGGTTAAGGTCACTCAGGACTGGGCTTCAGACTGGCTATAGGGGCGGCTCAATATGACGTCCCCTTTAATATTATAGATGTCAATGGTAAGGTGATAGGTGATGTCACCAGTGAGGTTAAACATGCCAAGGTTCTTTTAGGGTTGCATTGCTAATCACAGCTTCAACATTTGTATGTTTTTAGAGCGAAAATCAAATAATAATATCCCGGCAACTGATAATATTTAAGTGAATTTCAGTGATTATTTTATAAATTGTGTTAATTAACTCATAGATCATGAGTCTCAGTCAGTGAAAACGACGAGGTGTTTTTTAAGTTAGAGCTCCCACGCCCATTCCACAAAAACCGGCTGTGCGTGAACTTTGGCCCCAGTCAGCAGGCACGTTTTCTTTGTTTTTCTCTAAGTCCTCCTTATCTTTATGT
This sequence comes from Lissotriton vulgaris, assembly GCF_964263255.1. Taxonomy (NCBI): domain Eukaryota; kingdom Metazoa; phylum Chordata; class Amphibia; order Caudata; family Salamandridae; genus Lissotriton; species Lissotriton vulgaris. Next base: position 1,260,670,082 of record NC_141693.1, read on the forward strand.
CCAATGCTCTAACTGAGTCATATTACTGAGGGCATCCCTAGCCACAGTGTAGGGCGAGCACGAAGATTAGTCAGCCACGCAAAATTCAGATTTAAATGATGGAACAAGGATAAGATTGTCCGAGCCACGAAATTATCTGAATTACTAGGGTGAGAAGGTGTTTTAATCATTGGTTCTATAATAATTGTTCAACAACCAATCGATTATTGGAGACCAGAACCATTCATTACACTTTCAGCACAACTACAGTCCAGCTTACAGACTTTATAAATCTGCCTTATCCAGTCTTTACTGGTTGGCAGATTAAGGTCAGTCCATTTTGACATATCGTATGTCATGCCATAAACGCCAAATAATACATAACGTACCTAATAGAGATAGTTATTACTCCTGTCGCAACACCCAGATCTCAGAAAAAATTGAGTAAGGGGCTTATCTCGATATTCAGATTTGACACATCTTTTATTACCTGAGCTCCATCCCTCTGAAAGTCCTCAACCCCGGACAATCCACGGACAAGTGTAGGTCGTCAGCATCCACAAGGCCGCACTTCTTGCATCCAAACATCTGTCCACTCAGTTTGAGGTTAGATAGCCTTGAGGGTGTCCAGTCCGTCCTGTGAAGAGTGAACAGGTGATTCTCCTTACGTATGGCGGGCTTAATTATCTCGTATGGCATGTTGAATGGTACTTGCCATACATCTTCCACTGGCTCATCCGGCAAGAATCTTTTCCAGATTCACCAATTCTCTTTCTATGCCCCTCTGAGACAACTGCGGTCCTCTTCTCAACTTCTGGCTCTGGTTCCCCGCTTTAAATGCCAGAGGTTAGGTGGCAGCTCTATCGCCCTGAAAGCTGCTGTGGCATGGAACGCCCTTCCCTTTGCTCTTTGGAACATCACGGATCTCCTGACTTTTAAAAAGCTCCTGAAAACACATCTCTTTGTCTAGTACCAATCTACACCCCTCGTATGGTTCTGCGTTGGGACACTCTTGAGTATCTGTGCACGTTATAAAATAAAATACCATAACATTTCACAACTTCATTCTTTATTATGAAGGGGCCCATTATAGAAGCTGGAGGTGCGTAAACTTCGAAAGTGTCCCATTGGTAATTCTTAATGGAACTGACCAAAGTTTGAATCAATTACCACTGCAGTTCCCCCCATTTTTGTATCTCTACCCTGTAAAGTGGAGAAGTAAGTGCATCTTGTAAACATTCAGGAGTGCCAGGCGAATCCCAAATGGGGGCTAACTTTGACTGGTAAGGAATCCCCCATTTTGACCTCAATTTAGACACATTTTTCACTGCAGATGCTAAGCACTTTAAACTCACTTTAAAAAAATTCGGGTCTCCAAACTTGTAGAGGAGTCTAACAGGTGTACCACTGGCTTCTGTCATTGCCAACCACATTCCACCCAGGTATGTTTTAGAGGGTACACTGACGCCATTGGCGCTTGGCCCTGTACTACTCAAACTTCAAACTTGCACATGGCCTTGGACCACTGCTTAATTAGTAAAAACATTGTGGCGGTGCCCAAATCTGTTCTCCCGTGGTGCTATAAAAAAATCAATGTGCTGAATATCACGGCTGGGAGTCTTCAATTCACTATGGGGGAAAATTGATGCTATTCGATAATAACAGGTTATACATTTCATGCCACACATCAAAAAGTGATAATTCCCCTCATAATATTTTTCCCTACAGTTAGCAAGTGTCATTGTTCTTTGTAGGGGTCCCCTTCTTTCACAAACGTAGTCTTGAATCCTCATCATTCCTCTTTAATCCACTAGCAGGCACCCCCTGACCCTTCATCTCACTCTTGCTGGTTTCTGCTTTCTCCCATTGTGCCAATTTGGTTTTATTTCTCTGCCTCCTTCATTTCACTTTGTGTGTTTTTCCATCCCTTGCTTGCCATCAAAATCTGATGAGAAAAAATAAGTGCAGATCCCCAAAAATGAAGGTTGTGAGGTCCATGGGTAAACCATCGGCTAAAGTTAAGCACTGCCTTAGACCATGCAGAGCATCCCCCCGAAACCAAATGTCTGTAGTCATCCGCTGAGCAAAGTGGCCTTGGACCATAACAATAAGCAGGACCCACCCCACTGAACCATATACACACATGGTCCTACACAGTAACCTTTTGGAGCATGTCCTGCTGCCGTCCCCCCAAACCAACTGCCATTGGCCTTCAGCCATCAGCAGAGACAGGTTGAAAGAGAGGTCACAAATGTATTCATTTTCTGATAGCACTGGTGCTGTTAAAAAATATGCAGTAATTATTGCAGAAAGTGTACACAGTACGCCCAATTCTGGTATCTTAATCTTTTGTCAGAGCCTGCAAATGGAATTAAAGACTTTTCCAAACGAATGCTTTAAGACCTCCCTCCTTTAACTTTGCCTTTGCTTAATCGATCAACATGGACCTTGAGGTGCCAACATTGAGCTTAATAAGGCAACTGAAACTTAGCCATATCTGCAAAGTCTCTAAACAGGATGCATAATAGGTAACCATGTTATCTGGTCCACTATTTCCATTGAGGGCTTCTGGTGGCATCATAAGTCACCAGGCTGAAAGCTGAGTGACCAGTACCACAAGATAGGAATAAAGGAGGTAATTACATATGTTAACCGTCTTGTATATTTTTAATTACATGTTTATTTTGGTGCAAATATCCTGAAAAACATGGTTTGTTTTTAAGTTTCAAAAGGTAAATTTATTAAAAGTGTGTCAAAAAGTAAAGAACAAACTATCAAGTAACAGAGCATCAAAAATAAACATTACATAGCATAATATCAATGGGAAATACGCAAATAATCACAAGAGAAGAAGATCATGGCAAGGATAAACATGGTATAAAGAAAGTAAATCAGGAACTGAACTTAATAATTATACAATTAGAATACATTTACATTAGATCAATTAAAAAATTAGAAAAAATGACAAAAACAATGAAATCAAGGGGGTTGAGCAACTTCCTGAATACATGGTACTGGAACAAAGGATCTTTTAGCACTATCATCTAAAAACGCCATAGGAGGAGACCATAGAAGTAATCTTTTATGCTTTAGAGACATGGGAATTACAAACGTTGTGTCAAGCCTGTGATTGTGGTAGACGGTGTACCACCAAGCTAAATATAAGAGTTTGGAGGCATCTTTCCATTTTTTTGTTATCTGCTGAAGAGCAGCAGCTATTAACAGATCAATAATTTGTGTTTGAGCTTTTGGGTTGTTCCAGCTATTAGAGAGACTGCCTAGAAAAATATTTACAAATGTAAGGGGAGTGTTAGTCTTAAAAATAGCATTCATTTGGGTCCCAACTGATTCCCAATATTGCATAACTTGTGGACATGAAAAAAGTAGATGAGCAAGACCAACAAGTGTTTGGAGTGCCAGAATGCATTTTATGGAGGGAAGCTGGTGTTAACAGTAGTCTATTATAAATAAAGAAAAGAGTTTGTGTGGCACTAGCTGCTCTGGAAGACTTTCTCATTTTCATCCAGATTTGATCCCAAATAGAAATGGGCCAATGTATATCTAAATCTATCTCCCAGGAAATTCAATATTTGTTTTCGCTCTTGGAAAAGTGGGGATAATAAACAGGTGTAAAGGGTGGAGGCCTTAGGTGATTTGCATAGAATCAGAGATTTTAGAAGCTGCTCTCAGCAAGGCAGAGCTAATATTGATATCTGATTGCACTTAGAATGTTCAGTGTTCATGAATAGCCTGCTAATTAGAACAGTGGAATGTTGGACGCTCCACTTGAGAGAAAGGATTGCTCCTCGCAAAAAAGGTCTGACATAAGCCTTCTGCTTCAATATTCAAATCTTTGTCTTTCTGTTTCTCCCCTTTTAATTTAGAACATTCTATCGTAATGGGGGTAATATTCTAATAGCCTTGAAGCCCTTCTGCCTCAGGCTATATGTCCAATGTAAGATAAAAGGATCACATAGTAGGCAGGCCAGAGAGTGAAAAGAAGCATCAGGTTTATTCCATACAAATATAAGACATTATAATGTAAACAATGACAATGCATGCCTTTACAATGCGGATTTTACATTGCAACTACCATTACAACGCATAATTTTACAACACATGCCATCACAATGCATTTTTAGAAACTACCATTACAACGCATACCATTACAACGCATACCATTACAATGCATAATACTTTGGGGCAACAGTGGGGTAAGTGTTGGATAGTGTAGGTGTAAAAATTACTATTCCCTCTCCAGTGAGTGCAACAGTAGGGTAAGTGTTGGATACTGTAGGGGTAAAAATTACTATTCCCACTCCAGTGAGTGCAACAGTAGAGTACGTGTTGGATAGTGTAGGGGTAAAAATACAATCCCCTTGTACCCCAAAACCCATACCCACCCTAAAACTAAAAAATCCCCATTACTTACATTATAATGCTTTGTAATGGCATGCGTTGTAATGGTATGGGTTGTACTGGCATACGTTGTAGTGACATGCATTGTAATGGTATGAATTGTAATGGCATGCGATGTAAAGGCAGTAGCGTTGTAACAGCTGCGTTGTAAAGGTAGTTCTTTGTAATGACTGCATTTTAACGGTTGTTTCCCATTCCATACACCTCAGCCTCAGCATACCAACTGCCAGTTCAGGAGCATGCAGGCTCCTCACTTTTCATTTTAGAACTTCGTAACCGCCAGGTTCCACTGTTCTAGCCTCTTTTACAATGGTCTGGCATGTGCAAGTGACACAGGTGATGGACAGATGCCAGACATCTCCCTTGTTTTACAAAATTTATTTTTCTCAGATTTCCACCCCAAAAAGCATAGAAAGACATAACAATGAATAACACATTTGAAGAAAGACAAGAAAATGAAACAAATAGGTTAAGTAAGGAATTTCTTTCCTGGCTTCACAGAGTTAAAATTAGACATGAGTATCACATTACACTTCCATAGATAAAGGGAAGTTAACAATGTAATAACTTGTGCTGCATTACTTGATTAAGTAATCTTATAAAAAAACTCAGGGGTGAGTCACCCGTCCACTTGATTTGCCACAAATTTCAGTGTTTTCCTCCTTATGTAATACAAGACTGTCATTCGTATTCAACTTTCAGACCTCGCTTTACTGTTGTTTTCACATGTCTCCCCATTATATCCAGGCCAGTAATGTTTCACCACTCTACCCAGATTCCATAGTCTACCATCCTGTGTCTTGACCGCATTGTGAAACAGCTTCATGATTTTAATGAGTTCAGTAAGTTTTGACCATTGCTAGTTGCCAGTTAGAGCTTTTACTCTTACCCAATCACCCACTTTAAACTTGATAACTTTGGTCTTTTGCAATTTGTCAAATCTCTCTTTGCGGGCTGCCTGCAACTACAACTCCTATTTCCTCCATGGTTGACCCATATCAACCTTAAACCAACCTTTGTGCCACTACATCTACCCAGGTATCAGGCTAGAATTGGGCTTCCTATTCTTTAACAACTCAACGGGAGTCATACCTGATGACTAATGAGGAGTTAAGCAAAAAGCCTCCATTAGACTCCAAACCTCGTCTTTCCAGCTCAAACCATTCAATTTTGCCAGCTGAATGTTTTCTTTGAGTATTTTGTTAAATCCTTCTACTTCCCCATTGGATTCTGGGTGATACAGGGCACAAAGTTTGTGTGTTATCCCATTACATTGTACAAATTCCTTCATTTCCCTGGAGCAAAACTGAACACCATTGTCAGTTAAGGATTGACCTCAACCTATGCTTGGTTTTGGTGATCTTCAAATGGCCTTTGTGTGCTATGTCAAACAGTTTTTTCCTGAGGGTTTCAGGAAGTATCAATTCTGTGCCTCTAAAAAAGCATCCATCTACTTCTAATAATTCTTCTCTGACCATCCAATATGGCCTCAGCTGCTTGTCATTCTGTTCTACACTATCCCAACTCTGGATTAACAAATGTCATACTTCACTTAGAATTGCATCTGTTTATAACTCTTTTTTCCAATTTTCCTCCTCAACCACCCTTTTGGTGATCACACACACATTTTCTTTGTGCAATTCTATATCCTCACTTTGGTTATCACAGACTTTCTCTTCCTTTTCTGTGTCATCAACCAATCGTACAAGCAACCTGCTGCAAAGTGATGTATATTCTATGTTAAATGTGTACTCTTACAGATTAAAGACCGATCTTGTATTCTAATGCATATTGCCTCCAGCCCTTTTTTGTAAATACTTCCTTAAGTGGCTTATGGTTTGTTCTTAACTTGAACACAGACCTCCAAATAGTTATTGAATTTGTTTGGTGCCCAGTTCACTGCCAATGCTTCTTTTTTGCTTAAAGAAGATTTGACCTGAGATTGCCTAAGTGCTCTTGAGGCAAATGCAAAGGTTTCCTCACCTTTTCCACTTTCTTGTAGAAGTGCAACCCCTAGCCCTTTTCAACTTGCATCTGTTGTACTAACACATTTTTTTCCTGGAAGAAACACTTTGAAATCTGGTGTAGTGGCCAAAGCATTGTTAACTTCTTTAAATTCTCGCTCGCAATGCCCATGCCACTCAAAGGTTGTCATATTTTTCAACAATTTGCGCATATGGCATGTTCTACTGGCAAAGTTGCTGATGAATTTACTATAAAATGTTATCATTCCTAAAACGGATCTCAACTCATCTTTGGTTTTGGGTGCCGACTAATTTTATTATGGTGTTAACCAGAATTACATTGATTTGATCCCCGCTTGAAGTGAATTTATACCCAAAAGAGTTTATATCAGTACATTGAAGTTTACATTTGTGTTTCCTTACTGTAAAGCCATACTTTTTGAATCAGTCCAAAACTTGCCAAAGTCTTTTATTATTTGTCCCTGAGAGTTCCCAAATAATAGCACTTTGTTTAAACATGGCTCTCTGAAAGTCCGACGCCACCGCTACCAGACATTTAAATATGTATGCCCCAATGGGTGTGATGAAAGCAGTGAGCTCATGAGAGTTGAGCTGTAGGCGGATCTGGTAATAGGCAGATGTTAGATCTAATGTTGAGAAGTGTTTTGCTCAAGCTACAGTTATGATCATCTCTGTTATGTTTAGCAAAGAAAACTTATCAACAACTACCTCTTGGCTGGGGTCAACACACAGTTGAATCTTGCCATCTGCTTTTCTTGCCAGTACAATATGTGCTAACCATCCAGTTAATTTCACATCCAACCTGCACAATGTTTCTAAGTCTTCTCTCACTATGATCTATACACTCAAGGGAAGACAATGTACTTTAACTGACACTGAAATGGCTTTACCTTTAAATCTTTTCTTGTGTGCATATTGTTTGAGGCACCCTACCTTTTCTGTGAATACTTCAGAATATTCTTTCTCATAATCAAATCCCACCTTTACATCCTATTTCTTTTTGTGGTGGCCATCCTAAAATGTTATCTCTTTTACACTAAACATAAACTTTACATACTGCATATCTATTTTTAAACTCAATCTTTCCTACAAAACGTCCTATCATCTTTATTGGCTGACCACCATACCCTCCCATGTGTATAGCTTCATCTGTTTCTCTAACTCCTCCTCTGAAATTATTGCTACTCCAGAGCATGAATCAAACATGACCTCAACCTCAAGGTCTAATATCCATACAACATCTTTGGGGTTGTTAGACCCTCCAGCAGTCATCTGCAGTACAATTTTTTCGCACACCTCAGACATACCTTTTTTTTAGGTTTCTTACTATCAGAGCTCCTTCAACAGCATACTATAAAATGTCCTTTCCTCCCACAGTTATTACATATGGCTTTCATTGCTGGGCATTCCTTACTGTTAGCCATGTGTCCACCCCGCCCACATCTGTAGCATTGTCCCTTGAAGGCACCAACACTGCTCCTGTTCTATGTCATCGGAGTACCCTTAACTATTTATACCTCCTTTTTCTCATCCCCAACTATTTGTAATTTTTTTTTACTATTGGTGGCTTGCTTAAATTCTGTCACACATCTCATCATGTGCTCTACTTGTTTTACTACAATCAACACATCTCCCAAGGGAGGATCATCTTTTAGCCAAAGTTCCTCCCATTTCCTTCAATTCTACAATTCAACAAAAATAGGTCCCTGATTCATTCATCATTTGTTGCGTCAAACTTACATGAGGCTGCAAATTTACGCAGTGCAGACACAAATGTCCCTACTGTTTCTCCTTCCTTTTGTGAGTGTTTCCCAAAATGATAATACTCCATGGTTGTACTGATCCTGGAAGGAAATGACTATCTCATTTCTTTCTACATATTTCATATTCATTTAGCCCCTTGGACTCATCTGCACTCAGATCAGGTGGATGCTATAGGATTTCTTGTCATTCTACTGCTACACAATGTTGTAGTAGTGCTATCATCCTCTCTAGACCCATATTGGGCCTAGAAACTCTGGAATAATTATGACATACATTTTTACATGTGTTTCACTTCAAAGCTAGCCCCCCAGGGGATGTTAAAAGGCTTGGGGGGAGAGGGGGTGGTAGTAATTTCGTCCTTCTAATGTCACATAAAATATCATCCACCCCATTTTCTCCAACCCCTTTACCCTCCCAACAAAATAGGAGCTTGGGTCTCGCAGTATATAGCAAAGGAAAATATATTCACACACTGACCTTCTGTTCTCTTTTTATCACTGCCAACATCAGAGTGTTTTTTGTCAATTACCACCAGGTGGTGCTGGCTGATGTTTAGACAGGAAAAGACTGAAGCACGGAATCAATGAGGTGAGTACACCTTGCAGGACTAAGAAAAAATGCTGAAATGCTGGACAGTACTTGGTGTCAGGGCCGGCCCTAGGCATGTGCAAACTGTGCACCTGCACAGGGCCGCCAAACCCCAGGGGCCGCCACGACGAGGATCGGATCGGAAGGATCATTCACTGGAGTGGCGGCCCCCTCAGGGGCGTAACACAGGCCCCCGCGTCGCGGGGAGGGGGGCGGGGCGTGCTCCAGGGGGCCCCTTAGTGAAAGCAGCATTTTTTGGTAATTATTACACCGCCCCCGGTAGTTGCACCTAGCTTTGGCCTCTTTATATTGGTGCGCAGATGACATCGCCTCCGCGGCTGCGCGGTCTTCACCCTTAGGGTGGGGCTGGCCTGGTGAACGTAGGCATGCGCATCGCGCAATTAAAAGTGCGTGCATGACTGGTGAGGTGAGGAATCACAGAGACCGGAGATCATTGATAGGGACCGGGCTGCCACCGGACATAATTAATTAGTTCTAGCGCCTGGCTCGCCTTGCAGTCTTCCCTGTCTTCTGCCGCCCGCAGGTGAGTTTCCGACGCCTCCGAGCCAGGAACAAGAAGTCCGTGTCAGAGGGTGGGGGTTGAAATTGGATGCATCATGGTGCGGGCGGCCGGGGTTAAATAAGTACAATGTAGTATAGGCCCTTGTTCCGTTCTGTGCAATGCAGACCCCGATGATTGCTCAAGTTTGAGAGAGGGGGGGGGAAGATGGTTGCAGCTTGTGCACCATGTGCACCATCGCGTGGCTGCAATAAATCAAACATTTTATTCATGATGATTGTCACCTTTGCAATCATCATTATAAAAATGTTGGACTTATTGCAGCCACGCGATGGTGCACAAGCTGCAACCATCATCCCCGCTCTCCTCTCAGTCTCAGAAACTGCAACCCCAGCGCCGTGAATTGCAGAGGGAGTGGCATATTTCAGGACTGGAATCTGAGGAGGCAGGCGACCGGTCGGTCAGCCCGCCCCCGCGGTAATTAACCCATCGCTACAACTCGCGGCCTGGCAAGCTGTAGTAAGGTCAATCTCCCTGGGCATGTATGCAGGCTCGAGGTTGCCAGTGTCTAGTTTTGAGTGTCAGTGTTGGTGCTGTACAGGAGGCGGGCACATTAAAAAGTAAGGAGAGGCTTAAGAGACCGAGATTATTTAGCCGGTGTGCATCCCACTACTAGGTTTCTGTAAACCAGGCAGAAATGCGTGCGCGGAGCTCCGTAGAAAAGTTTCATAATTTAAAAAGCGGCAGAAAAATCTGGTCTTAATGTTGTTTTTGTTTAATAGAGAAGCACATATTTACTACTGAACTAGACTTATGCAAATCCCATTTGATGTATTTATTGTTTTTCATAACACTGTGCATCGCCTTTCGGTTACTTCAAAGAACTAGGTATTCCCGAAATGTACATATTTGTAATAACCTAAGAAATAGCTAACTAATGTGTCTCTCATAAAGGATGATGAAATGAAAGACATGTTATCCCAATTCATTTACTGCCAGTTACTACCTGGAGGTCGAATTCACCCATTAAAAAAAAATCACTGCTGCTTCCTTATTTTTGCCCTCTTCTCTGCGCTAGGATACCTGTATAGTTAGCAGTGCATTACTAAAACTGTTACTATATTGTAAACCGAACGTGAGCTACCCCTAACACAGCTGCATCAGGCTTATAGAGTGAAAGTGCTATCTGAAAGACCTCGAATGGGGGCCCAAATTTGCTGCATCTCAATGTCCGGCCATTATCTTGCATTTAGATAAAACCACACACCTGTGCCGGTGGGCTGCAACTAGGTGTGTGCCTCAAAGAGCCTGAAACTGCCTTGGCGGTGGGCTCTGTAGTTTGGCGCCATAACGAAGGCCATGAATCCAGCTTCACTAAAGAAGTTCCTGTAGACTACAGTTTTTAAATTATAGAGCAATGATACCATAAGCACTCTTCATTAAGATGTTATGGAGGCTACACTGCTGTAGTGTAGCCTCCATAACATCTTAATGAATAGTGCTTAATGTATTATTTCTCTATGATTTAAATACCTAATAAGAAAGGCCTTTGGTGCCTCGGTGGGCTCTGTGATTGTAATCACAATTAAAATGACGCACATAAGCAATGTAAAAAACTTGGCAGCAATGCCGCAGGTATGTGCGCACATTATTTCAAATGCTTGTTCAGGGCCGGCTCTAGGCTCATGGTGGCCCTGTGCAGGGAGCGTAGGTGGGGGCCCCGGAAGAGGGGGTCCGGTCGGGGAGGAGCTCAGGAAGGTGACACTAGTTAAGCCAAGTAATTAGATATTTTAGCATTATTCACTTTCTCTTAATTTCCATTACATATGATTCTTAGATGGCAGCGACACCTCCTGTCCAAACGTACTCACCCCGACATACAAGGGCAGTACATTACACTGCTGGAGAGACGAAATACAAGTTTGCTGCCTGCTGCAGAGGCGTCCCTAAGAGCGCCAGCCTTTGCCCACACTGGGCCCCCTCCCTGCCAGTAATCAATCAGGAGAGCACGAGGACTCCAGGACCCTCCGACCCAACAGGATGTGAGGCAGCCCCAATATGAACAGTTACAACACATGGATCCATCTTAGCTGCCTATGTGTGACACTGACTCACGCACGGACAGGCACTATACTGCATTATCCTCAGGCTGAGGCAGGAGCTGTGAAGTAATCTCACAGCAAAACCAACAGCTAGTATGAGTGTCAGAAGAGACCCACTTAAAATATTACCCTCAAGATGCAAACGGAGCACGGGTGCCAAAAAGCCGACTGCATTTACCAACAAGCACTTGAAATAATGTGCGCACATACCTGCGGCATTGCTGCCAAGGTTTTTACATTGCTTATGTGCGTCATTTTAATTGTGATTACAATCACAGAGCCCACCGAGGCACCAAAGGCCTTTCTTATTAGGTATTTAAATCATAGAGAAATAATACATTAAGCACTATTCATTAAGATGTTATGGAGGCTACACTACAGCAGTGTAGCCTCCATAACATCTTAATGAAGAGTGCTTATGGTATCATTGCTCTATAATTTAAAAACTGTAGTCTACAGGAACTTCTTTAGTGGAGCTGGATTCATGGCCTTCGTTATGGCGCCAAACTACAGAGCCCACCGCCAAGGCAGTTTCAGGCTCTTTGAGGCACACACCTAGTTGCAGCCCACCGGCACAGGTGTGTGGTTTTATCTAAATGCAAGATAATGGCCGGACATTGAGATGCAGCAAATTTGGGCCCCCATTCGAGGTCTTTCAGATAGCACTTTCACTCTATAAGCCTGATGCAGCTGTGTTAGGGGTAGCTCACGTTCGGTTTACAATATAGTAACAGTTTTAGTAATGCACTGCTAACTATACAGGTATCCTAGCGCAGAGAAGAGGGCAAAAATAAGGAAGCAGCAGTGATTTTTTTTTAATGGGTGAATTCGACCTCCAGGTAGTAACTGGCAGTAAATGAATTGGGATAACATGTCTTTCATTTCATCATCCTTTATGAGAGACACATTAGTTAGCTATTTCTTAGGTTATTACAAATATGTAAATTTCGGGAATACCTAGTTCTTTGAAGTAACCGAAAGGCGATGCACAGTGTTATGAAAAACAATAAATACATCAAATGGGATTTGCATAAGTCTAGTTCAGTAGTAAATATGTGGTTCTCTATTAAACAAAAACAACATTAAGACCAGATTTTTCTGCCGCTTTTTAAATTATGAAACTTTTCTACGGAGCTCCGCGCACGCATTTCTGCCTGGTTTACAGAAACCTAGTAGTGGGATGCACACTGGCTAAATAATCTCGGTCTCCTAAGCCTCTCCTTACTTTTTAATGTGCCCGCCTCCTGTACAGCACCAACACTGACACTCAAAACTAGATACTGGCAACCTCGAGCCTGCATACATGCCCAGGGAGATTGACCTTACTACAGCTTGCCAGGCCGCGAGTTGTAGCGATGGGTTAATTACCGCGGGGGCGGGCTGACCGACCGGTCGCCTGCCTCCTCAGATTCCAGTCCTGAAATATGCCACTCCCTCTGCAATTCACGGCGCTGGGGGTGCAGTTTCTGAGACTGAGAGGAGAGCGGGGATGATGGTTGCAGCTTGTGCACCATCGCGTGGCTGCAATAAGTCCAACATTTTTATAATGATGATTGCAAAGGTGACAATCATCATGAATAAAATGTTTGATTTATTGCAGCCACGCGATGGTGCACATGGTGCACAAGCTGCAACCATCTTCCCCCCCCCTCTCTCAAACTTGAGCAATCATCGGGGTCTGCATTGCACAGAACGGAACGAGGGCCTATACTACATTGTACTTATTTAACCCCGGCCGCCCGCACCATGATGCATCCAATTTCAACCCCCACCCTCTGACACGGACTTCTTGTTCCTGGCTCGGAGGCGTCGGAAACTCACCTGCGGGAGGCAGAAGACAGGGAAGACTGCAAGGCGAGCCAGGCGCTAGAACTAATTAATTATGTCCGGCGGCAGCCCGGTCCCTATCAATGATCTCCGGTCTCTGTGATTCCTCACCTCACCAGTCATGCACGCACTTTTAATTGCGCGATGCGCATGCCTACGTTCACCAGGCCAGCCCCACCCTAAGGGTGAAGACCGCGCAGCCGCGGAGGCGATGTCATCTGCGCACCAATATAAAGAGGCCAAAGCTAGGTGCAACTACCGGGGGCGGTGTAATAATTACCAAAAAATGCTGCTTTCACTAAGGGGCCCCCTGGAGCACGCCCCGCCCCCCTCCCCGCAACGCGGGGGCCTGTGTTACGCCCCTGAGGGGGCCGCCACTCCAGTGAATGATCCTTCCGATCCGATCCTCGTCGTGGCGGCCCCTGGGGTTTGGCGGCCCTGTGCAGGTGCACAGTTTGCACATGCCTAGGGCCGGCCCTTGCTTGTTGGTAAATGCAGTCTGCTTTTTTGGCACCCGTGCTCCGTTTGCATCTTGAGGGTAATATTTTAAGTGGGTCTCTTCTGACACTCATACTAGCTGTTGGTTTTGCTGTGAGATTACTTCACAGCTCCTGCCTCAGCCTGAGGATAATGCAGTATAGTGCCTGTCCGTGCGTGAGTCAGTGTCACACATAGGCAGCTAAGATGGATCCATGTGTTGTAACTGTTCATATTGGGGCTGCCTCACATCCTGTTGGGTCGGAGGGTCCTGGAGTCCTCGTGCTCTCCTGATTGATTACTGGCAGGGAGGGGGCCCAGTGTGGGCAAAGGCTGGTGCTCTTAGGGACGCCTCTGCAGCAGGCAGCAAACTTGTATTTCGTCTCTCCAGCAGTGTAATGTACTGCCCTTGTATGTCGGGGTGAGTACGTTTGGACAGGAGGTGTCGCTGCCATCTAAGAATCATATGTAATGGAAATTAAGAGAAAGTGAATAATGCTAAAATATCTAATTACTTGGCTTAACTAGTGTCACCTTCCTGAGCTCCTCCCCGTCCGGACCCCCTCTTCCGGGGCCCCCACCTACGCTCCCTGCACAGGGCCACCATGAGCCTAGAGCCGGCCCTGTTGGTGTACCACAGCAAGTTTTTCCAAGACACCTCACAAATGCTCCTCCCTCCGGGCTCCTGAAGGGCCCCATGGGAACACTTGCACCCGGGAAGGTAGGCTTAAGGAAGGGGAGGGGTCCTACTAATGTGAGGACCTAATTGGGGCTCTTGGGCACTGAATTCTCCTCATTGTTGCTGAGAGCGAGGTGAGTAAATGGTGGTGAATTGTCATGCTTAGCGTGCACCCCTCACACTCACAGCAATTTGTAGCTGCTTGTGTGTGACATCAATGACTCTCACATCAGTTTATAACCACTTATCTGATGAATTATCATGCTCAGAATGCACCCCCAGCGACTGAGAAATGCCAATGCCAGTAAATTCTCGTCCTCAGTCCGTGCCCCTCGCGTTCCCACAGTTCTTTGCTGCGTGTAAGCAGGATCAAACATGCTTCCATGGGTTCATAGCCACTTAAGTTCGGAGCTACAGAAGGAGGAGGTTCCTCATGTACAGTGCGCACCCTCCTCTGTAAGCCACACACCCTTCACGCGGATGTCAGAAGCAGAGAGTGGTGTCACATCGTCATCTAATTTTCTAATTGTTTACACGCTTGACAGAGGTTGAAATCACCACATCCCACGTCAATAACTCAAATGGTAAACAGGGATCATATTGGGATCTATTTATCAATTTAAAAAGAATTATGGAAGTGACTGAAATGCAAAAACCACTGAAATTCATCATTTATGGGACACAATGTAGATGCGTACTACATAAATCACCTAATTCATCATGTTTAACTCTACCTTGATGACCTTTATACTAGAGCTAGTGTTAAATGGGTGTTTTGTGGATGGCGAGTAATATAAGTTACAGCCTGCATTGTATCCACTGCAAAGAATAGCTGGCAAATGTCTATGGTTTTGTGCATATGAGCAAGAACCTTAACACGGTTTTAACTTTGTTTTTTTAAATTAAATTTTTTATGTTTTTCCATAACGTTCATTCTCAACTCCCTCTCTGCAATTACTTCCCTAGCCGCATGCCATGCAGGGATTGATCATGAAGCCTGAGATGTATCAGGCCCTGCACCCGGCCAGCCCATGGTGGGTCTAACGGCAGCTACACACAGCCTATGGACTTGTCGAGGAGGTGCTGGGCCTTGCTGTGCACAATTCCTGCGCCCAAGCAAAGACCCACCATTTGACAGCCAGCAGCCGGGGTGTTAGGTTTGCTCTAACCCTGAGGGCAAGGGGCGACTGACGCAACTTTCTTTTCTGTCCCTGCTTCACCACCAATGAACACATACACTAGACATGAGGTCCGGTGGCAAAACCAGGGAGAGGGGAATGGAATAAGGGACAATGCAGAGTCACAACACAACACTCTGCACTTTGCCCTGTCACTTCTGATATCATAGAGATACGTAGGTGGAATGGAATCTCTACAAGACAAATAGATACCTGAAGTAACGTGCTAATGAAATACTGACAATAACTTGTAACTGTAACGTGCAATATTTCTGTATAACCAAGTCTCTATGCTATGGTGTCTATCTGAAATACTCTGTTAGTTAAATATAGAGAAACATAAATATCTTGCTATATACATATACACTTATACATTTTCCTGTGTTTAATAACTTTTTCAAGCTATGCCACTATATGCCCTTTTGCAGAAGATCACTATGGTTTCTATTTTACATCTGTAAATCTGGAAAATAAGCAAAATCATTAATATCCTATGATTCTCTACACGTATCCATACATGCACAGACCTGAAATATAATACCTTATACACTACATTAATTAACATTTATATATATATGTGAAATGCCCTCTTAAGAACCCTTCATGTTCTGTGACAGGAACACTTTTGTTTTTTTAGCATTTATTTTTTAGGCATTTGTGCAACAGAGACAAACTGAACATAAAGCCACCCACTCTCCCTCCGGTTACTGAGGTGAACCTTGCTACACAAGTATATATATCCACATACTTGGAAAAGATATAGGAATCCAGACTCAATTAAAAGAGTCTTCCTCTCACATCGGTTCATACAGGTTTGCAAGCCTCTAGCCACGTAAGTCTCCCATGTCTATTATATTATTATGATACTTGTTACTGGGGGTGGGTGGCTCCTATGGATCTGCATTTCAGTTATTCCCCCCCACTCATTCGCTCCCCCCTAAAACAGGCCCCGTATTTTCCCATGCTTCTGGGGACATCCTTTTGCCCATAACATTTTGTTTGTACTGCTTTATTTTAGAGGTCCAGTCCCGAACCTCCGAGGGGCCTTGCTGATCCATCTGTGCACAACATCCCTCCTTGCCACTGCAAATGTGGTATTACAGAGGGTGAGTGTGTATCTGTCTAGCATCAGCTCACCCCAGATGCCCAGAGCTATCAACCCAAAAGCGAGGACTAGGGAGGCCCCACCACCTGGGACAGTCTACTTTGTATCCCTGACCAAAGTCCCTGGATTTGGGTAATTTCCCCTATTGTATGTAGTAGGGTACCCTGCCTGCCACATCCCGACACAGGTTGTTGGTGTATGCCTCCATAACATGCAACTCTTCTGTGTGATATAAGCATGGTGAAGGTTTTTAAGGTGAGGTGGTTCATCCAGTCCACCTTATGCAACACAACCTTCCACATCCTGACCTTCACAGTTGTAGGCTCCAGAAGGTGTCAGACTCTATCCAGTTCATATAGATTCCTCAGGTATACTTTGGGCCCCATTTCCCTTAAGTCTGCAAGCCAAGAGGGTTCCCTTTGGTATGCAAAGGATCGGCAATTTATCACTAATAATTGAGCTGCCAGTAATATATACATAAGTCCAGGCGTGCAATACCCCTGCCCATTGGTCGTCTAGTCAGGGAGGACAGGGCCATGCTGGGATGCCACTGCATCACTGCGGGTTCCTGTTTTCTGCCTTCACCGCCCTTTAAAAGGTATCAGGAACTAGATATGGCGAATTCTGTGGGATGTACAAAAACTTAGGGAGGTAAATCATTTTATATATAGCAGCTCTACACAGCAAAGAGTGGGAGGCCGCACCAATGTGGCACAGCACCATGGTATCAGGTAAACACCCGGTGTAAATTCATTTAATTTCATGAAGCTTTATTCGGTTCAAATAGATGACCATAAAAGCACAAACAAAGTACTACATGTTAAAAAAAGGAATAAAATCTATTATTACATATTTAATAATCTCATATCAGATGTAGTTATTTACATTAAAATAGACATATCTAACCAATTGATCAAAATTTCAGTTAAAAATCATACTTTTCCAAGCGTTGATGCACTGATTTAAGAACGTCGCAGTATAAAAACAGATGTCCGCCGATTCCGTGTTAGAAATTAAAATCATAGCATGTGTAACTGTATGTACTCCGTATTTAACAAACATGGGTTTCAGAAAAGCAATACGAAAGTGTGTGTACAGTTTACATAACAACAAAAAGTGTACAGTGCTCTGGGTGGATACATCATCACACCCACAAGGCCCGTTCGGGTGTTTCTTAATATTAGGATGGGCTACCAAATGATGGGCCATTCCGAATCGGAGCCTAGTTAGTACTAATGTGTGAGAGTTCCTAGTTACCATGGTTAGATACGAAGGGAAACCTTCCACTGTAATATACCTATTAAAAAAAATAACAGTAGACAGAGATCCGGCTGCAATTGACCGCTTTCTCCCCATAAATGTCAAAAAAGTATTTTTCATTTCGGCTTTGGAGATCATAGATGCTGCACCGGGGTTATCTAAAAGATTGAGATTAAAGATGGCTGAAAAACAGGCAACAACATATTTTAACCAGGGAATATTTTGGTATTTGTCCAGACATAAACAGTCCGCAACAATAGATCTATTAAATTGCTTATCATCCTCTAACCAAATAGACCACCAAGTCATCAATGGCCTAAGGCATAATAGATCAGCTAAGTGATTGACTGCTAGCTCTCGATGAATTAATTCAATCGAAGCTGACATGGGCAAACAAAGGAGCCTTTTTAAAAATACATTTTCCTCCAGCTGCAGTTTTGAAACACAGCTGTGACCCCACACTCCTGCCCCATACAGTGCTATAGTAGCACATCTAGCCTGGTAAATCTTGTGCATATCCCTGGGACGACGATCCCCTACCTTAGCAGCAAATCTGTAAATGCCATGGGCATTTTTTGCCATTTTGTTACGGATGTTGATAAATTCATTTTTCCATTTCCTATCATTAGAAAAAGTAATACCTAGGTAACAACATTTTTCCACCTGTTGCACCTTCTCTCAATCTACAAAAAAGTATTTAAAACTCTAGCTTTAGCTCCACAGGTCATGGTGTAAGTTTTCCCTTTATTAATTACCAATTTTCTATCTTTAATAAAAGAGGAAAAACTATCCATTAGTCGCTGTAATCCCACCGGGGTCCTAGAAAGTAAAACAGCGTCATCGGCGTATAATAACAGAGGCACTGGTACACCTTCGATCTGAGGGGCATCAGCATTAACTTTTTTTTAAATGGCATTAATTTCATTAATAAATAAAATAAATAGGAGGGGAGCCAGAACACAGCCCTGTCTACTTCCTCTTCTGACACTAAATTTTGGGGTGCATTCTCCTCTAGTTCCAAAGCGCACACTAGTTTTCAACTTCTCATATAACCTTGCGATTATACCTTCGGGTGCGCCTAGCTTCAACAGCGTTGGCCACAAAATTGCATGGTCTACCATATCGAAAGCACTACTCAGGTCTGCAAAGCAGAGGTACATTGAACCAGGTTTGGCTTCAGTATACTTCCCGATCAATAGATCAAGATTAATACATTGATCAAGCGAACCCCGGCCTTTTCTAAAACCAAATTGACTATCAGCCTGTATACCATTCTGCTCAGCCCAATCCTCTAATCTCACAAGCATAACTCTACTCATCCACTTGACTGATGAGTCAAGGAGAGAGAGCGGGCGGTAGTTTTTTGCGTCAGACCTACTACCCTTTTTATTAATTGGTACTATAATTGATTCGCCGCAGGTTACAGGGGGCTCCGTACACACAGCTGCATTGAAAACAGTTATAAGAAGAGGTCCCCACACCTCTGGTGCTGCCTTATAAACATCTATAGGTACCCCATCAGGGCCCTGAGCGTTCCCTCCTTTACTATTACGTATTCCACATTCAACCTCCTGGACAGAAATATCAAGCGGCAAAACAGCCCACTGATTTGGACAGGTCTCTAAAATTCTTTTGGTATCAAAAATATAAGAGAAATGGGCAATCCACCCTTCACTCGATACATTAGATGTTAACTCTGGCGTTTTTTCTTCTCTATGGAAGGGGAATTAACAGTGGCCCAAAATAGGTTGCAGTTTGAAAGTTCTGCCGCTTGGTTAAGAGAATCCCAAGCCAGTTGCTGCAGTTTTTTCAAATTAATTATTATGTTTTTGTCCCTGGGCTTATCTACAAATGCCTGCTTGAGTTTAGTTAATGCGGCGGTGCAATGGTGGTTGAACCAACCTGGTCCACTCCTACATTGCCAACTGTTACGTCCCGTAAAATTGGCATTAATTCCTTTATTAATTACATTGAAAAGTGATAAAACTTTTTAGGAGTCAGATCTATTTTCTAAAATAAAAACAATGCCCAGCAGGCTCTCCTTAATTATAGAGCTGGATAATTCATTAGCCTTTTCTCTTACTCATCTTAGCCTTACCCCATTGGTCCTATGTGGTTCCACATTCAGTTGAGCTACCTACCCAAAGGCTAGTGTTCAGAATAATTTGATTGTGAACACTTAAGGTGGTAACTTCAATTCGTGGGGGACACAGTAAGGAATAATGTTCGACGACACAATCACATGGTCGATGACAGAAGTGGTGTGCCAATTTTTAAAGGTAGGGATGGGCAATCCATCAACATCTTTACAGCACTCCACTATTTCCAAATCATAACAACCCATGAACTTATGCAATGCTTTGCCATACCCACTGTGACCAAAATGCAAACTATCTAACCCTGCATTATTGGTAACCCCACAAACCTTCTGTGCTGACAATTCACACAATGCAATATTGAAATCCCCCACCCATATAAAATCAAATACAACATTCGCTTCCTGGCAAAAGTTATCAATAGCGGCGGCCAAATCTATTACTAATTTAGCCCTAGTGCCATCGAAAATATTGTTGTAGTAATTAATCAATAAAATATTGAGCTCTTTGCCCTCTATTAGCCAAAGGATCTGTACAAGATCATTTACAGGTATATACCTATTAACCACAATAGGAAGTGAAATGGTTACAAGTGTGAGGAGACCCCCTTTAGGTCTACCTGGACCCCCACCCATCGCTAATAAATTATAGGAAACAAATCCGTCATAATTAACTCCACTCGTACTCCACGTTTCCTGAAAACATAATATATCGTGGGCATTAATACATTTAGTCCAACCCGGGTCCCTCTCCTTTGATTTCAGCCCTGCCACATTCCAGCAGTCAATTGTTGTGCCTTTACCCCTAGCACTATCACTGTCATGCACCAGACTGGTATTTCTCCCCCCCACTCTCATTCTGGATTATTTTACTTAGGTCCCCACATTCAGATAGGGCACTTTCTCCCATCCCCTAATCAATATCTATACTAATTGAAGACTCTGGAGCCACAATATTGCCCTCACAAACAGCCACAAAAGGGCTAATAGACTCCTGGGGTCCGTGCTTCCCTATCTGCTCGGGTCAATCGTTGGCATCCATAGAATTTAGAATCTGGTATCGGTTTTGCGTCACAAGATCAGGGTGTGACCTCTGGATAACCGGTCAGGGTTTACCTCTTCTACCATCACGAGGGGAAATACCAGGAGGGCTATAGAAAAACCCAAGTGAGCGGGCACATACATTACCATCAGTGATCGGTAGGGATGCAGCTCTCAGAAGGACAGTGGCTGCATGTTGTGGGTGCTTAAAATGTATTATAACGCAATCACCCCTGAAACATTTCCTGGATCTCCCCATCCAGTTCACTCTTCTGGTAGTCAAAACTTGGTCTGAGAATGCAGTTGTAAAACCGCAGTATCTGTGCAGCCAGGATACCATTTTATTTTTTAAGGTCTCATGTGTTTCCTGGTATTTGCCATTCTCAGCTGGGGGGATGTTGGTTAAAACTACCACGTACGGGGCACAATCAGGCGGGAGATTAGTAGCGCACCTATGCCTTACCTCAGTCCAGTCTTCATTACCGTCGCCTTTTGTTACAGCCTGACTATCATTACAGACTGGAGGCGCGGAGGTTGATGGATTACATGTACCGTTATCACTGGGGCCTACATCTGTCTGAGGGGCAACATCCTGATTATCGCGATTACTTAATGGTAATGTGGTTTGACTACCCGCTACTTCTACAGACTTTTTAAGTAATCCACCTAATCTATTAACTTCAGCAGTTAGCTGGTCAATTTTAGTCATGAGGGGTTTAACAATGCCCTTAATCTTAGAGTCAATAATACCCACTAAATTCTTAATTATTTCAGCATCCAATATAACAGCGTCTTCTTTAACCGTGCTGTTATCATCCTTGTCCAAAGTATTAGGGGTTTTAACTGCTCTTTTCCTTACAGGGCGTGACCCTCCCCATTTAGTCTGAGCTTTTCTGCATGCCCTTACCACTCTATGGGCTGGAGTACGTGGATGCTGTGCTGTGGTATTAGTAGAAAACACAGTTGATGGACAGAATGCAGAGCAATGTCTTACATTCACCCCAGTACAAAGATCTGGGCCTAAATCCATCGTTTTTTTGCACTCCACACCACCCTAGGTCAGACAATGGCTATATGCAAATCAGCCTTGACCCTGTGCCTCATGAGAACAGTCCAGCCCGAACTACCAAGCCATGTCTTTCCTAGACCGGAATCAAGCATCCAAGGACCGGTTTCTGGTTATCAGCCTTCTTCAGCCTGGATAGCTTGACTCCAGTGATGTGGAGAGCCTGGGACTCACATCTGAGCATACCCAGCCCACTCAGGGTGAAAATTGCAAAAAACACAGTTGTTGGACAGAATGCAGAACAATGTCTTACATTCACCCCAGTACAAAGATCTGGGCCTAAATCCATCGGGTTTTTTTTTGCACTCCACACCACCCTAGGTCAGACAATGGCTATATGCAAATCAGCCTTGACCCTGTGCCTCATGGGAACAGTCCAGCCTGAACTACCAAGCCATGTCTTTCCTAGACCAGAATCAAGCATCCAAGGACCGGTTTCTGGCTATCAGCCTTCTTCAGCCTGGATAGCTTGACTCCAGTGATGTGGAGAGCCTTGGACTCACGTCTGAGCATACCCAGCCCACTCGGGGTCCATCACCGCCCCCTTTTGTACCGCGTGGTATTAGTAGAGTCATCCAAGTCGACTAAGTTAGAGATGTCCTGCCCGGGTATATCTTTTTTCAGTTTTAGAAATTTTAACAGAGGCATCAGGATTGTTAGTGCTACTGCTTTCATCCAATACCAATGAAACAGGCACAGCTTCCGTGGTGAATGGCGGGGGGGAACTGGCTGAACCCAGTGACTGGTGCCTCTCATTATTGATCCTACTTACAACCTTCACTAAATAATTGTCTAGGGTATGAGGCACCTGGGTAGCCTTTAATTTAGACATAATTCACAATTAACAGAACCGATGAAAAGCTTCTTCAAATTAACACAGAAATGAAACCAGTTATAATAAACCACCAGCTGGTATAATCACTAATTAAAAAGAAAATTATTAAAATCTCACTGCATATAGTGCCAACTAAAATATATCAGGGTTTCTGGCCCAGCCCAGTCTCTTTCTGTCTCGGACTGTCGCAGACTGTCTGCCCTTTGTCCGGGCTTCGTCCCGCGCTGCATGACCCAGAGTCAGTTTTAAATAGCCGTTGTTGATTGGGGCAGAGCTCTGCGCAGGTGAGCTCACGCACGGGCTCCTCGGCCACGGAGTCAGTGCGATACCGCCAGCAAGCCCCCAGAGGTGTTATGATGACCGGCTGCTCCCGGCAGCTCTCCCTGCAGTCAGGCAGGTCTACAAACGCTGTCTCCACCAGCGAAGCGGGACCCGCACCAGCGGGTCCGGCGAGTGGTAAAGAAGGCCGGTGCTGATTGGGGCGGAGCTCTGCCGGTGTAAATTACATTCATGAAACCATTCCCAGTTTTCACTTACTTATATGTCAAAGTATATAGACCATACGTCTTCCATTAACAGGAAATAAGACTGTCTGTAGACACAAGGATGTAAGGAGGTAAACTATACATTTGTTCCAGTTGCTCATAGCTCCCGAAAATTAATCAAAGATGTGGAGGATCTCAAGCACTCTTGGTATGGAGTCATCTGGTCCAGCTAGGTAGAGCAAGATATTGTGCGCCTGGAGGGAGATCATATACTCCCAATAACTATCTAATCTTCGACTTCTATGCAACACATCCTCTGATCCCAATTTGTCAGGAATGTTTTCACTATGGCAAATAGTAGGGGTGACAGGGGACCTCTTGGCATGTGCCCCAACCAAGGAAGAACTCGTTTGACAGAGTGCCTGTAACTCTGACTCCTGACGTAGGTGCCAACTTTAGAAGGGGCCCCTAGCTCAGAAAGGAGGGCCCAAAGTCTATCCTCTCCAATAACTGAAAGAGGTATGGTCATTCAAAGAAATTATAAGCCTTCTTAGCATTAAGTGCCAAATCTACTGCTGGTTCCCTCTATCTATAACTACAGGCAAGGCATCCATAAAGAAACAGGAGGTTGTGCCTGTTGGATCTATAGGGCATGAACCTAAGCATGTGCGGTAAACTCTGCTCTACCGGCAGAGTTACATGAGTATTGACGACTCTGTGCTCCGCTTGGAGCATGGAGTTCACCAAAATAATCTGCCAAACTGCGGAGCGGAGTTTACCTGTACTGTTAATTGCAGTACAAGGCTCCGTGACCCATGCCTCAGGCTTTCTGCATGTAATTTTTTAGCACTCGAGCAAGAATATTGCCCTCACCAAGATGGGGAATGTAGTGTCGTGGAGGGTCTCCCCCAAAGGATTACACGCCACTCAGTATCTTCGTTCAGGTACCTTTATTCTTTAGCGTCATACAGCCTCGTGCATCTGCGTCCTTCCCCTGTCCCCGCTCCCTGTGTTCTGCCTTCTGCCCCCCTGACCGGATGTGGTGTCTGATGTCCTTTCCCCAGTGTCTTTGACCCGTGGGTCCTAGTGCCCAGCTGTCTGGTTGCGACAGGGAAGACCAACTCTCCACCCCGGGATACCTGGCTTCATCTAAGGGGCCTTCAAGGGTGTCATTGTTCCCTCACAGAGGTGTGAGATGATCTTACCCAGGACCTGCCTGCTTCTGCTAGTGGGTTAAAAGGGACAACCTTAGAATAGCTTGAGCATTCATTTCCGGAGTGCTGAGAATAGTTACTTCCTTAGTGGGTGGTTTCTTTTTTGTTTTTATTTATCATTCATGGTTTGCGGAGGGTATTGCTTTTGGCTTTCTAGTTGTGCAAGTTCTAGCGTACCAGTAGTCATTAAATAATATTTCCGATTACTTCTGCTGCTTGCAGTTTCAGGTACCTAACTTGACTCAAAATGTGAGACAATCTGATTTTTTTACAGATTGCAGAAAGGGGGGCTTAATTTGTCGTGGAACCTCCAACTTGGGTCTGTGCCAAGCGTGTTTTGTTGTCACTTAGAGTCCCATGCACTATCCCCACCTCTGGTGCACCCGCTACCGCCATTCACTCAACCAGCTCTCCTTCACTTCTACACCTTGTTTCTTGCCCCGCATATGGCGCTTTCTGTCATCAACGTGCATGAGCGCCCCGCTGCCATGTGGTCTCATGAGCCCAGCTTCTCCTTTGACTCTTCTTGGACAACCGACTTGAACAGTCCCTGCCATGCATCCCCCAAGGCTTTCACCTCAGAGGGCACTGGGCCACACTTGTGGGAACGCCATTGCAACTGGAACTGGACTAATGTAGGCTACTAGAAATAGGCTAATAGCACCGGGGTAGCCGAGCAATACAGTAATTCACCAGCGTGTGGAACTCCACGGAATCAGGCTGAGTCTTTTGATAACTCAGCAGAATTCCACAAAGTTCAACTCTGCGAGCTCCGCCCACCCCGGCATAAACCAAGATTGATCTAGGGCCACAACACAGTCAATAACCTACATTATGGAATTCTTTGTGACCTTTGCTAATATCTTAACTTAAATATTCAATATAGTATTGGCTGATAGGATCTACACTCCTCCAGTTCCTTACCGTGCTTATGGATCAAAACAATATTAGCTATCCTGAGGTCCCCGGGAAGTTCTTCCTGCATCCTTGATTCATAAAACAGTGCCCACAACTGTAGAACCGCACTACTCTTGACACATTTGAAAAATCGTGTTTCTGTGCATGCAATGAAATTCATTTTATTTATTTATTTATTTACATTACTCCGGTCGGCCGTGAGCCGGAGTTAACTACCCCCCACCCTGCCCCTCCCCGGCCCCACCCCACTGTCCCGCGGCACTCCCTCCGTGAGCCGCTACTGAGAGTCTGGGGCCTCAATGTAAGCTGCTTCCCCTAGCCGCCAACTCCAGTATTTTGGCCACCCTCTCTTGTCACTTTCCTGCAATATGGTAGATGATATGTCCTCTCAGCACTGTCGTGAAGACCTCCTCGAGGGTCAGCTTTGAGACTTCTGACCAATTATAAATCTGAAAGTAACTGGAGGTCTCCTCCTGAATGAATTTCCTGGTGTCCCAGTCCATTTACTCCGATGGGTCAAGGCACCTACCCAACTGGGCATGCCTACTTGGACACCAAGATTCAGATAGAGGTGGGGAGTGGTGTGAAATGCCTCTTGGTAAGTAAGTTGTGTTATGATGTCTCTGATGTCTAATTGCATCAATGAGGGCAAAGCATTGCAAGAGTAGAAGTAGTGCCTATCCCCAGGGTAAGTTGCCCACCATATGTCTGACAGTCCCGAGGCATCTAAATATTCACTGAGACACACATCTTCCCTGGATGGCTCTCCTGTGTAAAGGACTCTATCTATATTCCCCTGTAGGCCCGGAGGAAGGTACCAGAACACTACTATCAACTCTTCTCTGTTCCGCCTACCCTCCACAGCTGCCTTGCAGCCCAGGAGGTTCACCCATGGTTTCACCACCTGGAAGGGTAGGTATACAAGGGCAAGTATCCCCATTCCTCTAGATCCTGTGGAGTAAGATCCTGGAGAAGTATAAAGTGTTGGGCATGTCGGGCAAGGTATTTGAGCACTACCCCTCATTTCAATATATTACTGAGGCCACTGACATTCCAAGACATGAGTATGGGCTGTAGTTTGCATTACGATTGAGGGCTGCCTCAGGGCCCTCTACTGAGTTCCCCCCTACCCTGTTCAATGATCACTCCTTTGCTGTGCAACCCCTCACCTCCCCCAACTGCAGCCGTCCTTCTTATCACCTCATACTACGAGTTCAAAACTACCCGCATCCACAATGAATGTCACCCCCACCATACACTATGCATTACCAACTAAATGAACTTATCTAAAGTATAGTCTTACGAGGGCTAGGCCATGCTGGTAGATTAGAAAACAACCCAAGCACCAGTCTGGGCTGTATTACCTCCTCAGCGCCTGGACCAACCTCACCAGGTCCATCCTCACCTCCCTTGTCTTAATGCAATCTCTTCTGAAGACATAGGGATGACCAACTGGGGGGCAACCCCTCTGAGTCCTCTCTAGAGGCAGACATCCCTCATCCGATCTACAATGATTCAGCACAGGTAGTGGTGGTACAGATTGTCGCCCTTCCAATCCTAAGATTTTTCTGGGTTTTTATTATGATTGATTATGTCAGTCCGAATTATTTTCTGTAAGGTGAAGGTGCCCCTCGAGGTAACAGTGACATCACACTACCACAGATGTCGACTTCAACTGAAATTCCAAGAGAGATCAGTTGTAAGAAGCTGGCTAAAATAGTTATTGTACCTCAGCACTCAAATATTTGTTTTACATAGAAGCAAGTGCTTCTAAGGGAGATAGTTCCCCGTCCTGACCTTCTTAGGGAGTCACGACTTTCAATAATTCAAATAAGCAAACAAATATTTAACTGTATAAAGAGAACATCCAAAACATAAGATATCTTTTGCTGTTTTAATATCATATTTTGCACAATTATTGTCTGTACAATCTCATATCAGTGAAACATGTTACAAAACTCGTTGTTAGGGGTTCTTCTGTACATATATCCCAGAGAAAAGCACAACAGGCAGCCAACACGTGTTTCGTTACTGGAAAGTAACTTCCTCAAGGCTTTTATTATTTCCTATTTGGGATACGCCATGTGCAGCTTAGAAATTTCTCAAAAACGAATGAATCTATGAGCCTTAATTAAGAGGATAAATTGCCTCCCAATCCTATTAGTCAACTTGCTGTTCCCCCAAACGTCACAGATGTGTGCTCCTTTTTCAACAGTTTCGCTCAGCTATTTAGAATGTATTTGTCCACAGCCAGTTATTAAAGGTCCAAAAGAAAAGTTAGATGGACCTGTGTCTTAAATTCTGAAAATGCGACGGTGTACGAGAAATAATTCCCCAGTGTCAAGATTCCAGTCGATTCTCTGTGCAAATCCAAACGCACATTGTCAAGAATAGTATCTCAATAAATGTATCCTAAAAGGATATGCTGAGAACTCTGATATGTCCCTGGGCAGGGCCGGTAAGGAGTCTTAAACGCTAAGAAAAGAGCTCTGATATGCTCTTGCATATCACGGAGAACCAAGTTGCCTGAAGGAAGTATAATCAGATTGTCCAGAGTCTCTGGCCAGTAATCCTACAAGCTCAGTGAGCCACTCTGCTGCAGTTCCTCCACCACCTTCTCCCTTCCTGCCTGCACCTCCATCTGGGTAGGATTCACCTTGGAACGCTAGCGCTGGGATCACTGTGTGCCTTTGCGCAGCATGGTCCTTGTCCCATGACTCAGGCATTGAGTGGCCCCGCCACTCCAACCAATCCCACACCTCTTGATGCCATCACAAAAATGTTGTACTCCAAATCAATTGTGATGGGAAGGCACGTCGAAAAAAGTAAAGCATATTTGGTGTTGAGACGGCACAGGAATTGCTTCACTGTCAGGAATATTTCATGCTGGTATTGCACCGTGGAGGTACAATCCTAGTAGATGCTAACTGGACTCCCTTCCATGTGCTTCTAACTGAGGATCCAGCTAAATGAAAATCATAGTTCTATCTCAGTATATTTAAAGTGTCCTCCAACTTTCTGTAGCATGATCTGCCAATGAAGTCTAAGACTTGGAAAGAAAAATAAGTTACTCATTAGAGTAACTTATCTGCAACAGACATGATTAGAGCAAGTGAGTGCCAAAGCATACACAACGTTTCAATGGGTCTAGCAACAAAGCCAACAACTACCTATGAAAGACATAAACCAACAGATTGTGTACCAGTTTAAGAATGGAAACCCATCAGTCATCGTCCGATACCGCCCTAGTCATCATCTCGGCTTCCTTCGGTTCTTCCAAAAATGACTCATAAAAGATGTAACTCAAGGTCAAGATCGAGATGACCTACATCCAATTCTGAGAAAAGGAATCACCTCATAGATGGAACATGATGGTATTCAGTGATGGTAAGTAAGAAATTGCAGTGCGTGTAAAGTGTAGAAAAGTGAGTGACTTAAAATGGGACCTTGGGAGAAAAAAACTTTTATTCGATCATCCAACTTACCCAAGATTAAAAACATTATGGCAGTGTGAACAAATATCTGCCAATAGTGTTAAAAGGTCAACATGTTTCGGCAGTAAAGCAGGACACTGCTATCCTCTGCCTTCGTCAGGACCTAGAAAGGTGAAAGCTACTGCATTCAATCTATGTGTGAAATGAAAATGAAAAAAATAGTAGTCAAGGACAATTTCACCTGGACTCCTAAGTGTCTGGTCAACTCCTCCTGTAAGTGGTTAAACTGCCACTGTAGAGTAGAAAAAACAATCTGTTGGATACATGCACATCAAGGAGGTTTTGGACAGGCTTGGTGTCTTAAACTAAACATCTATAGCTGACACATTAGTCAAACACGACTGTCTTTATATTAAAAAACAGTGTACATTTATTTAATCATCGCATACAATGTACAGCATCTCCGGCTTACCTATATTGCAGGAGGATAACGCCTCACCTCGCCTGGCTGCGGCTCAGGGAGAGGAAGCACCACTCTATAAAAATTGAAAGAAAGGTAAAACCATAACCACTTATGTGGGTAAAAAATCCTAGGCCATCAGCAAAGTAAATGACCAATTATTCCAGAACCAGTGGCGTGAAGAAGGAACGAAAATGGACTGTATACAAATATATATTTAATAAGTATGAATAAAAATCATATAGAAAAACAAACTATATGATAGGGTAAAAGTATAATTCATAAAAAACAGACACAGGTATTATAAAACAATACATATCATATAAATCATGCACATTACAGAAAACAATACATTCACATAGGTTAATGGCATAAAAAGTACTACAAATGTAATCATTTAAAAACTCGACGCGCGTTTCGGCAGAAAACCGCCTTCTTCAGGAGTCTCTGCTGATATTATTGATATATTTTATAGAAGCTGATGATATCTTCATACATACGAATAGTCAGAGCCACTTGATAAAGGCTAATACCTGGTTTAACATTGACATCATCATAATTTCAAACACGATGATCCTGTACAACCGCAAGGAGGATAAGGCCGAGGTTGAGGAACGATTTCAAAAAAAGTCAGCATAAAGGAAGAAACTTACAATAGTAGAAATCTTATGGACAGCAGGATGGTGCTGCTCCAAAAGGGCGAGACGTCACGTAAACGTAGATACCTCCAGCTGGGAAAAAAACCACTGTCATGAAACCTGCCTTCAATAGTAGATAAGAAGCGTTTCTCAAAGAAAATCATCCCTTCAAACAATCAACAAAAAAACTCTTAAGTGAATATCTTAGTCCAATGTATTGGGACTACAAATCACTAACAAACAACTTGTTCCCAGACTCTTAAAAACACATAGAGCATGGTATGCTCTGTCTAAGCGAAAATCTTGAGATCTTGGAATAAGTCAGTTCACAACGAGAAAATATATCAAGCTCTCTCTTTGATGTCAAAGATAAGAGGAAGACTATGGGGCCGATTACGATGGAGGATTCTCCGCATCCACCGGGCCGGGGGAGGCCACCGCTGGCCCGGATGATGCGGAGAATCCTCAGCGGACCCTCAAAAGACCCACCGCCATATTAGGATGGCGGTGGGTCTGGGATTCCGTCCACAGCTTTTCCGCTGTGGTCGCCTTCGGCTGTGGAAAAGCATACGGACATTCACTTCGGGGCCCGTTGCGGGCCCCCTGGGTGAAAGGGGGGTGGGGGGTGCACATGGGGGTACCTATGGTACCCCCCTGCATTTGCGTGCACAAAGCAGCAGGCACCGCTCGTGCCTGCCGCTTTGTGCACGCAAATGCGATGCATGCATTTTTAACATTGCGGCGGTGCAGCTTGAAGCTGCACCCGCCGCAATGTTAAAGATAGAGGATGTGGCCGCCACCCTGGAGGTCACATCCTAATCTGCACGGAAGGAACGCCGCAGCCCCTGCGGACGTTCCCTCCTCCTCAGGGGTCACGGACGGACTCAAGTCCGTCCGCGATCCTAATGACCCCCTATATTTGCATGGCAACAGCTGTAACTCTTTCATCTTTTGAGTTAAGAAGCCATTTTATGTACAAAATGTGCAAGTGAGTGCCATCATTTGAGGCTGGACACCTGTGTTTTACATTTTCAGTAGGGTTTATGCCTTATACAGAAAATGTAATAAGGATAATATGTATATGTGTGTATGTGTGTATACATTTTGCTATGCATTTAGATTTGTGGGTATGTCTCTGTACATGTGCATATTAATTTTCAGTTATTGGGAAAAAACGTTTTCCCTACAACCACTGCCCCTCCTTCCACTCTCTGACTTATCCCAAAACGTTCTGATTACTATGGACCCCAAACCTCCTTCGAAAACACTCCCCTCCTTTACCAAATTCATCCAATTAACAGGTGCACGTCTACCACCCCTAATAACAGCTCACATCTACCCTTGACAAAGCCACTTTCAGTCATATATCCCTTTCAAAACACTACATTAAATGCATAAAACCTCAAAAGGATAAAGGTCAACTTACCACAACTAATCCACAAGGAAAAAGGAAGCACACATTATTAATTGCAGTACCCATTTAACTCTAAACTTGGGTTCCTGGAGTAGCGTGCTACTTGCTGCAAATCACTTAAATGTCTCATCAAGAGCTGCAAGTGCTATATACTTCCAATTTACAATAGTTGTCCTAAACAACATGGTATTGGGTGACATTCATATTCACCGTCATGGTATAAATGTAATTATTCATTGTGCCCAGCATTTACATGGAAGTGTTTAGTGTAATGTTCTCAGCTGACCTAATTGGCTCCATCATGCATTTAGACCATCACAAAGCAGACTTCATGGGCAGTGACGGAAAACAGTCCAAAAACAACACGAGTGTGACCATCGTCACAAGCACTGACCGGTGATTGCCTGCACTGTCTGAGAGCACTGGAACCAGATAGGTGCAAGCTATCCAGATACCAAACTTCAAGAAAAAAGGAGTGGTGATTGTAAATCTTCAGATACTTTCAAATGTGAAGCTGCTTATCTATTGTGTCAAGAAACACTGAGCCTTCCATAAAGTTGCAAAAGCAGACATATGTAACATATTTTGTGCTCCCAACACAAAACAAACAATTACTGCTGCCTCAACTGAAAGCCAGGTAAAATGAGCTGCCATAGAAGAAAGCGGTGTTAATGAGCTGCCATAGAAGAAAGCGATGTTAAGAAATGAGGGGCAGATTTATGATAACCGGCGCATCCCCAGGGATGCGCCAGTTATTTTGCGCCGCTGCTCCGCCACCCATGGTGCGCCACATTTACAATGCAAAAAACACAGTTGATGGACAGAATGTAGAACAATGTCATACATTCACCCCAGTACAAGGATCCGGGCCTAAATCCATCCTTTTTTTGCACTCCACACCACCCTGGGTTAGACACTGGCTATATGCAAATCAGCTCTGACCCTGTGCCTCATGGGAACAGTCCAGTCCGAACTACCAAGCCATGTCTTTCCCAGACCGGAATCAAGCATCCAAGGACCGGTTTCTGGCTTTCAGCCTTCATCAGCCTGGATAGCTTGACTCCAGTGGTGTGGAGAGCCTGGGACTCACGTCTAAGTATACCCAGCACACTCAGGGTGAAAATTGCAAAAAACACAGTTGATGGACAGAATGTAGAACAATGTCATACATTCACCCCAGTACGAGGATCTGGGCCTAAATCCATCGTTTTTTTGCACTCCACACCACCCTGGGTTAGACACTGGCCATATGCAAATCAGCTCTGACCCTGTGCCTCATGGGAACAGTCCAGTCCGAACTACCAAGCCATGTCTTTCCCAGACCGGAATCAAGCATCCAAGGACCGGTTTCTGGCTATCAGCCTTCATCAGCCTGGATAGCTTGACTCCAGTGGTGTGGAGAGCCTGGGACTCACGTCTGAGTATACCCAGCACACTCGGGGTGAAATTTACAATGCGGCGCACCATGGGGCAAAAACGGCACAGATACGTGACGCATCTGTGCCGTAAAGGTGGCGCATTGCTGGAGTTGCGTCGCAAGCGCGACGCAGCTCCAGCAAGGCTTGGGGGTGCCCTATCTGTCCAATGCTGCGTCAAGCCTTACGCCTGCTTCAAGCAGGCACAAGGTTTTGATGCAGGATTGGCCTGAAAGTGACTGAGTGAAATCTTATAGATTTCACTCAGCGACTTTGCGAGGCGCACCTGCCACGGAACGCCCACCCTGCGCCGGAACGTCCACAAGTGGCGCAGGGCTTCACAACGTGACGCATCTGCCTAGATGCGTCACGTCGTAAATGGGTCGTAGGGATGCGCCACGTTTACGCCGCAGTTGCGTGACGCAAACGTGGCGCATTACCAACATAAATCTGCCCCTTAGTATGTAAGACAACCACTGAAACAGATCCACTGACCTCGAGTACGTGACTGAGGAGGAAAGGAACAAGGAACACATTGCACGAATACCAGCAAGTTAAGGTCAAGTATTGTTTTATGTCAATTATTTGTTGCAATGGAAAATGGGATGGGGCTCAGGTCGCTAAGAACACTTTTCTCCATTTCATAGGCTGTAGAATTCCTCAAAGAGGAGTACCTCCCATAGTGAAGGTTCAATTGACACATTCACGTTCACTTTGACCAACATCTCTGTAGACTCCCTCTCCTAAAAGTGCCGGTCTATTTACATGTTACAAACTAATATCCACACAAGCTTGAGTGTTTCCTACAGTGCCGGACTCGTTACTCAAAGCAGCCCTGACAATTTTGTCAGACCTTGGGGGTGAGGGGGTGCAAGTGTGAAGCACTGCTGCTTTTGTTACTGGGGGCCGATATTGCAGCATGACTGCAAAACTGCCCCCCATTAACAAAATCGGCCACTACTGCTGGCAAAACCAGCCCCCACCCTTCCAGCCTTCCGGGGAAACGCCTGATGCCCACTACGGTTAGCCTGGCCCTGGTTTCCTATAAACAAGTCCTTTTCGTTTTTTGAGGAGTATATTCATTACTTGGGGACACTCTGCTAGAATCTCTTGCAAATTCAAAAGAATATTTAAATCATGTTGCTAACTGCTGGACGCTATTACTCTTCCAGAGAGTAGTTTTATCTTCAGCCAGATGTGGAGCTTCTTCTCTCTGTAATATTTTATTTCAATTTGTTTCCCACTCTTTATATCTGAGTGTAACTTTCGTGTAACCATCTAATTTGATGGATGCTGTACTATTTACTACCATGTTCAATGTTAGGTGTCTGTGAGAAATTGGGTTTTTGGTTGAGGGGGTGAACCCCCTTTTCAAGTAACAACCACAGTCCTTGCCAGGGTGAATCACAAACATCAATAAAGTATCCTGCGCTTAACCCTCTGGTAGCTTGACACAAAAGCAGTCAGGATTAACTTATAGGTAACATCTAAAGTATTTGTGCAGTAGAGA
Organism: Lissotriton vulgaris; assembly: GCF_964263255.1. Classification (NCBI taxonomy): domain Eukaryota; kingdom Metazoa; phylum Chordata; class Amphibia; order Caudata; family Salamandridae; genus Lissotriton; species Lissotriton vulgaris. The sequence continues at coordinate 1,260,704,490 of NC_141693.1, forward strand.
AACAGTAATAAAGAGAAAACACAACACAAGAAAAATCTTTCAGCAATCTAGAAAAACAGAGTAAGTTTTATTAAATTAAATGATACCAGAATGTCAAGAATCCAGTCAGTAGAACTAGAGACGTGAATTTTCAAATTCTTAAGTAAAAGTAGTACCAAAAGTACAAAGAGCCAACTGTGATTATCTGGTCACTGGTGGAGCTTAGGCTGAGTACAGGACTGAGTTCTGCCCACATGATATTGTTTCTGGTTGTACTTGGGCTGAGATGTGAGATCCAGTATTGCACTGCATCGAGCTGTGTCACGCTGCGTCAGTTCTGATGATGCCACCAATCAGGAGGCGCAGGGTGCTGCAATACGAGGTCCTGCGTCGAGTTCCGTTGCACTGCGTTGGTTCAGATGAGCCACCAATCAGGAGCTGTGAGGTGCTGCAATGCAAGATCCTGCTTTGAGTTGCATGTCACTGCATCGGTTCCGAAGAAGCTGCCAGTCAGGAGCTTGGAGGTGCTGCCATGCAAGGTCATGTGTCGTTCTGCATCGAGTAGCAGATCCGGGCTTTCTTTCTCAGGCAGTAGGACAGCAGGGTGTTCATCCAGAAGCAAGACAGTCCTTTCAGCACCAGGGCAGTAGAGCAGGTCCAGAGGTGATCTGATGAGTGGTTCAATATTTATACCTAGTACCAGCCTTTGAAGTGAGGGGGGCTCCCTATACTATACTCACTTCAGGTTCTGGAAAGTTTTTTCCATCTCCTGCTAAGACTCCAGATAGTCTAGTGACAAAAGACTGATGTCATTGTCCTATGTGTGTGGGCTGGAGGCAGCCATTTGAAAAGTAAATGGGGCAGGGAACAACAAAGCCCCAACCATCCTGCCAGGTTGACCCATCCTGCCAACACCCAGTCCCTCTTTGTCTCACTCTCTAGGAGGACTGCCCGAAGGCTAACAGCAAAACTAATCTCAGTGTTGTGACCCAGGTTATTGGCAGAGGACACAAATTGTTAGGGCACAAAAATGGCAACTTTCCAAAAGTGGCATTTTCAGAATTGTGACCTAAAATCCGACTTCACCATTAAAGAGGGTTTTAAATTACAATTTGAGTGTAAAATATTTTTCGTATTTGCTCTCAAACCTAAGTTGTCCCTTATTTAGTGTAATAAGGTAACCCAATGTTTTCCTATGTAAGAGATAAGTCTTGCAATAGCGAAAAGCGACTTTAGGAGTTTTCACCACCAGGACACATAAAACTTAACCCACATTTCCTACTTTATAAATTTAATGCACCCTGTCCTATTAGACTTTATTGACTATCTTAGGTGTGGTTTAAAAAAAGGAAGGTGTAGGCTTTGCAAAAGGTTAATTTTGCCAGGTCGAAATAGCAGTTTAAAACTGCACTACAGGCTGCAGCGGCAGGCCTGGGACATGTTTTAACTTCAGTGGGCTGCACAATGAGTGCTGCAGGCCCACTAGTAGCATTTATTTTACTTGCCCTGGGTACACTGAGCACTATTTACTAGGGCCTTACAAATAAATTAAATGTGGCGATTAGGTGTAGGCAAATTGTACCATGTGTTAAGGAGAAGGCACATGCACTTCAGCACTGGTTAGCAGCTGTAAAGTGCAAAGAGTCCTAAGACCAAAAAACAAACTCAGCAAAACAGGAGGGGTGAAGGCAAAAGGTTTGGGGGAATAACTCCCAAGGGTGTCAAGTCTAACAGTATCTCAAAGTGAAAACTATCTAAACTGTTAAGTACTTTCTTCTATGTTTATCCATGTTATCATATCAATCCAGGCCCACACCAACTGCATTTCCATTGATTTTCTGCATACACTTCTCTGCTGTTCATGTTCTCCTAGATATTGTGAATCATATCTTAATCATGATGATCCTCTTCCCAACTGAGCTCTTCAAATGCTTTGAGTTTAGTGACCAAGCTCTGCTTGGGCTGCACTAACAGCAGTCTCAGCATTGGTCACTGGGTGGGTCTTTTCTGATCACATTAGCCCAGCTACTATTCTGCCTTATACTACCCAGCCTACTTGCCTGCCGGACTCTAAAATGTACTTGCAGCTCATCTGCAGTCATACCTTACACCTCAGCTTCACTAAAGCACTCATTATCTGCTATCTTAATAACACATTTAACAATAATAACTTGAACTTATTGCCAGGTATAATGCATTCTTTGAGGTCTAGGGTCTAGATCTGCCACTTCCCACCAATGTATGGCTGCTTCTATAGGGCCTGTGCGACTTAAGGACAGTCAGGCAGTCTTATTTATTAACAATACTGCTGTCCTTGGAGACAAAGGAACCAGGCCCTTCTGCAAGTACATCAAATTGACAAGAGCCTCCTCTAAAGGTTTTGATTTTCAGAGAGTAGATAGGATGAACACTAAAGTATTACTCTTGGAGGCTGATGTGGTGTGGAACATACAGTGCATGTGACAAATGTATCATTCCCACTACATATTTGATCAAGTAGTGTTATTCTTTTAAAATATATATGACTTTCTTTATCATTAAGTTAATAAGCACAGTAACTTTAAAAAGTGTTATTGCATTGCCACTTATTGTCTAACTACTTATCTAGAGTACTCTGTGACTCAGCTGCATTTTAGGATTACACACAGTGATCAAAGGATGCAATAATAGTTCTAATCTTCACTCCTTCACAAGTCGCGGCATCTGATTGAAAACATATGTTTTTTGGAAGGGTTTGCTACCTGATTCAGTCTCTCGGATCATCTGTTCATGCACCTAAGTGGGAACTATGGCCAGGAGCCACACAGCTGTGCAGCCGTCGCTCCGATCAGCTTACTGTTTGTGGGAAGTGGTGGGAGATGCACTCTGGGAGAGGTGGGAAGTGAGCACCAGCAGAGCTTAGTACACAGCCCAGACATTGGAGCTGGCTTATCAATTAAAGGAAGGAGAGCTCTTCAGAGGCGAGAGCAGCGGAATGGCGAATGGGCTCATATGGGTATCAGTTAAGGAGAGCACATGGTAGAGAAAATGAAACACTTTTGATGACACAAACTCCTGTACACATCGGTAGCAGAAGAAGTATTAGCAATGAAGGTCCTATTACATGGACATCAGTCACAGAAGAAATAGCAGCAATGCATGGTGTGGCACAATGACGCACATTGACATTGATTGCAGAAAATGTAGCAGTAATGACGGTGCGGCCCAGGTGCTGCGAAGGATATTGGTCAAATAAGCTGTGCCAAAGCACTGTGTAGGTATGCAGGGTCTTACTTGTCATTGGTTGCAGAATTTGAGGCAGCAATGCTTGGTGCAGGCATGTACGGCCACATGCCTCATTGCACCCGTTTGCGATCCCTAAATTGCGAACATTAAGGAATCGCAATTTAGAAATCGCAAACTGCAATGCATGAACAATTCGCATTTATTTTTGCGATTCAGTATTTTTCCTTAATTGCAATTCACAATTTGCGAATCGCAATTAAGGAAAACCCTTCCCATTGATTCCTATGGGCCAAAAGGCCCATAGGAATGTATGGAAGGGCATTCACATTTTGCGAATTTCAAATAGTGATTCGCAAAATGTGAATGCAATTTCAAGAGTGCAGGGAGGGTCCAAAGAACCCCTCCCTGCACCCCTGAAATTTAACTTTAAATGCAATTTACACACAAACATGCCCCAAGGGCATGTGTGTGTGTAAATTAAAAGTTTCAAAAATGCAATTTGTGCATATTTGAAAGTTTTCAGTAAATTAGCATGAAGTTCAACTTCATGCTAATTTACCATTTCCAAATTGCGAATTCGCAATTACAAAAATGATCATGCATTGCATTTAAGAAATCTGAAATTGCGATTTCTTAAATACAATTGCAATTTTAGAAATCGCAACATGATTGCGATTCCTAAAATTGCGAAATGCATGATGCATTCCAAATTAGTCAATTGCTTTCGCAAACGGCCGAAAATTGCGATTCGCACCGTCTGCGAATGCAATTGACTTTGATGCATGTGGGCAGTAGAGCCTTACTGGATAACAGCGCCACTCATACAGTGGCAACAAGGAGTGATGCAAGTTTGTTTGAGAGCAGAGGAATTTTTCCAGTCCTGCCATGCTCAGCATCTCCAACTCCCCAGATCAAGATTAACAAAAAATTCCAGGTTACCTTTGGTAAAACTGACATATAATTGCTGATTTGAGGGCTAGATCTGGTATTAAACATATTAAAGGGGTAGATATCCTAGTTTGTACCAGATCGGAGGACATACTTCAACAGTTTAAGTTATATTATTCAGATTTGTATGATAATTCAACTTGTTTTAACCACCACATTGCTACAGGGTATATTGAGGAGAGCTCCATGCCTAGGTTGGATTGCTGTAGGCAGGGCCAGCTTTTGTGCTGGTGGCGCCCTGTGCGACAATGTTTGTTGGCCAGCCACGGCCCGTGGAGGGAGTTGCGGTGGGGCAGAAAGGCGGGCGGGGGCGGGGTGCTAAAAACCGGAATATGGATAATATTGTTTACTTACCTCCAATTATCCATATTCCGGTTTTTGCACCCCGCCCCCGCCTTTCTGCCCCACCGGAACTCCCTCCACGGGCCACGGCTGTGGTTGACGCCCCCCTAGTGACCACCTTCGCCACAGATTACCTCACTACCATCCTTTCACAGTACCCCTGAAGTCTCCATAACCACTCTCTCTCAAATGCCTTTAATTAATTATTTAGCGCCACTCGTTCCACTCATACTTTTGTAGGGTGTCAGAGCACTTTACATCGCACACACAATAACGACAAAGAGACAATCAATCATAGGTGTGTAAATCAGCGTACATGAAATGTTACATAAGACAGAGGAATACAAGGTGTAGGATTCACATCCAAACTGCTAAACATGATAGTTTGAGAGTGCTTGGTCTGGAGAAGCACAAACTTAGGGGTTATTTATGAGCCCTTGCGTCACTTTTACGCCACCCTTGCGTCACTTTTTGTGACGCACCGGCAGCGTAAAAAATTAGCCATGTGGTGCTCTATTTACAAAGTGATGCATCTAGGCAGATGCATCACTTTGTAAAACCCTGCGCCACATTATACCTGTGACAGATATAATGTATACGGGGTGGGTGTTCCCCGGCAAAAAGCCTCATAGAAGTGGCGCATTTAAATCTATGTGATTTCAATGGGCCACTTCTAGGATGCCATTGCGTCAATAGCTTACACCTGCCTCGCAGCAGGGGTAAGACTGAAACAGGCCATTTCACATGGGGTTTGCCCCATGTGAATGGTCACATTGCTAGAATTGCGTCTGTTTTCAGACACACCCCAGCAATGCGTCAGTTTTGCACTGACAGATATGTCATAAATACTGGCGTATCTGTCATTCCTTTCGGCATGAAGCGTCATAGAATAAATATGACGCATCAATGGTGTTGCAAGGAGGGCGTAGGAAAAGTGTTGCATCACTGCTTTCATGCAACGATGCAACCCTTCTCATAAATGAGGCCCTTGGAATTAAAAAAAGAAAAGTGGTTGGAGGTTGTCTTTAATAATAAGAATTAATTTTTACCCTGATGAACCCACTTTGAAACATTAGGATAATGAAAGACTGGGAGAAAATCCTAGCGCTCCAGCCTATATCTTGCAATTCTTTGATGACAGTTAATAGCTCACTGTACTACATTAGGATTCAAAATTTTAAGCTGCAAGTAACAAACTGATCTCTGTAACAAAATCAGTAACCCACTGATCTATTATATGCACGTTGTGATTTGCATGGTACGAGTTCTTTGCATCAGGCATATTAATCCTCTGTGTTACCCTAGGATGGGTAAAAATGGCCACAAGACAAAACTCCGACCTTTCTCTCTCTCCAGAAAGAACATTAATCACTGTAGTAACTTTGACATTGTTATTGCTGGCTGAAAATTGCTGGAGTCAAAGAGGAAAGAAACAGATGCTTTTAAAACAATAGTATAGGGCGCCCCCACCGACAGTCATTACCCGTTGCGATGGCACCGTTCGCACCGTCCTAGAGCCGGCTCTGGCATTGGAGGTGATAGTCAAGTCAAGTCAAGTCAGAGAATTTATATAGCGCACTACATACCCAGAGGGTCTCAAGGCGCTTAGAAAGGGGAGGAGGATTATTTGTCAAATATCCACGTTGTAAGTTGCTTTCTGAATGCTAGGTGGTTCTGGGTAAGGCGAAGGTAAGCGGGGAGTGAGTTCCATGTTTTAGCAGCCAGGTATGAGAAGGATCTGCCTCCCATGGTGGTCTTGTTGATGCGAGGTACAGTGGCGAGGGCTTGGCTGGAAGAACGTAGTTGGCGGGAGGGGGTGTAGAAGGACAGTCGTGAGTTGAGGCATTCTGGTCCGATGTCGTAGAGTGATTTGTGTGCGTGGGTTAGCAGTCGGAAAGTGATCCTCTTATTGACGGGTAGCCAGTGGAGGTCTTTAAGGTGACCAGAGATGTGTTCGTTGCGTGGGATGTCTAATATGATCCTGGCTGAGGCGTTTTGGATTCGTTGGAGTTTCTTCTGGAGTTTAGCGGTAGTGCCTGCGTAGAGGGTGTTTCCGTAGTCCAGTCGGCTCGTGACCAGAGCATGGGTGACTGTTTTCCTTGTTTCGGTGGGGATCCAGCGAAATGTTTTTCTGAGCATGCGAAGAATGTTGAAGCAGGAAGAGGATACGGCGCTGACTTGTCTGTTCATTGAGAGTGAAGAATCAAGGATGACGCCTAGGTTCCGTGCGTGGTCTGTCGGGATGGGTGCTTTTCCGAGGGCTTCCGGGCACCAGGAGTCGTCCCATGCAGAGGGGGATGTACCTAAGATGAGGACTTCTGTTTTGTCTGAGTTCAGTTTCAGACGGCTTTGTTTCATCCATTCGGCAACTTCTTTCATTCCTTCGTGTAGGTTAGTTTTGGCGGTGCTGGGGTCATTGGTGAGAGAAAGGATCAGTTGAGTGTCATCCGCGTAAGAGATGATGTTGAGGTTGTGTTGGCGGGCGATGGCCGAGAGGGGGCTCATGTATACGTTGAAGAGGGTGGGGCTGAGTGAGGATCCTTGTGGTACGCCACAGATGACTTCAGTGGCCTCGGACTTGAATGGTGGGAGGCGGACTCTCTGGGTTCTTCCGGTGAGGAACGAGGTGATCCATTCAAGTGCTTTTCCTTGGATTCCGATGTTGTTGAGGCGTTGTAAAAGGGTGCTGTGGCAGACTGTGTCGAATGCTGCAGAGAGGTCGAGGAGGATGAGGGCGACTGTGTCTCCATTGTCCAGTAGAGTTCGAATGTCGTCTGTTGCTGCGATGAGGGCGGTCTCAGTGCTGTGTTTTGCTCGGAAGCCAGATTGTGAGGAGTCGAGGGATTTGTTGGCTTCGAGGAAGGCGGCGAGCTGGTTGTTGACAGCTTTCTCGATGACTTTGGCCGGGAATGGAAGGAGCGAGATGGGGCGGTAATTTTTGAGTTCGGTGGGGTCCGCTGTGGGTTTTTTCAGAAGGGCGGTGAGTTCAGCGTGTTTCCAGTCTTCCGGGAAGGTGGCGGAGTTGAAGGAGCAGTTGATGACGTCTCGGAGGTGCGTGCTATGACGGAGTCTGCTTTGTTGAAGATGTGGTGAGGACATGGGTCTGTGGGGGATCCTGAGTGGATGGAATTCATCAGGCGGATTGTGTCCTCAGTGGAGATTGGGTTCCAGTCGTTAAGGGTGTTCACGGGGGGAGAATGTTCAGCAAATGGTAGGGTGGGTTGGTTTCCGGGTTGGTTGTCGAAGCTGTTGTGGATGTCTGCAATCTTGTTGTGGAAGAATAAGGCCAGGGAGTCGCAGAGGGCTTGAGAGGGGGTGATGTCGTTGGAGTTGGCCGAGGGATTGGAAAATTCCTTGACGATGTTGAAAAGTTCCTTGCTGTTGTGGGCGTTGTTGTCAAGTCGATCCTTGAATGCTGTTTTCTTGGCCTTTCGGATTAGTTGGTGGTGAGTGCGGGTGGCGTTTTTGAAGGCGTCCTTGGTGCTAGTGGTTGGGTCTTTTTTCCAGGCCTTTTCAAGGGAGCGGCAGAGTTTCTTGGACTTCTTGAGATCATCGTTGAACCATGAGGCCTTTTTGCTGCCAGGTTTGCTTTGACGTTTCTTCAGTGGTGCTAAGGTGTCGGCGGTGTTGGATAACCATAGGGTCAGGTTGGCGGCGGCTTCGTTTGCGTTAGAAGAGTGGGCTGGGGTATTTAGAAGGAGCGATGTGGAGATCTGATAGGGCAGCTCATATTAATACTGTATTGCTATTTTTGATGTTTGTGGCCGGTAAGAACAGCGGGTTGGGATGTTGTTGTTAGATGCCGAGAAGGCTTTCGAACTTGTGGTCAGGGAATCGCTATGGCTAACTGTGACAGCGCTTGGTCTATGTCGAAGGTTTATCTCGGCAACCCAGAAACTGTATACTAATCCAACAGCTTCAGTTATGGTTAACGGTCTCTCCCCTCTCCTCATCCTCTATTTGTGTCCAGGGGGACACGGCAGGGGTGTCCACTATCCCCATTACCGTCCGCCCTTTACATTGAGCCGTTTATACAGCATTTGATATGCAACAAAAGGATCCCACCAGTATCTTTCAATAGTGTAGAGCTCAAACTAACTGCATACGCAGACAATATAGCAGTCTTTTCCTGTAGACCCGAAGACTCTATAGATGAGAATACTTCTGAGGCTCAACGCTTCGGGTAATTTGCAGGCTATAAACTAAACCTAAATAGAACACTAAGGGGCAGATTAATGAAGGCCTTGCGCCGCCGGTGCGTCACTTTTTCCCATGTTAAAAATGACGCACCGGCGGCGCAAGGCCTTCATAAATCTGCCCCTAACAATATTAATCTATCAGTCAAATGACACTCCTGATACATTAGGGGTTACACGAACAGAAATATATTTAGGGGTTTACATTTGTAGTCAAGTAGATAACATAATTGTGCTTAATTATGAACCATTGCTAAAGAGATTTGTCTCAAATATGCGTAGTTGGCATCGGCTTCCCATCGGCCTTGTAGGGAGATGTAACATCGCCAAAATGAATATCTTGCCGAAGTTCCTGTATTTCTTCCGTACCATTCCTTATAGGGTTCCATTGGCATTCTTCAAACGTGTGGAGGGTGTTATCTGTAGTTTTATCTGGAGCTATCAATGGGCCAGGAGAGCCCTACGTTTTATCAAACTACCCTATACTAAAGGCGGATTTATGCTCCCAGATCTGTAATTATATTTCTGGACCTTGTTTTTTGGTTGAATGAAAAGTTTACTTAAGGGAGCAGATAAAGACAGTATCTGGCGTTCTTATCAAATGGCACGTGGTTCTAATGCTGGGTTTCTGCTATATAAAACTATTGATCCCAATTATTATAAAAGAGTCAGATTTAAGATTGTGCGAGATATTGTTAAGATATGGCATGAAATCTGTAAGACACACTCGTTTTCATACCTGCACATGTACACTAGGCTATGGGGGAATCCTGCATTACCCGAGGTGTTTCACGACCCTGTTGGAAGTAGGTGGCAAAGTAGGGGTATAATACAAATTGGCTAGCTGTATGATGGACATGGATTCCGGTCATTTGCTGCTTTACAGGAAGAGTCTGGGCTGCCACAGTCTAGGTTTTTCAAGTACTTACAAATTAGGGACTGTTTGCTACAAGGTTTGGGGTTGGCACAGATACAAGGGGGCAGATTTATGAGGCCCTTGCGCCACGTTTACGCCGCTGTTGCGTCACGCAAGGCGGCGTAAACGTGGCGCATCTCTACGAACGATTTACAACGTGACGCATCTAGGCAGATGCGTCACGTTGTAAAGCCCTGCGCCGCTTGTGGGCGTTCCGGCGCAGGGTGGGCGTTCCGGGGCAGGTGCGCCTCGCAAAAGTGGCTGAGTGAAATCTATGAGATTTCACTCAGTCACTTTTAAGCCAATGCTGCGTCAAAAGCCTGCGCCTGCTTGAAGCAGGCGTAGGTCTTGACGCAGCATTGTTAAAATGGGGCCCCCCCGAGCCTTGCTGGAGCTGCGTCGCGCTTGCGACGCAACTCCAGCAATGCGACACATTTCCGGCACAGATGCGTCACGCATCTGTGCCGTTTTTGCATCATGATGCGCCGCATTATAAATGCGGCGCACCATGGCTGGCGGAACTGTGGCGCACTGTGGCGCATGTTAACTGGCGCATCCCTTGGGGATGCGCCAGTTAACATAAATCTGCCCCCAAATCCTTCTGAGATACTCGTACTTTTCCAGACTACTTTTGCAGACTACTTGTCGGGGGTTAATTGGCAGAGCTTATAAGAAACTTTTAGCTGCTGCCAGCGAAAATGGTACACAAATTTCAGCAAAACTAACTCAGGTTTTTTTTTAACGATATAACTAGTAATGAAATGAAAGGAGTCCATGGCGACTATAGATACAGCAGTAGTATCGGTTAATTTGAAGCTACAGCAACATAGGATCATTTTTATGCAGTATTATACTCCTGCGCTAATATCTAAATGGGCTGTGAATCAATCATTTTCTATTAAAGCATATTGTCCAAAATGTCAACTGCATGCTGTTGATTTATGACATTTGTTCATTATGTGTCCAGGACTGACTATATTCTGGCTGAAAGTTAATCATGCTCTTTCAAATTTGGCTGGACACAGTATTCAGTTAACAGAGAAGGAAATTGTGCTGGGGTAATGCAGAATTAAGGTCATCTATCATGTTTACTCGTATCAATTTTAATTGTATGTGCTCATTTGTGCATCGCTCGTGCTGGAAATATATGAAATGGAAATGGCTCTTGCTAGAGCTAGAGGTCCACAACCTTGGGGAAAATTCAAACAGGTATGGTCCGGTATTCAGTGGGATTAGAATTGGCCATATATGTACTTTGCCTGAGCTTATACTCAGTAAGATATATTTGATTTTTGTTAAGCTTTGCGTTACAAAATGTGATTTTTTTCCTTTTTCTTTTGTGTGCTTTAGATCATTCATTCATGCTCCCTTGTTGTTCTTCGTATTTTATTAATGTTGTTTCCCGATATGGTCAGTCTCTGAATTTTGTTTTGCAATAATGGCCAAATACATAAAAAATAAAAAAGGTAAAACTGACATAGTTGCACTTTCCCAGGAGCACACCTGTAAACCTTTGTGAATTATAAAACTGCCCCAAATGTACTCCAAACACAGAAGGAAACTTATTCTAAAGAAATTCCAACTGTTTTTTTAAAATCTGGACCTAGTCTGCCTGATTGATCCTCAACTTCTGGAAAGTAGAGGTACTGGACTTAAGGGTGCGATAACAAAATTCAACAAATGTAGACAAGGTCATTTTGACATATGTCAAAAGCTGGATTTGTTGCAAACACATGGAGTGAATGATGTACTTGACCTATTATGCTTCTTTGAGTGAGAGAGAATAACTTCATAATGAAGTATGCGGTGTAAGGAACTTTGGGGCTCATTTTGATGGCGGATGAACTGGCTCCGTTCGCCATGGTGGTGTGAACTGGGACCGTCCACCATGCATGCAGCGGTCTTTTTCCGCACCTTTAACATTGCGGCGGTGGCTGCCGACAGCACCGCCAAGATGTCAAAAAGAGCGTGTTGTGCATTTCACTGCACTCTGTGGCAGGCACCACACTGTGCCTGCCACTTGGTGCTGTGAAACGTTGGGGTAACCATGGGTGCCCCCCCCAGTGTACCCTCACCTCCCCCCAACACAAGGGGGTCCCACAACGGACCCCGAAAACCAAACTCTGCATGCCTTTCAACAGTGGTTGCACCGCCGCGGAAAGGCTGGCTGCAGACCTCATCATAATTTGGTGGATTGTGCTTGCTAGGCACCGCCACCATTTTATGGATGTAGACCGCTCTGCCGGGCAATCGTAAGGATTGCTGTGGCGATTCTGTGGCGGATGGGCTTTTCCTCCGCCTTGGTCGTGGTCTGGATCCTACCACCATCGTAATCTGGCGGTGGGAGAATCGCGGTCCGCAGGGCCAGTGGGGCTCACCACCAGCCCGGCAGTTGCAGTCCTTCCGCTATCGTAATGTGCCCCTTTCTTAGAGGGAAGACTAGAACAGGCATTGCTTCTCTTTCACTTCCTTAAAAAGCTATAATATAACTTTTACAATTTGTGATTTGAAAATATCATCTTAATCCACTCCAAAGAATTCTATGACTAAACATATTACCAATAATGATCAATTATCTATATAATAATACATTAATTAAACTGTAGTCATAACTTGAAATGGCACTGGCAGAACTGAACAAATGGAAATATGCAGTTTTCTTCCAGTGGCAGCCAGTAATTTTAGGAAGGAGGGAGGAAGAGGGAACACACACGCACACAGAGACACACACTCACTTCCATGCATTCACACATGTATCCGTTCATAACACTCATTACCAAATATTCAAACATACAAGCAAACAGAAAACATAAATTTTTTAAAAGTCACACTTTCCTGCAACTCTGCTTTGGATGACCTAGAAGAGTTGGGAATGCTGCCTTCCCTCACTGGTTGATCTCAGGTCTGCCAATGAGGAAGGCAGCAGTCCCAACCTCGTCACAGAGTGGGATGGGGTCAATGAGACTCCTGAACCCACCCTACTCTATGAAAAGGTGTCAATGATTGACATTCGGGCTGGGGTACTTCAGGGCTTAAAACTAAAGCACTCAATTCCAAGGAAATGTGTCATGCTGCCCCTCGTCATGTCATGAGGGGGGAGCATCGAAGACCTTTGCTGAGTTGAGAAGGTCACACCCACAGAAGCTGTGACATCCTGAACTCAGCAAAGTTCAGCTCAGGCCACTTCGCATTTAGCACATGTCGAGCTCCTAGCAGTCTGATATGAAAATGAAGAGTGACTCTCAGCCTTTCAGACACGCTTCTTGAGGGGCAAAAGGTGAGAGGGCGTTAGCCCTCAGCCCCTATAGATGGGCCTCAGCTGTTTTCTTCAAAAAGGTGGTTCTTTCAGCACTTTGAAATAGTTCAACTACAAGCTGTACTAAAAATATGAAAGAAACAACTGAAATTTGAGTTCCATACTCTCAAACATTGGATAGATGTACTATATTGTGACATATTGTTTTGAGTAACAGTGTATAAGTTTATGCATTGAGGTATTTCGACAAACTTGTCACTCAATATTTCAACTATTGTCGGTGCTTGTGCTAATGTTCTGACCAGGGCCGGACTGGGAACCACAACCGGCCCTGGTAAAGTGCTGGCCGGCACCCCTCCCCACTCGGAGGGGGGGGGGGGTGTTGGAGGTTACGCCGAGCTCTTTGCCAAGGCCAGTTTTCGGCCTATTTTGGTAAAGGGCCGATTTTGCAGCTATGCTGCAAAAACGGCCCTGTAACAAAAACGGCCCCCAAGGGCCCAAAACCGGCCCCCACCCATGCGGTGCACCGGGGGATTACCCGGTGCCCACTATAGCCAGTCCGGCCCTGGTTCTGACATAGATATTGGAGTAAGAAACTGAATTTTCTTTAAAGATGCACCTTAAAAATAAAAGATTAAAATAAAGGTGGGAGATGGCACCCCTTTGGGTTCAAATTTACATCGCTGATGTTCCTGCCCGTTTACAACCCTCTGATACTTTTCTCCCAGCCTGGTTGATACTGATTAGCTCAAGGTGAAATTCTATTAAACTGGTGCAATCCTGGAAAATGTTTTTTTTTTTGACCTATTTGAAATTCTGAAATCGTTTTCCAATTTGGTGGCCATATGCAAAGTTGAACTGAAGCTGTGGAGAGCATACTTATCTGTCAGACAGAGTATATCAGTTGAGGCAAGCCACAATGCCCAAAGTGCTAAAAGGGCTTTGGCCCCTACCCCCTGCTGTGTGTCTCAGCCTGGACTGCTGCAGCTTGAGCTGCTGTGGCATCAGCTGGGCAGTATCTGTAGTCTTATCTCAGCCTCACCCGAATTTTTTACAGGTCTTTAAAAGACCATTTACATGACTTTTGTGAACTGGTTAACGAGGCTTTATTTGTTATTTTCACTGGTTCTAGTACCCCCTGGATCCCCACACTGCCTATCCCTTACATTTGTATTTTATTTTTACGTCCACAGTGGGAGAATGCCTTTAGCGAGTAGGGATGCTGCCTTTCCAAAAGAAAAATTCCGGCCATTTGTTGTTTAAAAAGTCTGCAAATGCCTCGCCTTCACACTGATTATGAGTTTCAGCAGTCCTGGAGTGGGCGGCACGCCACCGCCCCTCTCCAGGACTGCAGAAACTCACTGCTGCCCACCTGTCAGATTACAAGTAATTTTGTGGTCTGGTAGAGGGCAGCATGGCGGTCCAGTGGAGGTGCAGTTTGAAGGCTCATTGTGAGACTTAAAAAGCACTGCCACCGGACTGCCAGTGCACACTCCTGCACCATGTCATGTATTCCTTCCCATGCAGGAACTGGGGGTGCAGATCTATTGTGGGCATGACATGTGCCCCCTGCATGCACCCCCATGCACAGGAGCCCTCACCACCAGCAGTTACATGGGGGAAGAACCTCCATGACACCGCTGTCGGTGAGGAAATTTGTAATATGCTTGGCAGTGCCTCAGGGCCCAACCAAGCATATTGCAGCCCTCAGACCGCCGCTGGACCACCAAGGAATGCGGTTCACTGGTGGTTGCGGCAGTGCAACTGCGGTCCAACCACCAAAGTTCTAATAGGGTGGTCAAATCGCCGGTGCAGCTGTGGTTGGACCGCCACCACCGCGCTCCCATGAGTCTGGCAGTCCTCTGACCATCAGACTCAGAAACAGGGCATTATTAGGGTTGTAAATAAAATGTTATGTATTTATGTGTAACATGAGTTTTCTGTCTTTGTTTCCTTTAATTATTAGTCACGGATAATTAATGGAGCCCTGGAACACTTTTAAAAGTGCTTTCTATTTATATTTGCTGTTTGATGTATGAATAGATAAGTGCTAACAATACCAGCTTTAGGTGATTTTGCTTATTTTATGTACTGGCTAGGCATCAACATATCGCTGGTGTTGGTAGAAATGTGATCAGCTGGCAACACTAATCAGGAGGCTGAAAGTTTGTTGCAGGATCAGCACATTATTTATTTCCTCCACATTCCACCCGTAATGATGCCATAATAGCAATAGTTTAGCTTATATCTGAAACCCTTCACCACCCATCAATATAATGCTAAGTCACTCCAGGTGTATGGGATGATGCACAGACAGAATATCAAGTTTTAAATGTCGACATACACAAATATTCCTTTGGAAATATCGTGATACAGAAATATCGACAACAAGAATATCGTGGTCAAGAATATCACCTTGAAGGTAAGAAATATCGTTTTTGGAAGTTATTAATATAATTTGCAAAAATATAGTTGTTTAAAATATCGATGTTTTAATTAGTGTTATGTATTGTAATATATGTGTTTATTTTTTGTAGTTATTAATTTCATTTTTATTACATTTTGCGTTTTTTAGTTCTGTAGCGGGTTGCGGGTTTATAGGGGAATAGGGTGCGAAGTATTATAATTATAATGAATTAATTATCATTTTTTATGTGTTAGTATTTATTTAATTTAGATTTTATAGTGTTAACTGTGGGAAGTAATGTATTATTAATTAATTATTAATTGGTTGTTAACTAGTAATAATTAAGTAATTGGTCATTATGTTAATTGTGTCATTTATTTAGGATTGAGTTGTGTGTTTATATGGGAATAAGGTGGTAAGAAATTTGATTATAATAAATGTGTTCATAATATTTATTTATTTTATATTTTATACTGTTAATTGTGGGAATTAATTCATTATTAAATATGTATTAATTGGTTGTTAATTATTATTAATTAATTAATTTGCAATTATATTAATTGTGTCATTTTTTAGGAGCGGGTTTTGGATCTATAGGGGTATGGGATGGGAAGTAATTTATTCATCATTAATTAATAATTGTTTGTTAATTAATGCTTGTTTATTAATTAAAATGTAAGTATGGCAATTGTTTAATCAATTGTAGATGTACTTTTTGGGGTTTATAGTGGTAAAGGGTGGGAAGTAAATTATTTTAAATAAATTAATAAGTTGTTGCTAAATGATATTAATGATTTTTAGGTGTGGGTTGTAGTGTTTATTGGGGTGAAGGGTGGAAAGTAATTTAGGTTTAAGTAATTAATAATTAGTTTATTATTAATATTAAATCATCAATTGATAAATATTTATGGTAATTGTTTATGTTTTCTGTGTGCGGTATTTGGTTTTATAGCTGTAAAGTTTGGGGAGTAAATTAATGTTTATGTTTTAATTTGTTTTTTTAATTAATAATATATTTTTTATTGATAATTAATTATGTTAACTATGGAGGTACTTATTTATTCAGATGTGTGTTGTGAATTGTGTGGTGTTATAGGGTGGGAAAAAAAAATATTACATTTTTTAATAATTAATGTTTTGTTTATAAATAATTTTTATTAAAAAGATTTTTTTGTTTGTAAATTATTTACATTTTTTTTAAATAAACTTTCTAGGTATTTGTTAAATCTTTTTCACATTATAATCTGTTTTTATCTTATGTAATATTTAATATTTGTATATATGTTTTATGTTTTTTTAAATCTTTTGTGTTGTTGTTCATATTTTGTTTATTTTTAATTTTGAACCGACTCCAGAGGAAATATTAATGTTTACCCCTCTGCTATCCAACACTTTCCATATTGTTGCACTAATTGGAGTGGGAACAGTAATTTGTACCCCTCTGCTATCAACACTTTCCCTTTTGTTGCACTGACTGGAGTGGGAATAGTAATTTTTACCCCTGTGCTATCCAACACTTTCCCTACTGTTGCACTCACTGGAGTGGGAATAGTAATTTTTTCCCTCCGCTATCCAACACTTTCCCTTATGTTGCACTCACGGGAGAGGGATTAGTCATTTTTACTAGTCCGCTATCCAACATTTTCCCTACTGTTGCACTAACTGGAATGGCAATTGTAATTTTTATTCCTCCGCTATCCAAAACTACTATTGCACTCAATGGAGTGCAAAATTTCAGTTTAAAGACTACAAAATATTTTAATGTTTTAATTTATAATATAATGTTTTTTATTAGATTTTATCTTATAAGTGTATGTAAATATATATATTTATTTGTAAATTGTTATGTTTTTATATAATTATAAAAGAAATCAAAATACATAGTTTATTAATTATTTTTAAGTAAATATATATATATTACATTTTATATATGTATGTTTAAATATTTTTTTATTACATGTATTTCTTATATTTGTTAACATGTATATTAAATCTAAATACATTTTTTTAAGGTAATTGTATTATTTGCTATATTTAACATTCATTTTACATCTATATATTTTTTTCGATACTTTTTATACTTACCAATTTTAAATATATGATGTCGATATTTTCAACAGCTATATTTAAAACTCAATATTTGTGTATGGGGATATTTTGGGTGTCGATATTCTATCAGTGAACCGTCTGGGAATACATACTGCATTCAGACAACTCACTCCTCATTCCCAGTGCTCAATCAATCAATCAATCAATCAAAGATTTGTAGAGCGCGCTGCTCACCCGTGAGGGTCTCAAGGCACTAAGGGTGGCGGGGTGGGGGGAGGTAGCTACTGGTCGAACAGCCGTGCTCACCCTTCACTTTCATGCTCACTGTGCACTCAAAACGATTACACTGCACTCAGATTGCTCACTAAGCACTCACTCCATTCACCCTTATCCTACCATGCACTCATACGAGCACACCACTCAGCCTGAGCACTCATAACGCTCCACTCACTTGTCACTTTCACCACTCACCCTACACTCACCGCGAATTTGCTGCATTCACTTTGTTAGCTTGCACTCACACCACTCATCCTCTGTTCACCCTGAAATGACAGTGACCACACTGCACTCATGCCACTTGCCATGAACTCACACAGATCTCCCTCAACTTACACTGCACTCACATAAGCCCACTGCTCACCCTGCACTCACAGTGATCACCCTACACTCACTGCGATTTTGTTGCATTAACTTTGTTAACCTGCACTCACGCCACTCATCCTCCTCTTACTCTGCGCTCACACAAGCACATCGTTCACCCTGCACTCACAGCGACCACACTGTGCACTCATGCTACTCGCCATGAACTCACGCAGTTTTCCCTCCACTTACACTGCTCTCACATAAGCCCACTGCTCACCCGCACTCACAGTGATCACACTGCACTCACACCACTCATCATGCACTTACATGTGCACACTACTCACCCTGCACTCTTGTGACACTTCACTCGCCTGCCACACGCACTGCTCACTCGGCAATCTCACTCAAACAAGCAGATACCTCACCATGTAGCCATTCCTCCCACTCTGCACTTTCACCAAAACCCAAACTCATATGTCACTTCACTCACCTTGCAGGCACTCCTCTCACCCTACTCTTACAGTGTCACATCACTCACTGTGCACTAACACAGGCACTCCTGTCACTCACATAGCTCACCCTTCAATCACATGGGCATAGCACTCACCCTGCACTCACACCATGCAAACCAGCACAGCAATAACCCTAGATTCACACCACTTACCCTGCACTTCATCCTCTCACCCTACACTCACAGAGACAAACCTCTCAATCTGCCTTCATACAGCCACTCTGTTCTTCCTGTCTGCACATGGAGACAATAGTCTGCTGGAACTCATATGGACACACAACTCAGACTGCACTAACTCCTCTCACCATGCACTCACTAGTCACTCTCACAGATCACCCTTCATTCTCGCTGCTTACTCTGCACTACACACAGGCACACCACTCACCCTGCATTTACAACACTCACACCACCCTGCACTCACCACTCTCACTCTGCATGCACTCCTCTCACTTTACACTCTCTTGGTCCCTCCTCTCAATTGCATTCATGCAGCTCACCCGACACTAACATCGGCACAATTTTTCTCCCTATACTCACACCACTCATACTGCACTCATTGAAACTATTCACCATCCCCCAGCACTTACATGACCACACCTCTTAACTCTGCACATATAAAATGTACACAACTCTTGTGAATGTACATATATTTCTACAAAGGCACCCACAGAATACCTGCTATTTCCATATTACTGGATGCCTACTTAATTCCATCCGCAACAATGGGGTTATGCAAGAGGGGTGAGAGGACTGAGAATGTGGGATGGAACAAGGAGGGAGTCTAGGTCTGAGGCTTTGGTGTACGGTGCTGTATTGAGGATCATGTGACAACTTCAGCCATTCCTGCCTTTACATTCAATGCAATGGTTCATCCCGAGACATGTAGGTTTTTTTTTACATTGTAGGTTGGGTCACAAAAACCCCAAAATGAAAAGTGTAACTGGATGAAATCTATGGTTGTCAAAGATGTCAAGCATGTCATAAGATCAGTTGGATGCTGTGATATTACGTTAGAACGTGGATTCGATCATTTTCAATGCTGTAACTGCTTGATCCACATGGGAAACCAAATATAAGCCCTGTACAGCTTTTTTAAGTAAGTGCACTTTGAGGAAGTGCACTTTTCATTCACATTATACTTGTAACAAACATCGACAAGGCAATATATTATTATTTTCAAATGGAATATTTATTTTTGTATTATGCTTCACTAAAAGGTAAATGCAAACAATAGCAGAAGCAGCAGGGCAAGCTTTTTTAACAAAATAAAAGCAGATTGATTAATGGAAGTATGAGTGGTAGTTTGTCTGTGTGAGAGTGATGGATTACAAATGTATGAAAGAGTGCAAGAAATATAGTGATAATGTATGTGTGAGAGAATGTGCGAGTGTTTGTGTATTATGTGTGCAAGTGTGCTGTTGGTTTGGCATACCGGAGGTGTTCTTGCCTTATGGACATGGGCAAAAAAGCATATGGATGGGAGGTGTTACCTATGCAAACTGCAGGCCCTGACATGCCTCTGTTAAGACACCATCCTTGGCTATGGGGACTTGAACGGTCTAACTGAGAAAGCTGCTATCCCAGACACACAGGGGCACAGAACATGGACCACCACACCTGGCCGAAGGCCCTTCTTAGCATTTGGGTGGATCTATAGCAAGAGGGTGAAACTGATATTTGAGGTAACTCTTGACATAAAATTTCTTGTACTGATTTTATAGGGGGTCTCAATGACAAAATGTTGACCCTTGTTTACCAGGGAGGTAATTTTTAGAGATACCAATGCCTGTGGCTGAAGTATCAGTGGTAAATTTCTAGCACTGTCATATTGAATGTACTCCTTGGCACAGTGGTACAGTGGAAGTAATTTCAGACTTTAGACATTTGAAAAAAAACCAAGATCTACTACTAGGAACAGTCAGGTGTCCCTGGTGCACCATGAAAGTACTGGAATTTTTCATGAATGTCCTATAAGGGTCTAATGCATTTGAGCAAATTTGATCCCATAAGTTTCAAAAGTCCTCAGGGGAGAAAACTCCTCTCCCATAAATCATCTATAATAAATCTGTTCACTTGTTTTGCTTGCTAGAATTTGGGGGAAGTATCACACCCCATCACTTACATTGATCTTTCTCCTCGTATAATGGATATGAGGTTAGCTCTGACCCATTTCTGGAAATGCTTGTCCTGCCCCATTGCTGGGAGCAGGACTGGCTTTAGGATGGTGCAACCAGTGTGTTGGCTTTGGTGGGGGGCCCTGTGTTTAAAAATCATTTTTGATTTAAAATCACATGAACTTCCTTGTGCATCAGGCAACAATAAAAATGTCAAGATAACTCTGGTGATTAATGTTCCTACTGGTGAGAGTTTGGGATTTTGTATAGTGGCAGTTTTGGCTCATTGTAAAGTAGCATAGAGAGTTTATGTGCCTGCTGCAAAGAACTTGTACCATACTATCACAGAACTGAATGTGAGTGAACTATGAGTAGCACTATAAAAAAAGCAAATGTCTGTCAGAGAGAGGTTATGAAAAGATGAGGTGTACTGTTGGAGAGTGGTAGTGAGGGAATTCATGAAGAAGGAGGTTATGAGAGAGGAAAGCACCAAAAAAGACTGTTGTTAACAGCTGTCATCAGTGCTCGAGCTGAAGTTTGGATCTAATTACGCCCCTAAGTTGAGGAAATTAGCTTTGATTTGGGAATCGTAGATCTGCTGTATCGGGAATATGCTCAAATAATTTGCAGCATGCCACTCTGGGGATAATCAATAGTTCTTCTCTTTGTTAGGAATTACTGAGCAAGAAACCATTCCTAAAATCTCCACACTCCAGCCAAACTTGAGGTTGGAAACTCGTATAAGAGAACAACGCTATGAACATGATTTTGGACATTTAAAGAAGGAGCATAAGACAAATTATCTCTGTGATCTATTTTTGTCAATGCAGAGGGGCTGCTAACAGGTAATTGTATATTTGTGTTAAACTTGAGACTAATGTTCAGCATATTTATGGACATTTCAGAATGGTTAGACTGTCTCTCACCTCTAATGTATGCAATTGCTCCACCAATGGTAGAAGGGATAGGCAATGTGGTTTCTGCAGTTGCCCAGGTCAAGACATCATTCACCCTATATTAATGTATATGTCCAGCAATCATTGTACTTAGGAAACATCATTTGAGATCAATGTTTGTCATCAATTTTTGATCCTGTACATTTTTTGAATAGTTCAGATGCAGGTATTTCTAGACTTTATACATGTTCTATTCTTTTAATTTATTGAAATCAAATTTGCTCATGAGTTTTTGAATTTTGTATTTTTGTGGCCCTTTACACAACTAACGTAAAATGAAAATTCCATACACATCATGCGAAAAACAAACTGCCAATCATCTGTGCAAGCTCATCTTTTCAAAATTTTATGTGACATATAAGATGCATCAACCACTAAGTGCTTCATTTGAAGATTGGGGAAATAGAACCCCTTCCATAAATTGGAAGGCTTAGTTGGCTCCGCCATCAGAAACCTTTGGCTTGTGACATAGTCTTCAAAGGGCCATTGGTCAATGTATGTCAGAAGGTCCATCCCATTGGAGGTGGTCTGTCTGTAGTACCTTTTAACAGCCCAGGACTGCCAGGAAAAGCCTGGTGGTCTCGAACAGGAAACAACAAATGATTGCATGTGCTGGGACAAAAACTCCCACCACATCAGTGACATTTGTTTACCTGTTTTCTAAGGAAAAAAACTCCAATAGATGGGTTGGTTTCTAAGAAACAAAAACATTTTCCAGGCGGGCCACAAAGAATGACACCCACTATGCAAACTTCTGTGCCTTCTATGTACCAACTGCCAGTGGCGGCCAGCATTATTTACTGGTGATGGGCGGGTGCAGGTGCGCTGAGGGAGTGGGGATGGTATGAGAGGGCTGACCAAACAGTCATTGCGTACTTAGGAGTGGGCAAACCACTCCTCGCCTGCCCTGCTCCAAGGGTAGAGCAGCCCCGCCCACCTGCCCGCAAAGCAGCAGGAAACATAAAATGATCATAACTCAAAGTTATTATCATGTTATCTTTCCTTTACTTTGCAGTTCACTGCTTAATAGCAGTGGGGCAACGCTCCTCCCCCATAGCGGAGGAGCCACCCCCGCCAACCGCACATGCAAATACACAGAAGGGCGTGAGATTCCCCACCAGACAACATAATTAGCATGCTGCTGAGTAGGAGGATGATCAATGGATTAGAATCTGCAACACCTTATTATGCATTTTTCGAGATGCATTTTTAGTTTATGTTTGTATTATTGTTTCCATACGGGCAGATACGTAATGCTTTGACTTTTTGTCAAATTCTGTGAATATACTTGTAGACGGATTTTACATTGTGCTGCTATATTTATTTTGATACTATACACTGTTTTGTTGTAGTAAAACATTGTTCATGTGTTTTCATTTCGGCACACGTGACAATACCTGCCCATCCTGTTTAGGTGTGACTCGATAGCTGTCTGCAGTGCCTATTGTTATTAGTTTTTAAGTATTTTACATAGAGTTAGCTTTCTTTCCATTCAAAAGAGTAAAGCCATGGCCACTTGAATAATGCAGCAGAAGTGGAACAAATTATGCAGTAGAGCTGATAAAATTAGGCGGCAAGAAAATGCACATGGAGCGGCATATTGCAGCACATTTTGGGAGACTGTTACTTCATCATTTTGTCGTTTTTACACATTAACGCTGTCTGGACAAAAATGTCACCTCATTAGTATTAGTTTAACACCAAAACACAGAAGTAACCGAAAGATAATCAGTCAACCTTTGCAAAGGTCCTTTAACTCAGCGGGCACGTCAGTGAGTTTTTGTCATTTTTTATCCATTTGAGCTAGATACCATTTTTTTTAATCTGTAGATTATACACCCATGCATGGATTCTGTTGCAAATTTAGCAAGTCAATAATCATGTGTTAACACCACAGCTGCAACATCGCATAATTCCAGTGGTAATGAGGACAGAGATCCCGCCTCACACCATTATTCGGTGTGTCATGCCACCATCTCTGGATGATTTCTTAGAAATTATTATGTACCTAGTTTACATCTCAGACGTAGACTGAATCGTCACACTTTCATTTCGTACAGACAGCAATATTTAGTTGCGTTCTTCTTTCAATGCAGCAAACTTTTTTATATGTATATTGTTGTAATCAGTGCTAGAAATGCAATCCAGACGAAAAAGCGTGCAAACACACATGGACTTTGCAGTAATTAATCAACGTTCAGGAATTTAGCACCGAGTGGTCTTGTCGTGTTATGCAAATTATGCAAAAAAACTGTGTGTGAGTAGTTATTTCATTGTAAAGGCTGCTGGTTGGATGTCACTGCGGATTGCTCCGAAGAAGAGATTAATCTAAAATTAAAGCCATTAATTACAGCCTGAAAGATCTGCAAATGAGTTTTGGAATGCCGCAGAAGGCTTGCAGTGCAGGCCCGAGCAAAGAACGGGGAGTTTGATGAGAGCTTTTGAGCTTACCTCTCTGTTGCTTTGCAACTTCTCACACCCTCCCATAAAACACAGACCTCCTACATTCGACATTCCCCGGCAGCGCGTGCAGTGCTATAACATTCATGTCCATACAGCAGCCCAGAACATCACGCGCCGGAGAGCGAGATGGAATGTGTGAAACGCGCAGAGAACTTTGCCAGAAGCATTTCTCCTCAATTACTACATAGAAATATGCCTATAAAAGCACCCTCTGTAGAAGCTTGAGGAACAATGTCCTCAGAAGATAGTATTTTCGTACAGTGTATGCTGCTCCCTGACAGGACTCCGTTAGGGTTAACTTGTGCTGAGGCATGGCATTTTTTGATAGTTTGCCTGTGGGCTCCGCCCAATCAAAAGGCTGCTGTGCACATTCCCGCCCCCTCACCGCCATACAGTAGGGAGCCAGGGAGGGGCGCTGCGCTCGGATGCTTCGACTGCTCTGCACAATGAATTAGATGTTCCCTCTCATGGACCGAGGTGAGCGCTCCCTCTGGCAGCTGAAAGACCACAGCTACTGTCAGAGCACATTTAATGCCATGGGCCCAGTTTATTGACCCGGATATGTTTCACTGACCCGAGACCTGTTTATGATTCCTTTCATTTACTTGGAAACATACCTTCACCTTGGGGAAGAGTGTGAAGGTAATGTGGACAGCCTGCCCGGCTTCCCATGCGCTGGTAAGTTCCGCTTTGTTCAATGAAACACTGAAAGCAAAATGTAATTATTCCTTGGCTGCGTAGACACTTCCTTTTTTCCAATAATTTTAAATGAATTATATTGATCACGAGCGAAAATAGCGTATTCCAACTGCACGTGTATGTCCAAGTAGTTCTTGTATCATATGTAGGCTTGTAGTGAGTGTGCTTGAGAAGTCACACTGCCCTCACTGTTGCTGTACCGTGCATTGCACCTGGGTGGTCGTGAAATAACCGGTAAGAGTGCCCCACGCTGACAAATCCATTTTCCTTCTCTTACATTTGACACAACTCGTCGTCTTAAGCACTAGCAGTGAATATCACCCTGAAGTAATATGTAATCCTGTAACAACCTGAGAGCGGCTGGCAGCTGCAGTGTACAAGGTGCTTAGAATGGGTTTGACATGTGACCATTTATAAAGCTGGCTTGTTTTTACTTTGTAAAATGTTGTCTCCGATGTACCTGTTTGTTTTGCTGATCATGGAGTTTTGGACCCCTGCGTGGGTAATGTAAAGAAAGGTAGTGTGGGGACACAGAGTTTATCACATTTGGGTTAATTCCTACCTACTCATAGAAAATACTTTGTAAATATAAATATAAATACATTTATGGATTCCTACAGGACCACTGATCAGTCTTCTTAGGTGCCTCTGTTTGGAATGTGCAAAATGAAGGGTTCTGCTAGGTTAATTCGGAGTGCAAGGAGCACAGAGCTGATATGATTATCAATTGCAGCTTTCTCTGGATTCTGAGATGCTTCCCTCTGCAGGATGCAGTCTGGCTCCCTCACATGTAGACCTGTAACTACGCATTCTGATGGTGTCTTAAGGACTCAGGGATACGCCTACGTCCTACGTGACAAAACGAGTATCCAAGGGAAAACTTCCATTTTGCTTCTATTTCTTCATCACAGTTAAGAGGCGAAAATGTGAATTCTGTGATCCCCAAGAACTTTTTCAGAACAGACCTGATCATGCTTGCAGATATTTTTGTTGATGCAAATGAACTCCGATAGAAATGTAAGATTTTGAATGGAGAGAGAGAAAGAGAGAGAGAGAGAAAGAGAGAGGGAGAAAGAGAGAGACAGAGAGAAAGGGAGAGAGAGACAGAGCGCGGGAGACAGAAAGAAAGACAGAGAGAGGGAGAAAGTGACAGAGAGAGAGCATCACCAGGAATGGTCAGGTCTTGCATAGAGGAGATTGAAAATAAATCCTCGACTATTGTGAGTGGCTCAGACTTGAACTGAATCCTTACTTCTGCAGAACGTAATAGGTGAGGACTTTTGACCATCAAGGCTTAGACTCTCTTCTAATGCAACAATCATGTACACAATGCAGGGAAGTAGATCTAGTCTTCTGTTGATATTATCCATCATAAAAAACCATTCGACCCGGGAGCAGCCCTCCTTTCATTGCTTTTATTGTCCCTTGTCAAGTCACCTGACCACACTTGTTGTATTTGCAAATGGAATTTGTGGCACAAACAAAGGAAGAACCACAATGGATTCAATCCAACAGACACCAGATGATTTGCCATGTCTAGGATATTCTGCAGGCACAGGGTGACAGCATTACTGCAATCTGCACCACCATTTCCGCAGGCGTCACAATAAAATAGAATAATTACTTTTGCCTAACACGTGGCATCGCGGCCTTGTAGCTTTGTTGCAAAGCCAAAGTAATCAGTGAACATTGTTACTTATCAACTCTATGGCCCTCGTGTTACTGGCCTCAGAAGAATTAACGGCGTGTATCAGCTCTGCAAGGATGTGAGTCTTTGACATGCTTGCTGAACGCTCATGTTTGCAGCAGATTCATTAACCCAATCAGTTGCTGGCATCCTAAAGATCACCGACAAAGGGGATATGGTTATAAACTTGCATACAACAGTAAAACGCACTGTTCCCTATCTCCCCCACACAACGTTTATTTACGGGCAAAATGCAGCATTTACAACTTCTAACCCTAAATTCCTTCGACAAAGTATGCACCCATTTCTTTTAATATTTGAAGAAAATGGTTTCAATATTCTGTTAGCGAAAACAACGTCTTTCACTTTGGGGAAATTGGAAGACGTCCATGAGGTTTCTGTGACAGATCCGGCTTTTGTTTATTGTTGTCTGCAAGAAATATTGTAAGGATGTTGCACAGCTTGGATGGAAGTCCCTGAATTGTTGTGTCTGGGGATGAGGTTGTGCTCCTGCTGGGCCGGGCTGCGGGCGGCTCTAGGACCCCGGGGACACTCCCTGCTCTGCCCTGTGTGTATGGGAGCAGCTCACGGCTCACACTTCGCACACATGTGGATTGCTCCGCTGGCGCAGAGAGCTGCACTGCGAGGACCGGGCTTGGAGAGGCGAGCGCACCGCTGCCTGGCTACCTTCCCCCGGCTGTGACGGGACCAGAGCTGCAGCACTGAGGTGAGTCGAGCCTTCTCTCTATGTCTGCTTTGGAACATACATTCTCTCTTTTTGACTAAAGAAAGTTTTCTATGGACGGCTGCGCAGATTCCCGGTGCCCCACTTCCCTGTCACCTTAAATTCTACTTTATGATCCTGCCAAATAGTGTTCAGGCGGAACAGGCTGCGACCAGAAACACTCACCCTTGTGAGCTGTAACCCCTGCACTGTCCCCCGTGAGAGACCCGGGAGACCTGGCTCTGTCACCCGGAGACCCAGGTCTGTCACCCTTGTCGCCCATTTCAGAGAGCCGAGGGCAGCTCTGTGACGCAGGATTCCCTCTGTCACTCAAGACATCTGGGTCTGTCACCTGCCACCTGTTCTGTGCTCACGACACCCAGCACTGTCCCTGGGACACCTAGTTCTGTGACCCGGGACTCCCACGTTCCTCACCCCGCAAACGAAGAGCAGTAACACCCTGCACGTCTCCGTTCACTCTGGTTGTGAGCAGCGCTGGGTCACAACGCAGCGCTGTCGCCTTGCACAGAGAGCTCTGTCACACAAGGAAGCCTGCGGTGTGTGACCAGGACACACGGGGGTGCAGCGTGCAAGCAGCGCCGTGACCCACGGTACCCAGCACTGTAAACAGAAGGACCATGCACTGCGAGCCGGGAGGACCCTACAGTTTAAGTTACCGCACCTAGTATTGTGACCGGAAGCACCCATCACTCGAAGGCACAGCACCCAGCACTGTGACACAGGAACGCTCAACACTGTGAACAGGAGTAATCAATACTCTTATCCACCACAGTAAGCTCTGCAATCTACAGTATAAAGAATTCAGTCCCGGGAGCACCCAAAGTGTGACACACAATGTGCTGCTGGCAGTGCCTAACACTGTACGGCAGGATCACACAACACTGTGAGCAGAAGCATCCAGCTCTATGACTCAGGAACATCCAGCTCTATGAACCAGGAGCATCCGGCTCTATGACCCAGAAGCTTCCAGCTCTATCACTCAGGAACATCCGGCTCTATGACCCAGGAGCATCCAGCTCTATGGCCCAGGAACATCCAGCTCTATGACCCAGGAACATCCAGCTCTATGAACCAGGAGCTTCCATCTCTATGACCCAGGAAAATTCAGCTCTATGACCCAGGAGCATCCGGCTCTATGACCCAGGAGCATCCAGCTCTATGAACCAAGAGTATCCATCTCTATGAACCAGGAGCACCCATCTCTATGAACCAGGAGCATCCAGCTCTATGAACCAGGAGCATCCAGCTCTATGAACCAAGAGTATCCATCTCTATGAACCAGGAGCATCCAGATCTATGAATCAGGAGCATCCAGCTCTATGAACCAGGAGCATCCAGATCTATGAATCAGGAGCATCCAGATCTATGAATCAGGAGCATCCAGCTCTATGAACCAAGAGTATCCATCTCTATGAACCAGGAGCATCCAGATCTATGAACCAGGAGCATCCAGCTCTATGAACCAGGAGCATCCAGATCTATGAATCAGGAGCATCCAGCTCTATGAACCAGGAGCATCCAGCTCTATGAACCAGGAGCATCCGGCTCTATGACCCGGGGGCATCCAGCTCTATGACCCAGGAGTATCCATCTCTATGAACCAGGAGCATCCAGCTCTATGAACCAGGAGCATCCATCTCTGTGAACCAGGAGCATCCAGCTCTATGAACCAGGAGGATCCGGCTCTATGACCCGGGGGCATCCAGCTCTATGAGCCAAGAGTATCCATCTCTATGAACCAGGAGCATCCAGCTCTATGAACCAAGAGTATCAATCTCTATGAACCAGGAGCATCCATCTCTATGAACCAGGAGCATCCAGCTCTATGAACCAGGAGCATCCAGCTCTATGAACCAGGAGCATCCGGCTCTATGACCCGGGGGCATCCAGCTCTATGACCCAGGAGTATCCATCTCTATGAACCAGGAGCATCCAGCTCTATGAACCAGGAGCATCCATCTCTGTGAACCAGGAGCATCCATCTCTGTGAACCAGGAGCATCCAGCTCTATGAACCAGGAGCATCCAGCGCTGTGAACCAGGTGCATCCAGCGCTGTGAACCAGGAGCATCCAGCTCTATGAACCAGGAGCATCCAGCTCTATGAACCAGGAGCATCCAGCGCTGTGAACCAGGTGCATCCAGCTCTATCACTCAGGAGCATCCGGCTCTATTACCCAAGAGCATTCGGCTCTATCACCCAGGAGCATCCAGCTCTATGAACCAGGAGCATCCGGCTCTATGACCCGGGGGCATCCAGCTCTATGAACCAGGAGCATCCATCTCTGTGAACCAGGAGCATCCAGCTCTATGAACCAGGTGCATCCAGCTCTATCACTCAGGAGCATCCGGCTCTATGACCCAGGAGCATCCGGCTCTATGAACCAGGTGAATCCAGCTCTATCACTCAGGAGAATCCGGCTCTATGACCCAAGAGCATTCGGCTCTATCACCCAGGAGCATCCAGCTTTATGAACCAAGAACATCCAGTTCTATCACTCAGGAGCATTCAGCTATATGACCCAGGAGCATCCAGCTCTATGACCCAAGATAATCTATCTCTATGTTCCAGGAGCATCCAGCTCTATCACCCAGGAGCACCCAGCTCTAAGACTCAGGATCATCTGGCTCTACCACCGAGGAGCATCCAGCTCTATCACTCAGGAGCATCCGGCTCTATGACCCAGGAGCATCCAGCTCTATGACCCAGGAGCATTCAGCTCTTTCACTCAGGAGCATCCGCCTCTATGACCCAGGAGCATCCATCTCGGTGATCCAGGAGCACTCAACACTGTCACACACAGAGTATGCTACATTGTGACCCAGCAGAAGTACCTAATACTGTGCCAGAAGCACACAACAGTGTGTTTGGAATCATCCAACTCTATGACCCAGGACCATCCAGCTCTATGATCCAGAAGCATCCAGCTCGATGACCCAGGAGGACACAGCTCTATGATCGCGAATCATCCATCACTATGGCCGAGGACCATTGAGCTCTATGACACAGGATAATCCAGCTCTATGACCCAGGAACAGCTCTATGGTGCAGAAGCATCCAGCTAATGACCCAGAAGCAAACGTTCTATCACCCAGGAGCACACAGCTCTATTCCCCAGGATCATCCATCCCTATGACTCAGGAGAATCCAACTCTATGACCCGGGAGCACACAGCCCTATGACCAGGATGATCCAGCTCTGTGGCCCAGGAACATCCAGCTCTATGACCCATGAGCATCCAACTCTATGACCCAGGATCATAGAGCTCTATGGCCCAGGAACATTCGGCTCTATGTCCCAGGAGCAAACAGGCATATGGCCCAGGATCATGCATCTCTATGACCCAGGATCATGCATCTCTATGACCCAGGAACAACCAGCTCTATGTCCCAGGAGCAAACAGCTCTATGATTCAGAGCATCCAGATCTACGCCCCAGGAGAATCCTACACAGTCAATCACAGTATGGTGTATTGTGACCCAGGAGAAGTACATAACACTGTGCCCCAGAAGTACACTACACCTTGAACAGAAGAATCCAGCTCTACGTCCCAGGAACATCGAGCGCTATGACCCAAGAGCATACAACTCTATGACCCAGGAGCATTTAACTCTATGACCCAGGAACATTCAACTCTATGACCCAGGATCATCCAACTCTATGACCCAGGAGCATTCAACTCTATGACCCAGGAGCATCCAACTCTTTGACCCAGGAGCATCCAGTTCAGTGCTTTTAGGAACATCCACCAACCCTCACACAGTATGCTGCATAGTGACCCAGGAGAAGTACATAGCACTGTGCACCAGGAGGACACGATGCTGTGAACAAAAGCATCAAGTTCTATAACCCAGGAGCATCCAACACTCTGGTCTAGAGCACCAAGAAATTTGAGGGACATCACCCAACTCAGTGACCTAGGCATTCCAGGCACTCCTACTAAACACTCCTAGAACTGTGAATCAAAACAGCGGAACCGAGCACTGTCAGAAACACCCAGAACTGTAATCAGGAGCACCAAGACTGTGACAGATTTTCCGGGGGCATGCAGGGCTTTGATACTTTGCTTCTGCCTTGTTGCAGGGGCATGAACTTGAACATACAGTACAGTATGGCTGAAAGTGCAGTATAGCATGGGATTAAACCAAGTGAGGGCCGGGACAAGTTAAGGCCATGACTCTGAGCTTAGGTAATGATTGGCTGCTGCCTAGGTTGGTTCAAGGATGTGAGGTTCAGCAGACTGTGGTGAGCTGGAATCATGCATTCTCTGTGGTCCAGGGCGCACAAGGCGGAACATGCAGAGAATGGAGTGCTAGAGTCCAAGACACACAGCGCAGTGATCTCGAAGTGGAGGGGCTCTGCTTTCACATATGCATGGCTGTGGCTGTAGAGATGCAGGGCTGAAAACTTGGATAATACAGGGCTGTGAACATGGGAGGAAGTAAGCAAAGTGAGATTGGATGCTGAAAGTCGCAAACGTTGTCAGTGTCGATCTGAGCTTGGGGTCGTCCCCCTTCGCCAATTGCATTTTTGCAAAGCAAGAGTTGTGAATTCTAGGGTCTATCAGAACACAACTGCAATCTACACGTGTATAGTTCGTAACGCTTCAATGTATTCTAATTCCATATGTTTAAAAGGTTAAAAAAAATGCCAAAGCTTAAAAAACGTCGAAGCTCTGAGCTTTGGTAACAAACCATCAGAATGGCAAACACAGGCCACAGAGTTCGGACGTAAAGAGCGTTCTGCGTCAGTGGTGCAGAGATCTGATGTATGCCACAAAGGGCGTGAGCTTGGGCAATGCGGTTATGTGAGGTTGCATTAGGCAGAATGTGTGCTTGAATGATGCACTGGGTTGGGCTGGGATATGAAGGATTGTGATTTTCGGTAATGCAGAGCTGTGATCTTGCATATAGAGGGGCTGTGAGTTCAGACGTGCAGAATTTGGAATTTGGAGATGCAGAGTGGTAACCCTGGGCCATCCAAAGGTTTAAGCTCAGAAAGTGATAGTGGCCGTGACCTTTGACGGGGAAGCGTTGTGAGCTTGGCTTATGTGGGATTTAGAGCCGGACATGGAGGCGTGTGGGGTTAGCCGTGTAGACCTGTGAGGGTTGATGTTCAGGGATGGAAGCTTGCATAGTTCTCTGCACTCAGCTCTCACTAGTGCACCCGCGGGTGTGTGCTCCTAAGATAAGGGGCTGTGACGTTTGTTGCACACAGCCGCAGGCCTTGACAGTGCATGGATGTGAGCTTGGAGATCATTCCGGCAGTGAGCCTTTAACATGTTAAGTGTGAGTTAAAAGGATTAAAGAATGTGGCTGGAAGGATCAATGGCTGAAGGAACCGTTAAAACATGCGAATTTTGGAAATGCGGGGCTGGCGCTTGGGAAAGGCAGAACCGTGAGTTTGAGCATAAAACACCACTGGTTAGAACTATGAACCACAATCCCGGGTGTGAGGAACAACCCGCTATTCCAGAGTAATGCACGTGCCCCCCTCCCAGATGTTCCATCATCTCATATATACTATTATGCCATGACATATGCCACCGTATCACATGTGCTGTCACCGCTTCATGCGTGTGCATCATGTGACCATCGTGATGTTCTAGGCATGACATGAGGTGATTGTTGGGAATTTGCCAGGCTTTGATTAGAAACACGGGTGCGCAGCGTATGTCATAATCATCACAAGGGTACCCTTCGCCTCTTTCTTTGTATTATTGCCAACGGATGGTTTTTAGACCCTGCAGCCAAGAAGTGCTCCTTATATTATGCACAGTGATACAGTGTGATTTACGGGCTACCTCGACAGGTGCAAGCGAGTTGCCCGCCCTACCCTGCTCTTGGATACAATATAGATTCCGACTCCAGATGTGTCAACATCTGATGCCTACATTCGCTTCCTGCGCTGCAGCTGTCTGAGGCGAGGTGCCCTTTGTGGTCTGGAAAGCTCACAACGTTGTACTAATACTTTGGATACAAATATCAGCATAATGTAGTGGCTCGTGTGTTTGCATAGCGGGGGTGCTCGCGATTGGCGTCGAATGGTCTCCGTGCCACATGCCCCCGTGCCTGTCCGAAGCTCAGCATCCGTTCCTCTGCTGTGTACCCTGAGCTCCTCCAGACAAGCTGTTGATTTAGCGAGCGTGGCTCATGATTGTGGGCGCCCTCGTGCGCAGCAGCGTTTGAAGCGCCTCGCCCCAGTCTCTCCAGCCTCTCAACAGTACCTCTCTGTCCCTCGCGCTCTGAAGGGCTGCAATTAAATGGCCTTTTGTGCTAAATGAGTTTTTAAGAGCTCTCGGCAGGGAGGGCGGGGCCGCGAGAAGGTGAAATCTGACATGAGCTGCCCGGTCGCTTCTCTGGCTGCCGTGTGCCGTGGTAATCCTTCCCAGGCAGGCTGAGGGGGAACACACTGCGCAAAGCCTGCACTTTATCCGGCAGAGGGATTTCTCGGCCCTGCTGCAGAAGTGATGGAGACAGCTTTGCGGATTACGCTGTCCCAATACGCTCTTTGAGCTCTTCT
This sequence comes from Lissotriton vulgaris, assembly GCF_964263255.1. NCBI lineage: Eukaryota > Metazoa > Chordata > Amphibia > Caudata > Salamandridae > Lissotriton > Lissotriton vulgaris. The sequence continues at coordinate 1,260,738,086 of NC_141693.1, forward strand.
TAAGCGGCATTAACCTTTACTTGAAGCTCGGATTGTGTCGTTTGATGCATTCCTTCTCTCTCTACTGCAGGCGGCGCGGGGGGAGGGGAGGGGTTCCGGCAAACCTGCAACAAAGCACAAGCCACCTTTGTGTGTATAACTGCAGGGCCTGGTCTGGCTGCACGTTTAGAAGACGTGGCGAGAAGGCCTAAGAGACCACTGATAGGAACATGCGTGTTTTTGTCCCGCCGACTGTCATTACCTAATAGAATTATGTAGCTCTCTCAACCTGTGCGCAAAAGCAACGTGGTACAGTCCGCGCTACCCTCCACCACACCGAGTCCACTTATCTCTTCCTGGCCCCGGTATGAGGTGGTTCCTTCCACGTCTCCATTCCTAATACCACGACAGAGGAAGGAAGGAACTGTGACGGAGTTTCCTCGAGATAGTGTAGGTAGGCATATAGTAGATGGCAAATACCTCACCTCTCACAACAGCTGTTAGTGGGGACGTTTATCGCTGTTTTGTTTGATTGTCCATTTTATATGTTAGCACCACTGCTCTTTTGAGCTTCACCAAGCGGAAATTGTGGTTTTAGTGTAGCAGTCCAAATGTGTGCAGCTGTTGGGTGAGGTCACGGAGGCAGGGCAGGTGGTGGGTGGTAGATACAGCTCTGGTAATTCGCCTTGTAGCCTCCTGCACTATTTGTAAGTCTCAACGAACTTAGTAGTATTTAAAATGACGTTATATGGATGGCGAGTCTTGGAATTGGGTTAATAAAGATACAAATGGTTAAAACGACGAAAAGTTTGAAAAAGACCTCACTGAAGATAGTTTGTAAGCAGCACTTTAATGTATACTTGCAGGGGGATTTGCACTGTTCCAAGGTAGCTATGGCATTGCATCTATATAGCACGTTTACACATAAAGGGCCCGATTCACAGAACTAACTTAAGACAAAATCCTAAACTTACTACCATTTTCGTATTCACAGAAGGCGCTTACTCATTTTCTTAAAATTAGGATTTTTCTCAGTTTAGTAGTATTCAAATTCAAATTCAAAAGAACTTTATTCGGTTTTCATGTTGAAAGCCATAAAAGTACAAATATGCACAATAAAAAAGTTGTTAATAACATTAAATTCATGATATATTAAAAATTGATCTCTCGCAGAGAGCACTGTACTGTCTCTAAAGTCCGTGTTTAATGCAGCTATATAATTTTCATAAGTTCGTGCGATGCCTGAGACACAGTTTTAAATAGTGTGCGACAAAACTTACTACCATTTTCGTATTCACAGAAGGCGCTTACTCATTTTCTTAAAATTCGGATTTTTCTCAGTTTAGTAGTAGTAAAGTTGAGAAAAATCCTAATTTTAAGATTTTCGGTATTCACAGAAGGCATTTAGGAGTCCTAAAGTTAGGAGTCCTAACTTTACTACTACTAAATTGAAAAAAATCCTAATTTTAAGACTTTCCGTATTCACAGAAGGCCTTTAGGAGTCCTAAAGTTAGGAGTCCTAGCTTTACTACTACTAAATTGAGAAAAATCCTAATTTTAAGACTTTCCATATTCACAGAAGGCATTTAGGAGTCCTAAAGTTAGGAGTCCTAACTTTACTACTACTACTAAATTGAGAAAAATCCTAATTTTAAGACTTTCCATATTCACAGAAGGCATTTAGGAGTCCTAAAGTTAGGACTCCAAAACTTCTGTGAATACCGAAATGAGTAAGTGCCTTCTGTTAATACCAAAATGAGTAAGTGCCTTCTGTGAATACCAAAATGATAGTAAGTTTAGGATTTTGTCTTAAGTTAGTTCTGTGAATCGGGCTCTTAGTCACGGCCATCCTGGAATACTACAACATTAATAAAGAATACAAAATATACTTCCAAGAAGCATATGTAATTGCCTGTGCTGAAACTGTACAAGCATTGGCAACGTCAATAGCAGTGGGCAGCCATCTTTGCTGTCTTGTAATTCCATAAGCATTGGCAAAGCTAATAGGCCGGCGAGACCGATTGGCTTTGTCAATACTTGTTTAGTCCTGGTAAACATAGCCTATCTTCTCTGAGTGAGGGAACTACCAAGTACTCATTTCCAAAATTATCTTTCCTGCCCATCACTTTGGCACTGTGGCTACTTTCGCAGTACTCAAGCTATTAAAAGGAAGGAAGAGAGAAAAGGAGAGCGGGCTGAAGAGAAGCAGAAAGCGAGCACGAGAGAGAAACCAAAGAGACAGGAAGAGAGCCTGTCAGGCAGACACAGCATCAGTGGTGTAGCTAGATTAGATGTACTACCACATGGGGCGGTCCCTAAATTTAATTTGCTGCCCGGGTGCATGTAAGAGCGGGGAGGAGGGGGTAGGTAGGAGGCTTGGTGGCCAACTTGTTCCTGGGGTGACCGATGAAGGACATGTTCTCGGACCCAGGGGGATGGTGGTGGGCCACAATCATGACTCCTTCTGCCCCAAAAACAGTGCCATCCGGGGGGGATTGCCCCCCCAGCAGCTACTCCACTACAAAGAGTGGGTAAGAGATAGGTATTTACGGATAGAGGTACTGCGAGATAGACGACCATGTAGACTATCAGGTGATGGTAAGTAGGGATAGACGGAATTCGCAAAATTTCATTAAGCAGAATTCCGCAGAGTTACATAAAAACTCAGCTAGATTCTGTGGAGTTCTGCCAATTGGCGGAAACATGCATCTCCACTATGATTTAGCACCAGTAGCACGTTCTGCACTATGCAGTGAGTAAGAGCGCACAGCCATTCGAGTTGATTTTGCTGCAGCTCGAGAAAATCTACTTACGAAGCAGACCTCTGACTGCAAACTGGTGAGACCACCAGCATTAGTTAATTTCACCGGAAGTCCTTCTATCAACCGAAAATTTTGGTAGGGGGTGTCAAATCTCACTCACTCTCAGCAGCTCGCATTTCTGGAACCTCGCGGGAGAACAAAATTGCACTACATGGTGACTGGCGGAATTTGAACAGAATGTTACAAGAGTAAGGTGGAGTTTCCAAATTTCATGAAGAAATACATTTTCCGCCAGGGCTTAATAGTAAGACAGGCAAGGTGACACCCATGGAGTCAGACAAAGAGAAACAGAGAAAGGTAGGCATGCATATGGAAAGACAAAGAACAAGAAAAAAAATAGAGAGAGAACCAGGCAAACTGAAATTGACTCTGAATCTTTCTTATGTTTAGGGCCCTTAATTTGGGAAAGTCTGCTTCATGACTTGAATCGACAGTAGTATCTTCAAATGAGAGAAATCTTCCAGTGCTAAAACATCAGCTGCATTATAATTTTTTTATAATCTAGTTCTTTTAAATAGCTCAAACTTCAATTTCAGTCTTAGGGCTGTCGTTATCAATAAATACCTAATGCAATTTGGCCTAGGCTGATAAGAACGAGTTAATGTAGAAGGGTACTTTTAGTTAATGCTGGCCCAATTGCAACGTGATAGAGAGTGTTCCCAGCTGGATCTACACCACAAACGGCATGCCCTTGATAAACAGCCGCTAATATTTGCAGGCTGTTTCCCCCAAAATACTGCATGTTTACTAAACATGTATGTAATGTGATAACTTGAATGTAAAGCCATTTTCCATAGAACAGCAGCCCGGCTGTAGCTGGCATTGCAGCGACGTGCAGACCTTTCAAATGATATTAAGACAGGTTTGTACTTTAGTTGCACGTCAACCTTCCCCGGGCGGTCGGGCGGTGGGCTTCTCTTTAGATGCAGCGTTGGAACCCGCATCCAGGGAGCACGCGCGTGGCAGCCGCTTGACGCACGGCTGACCCCTAGTGGCCATGTCAGCATGCACTCAGATTACAAGAAAAAAAGATGTATGTTCACCTAGTCCAGGAAGCTGAACGTCCAATAAACTTTCTCAACGGCACCAAAAGGTCGCTTTTAATCGTCAGTATAAACTGGTGACGCACCACTTGTTGCGCGTCCGTCAATTAAACTCTCTGCCTTCCAGATGTGCTCTGCTAGGTGCTGTCGGCGACAGTCCCATCGAATGCTCTGGTGATTACTGTGGTTACTGTTGACTTCCGCAAGCTGTCAACAAACAGTGCAGCAGGCCTCATAAACAAACCTTTGTTTTCATGGAAATGTTTCAGACCAATTTAGACTAAACCAAGAACAGTCAGCTGCTTATGCTGGGATTATGTGTCATGTGTAGGGTGTGTGCCCTATATGAGGCCACGTCTCCATCATTACAACGAACGGGTTTCACCTCGAACTTGTATTAATCTACTCTGACTCAAGTCAATGCTAAGATGGGTGATGCGAGTTTAATTGATTCCACATTTCATTTAGGGATATATATATACAATGTGCAATAAAACACATCTATTTTAATGCACTATTAACGTTTGTATTTATATATTTAGATAATATGCATTGTACGAATAATTTATATGGAGGATTAATACTGCACTTCTGCCCTGTCTGCGAGCTGTAAATAGCAGCTCTCATGCACAGTCATATCATGGAGGTGTGTGCTTTCTCAGGGCACAGCTCTACGCCTGGTTTTGCATGGATGCATATAGTAGAACGCACTTATTTTACTCGCAACTTCTCCAAATGAGTGCATGCACTACAGACAAAACAACACGGAAACAGTGAGCAGAGTTTCTGTTTCTGAGCTGAACTGTCTGCAGCGCATGGACATAATCAGGAGAACTCTGAGTTAACTGTATGCGCTTTAGGAAGTGCTATTTCATAAACATGGACAGCTGTGCTCTGTGAGGAGGCACACATTCATGAGGCGGTCCTGATGGTGCTACTGACCAGTTTATGGTACTCAGTTTTCCCATGGCATAGCCATCATCCGAGTATGGTTTAATGCATAGCAGTCAGGCTGCTTCATAAAGCTGGTCAGCTGCGCTTTGATTTATTGATGAGGCATTGAGAGCACATGGACAATGCAGGCTCATTTTAAGGATGAATGAAATTATAACTTCAACTGGAAACATTTGTAAAGGTTTAACTTCACAAAGTTGTCAAAGCTGTCAAAAATATAAATGTGGAAAATACCGATGGAAAAATATTGTTAGATTTCTTCTGCAAAAATATTTCTTTGCCAGAAAAATGTTCTCCAAAAAGTAGGGTTTGCAGATTTTTTTCTTCAGTAAATAGCTTCTGGAATGTATGAAGGCTGTGCCATAAGCGCCTGGATGGAGGAAGATTGGGTAGTGATGGCCGTTCTTTAATGCAAGTGATGACTTCTTGTATCTGAGAAGGTTATGTAGTGACGCTCTTTGAATGCGGGCAGGCGTAGCAGCAATGGCTTATTGAATCTGTAAAGGTTGGTTAGTGATGCTCTTTGAATGCGGGCAGGCATAGCAGCAATGGCTTCTTGAATCTGTAAAGGTTGGTTAGTGATGCTCTTTGAATGCGGGCAGGCGTAGCAGCAATGGCTTATTGAATCTGGAAAGGTTGGTTAGTGATACTCTTTGAATGCGGACAGGTGTAGCAGCAATGGCTTCTTGAATCTGTAATGGTTGGGTAGTGATGCTCTTTGAATGCGGACAGGTGTAGCAGCAGCAGCTTCTTGAATCTGGAAAGGTTAGGTAGTGACGCTCTTTGAATGCGGGCAGGCGTAGCAGCAGCGGCTTCTTGAATCTGGAAAGGTTAGGTAGTGACGCTCTTTGAATGCAGCGAGGCTGGACAGTAATGGCTTCTTGAATCTGGAATGGTTGGTTAGTGACGCTCTTTGAATGCGGGCAGGCAGAGCAGCAATGGCTTCTTGAATCTAGAAAGGTTGGATAGTGATGCTCTTTGAATGCGGGCAGGCGTAGCAGCAATGCCTTCTTGAATCTGTAAAGGTTTATAGTGATGGTCTTTGAATGCGGGCAGGCATAGCAGCAATGGCTTATTGAATCTAGAAAGATTTGGTAGTGACGCTCTTTGAATGCGGGCAGGCAGAGCAGCAATGGTTTGTTGAATCTGGAAAGGTTAGGTAGTGACGCTCTTTGAATGTGGGCAGGCAGAATAGCAGCAGCTTCTTGAACCTGGAAAGGGTGGGTAGTGATGCTCTTTGAATGCAGGCAGGCGTAGCAGCAAGGGCTTCTTGAATCTTTAAAGGTTGGTTAGTGATGCTCTTTGAATGCGGGCCGGCGTAGCAGCAATGGCTTCTTGAATCTGTAAAATGTTAGGAAGTGACGCTCTTTGAATGCAGCGAGGCTAGGCAGTAATGGCTTCTTGAATCTGGAATGGTTGGTTAGTGACGCTCTTTGAATGCATATATAAGAGAGTGGTCCTAGACACAATTTATGAAAGACAATTAATGTGAATATTAGTTTTTCACAAAAACAGTTAATCAGATGAAATCTGAACACAACAGGAGATGTATGATTAGCTTATTATGCTATAAATGCAATGAACCCAACACAACAGTATCAAAGGAATTTATACTGTAGTTTTATTTACATATTCATAAAATGCACAATAAAGAAGACAGAAAAGGGTGCTCAAGTGATGCGAGAAGGAAAACTTAAGGCACAAGATTTAGAATAATTCAGTGCAACACAAGAACAATCTAAATTGCACTCGCAAAGCTTACCCCTACAAATCTATATACATTATTTTACAAAGGGACAGGGGAAAAAAAAAGGTATAGGCTTTAAGAAATTAAAAGGGGCGTAATCGTCGACGTTTCGACCCTGGCGCAATACGGGGAAATCACGACCTCTGATGCGGGTCTTCTTCAGGACGAGAATGGAGGGGGCGGGAAGGGACGGAAGGGGGCACCACGAGAAAAATGTGGAGGTGTGTCAGGCCAGATCAGTTGGGCGGGCCACCTATGACTGGTGTGTCCGTTGAGTGTCAATTAGGAGGAGTGATTTAGAAAAAGGTAACGTGATGAATCGTTCCTGGTCTGGTGACACGATGGACGTGTAGCCGGTCGCTCAAGGAAACAAGCATTTACAATGCAATGGTTTTGCCTTTGTTAAAGTTAGAGCTATTGGCATTGCTCTTGACATTATTTTTATTTATGTTTTTTTAATATAAATAAATGACATTGTCATTTACAATGCCAATAGCTTAATCTCTCGCAAATGCCACACACAAACACCCACACAGAGCCCTCCACACACACACCCACACAGAGCCCCCACACACACAGCCACACAGAGCCCCCCCCACACACCCACACAGAGCCCCCCACACACTGCGAGCCCCCACACACACTGCGAGCCTCCCCAGACACACTGTGAGCCTCCCCCACACACTGTGAGCCTCCCCCACACACTGCGAGCCCCCCCACACACTGTGAGCCCCCCACACACTGCGAGCCCCCCCACACTGCAAGCCCCCCCCCACACTGCGAGCCCCCCCCACACACTGCGACCCCCCCCCCCACACACTGCGAGCCCCCCCCCACACAGGAATGACTGGAGAAGGCCAGGCGGTGCGGCAAGTAAGGATGGTGGGGAGGGGCTTTTCTGCGTGGCCAGAGTCCAGTGGCAGTACATTTCTGGTCATGGGCCATTGAGCACAGCTCCCAGGGATCCAGCGAACGGACAGTCTCCACTGTGTAGGTAGGCAACAAGGCGCAGAGCAGGCACCAGGAAGGACAGTCGGAAATAGCCAGTGCCCGCTTTGTCTGAGAAGGCCGCCTAGGAGCAAGATAGCAACGCAACCCACGGCCAGCAGAGCAGGTAGGCCCCAGCAGAGTTGTAGGGGTCTCCCCCTAGACTACAGGATCCACACCTGCACCTGGGGATGCCCGCCCCTACTCCCTGAACCACCTCCCCCAGGGCGAGGTGCCCCGCAACAGATGCTAGAAGAAAAGGGGCCCGGTGGTGTAGCAGCGCCGTAGGTACTGCGTCCCCGCCGGGACACCGGTTGGATAGTCATTTGATTCGAGTAGTGTGTATGGTGAGTGTCCCGGGCCTCAGGCACAGCAGTGGGCAGGTATATATTTCACGGTGCTCACAACTCTCCCCACCTAGACTCTGGTCAGTAGGCTCCTCCGTGGTCTGGCAGGGAGCAAGTTAGGGCCTGTGATGTGCCACGTTCGCCTGGTCCCGCCAGCTGTCCCTAGCCAGACACCTTGTGGCAGCAGGCCTTGATTAGTGTCTCTGCAATAGTCCGCTTGCCAACATTAAGCAGCATCGCAGTAACTGCTTCAGCTGCAGGGTGACTCCAAAGTCAAAACCGGGGACACAGGTGCTTCAGAGGTGTATTGGTTGCCAGGATTAATGTCGGATAAGGGGCAGCAGTGCGGTGCTTCCTGGCCTAGGGTGCATCCTCCATCTTGGACCTGCTAGCCAACACCCCCGCCCCCCTTTCCTCCCACCTCCCACCTCGCCCATTTCCCCACCTCCAAGGGGAACATTGCTGATAGTACAAAAGTGCCCTGCCTCCAGATATGGTTAAGTCCCAGCAAGTGGCACATAGGACAGACATGTTAAACAAGTGAGATAGGGGAAGAACCCGCTATAGAAAGAGACCTGCCTTGACGAATCAATTCTCCACATGATTTCATCTCACACAGCACTGAGAAAGAAGCACTCACCTGGACTTCGTTCCGGGGCCGAGGCGGGACTTGCTCTTTCCCCGGGGCGCAGCGGTAGGAGGGCGGGAACGGGAGCCGAGGCAGCGGTAGGGGGGCGGGAACGGGGCCGGGGAGACACAGAGAGCGAGGCAGCGGTAGGGGGGCGGGAACGGGAGCCGAGGCAGCGGGTGGGGGCGGGAACGAAGCCGGGGAGACACGGAGAGCGAGGCAGCGGTAGGGGGCGGGAACGGGAGCCGAGGCAGCGGTAGGGGGGCGGGAACGGGGCTGGGGAGACACAGACAGCGAGGCAGCGGTAGGGGGGCGGGAACTGGGAGCCGAGGCAGCGGTAGGGGGGCGGGAACGGGGCACAGGAAGGCGGGTGCCGGCTCAATGCCGGACCAGATTCGGGGGCGTTCCCGAGGGCTGTTGGCTGACGTAGCGTGACATAGCCAAAAGCCCAAAAATCTCGGGAACGCCCCCGAATCTGGTCCGGCATTGACGGACAGGCCCGTCTTCCAATGGCTAGCCTCCATTTATGGAGCTAGGCCAATGAAAGACGGGGGCGTTCCTGTCTCCCGTACTATTCTCATCAGGTTTTCGCCTGCGCGAAAAAGATGCGCAGAGCGCATCTTTTCGCCAGGCAAAACCTAAAAAGGGGGGGGGGTTGTTTTAAAGTGACCTTAATTAATCCGTAAATCACTGGATTTTGCACTCGGAGTAGGTTTTCAAAATCCAAACTCCATATCAATTACTCGATATCACAATGTTGATGCGGCACATCCCGTCTCTCACGTCCGAGAAAACCACGTTGTATGCAGGCAGGCAGACATAGCAGCAATGGCTTCTTGAATCTGAAAGGTTGGGTAGTGACGCTTTTTGAATGCAGCGAGTCTGGGCAGTAATGGCTTCTTGAATCTGGAAAGGTTGGGTAGTGACGCTCTTCGAATGCGGGCCGGCAGAGCAGCAATGGCTCCTTGAACCTGGAAAGGTTGGGTAGTGATGCTCTTCGAATGCGGGCAGGCAGAGCAGCAATGGCTTCTTGAATCTGTAAAGGTTTATAGTGATGGTCTTTGAATGCGGGCTGGCAGAGCAGCAATGGCTCCTTGAATGCTGAAAGGTTGGGTAGTGACACTCTTCGAATGCGAGCAGGTGTAGCAGCAATGGCTTCTTGAACCATGGAAAGGTTGGGCAGTGATGCTTTTTGAATGCGTGCCGGCAGAGCAGCAGCGACTTCTTGAATCTGGAAAGGTTGGATAGTAACACTCTATGAATGCGGGCAGGCAGAGCAGCAATGGTTTCTTGAATCTGGAAAGGTTGGGTAGTGATGCTCTTTGAAATCAGGCAGACGTAGTATCAATGGCTTCCTGAATCTGGAATGGTTGGGTAGTGACGCTCTTTGAATGTGGGCAGGCGTAGCAGCAATGGCTTCTTGATTCTGGAAAGGTTGGGTAGTGGCGCTCTTTGAATGCGGGCAAGCAGAGCATCAATGGCTTCTTGAATCTGGAAAGGTTGGGTAGTGATGCTCTTTGAATGCAGGCAGACGTAGCAGCAATGGCTTCCTGAATCTGGAATAGTTGGGTAGTGACGCTCTTTGAATGTGGGCAGGCGTAGCAGCAATGGCTTCTTGAATCTGGAAAGGTTGGGTAGTGACGCTCTTTGAATGCGGGCTGGCAGAGCAGCAGCGGCTTCTTGAATCTGGAAAGGTTGGGTAGTGATGCTCTTTGAATGCAGGCAAGCAGGGCATCAATGGCTTCTTGAATCTGGAAAGGTTGGGTAGTGATGCTCTTTGAATGCAGGCAAACAGGGCATCAATGGTTTCTTGAATCTGGAAAGGTTGGGTAGTGACGCTCTTTGAATGCGTGCAAGCAGAGTCTGGAAAGGTTGGGTAGTGATGCTCTTTGAATGCAGGCAAACAGGGCATCAATGGGTCTTGAATCTGGAAAGGTTGGGTAGTGACGCTCTTCGAATGCGTGCAAGCAGAGCAGCAGTGGCTTCTTGAATCTGGAAAGGTTGGGTAGTGACGCTCTTTGAATGCGGGCAAGCAGCGCATCAATGGTTTCTTGAATCTGGAAAGGTTGGGTAGTGGCGCTCTTTGAATACGGGCAGTCAGAGCAGCAGTGGCTTCTTGAATCTTGGAAGGTTGGATAGTGATAGCTTTTTGAATGTGACACGGATGGGCAGAAATGGCTTCTTGTATGTTGAAAGGCAAGCTGTGATAGTTGTTCTGGAAGACTGGGCAGTGATGGAAGGCTGTACAATAGTGGCTCTTCCTGAAGGCAAACACTGAACAGTGCTCCTAGATTGTGCTCCAGGGTGTTTCAGTCACCGATTTTGTGCCATGGGCAGATTTTCTCTAGGTTTGCTCTCTGTGTATTTGGCTTGGTAGATGGATTGGGGCTGCTGGATTTCAAAACTGAGGACCCCACCTCGTAGGTTTTCATATGAAGCACAGGTTCCCAATTTTTGTTCAACATTGGCTGTGAAGACAATGTCTGTAAGACTGTTTCCAGTAATAGTCAACAACAGGCTATTGCTGAGAGTCCACAGCTGCTGCAGACCATACACCATCTTTAAAGGTTTCCTTTTTGGATTGTCTCCAATACATTTAGCATTCCTGATTAGTGTCCTTTTTGGAGTGCTACTCTATCAAACAAAGAAAGGCATCTCTGATAGACGTTCGACAATCACAGACACATTTTTGAGCCATGCCTTTAGAGCAGTAGATGTAGGAATAGACATAACACAACAACATGTATCGCATGGGAGGAAAAACGTGAAAAGTACATTGCACAGTGTGCAGTAGACTAAAAAATAATATCCATTATTTTGTATTTACACCACCTCACAGCAGGCCCTCTTCGAAGGGAATGTGGTGGAGGATACATAAGAAGGTTGTGGTCTCACTCAGAGATTGATTATCCCATATTTCTCCAGTCGTGAATACGAATGTCAGAAGACATCAGAGAGCTGCGTAATCTTTCTGAGTCATTAGCAAGAAACTTGAACCTACTCGTACTTGTGGTTTCCAAGTCGCATCCACAGTTCCCATGAACCCTGGAAGGTGTCCAACTTCTCCACCGAAAGGGCTCCCCCCTGTGACGCTCTGGGCATGGAGGGGAGGGAGCTCAGTGCCGTGCGAAGGGAAAGGGAGTCCTGCACATGTACCACTGGTGTGTAGTGCAGACACCCTTGAAGGTATTTTTATCAAGTTTATTGATTGAAGGGCCACACACACACCTGTGAAGCCTCCACTGAGAGCTTAGAAGGGGCGGAGGAACCAGGAATCAGCGAGGCGGGTAAGATAAAGGTTCTTGCCCTAGCTGGGGCTGTGGGTAGAACACGAGTCCCTGTCTTGATAAACTATTTTGTATTCAGTTCAAATGTTGATTTGCGCTTGAAAGTAGCTCCAACGTAGCCCAAAGTAGTCTTATGTGCTATTTTGCGCTACTTGGCATCTTAAGAGCCATCCCTTGGGTGATACAGAGGCTTTTCCTTACAACCACCTATTTGTCTTTTATGAAAAGCCTTGTCTACTGAAAAAGCACACAGGGCTTTGCGTTATAAACATACCCCTCCACGAAGCAGGTATAAACTTTGGAATAGTTTTCATTTCGAAAAAAATTTCAAGCTTTGAACTTGTGCTATAATATACGGCCCACATGCAAAGTTAGAGACGTTTAAACTGTGTCTAAGCATTATATTTCTACTGGAAGGCTACAGTACAAATCCTATGCATTACGGGGAGTCTTCTTTGGGGCAAGTAGTAGATTATTATTTTTATTGCGCCCTGGATTTTCAGCTTTATTTTTATACATGGGAATTTTTATTACTCACCTTTTGTCATTTTTTGTGTCAAGATCAATTTTTCCTGAGGATGTTTATTACTTGTATGTAACAGTCTGTCTTGAATTTTGTATTCAATTGTATGTTGGTAAGATTATTTTGACTGACTGACAAAACTATGTTAGACATGATACACATACCCATGCACTGTTGTGCACGGGCATGTGCGTGATACTGGTCAGCCTGAACTGCTCCAACATAGGGGATAAGACTAACAGCACCATCTCTTAGATGATATGGCACTGTACCGCTCTCTCCCTCACACACAACGTACTGCAGCAACTTAGTAAAATGGTCTCTTGTTTTTGATTGTCGACGCAGACAAGACATCGACCTAGCTTGGCATCTCCAAATCAACCATACATTCATTTGTTAATAAAAAAATCTTTAATGGCACCATCATTCTTTATTCAGATAGCCAGAATCGTACTACATAATATGAACTTTATTTGTTATGTTAGGCTTTTTGGCAGTTCTGCGTTGCAAATAGGGGTTGTTTTTGACAATTCAATGCCAGACAATTTATTGACTTCCGAAGGATGGAGGGCTGATTTGGACTTCCCAGGTTTTAAACTTAAGGGCTGCAGATCACTAGGTGTCAGTGATGGGCGTTTATCTCAATGAGGTGGCTTATTATTAGCACAGCGAACCTTAGCATTTTGCTTTAAAAAAGAATGCAACGAACAATGAAAAACATTGACACCTTTTCTTATTGAATGATTGTTTATTTGCTCAGCAAAGGTGGGCTCCATTTGGTGATTCATGCCCTATTTGCACTATAAGTTTGTGGTCCAGCTGGTGGTGCACGCAACCGAGCCTCCACTGTATTGGAAAGTACCACATAACGAGAAACGAATATGAAGGGGTATTATTCGTAGATTTATTGTTCAAATACTACCGCACACAATGTTTGTTACGTAGTGTAACCTGTTGGCTTTGAGTAGACCTAGCTGCAACAGAAGATAACCTTGGCCCATCAAACTTTCGATTGAAAAATGTGGGTCTTGCAGTTTGCAACATAAGGACATGTAGTTTCAGAAAACATGGAATGAGTGGGGAGAGGCTTCCAGAGTTTGGTGTCCTGAATAGAGAATTGCAAACCCATGTACATATTATTCCGTTTGCGATTTAAGCAGAGAGATTATGATGCAAAAGATAAACTATCGAGGAAGCACACAGAATAATATTAAAGAAAGGGATGAGAGAACTTTTTTGCAAGTTGCACTTTGTACCATACAAATTAATTTGATAAATAATTCAATCATACACAAGAAGCCCGTGTAGTTAGGGTAAAAGGAGACCCTGGAATCAAAGGCATAGGAGAACGTATGTGAGTTCGAAAAAATGCAGAGGTAGTTGTAACAAATTGGAGTATTAACTGAGGTGAGTGACTAACCACCTCAAGGAATAATCAAATCTTGTCAGGGTGAACTCTTAAAATCACTAAATTAGCCTGAGGTCAACCTTTTGGTAGCTATGGCACAACAGAGACAGCTTAGGATATTGTGTAAAGTCATTTTGCAGTACCAAAACAGTAACAAAGTCGAAATGCAAAATAATAAAAACCCCAATCCAAATGAGAGAAATAGAGTGAGGTTTACTAAACAAAATAACACAAAAAATACAAAAATGCAATAAGGGAAACCTGCGATATGAATTTAAAAACATTTTATGTAGCAATGCTTGTGGGTGGGACCGACTGCTGTGCACATCTTAACCAATGGGGTAAAGATTTCTGGGGCCAACCATACTCACTTTGAGTATTTTCGAGATAGCTGAAGTCTTCTCCCATACTAAACTTGAGATCAGCGGGCTGGGGTGTGTTGGGAGTGGTTAGCCACACTAAACTTGAGATCTGAAAGCTGGGGCGTGTTGGAAGTTTACTATGGTAATCCTAGTGTTGTGCCATATCTAACACTACAATCAAGTTTGGATCAGTGACTGTACGCACCGCTATATATCCAGACACAGAAGTCTGATAGAACAAAAGTAGAATTTTCCAGCAAACCGGACAGTAGATACTCAAGAATAGTTTTGGTATCCTATTTCCCTTCATTTAAGCGCACCCAGTTATATGAAAACCAAGCAGACCTGTGAAGTTGGCTTTGACACTCGCAGGATTTTACACTGTAATGTTGACAATAATGACCTCTGCCTCCATACCTACCTATTTTGGGAGTTGCAGAGGAATCCTCTCTGCCCATTTAGGTCAGCATATTGTTTGCCCCTTGATGGCATTTCACACTTTTTTACACCTATTGAAGTGCTATTTACTGGCTGGCAAAAGTGAGATATCAAATGCAAATGTAACATCCAGGAATTTCAAACTGAGAAAGAGTAACTTACTAAAAGTACATTTTCCCTAATATTTATCAATGATCCAACTTCACCATTAAATTGGACTTTTAATAACTAATAAAAATAGTTGTTTTATTGTTTTTCTAGCTGGTCCCATTCCCAAGACACAGAATTAGGATTTAATCTGTACTCTGCTTTTCTACTTTAGGCAGCTAGGCCTGCCACAGCAGTGGATGGTGGAGTGGTAGCCCTGCTGTACGTCTGTGCTGGGAACCCTGCTATAAATTAGTGGGGTTCTTGCCCCACCAAACAAGCCTTCCCTCCACCACATTTAGAAATCAGCGAATCACTGATTGCACACTTGCGAAGACTCTGCTCTCTCACAAACAGTGGCAGAGGCCAGTAACCACAAGGCAGCTGCCTTTTGTGCATCCGTGCATTTGCCTTATTTATGGTCGTCCTTCCATGAAGACTTTCCTTAACCAGTCCACCACATGAAAAATTGTAGACCTGTGCAGGAAACATAAGCAATGACCACTACTGACAATGAAAAAACTCCCTGTACATCAGAGTCACAGTTTTTATCTTTCACACACAATTCCCTGCCCAGTTTTACGGGTTTGTTTCTGAAATAGAAAGAAAATGCCACAATATTATGGCAGTCCACCTGGCATTCCATTTTGATGAAAACACTTCAGCTGCATTGGCAGAAGGACTTTCACCAAAATGATCCCCAGCCTGGAGGTGTCAATCTCTCAGTTTGCATGCTGTCCTTCAAAGGGAAGCCAGAGGAAAATGCTTTTGACAAGCCTGTGGCTTAGCAGGCTGCCCTCTTGTTCAAAGTGATTCTCTCCCACAAAAAAAGGTGGACGTCATCTTCATAATTAAAGCAGATGAAATCCAAAGTGAGTGTCAATCATACCTTAGTATGGGGCAAAATATTTGTGGAAAAAAATGGATGAGAAGCTGGATTAATGCAGGACACCATAGTCAAGCAGTTTGGGTGAGAGGACAGGGATTTAATACCAGTATGGGATGTCGCTATTATAAATCAACATAGCTAGTTAAGTGCGAGGCAAAAAGGTACCAAACTATAGTAGTTTGTCAAGGAAGATGGTGCTGGATATGACGCTGAAGACTGAGAAGGGTCAAATTGGATCATGAGTCCGACACCGTATTATCTGTCTCTATCCGCTCAACATACAGGTTTAAAAGATGATGAGCTCAATCCACCCGTGTTAGGCTGACTCATATGCAGCACATTGGTTGTTCTCGTTGCAAAACAGATGCAACTCTGTTAATGTTGTAGTGTATGGTACATCAAGATCGATCAATACTTTGCAAAGGTTTCACTAGAAAACTGTAAGTTGTAGCCACTCTGGCACCATCCCATATGCTTGCAATAATTTTTTAAATTAATAAATATCAACTGATATGGCAGTTTTGCTATTGGGCGCCCAAGTTCTAGGTAAAATAATTAGGTGGTATATGAAGCTAATATGACAAATAAAATAATTCACACTTTCAACTAGGTTTGTCACGAAAGAGAAGGAACTATTTTTTGATGGATGTGTACAATGAACAAAGGCTTTGTTCTGTCACTCAATTTGAAGGCAGCCAATTGGCAACGTGGACCGATCCATTGCTCTATGCCGTTTGCTGTGGTGGGCAGAAGGAAATTTGATCAGAGGAGCAAAATATGTATGAGAACTGAACAGACCAATGGATGAAGCCTACTAACCAAGAGCCCCTCTATGCATATGTCATGCATGTTTTTTTGAAAAACAACAGTCTTGCGAGACAACTAAAACAGCCTACAGGCTACACTTAAAAAACTGCATCTACCCAGTTTTTGCTTGGCCCTTACTTTAATGGCTACAGACATTAGGATATCTGACATGTCTGGCAGTGTCTTCCAGATCCCATCTCACATCCACTTAGTGAAGTAAGAGTCTAGATGAGAATGAACTAGCAAGCCATCATAAAAGGACCAAAACTGCTAAAGCAGTCTGGAAATATTCCAACAGAAGTTTAGAATCCATCAATGAGGCAGGCAGCCCACAATTCGTCATCTGATTCCAGATAAACGCAAGTTATTGTTGGCTCTCAGTCGGTATGGCATCATGGAAGGATTGTAGACATGGTCTTTTGGGTTCACATTCCTCTATATGAGGAAGTCAAGGCTTCCGACTGTGTCATGGGATACTTATGGGATATTTGCAATCAACGCAAAATGCAGGATGGAAGACTCAATTGCGTGATGGTTCAAAAATACAAAGTTTTCCAGAATGCATATTTTCTTTAGTAATTGTTTGATGGCTGTCTGCCTGCTATATAGCATGTTATTGCTTTTAATCTCATTTCCTGGCAAGAGATCAACAATTCATTAAAAGACAGATGGTTGTGTTCAGTCCAATCACCGAGTTTACTGGGAAATTAGCAGTTACTTAGTAACTTTAGTGACGTCAATACACATTTTTAAGAGTTATTTAACAAACGTAGCCTGACAAGAAAGTGCTGAGGTAGAAGATCACATGTCGTCTCTTAGGAGCCCAGATATTGCTTGACATAAGTTTCAATCTTTGTGGATGAGGTACACCGTGGGCCTCCAGTGGATACATTAGTATTGCTCTGGAGTTCACATTGTGAAGTTGTCATCTTTAGAGAGAGATCTCCTCTCTGATGCTGCAGGTGCCGACTAGCTATGATGACATTATATATGGCCATAGACCCCCAGACTCTGAGAGCAGAAACACTAAGGTACATTGTATTTCCTCTTGAGTGAGGGTCACCTCATGTGGGATCACTGAAAGAATATCGATGACACAAATATAGAATTACCAAAATATTGAGTAAAAAATATAGAATGCAAAAAATATCGAATCCCTATCTCCAGACAGGTAAGTAAAAAAATATTGAATCAAAAATATCGTTGTAAAAAATATAATTAGTCAAAATATCAAATGTTTTAAATGTCTTAAAAGTAATAAAAAATTAATGAAATAATAAATATAATTAACTTAAACATACTTAAAATACATAAATAACCTTAAAATTAATAAATAATTAATGTAACTAAAAACAAATTACATGTTTTAATAAATATATATATATATAAACATAATATTAATTAAAAATATGCAATATTTTTACCATAGGATAGCGGGAGGGTTAAATTTACTATTACCACTCTAGTGAGTGCAACAGTATAGAAAACATTGGATAGCGTAGCAGTAAAAATTACTATTCCCCCTCCAGTGAGTACAACAGTAGAGAAAGCGTTTGATAGCGATAGGGTAAAAATTACTATTCCCACTCCCTAGAGCGCAACAGTAGGGAAACCGTTAGATAGCGTAGGGGTAAAAATTACTATTCCCACTCCAGCAAGTGCAACAGTAGGGAAAAAGTTGGATAGCGAAGGGGTAAAAATTACTATTCCCACTCCAGAGAGTGCAACGGTAGGGAAAAGCATTGGATCGCGGGAGGGTAAAAATTACTATTCCCACTCCAGAGAGTGCAACAGTAGTGAAAGCGTTGCATAGCGTAGAGGTAAAAATTACTATTCCCACTCCAGTGAGTGTAACAGTAGGGAAAGCTTTGGATAGCGTAGGGGTAAAAATTACTATTTCCACTCAAATGAGTGCAACATTAGGGAAAGCGTTGGATAGCGGGAGGGTAAAAATGACTATTCCCACTCCAGGGAGTACAACAGTAGGGAAAGCGTTGGATAGCGTAGTAGTAAAAATTACTATTCCCACTCCACAGAGTGCAACAGTAGGGAAAGTGTTGGATAGCGTAGGAGTAAAAATTACTATTCCCACTCCAATTAGTGCAACAGTAGGGAAAGCGTTGGATAGCATAGTGGTGAAAATTACTATTCCCACTCTAGTGAGTGCAACAGTAGGGAAAGCGTTGGATAGCGTAGGGGTAGAAATTACTATTCCCACTCCAGTGAGTGCAACAGTAGGGAAAGCATTGGATAGAGGGAGGGTAGAAATTACTATTCCCACTCCAGAGAGTGCAACAGTAGGGAAAGCGTTGCATAGCGTAGAGGTAAAAATTACTATTCCCACTCCAGTGAGTGTAACAGTAGGGAAAGCGTTGGATAGCGTAGGGGTAAAATTACTATTCCCACTCCAATGAGTGCAACAGTAGGGAAAGCGTTGGATAGCGGGAGGGTAAAAATGACTATTCCCACTCCAGAGAGGTCAACATAAGGGAAAGCGTTGGCTAGCGTAGTAGTAAAAATTACTATTCACACTCCACAGAGTGCAACAGTAGGGAAAGTGTTGGATAGCGTAGGAGTAAAAATTACTATTCCCACTCCAATAAGTGCAATAGTAGGGAAAGCGTTGGATAGCATAGGGGTGAAAATTACTATTCCCACGCCAGTGAGTGCAACAGTAGGGAAAGCGTTGGATAGCGGGAGGGTAAAAATTACTATTCCCATTCCAGAGAGTGCAACAGTAGGGAAAGTGTTGGATAGCGTAGGGGTAAAAATTACTATTCCCACTCCAGTGAGTGCAACAGTAGGGAAAGCATTGGATAGCGGTAGGGTAAAAATTACTATTCCCACTCCAGAGAGTGCAACAGTAGGGAAAGCGTTGGATAGCATAGAGGTAAAAATTACTAATCCCACTCCAGTGAGTGCAACAGTAGGGAAAGCGTTGGATAGCGTGGGAGTAAAAATTATTATTCCCACTCCAATGAGTGCAACAGTAGGGAAAGCGTTGAATAGCGGGAGGGTAAAAATTGCAATTCCCACTCCAGAGAGTACAACAGTAGGGAAAGCGTTGGATAGCGTAGTAGTAAAAAATACTATTCCCACTCCACAGAGTGCAACAGTAGGGAAAGTGTTGGATAGCGTAGGAGTAAAAATTACTATTCCCACTCCAGTCGGTGCAACAGTAGGGAAAGCGTTGGATAGCGTAGGTGTACAAATTACTATTCCCACTCCAGTGAGTGCAACAGTAGGGAAAGCGTTGGATAGCGGGAGGGTAAAAATGATTATTTCCCACTCCAGAGAGTGCAACAATAGGGTAAACGTTGGATAGCATAGGAGTAAAAATTCATATTCCCACTCCAGAGAGTGCAACAGTAGGGAAAGTGTTGGATAGCGTAGGGGTAAAAATTACTATTCCCACTCCAGAGAGTACAACAATAGGGAAAGTAAATACTTCATATATGAATACAAATAAATTAAATATTAATATCAATTACAAATTAATTAAAAGTAATTAACAATTTTATATAATATAATAATTAATCAATTAAAAATACAAATACAAATTAATTATTAAAAATTATTACCTATTAATACAAATTATTTACCAATTAACAATTAATTATTAACAATTAAAACATTATTAAAAATTACAACAAAAAACCAATAAATAAATTAAAATATTTAATTAAGTTCATAATTATCAAATAATCAATTAATTAAAATTAATTACTAATTATGTTTTAATTAATTAACAATTACAATTTTTGTTAACAATTAATTCAAAATAAAAACCAATAAATAAATTAAAAAATATAATCATTTATAATTAAATTACTTCCCACCCTATTCCCCTATAAACCCACAACCCGCTACAGAAAATAAATTATTAAAATTAAAATAATTATCAATTAATCAATGAATTAAACATTATTACCAATTATATTGTAAATAATTACCAATTAACAATTAATTCAAAATAAATACCAATAAATAAATTAACATATTTAATTAATTATAATTAAATTACTTCCCACCCTATTCCCCTATAAACCCACAACCCGCTACAGAATTATATTACACAAAAATTAAATACCATAACATTATTAATAAAAATAATTTATAAAATAAATGTACACTTTTCACACATATACTAACATTAAAAACACTTTTCAAAACTTGGATATTATTAAAAAGTTGATATTAACTTACTTACCTCAAATTCGATATTTTAGTTGTCTATATGCTGTCCATTCAATATTTTTGTTGTCTATATTCTGTCCATTCTATATTTTTGTTGTCTATATTCTGTCCATTCAATATTTTTGTTGTCTATATTCTGTCCATTCTATATTTTTGTTGTCTATATTCTGTCCGTTTGATATTTTGTCCATTCTATATTTTGAATTCGATATTACTGCTATTCTATTCGATATTTTTGTAGTCTATATTCTGTCCATTCGATAATGTATCCATTTTATATTTGAATTCGATATTAATGCAAATCGATATTTCATACTCAATATTTTGAGTGTATACCCTCATGTGATGTCACAATGTCCAACTGTCTGTGTAGAGAAAGTGCCTGCTCTCTTATGAGAGAACATACCATATAGACATTTACAATGAGCGTAAAGTAATGCCATGATTTTTGTAATTGCATTTTGTATTTCTTTGTATGGACTGGCAGGGAGACCACTGTAAAGATAATTCGATTTATGCTCTTTGACAATGAGAACAGAGCAAGCAATGGCTCTCAGCAAAACAGCCATGACATGAGGTTTCTGAAATTTGTCTGTGCAAGTACATGGCCCAATGCCGGGTTGAGCTGGGCTCCAAAAAGCAGTAGTCCAATTGGTGTTCCCTCTTTCATCCACCATGTTGAGTCTTTCTCCATGTACGGATCAAGGAGTCTGCTCTTAATAAATGTCCTCAGTCTTCATGATGGGAGTGGGTCATCGCCACAAAAGCAAGGTTCACAAGGGGCGCACCCAAGAGGCCGAAGACCACTGCTCATTGACAATATGTAGACACTGATGCATGTGAGCATACCAACAGGCTGAGAATCTCCTCAAATCATTGGAGCATACCAAATCGCTCCCATGGGATATATATTTGGTTGGCACAAAACTGTAAGCGCTTGGAGCAGAAACAATACTCTGCATCTGGTACATAAGCGTTGATTGCCCTTGATAAAATATTACTCCTAGGGAGCTGTTACAAAAAGCATTAATGCCACAAAGAGACACACAATTCCTATAAGGTGTATTTCATTACAATTTATTCTCAAAGAGATTTCATTATCAAATTCTTGTTCAATATTGCTCATATTGCATTATGGAAAAGCTGTGGTGTATTCAGATCCACAATTTAATAATCATTCCATAATTCCAGTATTTCCAAAGAAAAAGGAAAGAACTTTCAATGAGCAATTGTCCTGTTTGCCAGAATTTCAAATCTTCAGGCAACATGTGTTTCGTGGTGATACATGCTGCTTCTTCTGGGCTTTTTCCTAATGACAAATGAAGTTCCGCTAAACATAGTCCTCTAGTACTAGTGACATTAGGAGTATCAGTTATATATCTCAATTTATTGGATCTTGTTATCGTAGTTCTCTATGAATATTGCTAGGATTAGCCTTGTATCTCCAATTCCTCCTAGAAATGTTCCATTGATTACATCTTCATACTGTGATCTCCTTGCGGACCATTTAGCAATGTGTTAAATAGGAGTTTCATCTAAAATCATGTAGCTATATAACCAGGCAAATTCACAACTAATGAGTGCAAGGAAGTGGCAAAGTGCTGGAAGACTGAACATAACCCATAGTTGTTCACTCACCTGGTTGCGTGGCAAAATGATTTTAGATGAAACTCCTATTTAACACATTGATAAATGCTCCATACTGTCATAAGAGCAATATTGAACAAGAATGCGATATTGAATTCTCTTTGAGTATAAATTGTAATGTACGTCTATTTGTGACATTATTGCTTTTTGTAACAGCTCATTGCAAGTAAGATTATATTGCGTTCCATATATCGATCTGGTTGGGCACCGGTCTAGTAGATAAGAGCTTAGCGCAGGACCAACATTATCTTTGCCTTAATTTTTTTAGTTTATTACACTTGATTATGAAGTATGAGTCAATGCACTACTGTTTATTTCTTTCCTTCTGGCCATGGATAACTGGTTGTCGATTGTGAAGACATTGATGTGTAAGTGAACTAGAACCCACACTGGACACATGGCGGTTCAACAGTAAGTGTGCTCTAAGGCTTCTTATGCCAATTGTGTACACCCACACCCAGGAAACATTCTTTAATTTCTTCCCCTGAGGTGCCCAAGAAGTAATATTCCTAATATATTTATTGTCCATTTCCATTTATTTAATGCATGTCAGGCTCTCCCAATGGAAGGTAATCTCTTGGTACTCTCTCCACAACAACTTACTGTTTCTAAACACCAAATATACAGCGATAATTTCACGCTTCACTTGCTTCTAAATAAGTAAGGGATTGGGGCGTGTCAGCTGTATAAATAGACCCCTCCACTAAACATGAAATGCAGGCACTGGCTGCCCCTCACTGGCCATTCATCTACAATCACCATTCCCACTTTGGTTTGCCATGGAACCACTCTCCTACATTTGGTAGCCAGAAATGGAACTTTGAATTGCTAATTTATTTGGTCATATCTTTCTTCCTTCACATTAACAAAGGCAATTACTTACTTGAGTAATCGGCGGGCATTGAAAAATCTTCCGCTTTCTCTGCTCGTGCCGCCAGCGGCAGCAATAATGTCACACACCAATGCTTAATTTGAGCTGGTGGTTTCGGGTGCTCGGCGCCAACACCTACTTGTCAGCACCAGGACTTTTTACAGCCAGTCATATGATGGCTCTGTATATTTCATTCAGAGCTCAGGGCAAGAACAGTTGTTTATTCTTTCAATATAGCGTAAAAATTACACCTGCTGCCCAAGCCGTGCTTATAGCATTGAGGGTATAGAATAGTCGGAATTGTCCCATTTGTAGCAGTGTGATGGCTAGTAGTTTTATTGATACTGTCATTGATAGCAATGGTGAGGCCAATAGATGTTGCAAGCTGAAGTTGTCCCCTGGCGAGGGCCCTGGCACTTACTTTTTTTTTACAAATTAAGCACTGGTCACACCCAGCCTGCAGAAACAAGATCTATGTCAGACTATAGGAAAGGAATCATAACAAAAGGCACGCGCTTTAACACGTTGACCGCAGCGTGAATTCTGCTTTGGTGTGGGTGATTTATGACTGGGAGTGTTTCGGACGGCCCTCGGCCGTCCTCCCCACACGCCCACTGTGATGTCAGATGGCCGGGGGCCGTCAGACGCACGCAAAGGGTTAACACCTCGATCCTCGAATCAGGCTGGGCCTTAGATGCAAGTACCACATACACCCAGTGCAGAACAGTTCTATCTATAGAAGGCACCTTCTGCTTTCAATAAACCTGTCTACATGAAGTTGAGAGACTTCCTAGTTTTCACTTACAGGAAGGTACAAAACCCAAAATATTCAAATGGCCCTGCTTAATGAACTGTTATATTTACTAAACATGTTACCCTTTTTAATATGTAATGCATTATCCTCGACTCAAGACATTCATGCAGCCATGTGTGCACATATAAAGAGCATGCCTGGGCTTCCATCCAAATTTAGGACGAGAAGGGCGATAGGAGCATCTTGGCTGCTGTGCTATTGATAGGCCACCAACCATTACTTGTAGTACTGAAGCAAAAGACAGAGTTAGCTGATGTTTCTTTACATTTTGCATGACTCTATCTTCCCACTCACTAGCAGCACCCCTAAATCATCCAGACAGAGAGCACAGCCCTTCTTCCAGTACTGTCTAGACACTTACTGAAGCCCACCTAGCAGTGAAAGTGTATCTAGCTGGCAATAACCCTTCTGGGAGGCAGATCCCTGCCTCCATTGGAAGGCCTACCATTTCAATTATTGGCAATAGCAGCGATGGAACCTGGGGTGAAATGAAATATTAAGTACCTGCCATTGCTAGAAGGGCGCCCATTACATCTCAGTAGGATTTGAAGGTAAAAGCATTCATCAGTAAAGGAGTTTGCAGAAAAGTGTTGATTGTATGGCGCCCTTCACTTTACAAGAAAATCTAGCCAGTCGCTTTATTAATGACATAGCATTTTGCCAATTGGAACCAAAGACATTCAAGCAGAAATCCAAACTATACCACAGAAAGTCACAGTTTAAGTAACATTTACTTAATTGTAATGATGTATAGGGCCCTGTATGTGTCATGGGTTAAACTAATGTTATGAAATTATAATGAAGGATTAAGTATGAAGGGCTAAATTGACTTTGTTCTACTTTTAGCCTGTGGTGTGAAGAGCATTTACTCTGCCACAAAATACCTCATATTGGTTTACATAGGCAAAAGTAGATAGTACTAACGCTCGATTTTGTGGTAGTGTGGGTTAGCAGTTAGGCTTATCAGAGGGCAGTGCTAAGCATTTATTGTACACACCAAGGCAATAAATGATTACACACACTCAAGAAATGTAGTTGAGGACAAATTAGAAAAACAGTACTTCTTTGTATATAAATACTTATATCAAGAACTTTGGGTACAAGGTAAATTCTTTTCACACTATGATAAATCACAGTAAAATGCAATCATCACAGTTGTGTCAATTATACACAATATATTTACTATGGAGAATGGCAAGTGGAAAATCAATGCAATACAGTCATTGTTGTAGTTACCCTTCTTGGAATCGGAAGGTTTAGGGTCTAGGTCCAAAGTGCCAAGGCCAAGTTCTCGAGAACGTCACAGATTTCTTTGGTAATAAGGCAAAAGGGGTCTCTGTAGTTGCCACGCTACGAAGAAAAGGGACTATCTGAAAAAGCAAAGCAAAGGGGTCTTTCAGGCAAGGCTCTCAAGAGACAGGAGGGTTTGCAAGAGCCCTGCGATCATGGGAGCACAGGTGGATTGAAGATGCCCCGCCTGGGCGGGCTGGGTCCAGTTAAGATGTACAGCTGGGCAACTGTGCTCAAAGAAGCACTTCGCGGTCAGGAGCTGGCACCTTGGACCGACGATTCTGCTGGGAGCTGCTGGGCTGAGGTGAGTCACTGGAGTCCTGAAGCCCCTCATCGGGTGTTGACTCACTGTAAAGTTGGAGTCTGTCTGGACTCAGGTTTGTAGGTTTTTGCAGCAAGCGATCCGGTACACTGACTATTGGTCCAATGCAGCTCTGGTGGGTCCTTGGGCCTCAAGACTTGGTACAGAGGCTGAGCTGATCCTCCAGGGAAAGTTTATCTTCGGATGGCACTCAGATACATCTGTTGGGCTGGGGAACTTGACGACAATGGCAGCGCATTCATGTGAAAACACGAAGCAGCCGCTCCATGTTTTCACTTTCAAAGGGGTTTAGAGATCCCGTTGCAGGTGGGTGCAGTCAGTGACTGCACCTGCCTGCAAGGGTATGTCGGGGCCTCCATGCAAAGGGCTGCTGTCTGGAGGCTCACTGACAGTGCGCAACCTTTTAAATGCCTGCAGGCTTCTTTGACTCTGCACCCACGTCGGTAATATGGAGCGGCCACAGAGTCAAAGGAATTCCCTCATATGCATAGGGCATGCCCCTATGCAAATGAGGGAATAACCTCTGTTGATAGCACTGGTGCTTTAAGTGTGCCAGCGCTACTGGTATTATAGAAGGGGACGCACAAGCATCTGCGCCCCCTTCTATAATACCAAAATGCCTCCGGGGCCCCAGATATCTTGAGTTTGTTTGCTAGGTAGCAAAGGATGGAAGTGTGAATTGCTTTATGGGTGATACAAGCAGTCTTGTATAATGTCCTGGCAATATTCCTCAATAGGAATTTAGTAGAGAGTTAGCAGCATAGGTGTGGTATGGTTATTTGTTTTGGCCTCATAAATGAAATGCACAGCCAAATGGTGGATGGGGTTTGAAGGAGAAAGGTGGGTCTTGAGGAGGCCTACAACAAGAAAATTACAGTATTCCAGTCTGGAGAGTGCCAAAGATTGAGCAAGAGGTTTCAGATCTTGCGAGGAATGTAATGTTGTATCCCTGAGATAAGGCACAGTTGTAAGTGTGCATTCTTGGCTATGGTGTTGATTTGGGATTGGAAGTTAAGTCTTTTGTCCAGTGGAAGCTTTGCCATTACTAAGGTGCTAATACAGGAGTTGTCTTTATACTGAACACACACATTCAGAAATCGTTGTGAGACCCATGGATAAAGGGGAAGATACAGAAGGGTGGGTGTTTGTTTGTGTGATTAGCAAATTATTATGGAAAATTCTTGATTTAAACTCCACAGTCAATAGACTTGTCTTGTTTCAGCCCTACATTTTCCCAACGCTGCTTATTTAATACACCCCTTTTACGATTATTCCCTGGGAACAGTACTTAAGAAAACAAAAATGCCAACATTTTAAACTGCAGCCCAGCGTGAGTATTTATTGTTGCCGTTGGCCTGGTTGCAGTTTGACTGGGCTGTGTTTGTGCCTCGTTGAACAGCGGGTTTCTGTCTGTCTGGCTGCGGCCTGCAGCCATTCAGTAACCAGTGATTATCCAATGGAAGGTGTGATTGGTCAATTGCTGGAATTTATGGAGGTCAACTGCACCTTCCATAAACTAATCCTAAACTCCAGCTGTCAGTTTCACAATGCACAGCAAAATGAAAACAACTCAAATATAGCTCAGCCAGTAAACAGTTGGCCAATAAAAGCACATTGCACAATGCGCTGAAGCAAATACAGCTCAGTGTTTAGAAAAGCACCAAGCACACAGGGCACAAATTATACCTTTCCATGGGAGGAACGCTCGACCTGCAGATCAATCTGCAATTCAATGAGAGATTTAAATATCAAATTTAAATGAGACACTCCATGTTTGTGGCAGCAGCACTGTCAGAGGGGAGGTAAAAGGCTGGAGCTGTGGTCATGCAGAGCGTCTACATTTACTGAAAGTTATTTCCTTTGCATTCTGGTACTTGCATTTATGGATTTATAAAGGAATGAACTGGACTACATGTGCCAGAATGAAAATAAAAAACACCAGACATGATAAAAGTCACATGCAATTAGGACTCAATTTCTTTAAATGCTCCCCCATTGAGCAGACTCGTTCAAGCAGAACACCAGGATCTGGAGAGGGGCGACCTCGAGGACCTGACTCACCAGTGGGCTCCCTTATAGGATGGGGGAGGAAACGGGTTTATTTAAAAAAAAAACTATTATGCATAGCTTTCATCTCAGCGTTCTTAAGGCAGGCTTAGTTTTTGAAATCCTACATAGCATCCTTGAAGTTTTCCTTTTAATTGAATGTGTAGAGAATCTATGGATTCCCTTTATGCATCCCAGCGCATCCCCACACCACTTTCCTCTTCACCTCGCAGAAACACATTTAGTAGCATATCCATTCCGGATTTAAGGGGCATATTACCAACAAGTAGCGATATTTATCGCTAAATAGGCTTAGCGACGATTTTTTTTATCGCTGCCTATCGCTGGATATGTTAGCAGAGAAAACATGCTAATAGCAACGTTTTTCTCCATTGTGCTAAAATATCCAGCGATAGTGGCGAAATGCGTGAACATCGCTGAGAATACAGTGATATTCACGCATTAGCGACAAAATGCTCTTAGCCATGTTATCCACCTCCAAATGGATAACATGGCTAAGAACTGGTCTGGGGAGGTGTTAGTATTTGGAGATATTCGCGCTTAGCGCAAATATTTCCAACGCTACGCCTGCCTTGCTAATAGGCGATAGCGACGTTAGCGACTGCTTTCAGTCGCTAACTGGTTGGGTATGCCCACTTTGCATGTCATTAGCGATAAACATCACTGACATGCAAAGCGGGCCCCAAACCGCTCGCTATCGCCTAAAAGCTGTCGCTAACATTAGTTAGCGACAGCTTGCTAATAGGGCGATAGAATTATCTCTGTTTAGCGGCCGAAAACGGCCGCTCCTTGGTAATATGCCCCTAACTCTTTATTTTTTAGTTCTGTTTTTACAATCATTGATGCCCAATTTACAGTCTGAGAATGCAGAGAAAACCGGGTTGAAGAAGCTCCGCATTGATGATTCAACCAATCAATGTTGGCGACATTATTGTTAGCGGGGACCCTGTTCCTAAGAAATCAAATAACTGCAGTTCTGTTCTTTCAAGGGCAACACTGGAGTAGAACAACTTTAATGTTGGGGGTAATGCTACTCCAAGGAAGTGAACTCCTGGCACTGCTTCTGATACTAAAGAGACTAGCCAGTTGTATTACAAGGCCTAGCACTGCTCTTAGGAAGGGAATAACTGGAGTGCGACCATTACTTCAGGGGGGTAACATTCACCTGCTTTTGCCGCCTGCATAGGCCGCCTGTAAGAGTGGGGGTAGGATGCTGGCGATTCCTGCGACGGCTGCCCGCTACGGTCGCTTGTACGAGTGGGGGGAGGCTACCACCCTCAAAACTCATGCCCACCCCCTTGCTACGCCACTGATAACAAAAGAGGAATAACATTGGAGAATAACTTGAGGTGGTAAGCACACACAAATGCTACAATGATCACACCTAACTCCTATTAATTTAATCTACCACAAAGAAACTAAAGTAAATGCATTCCACTTCAATTCCTTGTGACAGGTGTATAAATAAAATCGATCAATCAATCGGTCGTATTTGTATAGCGCGCTACTCACCCGGAAGGGTCTCAAGGCGCTGGGGGAGAGGGGTACGTTACTGCTCGAAAAGCCAGGTCTTGAGTTGCTTCCTGAAGGAGAGATGGTCCTGGGTTAGTCGAAGGTGGATGGGGAGGCAGTTCCATGTCTTGGCAGCCAGGTAGGAGAAGGATCTTCCTCCGGCAGTGGTTCTGCGGATGCGTGGAACAGCGGCGAGGGCATGGCTGGTCGATCGTAACTGGGCGGGTGGGCGTGTAGAAGGTCAGGCGGTTGTTGAGGTACTTGGGGCCCAGGTCGTGGAGAGCCTTGTGTGCGTGGGTGAGGAGTCTGAACGTGATCCTCTTGCTGACGGGGAGCCAGTGCAGGTTTCTCAGGTGGCTGGAGATGTGGCTGTGTCAGCGGATGTCCAGGACGAGTCGTGCTGAGGCGTTCTGGATGCGTTGGAGTCTTTTCTGAAGTTTTGCTGTGGTCCCGGCGTAGAGGGTGTTTCCATAGTCCAGTCGGCTGGTGACGAGTGCCTGGGTAACCGTCTTCCTGGTTTCGGCGGGGATCCAGTCTGGTTGACCCGGTCCCTCCGGGTGATCTTGTATCCGTTCGGGATGGCGATGGCGGTGTCAGGCGCTGAGGAGGTGTTCATCCAGGTTTCCGTGAGGAAGGCGACGTCTGGTGATGTTGTGTCAAGCAGGTTTCAGAGTTCGACGGCGTGTCTGTGGACAGAGCGGGTGTTGAGCAGGATGCACTTGAGGTGGTTGTTGCTGGTGCTTGGCTTGGCGGGTTCGGTGCCGGTGCGGAGGCAGGCGAATTTGCAGGCTTGACAGGTGAAGGGTCCGTGGGTGCGATTCGGGGTGGCTCGGTAGCAAGCTGGGTTCCGGTCGGGTTTGAGTGCGTTGAGGGTGGCGGCGTCGTAGGTCCGTCATGTGGGTTGGCGACGACGGGGGCCAGGGGTTCTGGCACTGGGCGTGGTCCAGGTGCGGATGGGTGCAGACGGGCTTGCTTTTGGCACGC
Organism: Lissotriton vulgaris; assembly: GCF_964263255.1. Classification (NCBI taxonomy): domain Eukaryota; kingdom Metazoa; phylum Chordata; class Amphibia; order Caudata; family Salamandridae; genus Lissotriton; species Lissotriton vulgaris. The sequence continues at coordinate 1,260,768,158 of NC_141693.1, forward strand.
CTTTGGCGCACAATCGGCGCGGTCGCTTCCGGGGCATCATAAGTTAGGAGCCGGGAGGGAGGAGCAGCTGGGTGGCGGGAGCGAGGCGGCGAATGGGCTGTCGGGGGGCGGGACTACAGGGAGGCAGCGGCGGGAAGTCTCTGGGGCGGGCGGCTCAGCGGTGGCTGGGTCGTCCGAGGCAGGCCAGCAAGCAGGAATCCAAGGCAGGCATCAGAGCGTGTGGGCACCTTAGCCTGATGACAGGCTCAGCGGTCGCTCCCTACTCCAGGATAGGTCCCCTTAAGTAAGGAGCCGGAAGGGAGGAGCAGCTGGGTGGCGGGAGCGGGGCGGCGAATAGGCTGTCGGGGGGCGGGGCCGCAGGGAGGCAGTGGCGGGAAGTCTCTGGGTCGGGCGGCTGGGTCGTCCGAGGCAGGCCAGCAAGCGGGGTCCAGGAATCCAAGGCAGGCAGGAATCCAAGGCAGGCAGCAGAGCGTGGGGTCGACCTAGCCTGATGACATTAAAAAACTGTGAACAGCAGGTTAGTTTGAGATCGCTTGTAGATCGTGATTCGTGGTGATGTTCACTGTCATTTAGCTACAAGTGATATGCAAGTCAATAGATACAGCGAGAAAAAGTTGAAAAAGTCCACTATAAGTCCACTATAATGCTCAGGTTTGGTTATGTGCTTGCGCATGCACACACACAACACACACACGCGCAAGCGTGCACACACACACACACCCTCCACCCACCAACAACCCCTTTAGTCCACACCACTTTTTCTGACAGCCCTTAGAATCAACAAAAAGAGCTCAATGTCACATTGCTGTTAGATGTTTTACTTCGATTCTCTCAAACGTATGTTTATAGCATGTTTGATTGCTAAGGTTTTTAACAACAGTTACACGTTGGGCCTTATTTTTGTCCACATTGAAGAGCTCTAGAGGCTGTATAATAGCAGGGGGAAATTCATGTATTCACTAAAACAAGTTAATGTAAATTATACAGTTTGAATTATGTCTTTATTTATGCGCTTTTTACTGATTATCACCCTGATTCCATGATCCACACAATTATTATATAAGTGGAGCAAATAACAACAAACACAATGTTAAACGCCCTATTTCTGTAACTATTGGCACCCTGATGCATTCTTTATCTGTAAGAAAAATATTTTTTGTAACGAGAAACCCAAGGGGTTTTTCTGCTGCACTTGGATAGAAAATTGTTCAGGATCACTGAAATAATATAGACTGCCAAAATATCGACCTGCAAAAATATCGTTGACAAAATATCGACAGACAAAATATCGACTTTCTATCTAAAAACAGGTAAGTACAAAAATATCGAGTACAAAATATCGTTAACAATAATATAGATGTAAAAAATATCGACTTTATTAAAAACAGTGTTAAATTAAATTAATATTAAATTTTAATGACTAAAATATACTTAAAAATACTTAAATTAAATTATAATAATTAAATAATAAATGAAAATAATAAAAAAAAAATTACAATCTTATTTGTTGACCCTGAACCCTAAAATATACCCCTTTACCCAAAAACCCAAAACTGACCCTGAACCCTAAAAATACCCCTTTACCCAAAAACTAAAAACTGACCCTGAACCCTAAAAATGCCCCTTTACCCAAAAACTGAAAACTGACCCTGAACCCTAAAAATGCCCCTTTACCCAAAAACTGAAAACTGACCCTGAACCCTAAAAATGCCCCTTTACCCAAAAACTGAAAACTGACCCTGAACCCTAAAAATGCCCCTTTACCCAAAAACTAAAAACTGACCCTGAACCCCAAAAATACTCCTTTACCCAAAAACTGAAAACTGACCGTGAACCCTAAAAATGCCCCTTTACCCAAAAACTGAAAACTGACCCTGAACCCTAAAAATGCCCCTTTACCCAAAAACTAAAAACTGACCCTGAACCCCAAAAATACTCCTTTACCCAAAAACTGAAAACTGACCGTGAACCCTAAAAATGCCCCTTTACCCAAAAACTGAAAACTGACCCTGAACCCTAAAAATGCCCCTTTACCCAAAAACTAAAAACTGACCCTGAACCCTAAAAATACTCCTTTACCCAAAATGTATCAATATTATTTAATTACCAATTAATTATTAATTAACAATAACAATAAAGTAAATATATTAGCACATTAGCTGTAATTATTTAATTAATTAATATTATTTTTCCCAATTAATTACTTAACAATAACACAAAATTATATATATTAAAATGTACTCTAATTAATGTAATTAACTAATTACAATTAATCAATTACCAATTAATTACTAATTCAAAATATGTACACAATTATATTAATTAATTAACTAATTATTATTAATGATCAATTAATTATTAATTATAAATATTTACAAACATATATTAATTAATTAATTATTATTAAATTACTTCCCACCCTATTCCCCTATAAACCCACAACCCGCTACAGAATTACATAACGCAATTATTAAAAAAACAAATTCCATTTAATAAAACATTTTATTACATTAATACACACTTTTCACACATATTATTACATAAAAATACACTATAAAACATTATATATTATTAAAAATTCGATATTTTTGCTATCTATATTTTAAACAGTCGATATTACTTCACTTACCTGAAAAACGATATTTTTGTAGTCGATATTATGTCCAGTCGATATTTTGTCCAGTCTATATTTAAAACTCGATATTATGTCCAGTCGATATTTTGGAGTCGATATTTTGTCTGTTCACCAATTGTTCACTGTGTCCAAACTTGAACATTGTTTTGTGCTTTATGCTCTGTTCTTAGTAGCGGTAGCAAGGTCATATTTTATGAGCAGTTCTGCATCATCTCTATTTAACATAATAAGTAGACAAACGACTTTTATTCACTTTTACATTGTACAGCTTTCAATAAACTTTTTCCAGAACACACAAATGTCTTTGTCTAATTAGTGGCTTTTGGGATATATAATTTATGAAATGGAATGCTAAGCAGATGCAATATGTTTCAGAAATTTGAAGTCTGTGAAATTTCTAATAGCCATAAATAATTTTTGTAAGCCAAAAAAGTTAGGCTCAAAGGCAGAAAAAAAGCATGAGTTTTGCAGTTGGTCAGAGTGTTACCGTCATGCGGTTTCTGGGGGAATCGGGAGGCCCTATAAAGTGAACACTTCTGGATTTAATCAATATGTGATGGGTACGTTCACAAAGGTGGAGATGTGGGCTTTTCCCACCCCATATTTTGTTAGAGGAAGAATCAAGACTGAAATATGTGAGGAGCATTAAAGTGTCCGCCTTGATTTCGGATTTGTCAGATTCCCGGTGCTATATATTGACCCAGAAAATTACTGTTCTCTGGGGTACCAATTTATCAGGTGCAATATATACCACGATTACGAGTTTCTGGGGTAAAAATGCTTAAAATGCACCAAACTCCCCCTGGCACAGTAAATACTGAACAATTTTCCTTTGCTAAATTTCATCAGGATTCACTTGCCGAAACTGAATGGAGGATGGGATATTTAAAGCATCCGGTAATTAAGGGATGTGGTAAATTCCACCCAATGCATAATTCCGGCCCCTTTGCAAACAGGGGTTTAAACAGGTGTTAGAAAACATCAACCCACCTGTAATCAGGGTCTAAATTCAGTAGTTGATCTTTAAGTTATGATTATTTTATATGAAATAGTGCCTGTAAAAAGCCTCCAAACATAATGGTCTACATGGGTGCATTGATGGATGCGAAGAGACATGAACTTCCCTCTAATGAATATGAGCCTGCACATAAAGCACTTAAACCACTATATATATATATATATATATATATATATATATATATATATATATATATATATATATATATATATATATATATATATATGTATATATATATTACCTACTGGCTATCGCCAGTAGGTATATATAGTTAGAATTTTTTCTCTATGGGACTTTTGAAAATTCTATGTCTAATAACTTTGGCGTTTGTGGACGGAATCGGCTGAAATTTTCAGGAAAATGGCACATTTTGATTCTGAGCAGCCCCTGAAAATTTGGGGGGGTTTCGTCAAGGGGGGGCCGAGAAAAAAGGGGGGTCCCAAAACACGTTTTTCCCATTCATTTTTCCATAGGGCGGTTGGACTCACTTTTAGCTCGAACGGCTGAATGGATTTGCACGAAACTTGGCAAAATTGTAGGGACTGTTAGCCCGATGTGCCTTTGCTAGGTCTCAATATATGTGCTCCAGTAGTTTTTGAGAAATTAACGTTCAAACCAAGATATATATCTGTAACAGCGCTCTGGGCAGCGATCCGGTCCGCTTACTTTTCGCTTATCGGAACTTTGCGCGCAGAAAGCTGATTGGCTCTCCGGTGTCTGTCAACATTCTAAACAGTCCGGAGCGGACGCCATCTTGTCTCTCGGTAGGATCGAGAGAGAAGAAGAGGTGGAAAACGAAAGGGGAATTTAATGAAAGGGGGCAAGGTATCCCCCTCTTGACCCCCTAGGAATGTTGTTGGGGTTATTAAAGGGTCCCGTGGGGAAAATAAAAAAAAAATGATTTTTCACGGTAGAAGCGCGGCCGCGAACTGGTAGCGAAACGGGAATTCGCCATTTTGAGCTTCGTTAATTAAATTACTAGTTATAAGTGGGTGCGGGAGACGTATCCTAATCCCCTATGTTTCCTGAGGGTGGCTGAGGAGGCTGATATATGTTGATACATCTCTTCCAGCGGCTGTGCGTGAGCTTTTTTTTTTTTTTTGCTGCGTGACAGTCCGGAGCGGCCGCCATCTTGTCTCTCGGTAGGATCGAGAGAGAAGAAAAGGTGAAAAACTAAGGGGGAATTTAATGAAAGGGGGCAAGGTATCCCCCTCTTCACCCCCTAGGAATGTTGTTGGGGTTATTAAAGGGTCCCGTGGGGAAAATAAAAAAAAAAATGATTTTTCACGGTAGAAGCGCTTCACGGGCCGCGAACTGGGCCGCAAACTGGTAGCGAAACGGGAATTCGCCATTTTGTGCTTCGTTAATTAAATTACTAGGTATAAGGGGGTGCGGGAGACGTATCCTAATCCCCTTACTAGTTATAAGTGGGTGCGGGAGACGTATCCTAATCCCCTATGTTTCCTGAGGGTGGCTGAGGAGGCTGATATATGTTGATACATCTCTTCCAGCGGCTGTGCGTGAGCTTTTTTTTTTTTTTTTTGCTGCGTGACAGTCCGGAGCGGCCGCCATCTTGTCTCTCGGTAGGATCGAGAGAGAAGAAAAGGTGAAAAACTAAGGGGGAATTTAATGAAAGGGGGCAAGGTATCCCCCTCTTCACCCCCTAGGAATGTTGTTGGGGTTATTAAAGGGTCCCGTGGGGAAAATAAAAAAAAAAATGATTTTTCACGGTAGAAGCGCTTCACGGGCCGCGAACTGGGCCGCAAACTGGTAGCGAAAAGGGAATTCGCCATTTTGTGCTTCGTTAATTAAATTACTAGGTATAAGGGGGTGCGGGAGACGTATCCTAATCCCCTATGTTTCCTGAGGGTGGCTGAGGAGGCTGATATATGTTGATACATCTCTTCCAGCGGCTGCGCCATCTTGCCTTTTTTTCGAATGGCACAATTTTGTCGTGCACGGCAGCCATTTTAGATGCCAGGCTGGTCCCAGGATATCACCTAACCCTGCGGATGTAGTTTATGGCCCCAGCTGTAGAGAATTCAGACATGCCAATCCTCCTGATTTAGGCGTGTGACTACTGATTTCAGTGCTAGAGTCCCGCCTCCCGATTTCTGCAAGCAAAAACCCGGGGGCATATTACGAACAACTAGCGATAATTTTTGTCTCTAACTTGTTTAGAGACAAAAATTATCGCCGCACATCGGCGATTTTTATCGCAGATAAACCTTGCTATTATCGCAGAAAAGTCAGCGATATTCATGTATTATTGACCTAATGCTCTTAGCCATGTTATCCACCTCCCATTGGATAACATGGCTAAGAACTGCTCAGGGCAGGTGTTAGATTTTGGAGATATTCGCGCTTAGCGCAAATATCTCCAAAAGTTGGTAATAGAAGGTAGCGATGTTAGGGACTGTTTCCAGTCGCTAACATCTTGGCACGCCACTTTGCATGTCATTAGTGATAAATATCACTGACATGCAAAGCGGGGCCCAAGATGGTCGCTATCTCCTTTTAGCTGTCACTAACTGGTGTTAGCGACAGCTTGGTAATAGGGAGATAATTTTATCTCCGCTTTCATGGCTTTTAAAGCCAAAAAAGCGGAGATAAACCCCCTTGATAATATGCCCCACGATTCCTTGGGGGTTTCAGCCGACAGGGCTTGCTATTGTGTTACATGGTAATTTTTCCATGAAACGTCAGAGGGTCGATGCAGGGGTTCTAGAAGAGGTGATAAACCATTTAAGCCTCATGAACAAGCGCATGGTCTTTTAAAGATTTGTGAAGTACTCGGGGCGGCGGTGTGTGTGTGCCCTCTTTCAGGAGCGGGCGGGGGGGCACTGCCAGCAACTTGCCAGGTCAGGTAGTGTTCAACACGTGCTTCACCCTTTCTCTGCCTGCTATTGCGCTCCATGCTTCGGAAAGGTAAGAAAAAGAACGTGCATTTGAGTTTGAAATGTCCGATCCTGCAGCAGCACACTTCCAAAGCCCACACATGACAATAACCCGATTCAAGGCCCCATTCACCCGTTTTTCAAAAAATAGATAACACTCCAACAAATTAAGGTTATAAAACTTTATTAACTTTTAACGATAATGAACAGAACAAAAACTAAAAACATTTAAACATTTCTTAACACAAAAAGCAACAATGGTTAGAAGCTGTCTTTTGTGCGAATAGTCCCAAGGCAGCACAACGTGCAGAGTTCTGGACGGCACCCAGGTGATGTCGCCTGGGTGCCGCACTGGTTTAGGGATCCTACAATGCTGCTCCGAAAATTGGCGTGGGGCGTCCCGGGTGGGGCGGGGGGAGGCCTCGTCAGTAGCGGTCTGTTGTGCGAATAGTCCCAAGGCAGCACAACGTGCAGAGTTCTGGACGGCACCCAGGTGATGTCGCCTGGGTGCCGCACTGGTTTAGGGATCCTACAATGCAGCACAGAAAAACAGCGTGGGGCGTCCCGGGTGGTGCGGGGGGAGGCCTCGTCAGTAGCGGTCTGTGTCCAGTGTCACATGGCTGACACAACATGTACGACAGGCACCCAGGTGATGTCCAGTAAACTGCCGCACTGGTTTTGGTATCCTACAATGCTGCTCCGAAAATTGGCGTGCGGCGGCCCGGGGGGGGGCAGGCGGCGTGAACGGGCCTCCCCAGGTGGCGGCCATCTAGCTGAGTTGCGCTCGCTCTTGCGGCCACAGCGTCTCGCTCACCATGTTGTGGAGTTGCTCCCACTCTTGCAGTGCAGCGATAGGCGGCTGCCACATGGCTGTCAAAATGGCGGACGGCTCCTCGGTTTTGGGCCTGGTCCACTGAAATGGCCCTGGGACACCTTGGAACTCGGACGCTTGCCTGCTAGGGCTTGGGCTCCATTCTCGAAAAGCGTCCCCTCAGCCGTGAAGATTGTATAAAAGTCTTGGGGGCCCCCGACTCCCGCAGTCTTCCGGTGGGGAGCGGCTGCCATGATTGCTCGCGGAATGACCACGACGGAGCCACGAGATGGTGGTGCTCTCATGCTGACGCCAGCTTCAGTCTGAATGATCCAGAAACAAGGTGGGGCTTTCATCGTTTGGGAAAAAAAATGTTCTAAACCAATGAAAAGTGTTATTTTTAGGTCATATGACCAAGCCTTCCATCTTTAGGAAACCAAAAGTAAAATGAACCAATGAAAAGTTTTATAAACAAGTCACATGACCTGTTCTGCGGCATAGGGCTACAAAAAGCGTAGAAAATCCGTTGGCACGTGAGGCGGCGTCAGTAGAGGACCGATGTGCGAATAGGCCGAAGGCAGCACAACGCGTCGAGATCCGGATGGCACCGAGGTGGTGTCCAGCAAATTGCCGCACTGGTGTGGCCATCCTACAATGCTGCGCCGAAAGACGGCGTGTCCAGCTGAGTTGCGGTCACTGTCAGTAGCGGACCGATGTGCGAATAGGCCGAAGGCAGCACAACGCGTCGAGATCCGGATGGCACCGAGGTGGTGTCCAGCAAATTGCCGCACTGGTGTGGCCATCCTACAATGCTGCGCCGAAAGACGGCGTGTCCAGCTGAGTTGCGGTCACTGTTGCGGTACAGTGACTCGAACGCGCCGAGATCCGGATGGCACCGAGGTGGTGTCCAGCAAATTGCCGCACTGGTGTGGCCATCCTACAATGCTGCGCCGAAAGACGGCGTGTCCAGCTGAGTTGCGGTCACTGTTGCGGTACAGTGACTCGAACGCGCCGAGATCCGGATGGCACCGAGGTGGTGTCCAGCAAATTGCCGCACTGGTGTGGCCATCCTACAATGCTGCGCCGAAAGACGGCGTGTCCAGCTGAATTGCGGTCACTGTTGCGGTACAGTGACTCGAACGCGCCGAGATCCGGATGGCACCGAGGTGGTGTCTAGCAAATTGCCGCACTGGTGTGGCCATCCTACAATGCTGCGCCGAAAGACGGCGTGTCCAGCTGAGTTGCGGTCACTGTTGCGGTACAGTGAGTCGAACGCGCCGAGATCTGGATGGCCAAGTTTCAAGTTTCATCTGGCAGTTTTTCTCCATCCCTCCTGGATCAAAGAAGGTGAATGCTATGCTGTCCTATGGCAACATGAGCATCAACCTGATGAATACGGCATTCGAAAATCATAAATGCCCTAATGCACCCAAGAAGTAATTTTTTTTTTGCTCCAGTTGAGCCGTTTTCAATGCCTGTTTTTTGTTGTTTCCCCTCCATCAAGAACAAAACAAAAATACAAGGCGCTAAGATCCGAATGGCAAGTCCTGGATGTTGAGTGCCTCAGTTGAGAGTTCTGAGCAGTGCTTGTAAGACTATCTGAAGTTTATTATAAGAATCAGAGTAAGTTGAAGACTGTCTGAAGCTTATTTGCACCTGCTGCAGCTTCACTAGGTCCGGCGGAACTTTTTGCCTTTTCTTTTCTGCTTCTTTTCCTACAATGCGTTTCATCTGAAGACACGACCAGGTCCCTGAATGTGTGCAGGGGGACGCTATTGATTGAATGAAAATGGCGGCTTGACACAAAGCTGACTCAAGCGTTACTGTTGGTGCTATACAGACAAAAATTGGTTTTCAGTTTGTACATTCTTCAGGTTTTTTTTTTCCATTCAAGTCTGATTGAGAGTTTGTAGAAAAATGGCTTCAGATTTACCACATACTACTCTTCAACATTCTTCCTAAATGTAACAATGTGAAACTCGAGAACGGCTGTTTCTGTTTCCTTTCAAAATGCTGCCACCAATATTTTCTGAATGGAAGACACCATCTTGTAGCATAAAGGGCCGAAAGGGGTTCTGGTCTGGCCGATGGTTGGTGGAGACATTTTGACTATATCTTGGACCTGCCCGGCCTCGCCCAAAATGGCGCCGGTATAAATGGGACTCGTAACTCCTTGCCCGCAAATGTATATCTAGAAAATGTTATTGTAAGTGGCCCTGTCGTATTTTAATTACAAAATGTACGTCCACCGATTCCGCAACTGTTAGACACCTTTGTTCTTGTCAAATAATGGCCCGCTCGTTACGTTCTTCTACAGTGTAAATGTCTCCTCATCATATACGATTTCAGTTTGCTCCGTGGCCGGCCCACATGGTTATAGGCCCGTATTTGTATACTGACATTTTCACAATAAAGGTTTTTAAAACAAAACTCGGTAGTAGTATTTACATTTGTAAAGTTTTTACTTTTAGTGACTGTTTTCGAATCAGTAAAAGGCAAGTGAAATAAAGCAGTCCAATTACATGACGGAAAAAAGGTATAATATGTAGGAACGCAGTAAAGATAAATGGTCAAGGGCAGTTGTGTTTTCCACTCCTGCAACATAAAGTGATCGATAAGAATCTGATAATCAGGCGTATCGGCGACTAAGACAGCAGGCCGAATCTCTTTTACTCAACGGCTCCGTCATGGAAGGAAGAAACGCCCTTTTTCTCGAAAAAGGAATATATTTTACTTGCAAGACAGTTGTAAATTTTCCGGGAAAGTACATTAGCCTGGAATATTATAACATATGTTTGAAAAAAAAATATTGTTCGAAAATAATAAAAAGCGTAATTTTTAGGTCATATGACCAAGCTTTTCATCATTAAATTAACAAAAGTAAAATGAACCAATGAAAAGTTTTATTAACAAGTCACATGACCTGTTATGCTTACGTTACGCGCTGCGCGCCGCGCCTCGAATCACTTCCGGGTGCGCTAACGCGGCGGGTCATAAAACGAATTACGCGACAACGTAGGTCAAGAATATAGTCAAAATGTCTCCACCAACCAGCGTTCACAACACAACCCCTTTCAGCAGTCCAAAAAGTTCTGTTAAATGACAACAGAGGGGACAGGCAACAAGAACCATCAGTCAAAGAGGGGAGGGCAAGTTCTTCTCTTCCGGGTCATGTTGGGGCGCTACCGGAACTGATCGAATTGGTAGTCTATAGTGTTTCTGGATGTTTCAGACTAAAGCTGGCGTCAGCATGAGACCACTACCATCTCGTAGCTCCGTCGTGGCCATTCCACGAGCAATCATGGCAGCCGCTCCCCACCAGAAGCCTGCGGGAGTCGGAGGCCCCCAAGACTTTTGTAGAATCTTCACGGCTGAGGGGACGCTTTTCGAGAATGGGACCCAAGCCCTAGCAGACAAGCGTCCGAGTTCCAAGGTGTCCCAGGGCCATTTTAGTGGACCAGGCCCAAAACCGAAGAGCCGGCCGCCATTTTGAGAGTCCTGTGGCAGCCGCCTATCGCTGCACCGCAAGAGCGGGCGCATCTAAACTACATGGTGAGCGAGACGCTGTATTCGCAAGAGCGGGCGGTAAACAGCTGAATGGCGGAAGAGGCACAGTGTAGCAAAAGCGGGCGGAATGGCAACTAAAACGATAAAGGGGCGCCCCACTACAGCTTGTCTTCAGGTCAAACGGATTGTGGGACAAGGTCCAGAATTGAAGAGTCATCAAAAGGCAAAAAGTTCAGCCGGACCCCGGGAGCCGGCCGCCTATGTCGGGGGCGATCTCAGGCTACACCAGTGCTATAAGACTTGGGGAGGGTGTCGGAGCCAAGCGTCTTCTCCGAGTCCATGGCCATCACACCGCCCCTCAGGGGCCTCCGTCAAGCTGTTTAGGAAGGTAACATATCACATTGTTTTCTAATGCAGTCAGGTCCACAAACGACACTCACTTACTTTGAGAATAGTGAAGCTGCAGTAGGTGGAAATAAGCTTCAGACAGTGTTACAAGCAGTGCTCAGAACTCTTAACTATGGCACCCAACATCCAGAACTTATGCTATTTGAGAATGGTAGTGACATCGAAGCATCTCAGGGACCAAAACCATTAACGTACTTTCACGTATGAAAATCTTACTTGGGGAGGGGGCAGGAGCGAAGCGCCCCCTCCCAGTCAGCGCCACCACACCGTATGTTGAAAATCTGAAGCCATCGTTCTACAAAGTCAACCAAACTTGGATTGAAAAATCTAGAAAAATGTACAAACTGAAAACCAGTTTTGGTCTGCATAGCATCAGTAGCAACGCTTGAGTCAGCTTTGTGTCAAGCCGCCATTTTGATTCAACAAAGCACAGGCATTGAAAAAGGCTGAAATTCAGAACTCTAAACTATGGCACCCAACATCCAGGAGCTTGCCATCTGGATCTTGGAGCCTTGTGCTGTTTTCGATCTATTCACACATCGGTCCACTACTGACATCATCTTATAAAACAACGTTATGTAAATAGTTTTTTAATAAAATGTTTTACCCTGTTTCTTTGCTGGTGTGTTGTCTATATTTTTAATATTTGCATAGGGTTTGTCGTTATTTTGTGCGGTATGGGTGATGGAGCCGAGCTGTCTTGCAGTCCTCATGGTGTGGAGCTCAGTTCATCTCACTATTTTCGTATTTCTCATGAAGGGTTGTTCCTAATATTTCTATTTTAGCGAGGTCAAAAAGAGATCTAATTAGTGGCCTACTGATTTTGCTCGATTACTTTTATTATTTTACACGATTTTTCACTATCTGCAAAGACTAAACAGAGTATTGCGACTTTGTGCTTGTTTGTAAATAGAGAATGATCCAAAGAGAACCAATTCTAAAACAGTAAATGCTTGGACAACAATCAATCAAATGGAGAGACAAGGAGGCACGACGGATTACAACGGGGGTAAAGGCCTGCGTTAACTACCCTTCAGTATCTGCAAAGAGAGAGTACTACTAAGACAAAAGAGGGGAGGGGGGGGGGGGGTGCAGCGTTCAAAGCACATCAGCGTGCATAAATACGAAAATGTTTTTATCTATCACGTACTTGACATTTTAAAGCTTTTCATATTTGCTATTAAAAAACCAATGAAATTCACAGAAAAAACCATAGGTTATAGTGGATATATAGTTAGAAATTTGCATTTAGAAAACCTTGAAAATTCAATGAAAAAACCATTGGTTTTAGGCCATATATAGTTAGGAATTAGCATTTACAAAACCTTATTTTACTCGCATAAAACCATTGAAATTCCATATATAGTTAGAAGCGCTAACTATATATCGCGCACCCGCAATCCACTGCTGATGATGTCACATATTACATCATTCATGACATGGTCAGTGACATCACTGATGACATCACTGATGACATCTCAAATGACATCACTGATGACAACTCAAATGACATCACTGATGACATCTCAAATGACATCACTGATGACATCACTGATGACAACTCAAATGACATCACTGATGACATCTCATTTGTCATCACTGATCACATCACTTATGTGATAATACAATGAACCTCTTCAGACTCTAATATAACCTTACATACACTCAGTATAAACAGACACTCACAGACTGTCACTCATCCATGGAGTTACTCACACACCTACTCAGTCATGCAAAGAATCAATCACACCTCCATTTCCTCAACTATAAAGTTATACACATCTTACTTATTCAAACATATAATAACACATATTTATTCTCTTACATAATCCCTGATACAAGCTCACAGTGATCGATACAGCCACTCACACATTCACTGGCTCTTATGTTCAGTTATTTATATATCTCAACTCTCACATGTATTGTGTTTTACATACGTACTTACTTGCTCATGTAGCAATGAGAAATCCATTCACTCACCAACACACCCATGCATAGTCAACCGCCCATATAGCTGTTTCCACATGCACTCTTGAACTCATACTCCTAGTGAATCAACTGCTTACACATCTATGCACAGAGTCACGCACCTCCCAGCCACCCACACACACACTCAGCCTCCCATTCAAATACTTGGGCAACCAATCAATAACCCATATGGCCACTCTTATAGCTACTGATCAACACATGCAGCAGCTTACACAACAACAAACATACTGATGCACAAATTAAGACAGTTTAGTCACTAACCCATGCACTCAGTGAGACACATTTAATCACTCACTCATACAGTCAGTCATGCACCTACTAAATTCTTCATCCAGACACTTATACATCCACTCATTCTTCAATATGTGAAACATATTTTAACTTTACAGAAACATACAGTCACTGGGTGTTGTCATCAGTGATGTCATCAGTGATGTCATTTGAGATGTCATCAGTGATGTCATCAGTGATGTCACTGACCATGTCATGAATGATGTAATATGTGACATCATCAGCAGTGGATTGCGGGTGCGCGATATATAGTTAGCGCTTCTAACTATATATGGAATTTCAATGGTTTTATGCGAGTAAAATAAGGTTTTGTAAATGCTAATTCCTAACTATATATGGCCTAAAACCAATGGTTTTTTCATTGAATTTTCAAGGTTTTCTAAATGCAAATTTCTAACTATATATCCACTATAACCTATGGTTTTTTCTGTGAATATATATATATATATATATATATATATATATATATATATATATATATATATATATATATTTTTTTTTTTTTTAATTTTAATTTTGTGAAGCAGTGTTTGCAAATTTCACTGGCTAAGTAAATGTGGCTGAACATGGTGCACCAGAAATCCAGGCTGCATCTGCATTAAGTTAGTGGATGGCCATACCCAGCTCAAAAAACATGAAGAGAATAAATGGACCCCCCAAAATAATTTTTTCATCTTCCAATACTTAAACTTTTTGATGCAGAAATGGGCATCCTTTTACCCCAAAACAGAATCCCCTCGTCAGCCCCTCTCACTTGTCCTGCTGTTCCTTTGTTTTTGCAGTGAGAACCGGGTGAGCTTGATTCAATTATTTGTTTGCAGGTGTCATGAATTTTACAGAGCATGGGTGGGTGAAAGTTGATTCCTTTGATCTACGTATTATTTTAAATGAGAAAAGTCCACATTTGAATCAAAAATTAGAAAAAGATTTTTTAAATGTTAGGTCAGGCAGCAAACATTTACAGATCTGTTACTCAGTTTAAATGAATAGCCTTAGGTTCAGCATACTTGAACACACTGGCTTGAGCTACTGAGGCAGAATTATTTTCTCAGGCTCTGCTCTGAAATTCCTTAAGTATCACCTGAACATATAAAAAAAAACTTTAGTTATACGCACATAGTCAGTCTAGTTGGGAAGTTCAACCTAAATGAAATTGGTTAAAGTTTCTTGATTTCACTAAATTTTATATGAATCACAATAAATCTAGCTTGTCTTTCACTGACAATTTCCTTCTCAGTGATATCCTATGGGAGGGACATCCGAAAGCAAGAGACTGTTGCCTCCTGCACCCATTCCATGAATAATGGGTTGAAGCTTCTGGGAGGGTAACAGTGTATTGTTCAGGTTACAATGGGAAGAAGGTTGTCTGATCTTGGGTGCAATCACAGAGACGAGACAATGAAACATCAGTACTGTATGCTCCTTTGCAGCAGTCGGAACAATATCCTCACATACTTCACACTTGGCAAAGGCTGTGATAGTTTAAAAGAAAACAAGCACATTTGGGAGTTTTATAGCTTTGCAAATTCACACACCCATAAACCAAACACCACTGAATTGTAGAAATGCTCCACTCAATTTGTCCGATTGGTCTGTATTCCAGTTGAGTTTTCCATGCAGAGATGGGTGGCACTAGCAGTCGACTGCGTACATTAGGTACTGTAGGTGTTTGTTCTAATATGCTTAGGCAGCATCAGCTAGACTGATGCTGCACCCAGCCCTATGACATACCAATGTTCTAATACTATGTCATATTTAGAATGTGGGGTGAGGGTTTGTAGAGTTTGATGCTGTGCTCTGCCTGGCAAGACTGTGGCGTGGGGTCTCTTTCCTGTACTAATAAAGTACATGCTTCTTGGGACCTGTGACGTGTGGATCTTCAATTTATTTACAATAGTGCTGGTGTTTGACACCTGTGTGATCGGGCTCATGTAGGTGTTTAAAGGTAAGGTTGACTACTGGGCCACGCCGTCATTACTCTGTCTTAAAGAATTTGGCTTGTCTATGCAGTTCTGTTAGCTTTTTATTTAATATTAATCTGAATGGTGGAATTGTTATGAATTTGCTTCTTCCTTTGAACTTCTTAGAAATGACAACTTGAAATTTGAAATCTGTTCTTAAACACTATGTCTCTCAGGTCAGTTTCATGTCAAGTCTTATATTCTGAAATATGGGTGGTGAAGTTTTAACTTTACCTCCTACGTCAATAACTTTGCCGCTGAGAAAGCTGTGCGAAGTGGCCTGATTTTACCTTAGACAAAGTTAAACAAGTCCATGGCTGCTGCAAGGCAGAATTCCCTGCCACTGATGTCCCTTGAGCTGCACATCCTGGAAAAGAAAATCCTGTGGACTGACATCACCATGTCTGCAGTGCATGTAGAAAAGCATGTTAGGGTGTGGAAAAAATACATCATAGAGGGCACTGCTAAAAAGGGAAGTAATCAAAAAGGCAATGTTGGTTGTGGTATGGCTTACAGGGCGTTGCTCCAGTGGTGGAGGTAGAGGGGTGTAGAATGCTGAGAAGAGAGCGATGCGGTGCACAGGAATCCATACAGGGGACTGCTCTGGTGGTCAGGGTGAATGCAAGGTGGCTTTCCTTGACTAGGTGCACTGCACGGGGGACTCAACACTGTGCTGTACCAACTCAAAGGTAAAGAGATAGAAGGCAACTTTCATATAGACGGGATGGAAAGTGGTTTTGCCACTCTTACACAGCTTTGACTCCTGAAATGTCTGTATTGTGGAAACACGTAATATCCTGGACTAAATTTCGTATTGTGTCAAACTCTCAACAGGATCTGAAATAGTATTTTCTATGAACACATGAAATAAATCGTAGAATTCGGCCACTAGCTTTAATTTCATGCTTTTGCAGCTTTACAATGTGGAATGACAAAGGTTTTATCCAAATCTACTTAAATGAATATATTACCTTGAGCGTAAAGTCAGCAAGTCATACTTCAACAGTAAACAATTACTCTTTCCCTTGGCAGCTTGCATCTTTTCATTTCCAAGAGATACTATGTTGTTAAATTGTGATAAATCTGCATATCTACTCTGAAATACAGTGCAAATGCCATAAATTCACATTCTGTTTCTGAAAACTAAACGTTTGCATGATGTTCTGCAAGACTGGATTGAACATCACGTGTTCTTTTTCTGATCTTATTTCTGATAATGTTACATATTCAATGCGTTTATCATCATATTTGGAAAACTCCTCTCTTCTCATAGTAAAATCAAAATAACTTTGAAGATTAGGTAACTCTTTTCTCTGAGTTACACCAGGCATTATCCCTTTTCATGAGAAGCAATGCTTTCACCTGTGTCATGTTTTTTCAACTTAACGTTCCATATCAACGGAAATGGATCTGGTTAAAGAGTTAGTGTAAAATAATAGCTGATTTGATTCATTTTTAGTCTTTGTTTTGTTCTGCTTAAAAGTGTTCATCAAATACATTTGTATTTAGGTAACCTGTTTTGTAGAATTCTGAGTGAGGTTTATAAGGAATATGGCTATAAATTCTAAAGTTTGGATTTGCTTCTTAACTGAGTTTCCACTGAACTTATTTCTTGAAAAATAAATATTTTCTAAGATTAACTTCTGCTTTTGAGAAATATGGGCATCGTGATGACATATTTCAAGTATAATTGTGTTTTCAGCCAAAACACAGAGACATTCATGGTGGATTTAGAGCCACAACCAGCTTACTGTGTTTAGTCATTATGTATGGAATCCTCAATCCTACCAACCCCAAATCCTCAAACAAAAATAGCATTAATAAAATCTCAATAAATACTTGACGCGGTCCGGTTATCACCATTATAGCGCTAAAAAGACAGAAGAAAAAAACCATACCATGCCTAACTAAGGGGCTTATTTACAAGCCCCGTGCACCATCAGAGCATCACTTTTTTTTAAACTAATGTGGCACAGAGGGCAGACATATATCTACCAGGCCACACAAAGTCACCCTGCGTGACTTTTCATGGTCTCATACATATGGTGTAAGGCAAAGCAGCGCAAGTCGCTGTATTGCCTCATACTGCATCGGGGAGGTGTGCCTTGGGAGTTGCAGTGTGTATTCCCATGCAATGCTCATTGATTTTGACATGTTCCAAGATTCAAAACATAGCGTAAATCTGGAAATGCGTCAAAACCATGCACCTCCCGAGGGATGGTGTAACAAGGAGAAATACATGCATTTCTGCTAATTTTTTCCTCTTTCTATGTGTGCTGCATTCTGCATTCTGCAGCACACATATAAAGAGGAAATACCTCCAATGTCGGTTTTTGTGCAGGAAGGTGTCCCATCCTGCACAAAAACAATCATTCCAGTAATGCAGACACCCCTGCACTCTGCATTGGCACAACAAGGCAGCCATTAGTGCGCCAGTGCAGTGAAAGAGAACAGGAATACATTGTATCTCATAGATACAGCACATTTATATCCCTTTCTTTGAAACCAGGCCAGCACCACAAGAAGCCTTGCAATGCTACCCTGTGCCAAAAAGTTGTAAATGAGGCTCCAACTGTTTTTCTTTGGCCAGTTTGCAATGCACTGTTAGTTGCTGTAACAGCAAAATGAGAATTACCCATATGTAACAAGATGTAACTTCATGAAGCAATGGCTTCACAAGGAAAGTAGACTGAGGAGAAGCACAGTGATCAGAGAGAGAAATAATGAAAGTGAGAAGCTGCAGAAAGGGACACAACAGAGAGAAAGATTGAACCAGATTACTGAGTAAACTTTCATAGTCTGAAAGAGAGCATGAATAATAGAAAGATAGGAAAGAGCAAGAAGTTGAACTGATTTACAAGCTAGACAAAGAAAGCTAAATTACATGAGAAATAGCAAAGGCAGGCAAGATACAGAGAAACATTTTTAGAAGGAAACTGAGAAAATGTGCGTAGATCCTCCTTTTTGTCTTGTGTATTTTCAATGGCAGTGGAGTGGCATATGGCAAACTATGGCATTTTTCTTGTAATGATTTATAATTGTAATAATATGTAAAGACGACTAACCACAACTACCTATGATCAAGTTCATAATAACATTCAAATATTACACCAGTTTTATGTCATTGACTTAATTCTTATTAGAGTTGTTTTGCGGACTCAAAGAAAAGATTGATGTAAACAGCTGAAGCCTTTGTCAGCCCATCATCCAGGCTGAAAAAGAATGACCTAAGTACATGCATTCATAATTTTCAAGAATTTGCGGTACTTAAAGTTGTCTCTTGTATGGGTAAAAACAAGATTATCATGTTGTTTTAGTAACATTATAAATTAACGCACACAGTAAAAGGCATTGATGGTTATTAGATATAATCTTTGGCCATAGAAGAGAACAGAAACGAGTTAACATTTGCTCTTTAATAAAAAACAAATTTCATCCTAGAAATATCCTACTCTGCATGATCAGTCCTCGATCATTTTAACAAACATGAGAAAACAAGATGGGTTTTGAAGAATCCACATATTTAACAGCATTTGTCTTCTTGACAAACATGAACACCTTGTATAGAACTACAGCACTTGAGACTCTACTCATGATAAGAGCATCAAGATTCACCAACATGCATACAATACACAACTCTACATGACAGTCTTCTCTGCTCCACGCATCCAATGCCTCAAACACTGTCAGCATCTCCTCCAGTCATGGATGTCTAATGCTTACCTGAAGTGAATCCCAACTAACACTGAGTTCCTGATATTGCCCAAGAAGAATAATCAATAAATAGTTCAAACCTGACTGAATGACATGGATCTTGATGGCTTAATGCACACATTTCTAAGAAAAAAGATTAACTTACACTGAGTATAAGATAGATGTGCGCATGTGCCTAAAAAAGGAATTGTTTCTAAATGATGTACTTAGAAGTAGAAACAATGCATAATGTGCACTTTGCGGAAAGTGCTTAATGAACTAACTTTAAGCTCAGACCTTGGTACTAACCTCAGCTAAGCCTTTATGTCATTTTGGGGTTAGGAAAAACACATGTTTTACTTACATATAAACAAGTGTTGCATATTTGCCTCCTCTTTCTACAAATATCCCTCAAATGGAAGAGTGATTGGATCTCTTCTCCTTATTTACTGTAGAACTTTAACACGTTTCATTGGAACAACAACATGAACACCCAAATGTTGATTTGTTTTCAGTCCTACGTCTACATCTACTCTGTGAAGACTGTTCCATTGAGCTTATTGAACACTACCTTCTTACATACAACTTTACTCTTTCCAAGTTTCCAGGTTTAATCCCAATATTTATCATCTTACTACAATGCATTGTAATCACATTTTCATTCTTTCATACGTTTAAACCTGCATGTATAATGGATGATTCAGCTTCTAGTATACCTATCAGGTCTCTCTGCAATATGAGAGAACTATTGTTAGCATACAAAACATGAAAACTAATACATTCCTTAATTTAAGGTGTGTAGTTGATGGACATGTTCACCAGAACTGCAGTAAGCATGCATGTTTTTCAAGACACACAACCTTCTTTTTTGGCAGCTTATAATAGCTATTATTCATCTGCCTCACTGGGTGTTGGTCTAATTTAAATAAAGGCCACTTAATTACAACTAGCAACAAATGTCTGTGCTACTGCACGCATACATCCTAACATGTGGCACATTTGGCATCCATAACAGCATCCTTTTCATAGTGTCAAAATGTGCTAACCTTCTGCTTCGAATATTCCTTAGCAATAGCTCTGTGCAAGTAATTATCTGTATTTTAAATAGGCATTTGCAATCTGAGATAACCAAACATATGTTAAATATAGTTTCACTAACCCTTCTCCTTACAGCTTGAGTAACTACCTCAGGCTTTGGCTATGAAACTTGGAAATTCTTTGGTAATTAGTTTAGCTACTAGTTGACTCGTGCAGTACTGCAAGATAATTAATATTCTACTGTTCTCTAGTTTAACAATTTGTATAAACACACTAGAACTCTAATAGCGTGTGCTGTGCCATTCATGCATAGAATGAGCAATATAATCCAAGCTAGAGAATCCTTTCTGTTTCGTCACAGGAAAACCCTTCCTGAAAGGTAACAAACCAACGGTCCCAC
The DNA here is from genome assembly GCF_964263255.1 of Lissotriton vulgaris. Taxonomy (NCBI): domain Eukaryota; kingdom Metazoa; phylum Chordata; class Amphibia; order Caudata; family Salamandridae; genus Lissotriton; species Lissotriton vulgaris. Next base: position 1,260,788,806 of record NC_141693.1, read on the forward strand.
AAGAGGTTTTCATAACTGTTCAAATATAGTTCAAAGTTCATTTTCACTAATGCAGGACTTATAGAAATACATCTTTGTGTTCCCACTGGTATCTGGTTGATATTTATAGAAATCTCTACTTTGGGGCGGATTCCGATCTGGGTCAGAAAGCACTCCGAACAAGTTGGATCCGGGGTGTTTTCTGACCGATCCGGACTCCTGCAGTCCCACCCTGGTGAGTACGATGCAGCCGTGTGCTGTCGGACTCAGTTCGGTCAGACGCCCATAGAAGTCAATGGGAGCCGGTCGTACGATGCGTAAATGGGCTCCCATTGACTGAATAGGTACGTCGCGGACAAGTGTGCCCCACACAGTGGGTATGCGTTGGTGCCATCTGCACATTACATGCCTGTGTTGGGAGGACCCATGGGTCTCCCCCTGTGTCTGGGTCGTAAGGCTGTGGGTAACAGGGGGTCCGACACGGACCCCCGAAGTCCAAATCCGGGAGCTATTGCAAGCCGGACACACTGACTCGATCCGGCTGTCCGAATCGAGCATCGTACTAGCTCAGTCTTGAAACGTCACCATTGCGCGCCACAGTTTGCTTGTGACCGAGTCGTACGAAGCGGTTTGGACCCAGAAATGATTCAGACAGAGATTTCGCACTGGTTCTCATCGTAGGTCGACCTCCGGACCCATGTACGACTCGGACGGAAATTCAGCCTCCGAATCAGATCCGCTAATGCCGAACCTGATTCGGTGCCCTTCCTACCGAGATCGGAATCGGCCCCTTATTGTTTAAGATTTTCAGTGAATGAATTTTATTAAACCCATAAACAATTTAAAAATTCAATTTTCAGCTTTTTGAAGAATATAAATTTCTGTCCTTGCTCCATGAATTTAGAGTGAAAATATTTGCAACAACTGCATTTCCAATATTTCTTACCTTAAACATTAATGTCCATCTTACACTGCAAATTAGGGTCGCATTTTAAGCCACCCTGATACTCATCTATGCCATCTTTTACTGACTATTCATTTCTCGTTTTATCTCAAAACTGTCTCCAAAAATTCTGAGAAACTAGTTGCCAATAGGCACTTTGAAGTTGCCAGAGTATTCATGCCAGTAATATAACAAATATTAGGTACAAATGGCATTTTATTCATTTGCTGTGTTTTATTTCTTAATAATCCCAGTTAGTGGTATATTTAAAACCCTTAAACTCACTTCTAATAAGTAATTAGAGATATTTCAGTCATATTTCAGTCTATTTTGCTTCTTCCGTAAACTGATTTAATATTGTATGTTAATGTGTACCCACACTTCCTTCCAGATGCAATCTCTTCTACCCAACCTTAGAGCATCCATGGACCACGTAGCTATTACAACATCCTATTCCCTGTTAAATACTTGTAGTCATTGAAAATGCAATCGGGAAGTCCCCATCGATTTGATTGTATCTAACTTGTGTAATGTCACCCTCAAACATCTTGAACTTTATTTTCAGTGATGAACCCTTTCCGTTGAGTACTTGATACATGTGTTTATCTACCATAATCACATGCAGTCTTCCAAACAAATATATATGTAGACTATGGCATACATTTTTATTTGTATTGTGAGTAATTGATTCATATAGCTGAAACTGAATGAATTGAAATGTGTGCCTATTATGCTTCTAGTTTTGAATGTTTCAAATGTCTATTTACTTGATAGCTAAATTTATGATGAATTGATTGTAAAATGTCAGTAAAGTTTGTAAATATGATTTTGAATGTAGTTATTCTAATAATATCTTTCCTATGGGTTGTCAAATATATTGTTAGTGGTTTTATAACTATAACATCTAATAAACATGTTGAATAAACGTACAGAAAGGATATTTACGGCTCAACACAGGTTGCACTTCATCTACACACTATAGAGCATGTGTTGCTACCATTAAAAAGAACATCCAAATTAGTCTGCTCTACTATTGTTCGAATGAAGTGTCTTGAGTACTCAGATCAAACCTTAATTAATTCTGTGGGCCTGGTAGAAGCTTGCCACTCACTAGCCTTTGGCAATTCCCTGAATGTTAGGTTTTGCTGATCCCTGCTTCTCAATGCGTTTTTGAGCATGTTGATGTTCAGAGTGCATTAGTCTATTTAAAGGATTATGCAAAATAACCTTGTTATTGTAGCTCCAACTAACATGCGATAAAATACCTTATTTGTTTTTTACTTCTTTTTGTAGTATGTAGATGCTTGCCAGTTCTAGTGCAAGCATGGCCAGGGAACATTTTAAAGGGAAGTAGTTAATATCACACTATAACACCTATTATTGTAAACCCATCATCGAATGCCTTTGCAAGTTTTTTTACTTACTTGCTCCAAATGAAGTTTTCAAATGTTCCATGAAGTTTTGGGTTTTGTTTTGTGCTCAAAGTGTATAGCTTACCATATCTGGTGTCAGACCGTGTCTTGTGTTGCTGTGGTACTCAAATTCCTGTTTTTGCAAAAGCACCAGTAAAGGAACAGTAGGCATGATGCAGAAAGCCCCTTCGCTTCTGAAAACCCGACGATTAACAAAATCACAGGGGTTGTGACCAATAAATGTCTACAGAGTAAGAAAATGATTTCCTACTCGAAAAGGGGTTTTTGCAATCCTCTCTGAATCTCAAATAGGAGGAAGCTTAAAAGGGTGATCCCCTCCAGTTTCTGACTCGGATAAAAATCTACAGAGTAAGAAAATGATTTCCTACTCGAAAAGGGTTTTTTGCAATCCTCTCTGAATCTCAAATAGGAGGAAGCTTAAAAGGGTGATCCCCTCCAGTTTCTGACTCGGATAGGAACGTGTCAATGGTTGTGACTGCAGTTGCTAGTTGGGGTTGGAGTTGATAAATTATTTAAAAGAGAAAGGTATTGGCAGACTCAAGGAGTTTATGTCCACAATTTGCAATGTGTCTTATTGATCATCAGGTCTCAATTTCTTTCTTTTTTATCACAGATTAATAATATGGATTTTAGGGCTTTAAAACATTTACAATTCCTAATTGGTATAAATGCTGACTTGTAGTTGAAATTATATTTTGCCTTTAAAAAGGATTCAGTGTTTTTTTAATATGTTGGAACACTTTTGTTTGTGAGCAAAAGTCCTACTATAAACATTTTTGTAGGAAATATTCCTCATGAAATTAATTTGCACACAAGTATTCCGCAATTATAATGAAGCTTTTGCTGTGATTTGTATTTTTATTAAAAATTACATTTGCTGAATTTTGTGAAGACTGTCAAGGGCGCAAAGATCTGTATAAACTTGATAAAGGAAATACTTTGCAACTTTGCATAGCCTATTGCTGACCACACATTTTCCTATGCTATTTATATTGACTTATTTTGAGTGATTTGTATACCACTGGCTTGTGACAAACTGCCACTTTGTATTACTGACAGAGTGGAAACAGGGATGCAGTTATTGGTTATTTGTCATTTCCTTTCCTTCTTCATATTGACAAAGACTGTAGTCTCCCAATATCTCAGGTCCAGACTTTGGCTGTGATCAACCTGCAAGAATATGGTCTTGTCCATTTTCGGAGTCGATATAGTCCAGAGGCTTTCAAGGATGATTATGAAATGCATTTAAAAAAACATAGTTTCACATTTTTTGTTTAAGTTGGCAAGTTATATTTTTTGGGTGCATGCGCTCAATATGTTCTAGAGTCGGGCTCCCACAACATGGATTGACTGCCCGATCTGGGTATGCCAACTGAATGTTTTAAAATTCCTCCTTCAAGTAGTATTATATGTACTGAATGACAACATAATTCAAGCATTACAATGACTCTTCCAAAACGCTTATGATTTCATAGTCCCTTGGCTGACATTACGTCATTTGCTGTAATGATTTGGACTAGGCTGTGAAGAACCATAACCTTTTGGCTCAATAGATAAAGGAATTATCTTTCCCTTTTTCCAATGAAAACACGGCTTTGGAAGAAATATTAGGATGATCTCTTTCAAGGTGTGGCTGAATGGATTTAGAGTTGAAACTAAGTTTCTCACAGAACCCTCAAAGGCTTTCTTTTTGCCAAACCTTTATTGGTGCATATCTTCATACTGAAAACTACAGATATTCAACAGAAAACTACAGATATGCAAAAGGAACCATGGGTTGAACCACACTGATTGCCTACACTCGAGAATAATTTTCAGATGAATTTTTGTAGTATCTATTTCTACAACTGGGAAACATGTTCTAATGTGAATGACACTTATGTTTGAAGCAGTAAGTTATATTTAGCTACTAATTCCCAAGAATTCCTTAACATTTCTAATAAACATCTGTAGTAAATTTATCTTGCTTCAGGCAAGAGATGTCAATGCATATGAAACCATAACATAACAACATAACTTACTAAACTATGAAAGGCTTAACATACATTTCATCTAATTTAAAAAATACACTTATGAACTTCATTCCAAATCTCTCATATCATGCTTGAATCACAAACCTATTTAGATACAGGGGGGCAGATTTACAAGAAAGTCACGCATCTATAGAGATGCGTCACTTTCCCTGCGCCACCCTGAGAAACCCATATGCCCCCATGGATGCACCGTATTTACAATACAGACACAAGGAGATGATGGACGGAGAGCTGAAACTTTTCAGACACTCACACCCAGTCACAGATCTGGGTCTAATCCATCATCACTCTTTAGCTCACTTTGCCACCTCAGTTCAGACCCAGCTATATTCAAATCAGTCTTGACCCTGTGCCTCATGGGAACAGTCCAGCCCGAACTGCCAAGCCAGGTCTTCCCTGAGCCCGAAACAACCATCCTGGGACCGTTTTCTGGGTAACACCATTCTTCAGCCAGGCTAGCTTAAATCCAGTGGCAAAGTGAGCAAAGAACCCACGTCTGGGCATACCCTGCCAACTCAGGGCAAACAAAGCAAGCACAAGCAGATGATGGATGGAGCGCTGAAACTTTTCAGACACTCACCCTCTATCACAGATCTGGTTTGAATCCATCATCATTCTTTAGCTCACTTCGCCACCTCAGTTCAGACCCAGCTATATGCAAATCTGTCTTGACCCTGTGCCTCCTGGAAACAGTCCAGCCTGAGCTGCCAAGCCAGGTCTTCCCTGAACCGGAAACAAGCATCCTGGGACTGGTTTCTTGGTAACACCCTTCATCAGCCAGGCTAGTTTGAATCCAACAAAGTGAGCAAGAGACCCACATCTGGGCATGCCCTGCCAACTCAGGGCAAACAAAGCAAGCACAAGCAGATGATGGATGGAGCGCTGAAACTTTTCAGACACTCACCCTCTATCACAGATCTGGTTTGAATCCATCATCATTCTTTAGCTCACTTCGCCACCTCAGTTCAGACCCAGCTATATGCAAATCTGTCTTGACCCTGTGCCTCCTGGAAACAGTCCAGCCTGAGCTGCCAAGCCAGGTCTTCCCTGAACCGGAAACAAGCATCCTGGGACTGGTTTCTTGGTAACACCCTTCATCAGCCAGGCTAGTTTGAATCCAACAAAGTGAGCAAGAGACCCACATCTGGGCATGCCCTGCCAACTCAGGGTGAGCAAAGCAAACACAAGGAGATGATGGACGGAGCGCTGAAACTTTTCAGACACTCACCCCCATTCACAGATCTGGGTTGAAACCATCATCATTCTCTACAATATGGCGCACCATGGCACAAGGATTGACAGATGCTTCAGAAATTCTGTTGGTGCAAATGTCACTCATTGCGGAAGTCGTGTCGCAAGCACGACGCAACTTTAGCAATCCATTTTGACTCCTTACGCTTGCTTCAAGCAGGAGTAATGTTTTGACACAATGGCGTCCTAGAAGTGATGCAGTGAAATCTTGTGGATTTCACTGTGTCACTTTTACGAGGCTTTCCTGTGTGGGAACGCCCACCCTGCATACATTGTACCTGACACAGGTATAATGTGACACAGGGCTTTACAACGTGATGCATGTCCCTAGATGTGTCACGTTGTAAACTGGGCACATTTTTTACGCCGCTGCTGCATCACAATGACGCAATGGTAGCGCAAAAGTGTCGCATGGGGCTTGTAAATCTGCTCCAGTATCTAAGCACAAAATATCCATGATCCCAAACAGATTAAGTACAACACAGTGGATCCAAGGGTCTGTGTATGTGTCTCAGTACTGGCAAGACCGTAGCCAACTATTTCCTGCTATGACTTAACCTCATTGCTACCTTTTGCACAAAAATTGAAACTTATCATTAACTCCAAACCTCTAGAAAATGTAAGACAATTAGCTATTTTGCAAATTATGATGCATATGCAGGTCAGGTTTGCTGAAACTGGCATTAATCCACCATGGGTCACAGTCTGTAATGCTAAACTGCAACTTGTTGGACAAAACATGAGTTCGTTTATGTCACTAAAAGTGCCATCTTACTGTAGACGGGAATATAGACTTCTGTAGGCAAGTATTATTTTAAAGGTTCAGCTGACAAAAGGAAATTAATGAATAAGAGTGGATTCAATGGAAGAAGATGAAGTGTAACCCTAAATATTAAGACAAAATTTTATTTATGAAAAATGGATATCCTTTCACACTAACGAGTCACAAAGTTTCACAAGAGTTTATAGCCATTTGGAATGATAGCGGCCATTACTAGAGCACAGTTGACCATAATTTAAGATACAAAACAATGGAAGGAATATTCATCGTTGTTTCATCATTTTGTATCTGATGCTTCTATTCAAAAACATCCATCGCCTAATTTTTTAATTAAAGTCCTATGCGTCCAATAGCTAAAAGTAATAAGCAATCAAGCCAAACTTCGACGTGATTTAATACTGAGTTTTTATAAGTCAGTCACACTTGATGCAAGAGTACTTGTCACCCCACAGTGCCTTTCTTCCAGTTTTTGTGTATAGGGTCGTGCTGTCTGAAAGCAGAACAAAAAGATTAACAGGCCTCCCTGCTTCGCTACTCATAACCACTGTTGTAAAGGTAAATCAACAAAGGCTGAGGTGTTGTGCCTGTTGTAAGTTTAGTGGTGTCTGGAGTCTGACCTTGGGATCTAAGGTTGTAAGAAAGAGGCTGCAATGAACTACTTTGTTCTATTAGATTAACAGTAGAACATGCTGTGGCTCGCATGCAGGCATGCAGCATTAACATGCTCTTTGGCGTGGGAAAAGAATCCTCCCAAAATTGCTAAATCACCTGCCTGGCCAGGTTTTACTGACACCAACAGGGTTAATAACACAACCCATCCAAGTAATTTGTTGTCGAGAGCAGCACATAGAAAATCCCCAGCTGCTTCAGCTGTCATTCTTAAGGACTGAAAGACTGAACTGAGCCTGCATACTCAGGAAAAGCCATTGTTTACTGAGGTAGGTTTGTAATAAATACATGTAGGTTATCATATCCAGCAAGAAATGTATGTGAGTGTAGTTTGCCAGTTTTCAGTATCTGGCAATTGTTCGGCCATGATCCCATTTTGTGAACAATCTTACTATGTCAGTGTGACTGAAGTGTCCAGTGTCCTATCCCTGCACCTCATTTTTCAAGCCACCTCGTTGCTTCAGGTGCAGGACTTAACACCCTTTGCAATTCTGACATTCCCTCTATTTGGAAGAAAAGAGATGCATAATGTTATACATGACACAATAATTGGGGGAGGGCTGATATTGTATAATTATTTTAACATACCTCATTTTTGTAAAACTGCTCATATTTTGTGAAATTTGCTCGAGCTGCAATCTATGTGAAACTGTGCGCAAAGATTGGTGTAAGGGTTCCTACACCATATAGTCGTAACGCTTTCAAAAGTTCTGAAGGTAACCATAAGTGTGCATACCACGTGGCATTTGGTCCTGAAGAAAGCCTCGCGAAAGGCACTAGTAGGCTGAAACATGTAGACCATACTTCACCATTTTTAGGATGTGACTGACCAATCTACCCAGTTTTAACATCCACTTCATTTTATTTTTTTATCTTTCCCCTATCCTCCGTCATTAAAAAAATGTTTTGACTGGTAAATGGAATTTTACCTCGCACCTCCACAAAAACAAAAACCCGCTCCGCTGTAGTCAGGCATCGTTGCACACCAGAGAAGCACTCAGACTCTCTGGTAGGAACCTAATGATGAAGCAGGTCACCAACTAGGTTGGGGAGTGAGGGTATTTCTAAAAACAAAAGTGACTCCTCTTGCTAACCATTCATCTATTTGGCTTCACTCTTCTGTTGTTAATTTGCTATTCTCTAGGGGGACTAAGAGTGGTCCCAATAATTGTCCCTCTCTCTCTCGTTGTTTATATATATATTGTAGAGTACATCAGCATTTCTCTCTCGCATACTGCTGGTCCTGATTGAATGGTGGTAATTCATGCCATATTGTTCACATTAATGGCACAGTGGTGCAAGTTCATGAGCTACTACTGGCAGTCCTGGAGGCATGATGGTAGTTCCTGGACTATTTTGTGCATTGTGGCACAGTTGTGGTTGGGCAACATATTGATAATTCTTACCATAAAGGGTTACCACCCTGAAATAATGCTGGACCTGACCAATGACTATTATGTAATTTCTGTGTGGAGCAGTCAAGGAATTATGGTGTTAAGACATGATATCATTTTGAATACTTTAAAGTTCTTACATATTCAGAGAAGAGGAGGTTTCCTCTCGTGTATTTGCTCATCCAAGATTGGGAAAATCATAACCCACAGCAGTGTCAGGTTAAAGAAATGTCAGAAAGCAATAATCTAATTTAAAACGTCACTGGCAAGTATTACAGGCACATGTCGTTTGATCTGACTGCTGCTGCCTTTCATCCTTAGTATTTTTTTTTCTACTAATCTGTTTCCTAGCAGATTATCTAGCGCTGCTAAGAGAGTTGCTAATGATTGCTGCAGGTGTTTGTCAACCAAAAAATGTTGAACAACTGGCTGTAAAAAATGCCAGAGCTAGCATGGCCCACGGCTAAACAGATGTTAAGCTTATCTTTTGTTCAGATTTCTGGGTGAAGTGGCTGAATGCTTGTTATAATCTTAGCAACAGTAATTACGGCCCTCGGATGATTGATTGGGGCTCCGATGATCAGGGAACAGAATCATAATTCACTGCTGATTGAAAGCTCTCTGCCTCTCCACAGACTGTTTCATGCTTTTTTGATGGCCATAGGAGCAGGCTCATTTTTATCTGCAATATTTAGGTCAATTGTTATGTTCTCAAAGTTATGTAGTGGAGCAAATCAGAAATATTTAGAGACAGTGCCTTCTGTGGCACACAGTCCCTTCTGTGGTACCGTTTGGTAAGGGCTCTCCCCCTCTTCGGTGTGGACTCAAGCAGCCTGTGATATTGAACAGTACTATGTTAAATGTGACTTCATTGCTTGGCACCCTGATGAAGCCACAAGGATATAAGCTTTGCTAGAATAGAACTCCCCAAGACACCATTTTTAAATCCCTCAAAGTAATTTACCACAAAGAGCTACATTTGTGAAGCACTTTGCACTCATTCTATAATAAATTCAGGGGTGTGGGTAGCACGAGGGAATATCGGTCTCTTATTTTCACCTCCATAATTTTACATTCATATTCAGTTGAGGTTGAATTTTCTGCACGATCCAAAATGACTTTCCCTACTTCTTCCTCCTGGCTGAAGGTATTTTGCTTTGTGTATGAGCACGATGCTGCTCCATGTTGGTGAGGCCCAAACGGACAGGGCCTATTACTTGTTTTCGTGTTCTGCTAACTCCACATGTTAGGAGGTCCAGGTGAGCTAGGGATGCTTGGCTACTTATGGATTGGAGTTTCCAGGCAGTGTCAGCAGGAGCACGCAGCGTGTCTCTGGTACCAAGGATGAATGTCATATTGCAGGAGGAGTGCATGGTAGCAGTTGCAGCACTAAAGTCTATACCGCTGCTTTCCTTCAAATATTGCGAAATACCCCAGCCCTTTTGTGTTAAGAATTTGTTGACATTGGTGTGAACATAGCCCTACACATCAGAACTGCAACCAGAGAGAGATAATTGATGGAAGTTCCATGATCAGGTAGCTTTAGTTGCAATGCATCATTTTTATTTCTGATGAACTACTCCCACGCGTTGGTGTTGAAGAGCAGTATCTTTTTCTAAAATGACTAACATTTTGGTATTTGTTGATAGATTTATGAACATGCATTCTCTAAAATACTAATATCCTTGTGCAACTCTGTCCTCGACAAGCAACACATAGATTACTCTGTGGAATCTTGATACATTCATCATTGCAGATGAGTCCTGTTGTTGACTCCAGCCCCCCATTACCACACCTTTATTTTTTGATCAATGCCTTGCTTATTTACCAAGCCACAACCTTCTTCGAATTGTTCATGGCAGCTGTCTGCTGCCTGGAGCGCACTGGTGCTCTTCCCTGGCACTCTGCTACCAGGTCAAGGCAACCCCCTGCAGGTTTGCAGTTTATCATATAATCCCATTTTTGTGCCCTCAGGTTCACGCCAATGACAGCGATGATGGTATTAACGATCTAGAGGTCAAGTTATTTAATTAGTTGCAGACTTAAAATAGTACATGGGTACATAGAATGTGTATATTTAGAATGCAATAGCAATATTTTCTTCAAACGGGCAAAAAGCATTTGAAAAGCAGGGCATGTCATGGAATGCCCCAGCTGAGCTCTGCTCTTTTCACGATATTTTTTAGATCTCTGAAAACATTTATGTGATCGGACTTGATTTGGAACCTGGTCTCAGTACTCCTTGCTCAATTACAGCTTTCTAGTTACTCGTTAGGGGAGATGTATAATTAACTTTTTTCAATATGAATAATCTGTATTTTCATGTTCTCCTTATGTTTCCAATGAGGCACTTTTTGACACTTTAATACATGGATGAATATTTTTCCACGTAAAATGCAGCCATTCTTTGGAGCATTGCCTCCATTGGATGGTAAGAAGCGAGCCGGGAGTCTCTTATTGGGGAACTGCAGAGTATTCCTGGTGATGGAGGAGGAATGGAGAATCTGTTTGCAAAACTAAACACAAGAAAGCGAGTCAGGAGAGCTCATATGGTGGTGTTTAGCTGCTATTTCTGTTGCTGTTTATGACGTTTGCTGGTGTATTCCAATCTTTCCTATTCGTATCGTTCATGGGTTGCGCTGTTTACAGTCCCCTCAAAACCTCTGTTCAAATTCGACCGCCTACCCTTGCCACCTTTGTTTCCAATTCCGTTTCCATTGCTTTAAACACTGGATTATAATTTCTGTCCATTTTTTATATATTCTTCATTTGTTTATTTCAATGCTTAAGGAGCACCTTTTAAAATCCATTTAATATGTATCGCTCGTTCTTGAGTTTCTTAAATTTTTCCTTTTAATTATACATGTTGTACAGCAATAGGGCAAAATCATATTACAATTTCAATAAAAATAAAATGAAACTCCCGTAATGTGTGGGCCATGATACCTGGGCACTGTTTTTCAGAGATGAGAAGAATTAAACTTTGCTATATTGGTAGTTATGAAAATGAATGCTAGCCAACCATCTACTCTAATGCGCAGTAGAAATAGCCCTACACCGCACACAGCTGGCAGGCATTTGTACGTGAAATTCAGGCCAGAATCCAGCCACAAAGTGACATGAGAGCTCATATTAACTGACCAAGAGTAAACAATAGTTACATTTTAGCTCCAGTGATTCATTTAAATGGTTTGTAACTACATCTTTATCTTAATTTCAGTGTAATCAGAGCAAACTGCATTGCACTAACACGTTCCACGAAGGAAAACATATGTGATGGTTGAACTAAGTTGAGTGATTTCTAGCTTTGACTGACAATATCGAATTTTAGTTTCAAGTGAGATGATTTAAAACTTTTCAGTTATTCTCAAATTCAAAAGTGAGAATTTTCAGCATTGTCAAATTTAGGCTTGAATAAAAGAAACTCAAAAGCGGGAATTCTTAGGGAGCACAAACCTGCATTGCCATATTTTCCGGGTGTGGCAGGGCTTCCATGTGTGGAAGTGCTAGACAGGTGATGTTTGGAGAAGTGATCTTCTACACTGAAGAGAGGGAACGTGCTAGTGGCTGTTGCTTGTGATCATGCGTGTCCAACAGGGACAGTATCCCTCAGTAGACACTCACTTCAGTGCCTCCTCCCTGCCAATTGCAGGTCAATTTGACATATTTTCTTTTCCTCAGAGTCGTTAGCATCCTCTCATACCCCTGGGAGTTTCACAACACACGTACCATAGATCTATTAGTAGTTTTAAACTAGGCAATCAAAGGCACACTCTTGTACTGCAGCAGACCTTCAGTTTTATACCAGGCATTGGAAGTGAATTCTAATTTTTCTGATTTTCCTCGCTCTCTACCTGTAATTTGCACATCAGAATGAATACTTTACCACTTTTTTATAACTTCAGATTTTTTAAATTGTATTTATTTAATTTTAGCTCAAAGAATACATATGGTGCGATGCAAACGTACATCATGTAAAACATCAAAAGAATTTGAAAGCATAGTACATATATATCATATTTATCATGTCACTATTTGGGTCCTCTGCCATTAATACAGAGCATGAATTAACATAGTGAGTATTTATATTGCTTTTCTTTGATTGAAGAGATCTGAGCACCATATCCTAAAAGAAATAAAAACGTTACAGAGGTAAGTGAAAGGAGAATAGATATAGAGATATAAAGAAAGGTGACAAGGGTATATGTAAGAAGGCTCAGAGAGGAAGATATATTTAGATTGGGTTAGAATTATGGTGGGCTAACTTGAAGGGGCAAGGTAATGTGCCTTTCAGCTAGGTTCGAAGAATTTGGTGTATTTATAGAGAACTGAATATTTTGTATGGGTGAATATATTTTAAGCAGTTTTGATTTTTGAAGGTATATATCTATTTTGATGTACTAGCGCGAGCCCGTTCCTGATACACTGTTTACGGGCGCGACAAGGAAAGGATTTCCTCCTTCCATGATACAATCGGAACGCGGTAGTTTAATTCCCGCCTCTCTTCCCGGATTCCTTCCGCGGACCAACCTTCTTCCTACGATTGCTATTGTGTGCAGCTTATATATGAAAAAAGCATGTGAGCCGCCCCTTCAATCAATCGCGCACCGCGTTGCGGGTGCTCTGCCTTATGACACCTCTGCTACTCAATACAGAATATTCATTTGATTTACAGTCTACCTTCACTCGTGCAGCCATTGTGCTGGCTGAGCAGATAAGTTCTTATCCAGTCCCTGTCCTGAGGAGAACCTACACTATTCACGGTTCGAAACGCGTTGACCCCCAGCCTGTGACAAGAAAGAAGGGTGCAGCTAGGGACTAACTAATACCACGTCTGTGGGCCCTTGCTGGCAATCTTAAAAATATTCCATCACAGGTGTTGTGAGACAGGCAGGCAAGCCCATTCCACCTTTAGATCCGCCTGTCCACTGGTATTCTAGTCAAAGGACTGGTTTCTTTTCATTTGTAAATATTGTTTTTTCTGTAAAGGTTGTTCATGTCACAATCAGTTTGCAATGTAAGTTGTCTAAAGTTTTTTTGTTGGTGTTGTGAAATCTTGATTATTCACTGTAAATTTTTGTATATTTGTATATATTGTATACATAACTGCACGTTTTTTGAACTGACTGTTTTGACAGAAATTTCCTTGGATGTCATGTTTCTGATGAACCAATGAAAATTGATTATAAATGAAAATACATTTGTTTGTAATATATAACTGTTGGCCACGCAGTACATACTGGCTGTGTGTGTCCTGATTTTTTTGAAATAATCCTGTTCAGCCACTTTGTTCTGTTTATCAATTTTTGAGATCCAGGCTGGTCAGTTGTAGGATCCAATACCTTCATTTGTATACAGAATAGCTTATCCTATAGGCACTTCCAAGAGTAGTTGTTGAAGACATTTTTGTGATCAGCACTTCTGATAAAGCATACCCAGGATTATCAAGTGTAGTAATAAATGCGTCCAGGGTTTTACCATTCAGAGAGAATGTTTTTTTATGTGGATCGTAAGCAGGAGTTTGTAAAGGGCTCTACTCACTCTGAAGGTCACATACTGCACCTAATCATTGGACTAGAAGCATTACGTTTTTGTATGAACAGTGTCCCATTGATGTGGACAGATCACTTTCTGGTGGCATTTTCCTTTATGTCCACCCATAGAGTGACAGATAAGAATAGGCTATTACCTAAATCACAGAAGAAGTATCTGTGTGCAAAACGTTCCATCTCGGACCTTGTTCACAATCGGAGGGACTCTAGCCCCAGTGTTCATCTGAAACTGACCCCTAAGGGTTATACAAGATATACACAGCTTTGGATGTGGTTTTGCCTTATAAGAGTTTCAATAGAAAGGGGTCCCTCTTGCTGCTCAATGGCATTCACCAGCCCTGAGGGTGGTAAAGCTGGGTTGCAAAATGTTAGAAAGACCCTGGTGCTGTGACTACTCTGAATCGGCTATGGAGGTACTGAAGAAGGCATGGAGAGAATATTAAAAAGTGTTGTTTCTGCAAAGACTGAATTCTATACCAATAAAATCCTGGGGCCTATAAAGTCTGCCAAGGAGATGTTCTAAATTAAGCATGAATTCTTCTCTCCTAAGTGTGCGGCAAACACAACTGAGAATGCTTAGGATTTGGTGGATAAGTTGTCCTACTATTTTTAACTCTTTGATTCTCCCCAGTGAGTCTTCATTCCCATGAGGGGCCAACGTAGTAGTCTTGATTAACCAGGCTGGGTCGGAGGGCAAGGAGTAGCCTATGGCACATGGTAACTTAGAGCTGGGCACCTATTTGGCCCATTAGGAACCTCTCTATTTGGAATAGTTTATCTTTATTGCTAGCTTGTGAACATTCAGAACATCCTAGACCCTTTGACTCCAGTTATGTTGAAAGCAGTAATTGAGGTCCTCAGACCTCCACTACTAGAGGTTTGTAACAGATCCTTAATAAGTGGCTACACACCAAAAGTAAGTAAAAAAGACCCAATAGTGACCTTGCTAAAAAACATGAATCCTTACCCCTTCATACTTTCTAACTGGTAACAAATATCTCTGCTTCTGTTTGCTGTTAAGGTCCTGGAGAAGTATATCAACCAACTGCTGTCTGGGTTACTGGCGAAAGGTCATCTCTTAAACTCTGCCAAGTCAGGTTTTCATCCATTACACAGTATAGAGACTCCTCGATTAGCCATAGTCGATGACCTATGAATGCTGACAGAAATGGCAGAGTTATCAGTTCTTGTGCAACTAGACATGTCCACAACGTTCGATACAGTATTGCATATCATTGTACTTACCCAGCTATTGGTGTGGATGGGCGAGGTGCTCAATTGGTCTAAATCTTACCTGGAGGATAGGTCGTAGGCAGTCTATCTACCTCTTTTTTTTTTGTTTGTTTTAAAAGTAAGTTTATTGAGGTAAAGGAAAATAATAATACAGAAAATATGATAATGATAAAAAATTACATACAATAAAGCAATTCAGTTTTGATAAACACAGAGGATATGAGCGTAAGCCAGTTAAACATATGATATACAGGAAAAATAACAATGTCGTACAAATAGTGAACAAATGAGAATTACAGTCTATGTTAAGATGCGCAATGTAAAGTGAAATATAATTAAACCATATAATATCAAAATGAAGGAAGTCATGGAGGTTTAGTCACTTCTTGTTGGAGGAAAGTCAAAGACAGAGAACGTTGAGCTCTAGCATCAATAAACAACGTAACAGGTGACCATAGATCTGAACGTTTTGACGCCATATGTATCGGGTATGCAAATATTGTGTCCAATCTATGATTGTAACAGACAGCATACCTCCATGCTTGATACGACAATTTGGTAAAGTCTTTCCAGTTCTTAGTTATTTGCTGAAAGGCAACTGCTAACAATAAATCTATTATCGTTACGTTAGAATCACAATTTGCCCAAATAGGGGATAAACTTCTTAAAAAGATATGCAGTCTATCTACCTCTGATTGTGTTGGAATATAAGACACTGCACCAAGGCATCCCTCAGGATTAAGCATTACGCCTGGCTCTGTTCAACATTTATATACCCTTGTTGTTGAAGTTGGTAAGATCGTTCTGCCGTCACTGTATGAACTATGCAGATAATACCAAACTTATCATCACTTTTGACAGGTCAGTTGCTTCCCTTTTTGGACCTTTCCATCAGTGACTAACAAGGTGTCAGTTTGGCCGCAGTAGAACTTATTAAAGTTTAATTTTTACACATTGCAAGTGCTTTGAATAAGACACTCTCACCTTCGCAGCCCTTTCCCACTAGATTTTGGCCATATTCTCGATTTCTCATTCCTGCCCCAGCTAAGATGGTTCTCGATTTCTCATTCCTGCCCCGGCTAAGACGGTTAAAAAACTGGGGGTATATCTTGAGCCGGAACTTCCTCTATCTGGTCAAACATGATGCGTTAACCTGCTTCTTCATTTTGGAGGTTCTCCGTAAAATTCCTTCCTTCCACCCAAACAATGTCCATGGTGTTGTGATCCAGTCTACCATACTGAGTATTCTGGATTACTGCAACTCCTTCTTTTTGAGGTATAGACATTGGCCTCATGTGAAAGTTGCAGAGTGTCCAGATTGCAGCTGCTAGACTGGCCCTCAGACTGGCATAGTTCTCTTCTGTCTCTAAATGGCTTTTATTGGCTTCTGGTTAAAAAAAAGGTTTTTGTGCACCGCCGGACACACACTCGACCCCGTCTTCTCATCCAGCAAAGACATTGCCTTCAGCCACGCCACCGGACTCCACTGGACGGACCACAGCTGCGTCCACTTCAGCTTCACAAGGACCACGATCCACCACCACCAGCAACAGGTTGCACGCAGAAGCTGGAACAAGATCACAGCCGACCAGCTCGTGACCTCCCTGAGCATGAACCCTCCCACCAGCGCAACGAACCCAAGCCAGGCGGCCACCAACCTCGCGAAATGGATCAGCAACTGCGCAGACGACCTTGCCCCTCTAAAGACCCCGCCTAGCAGACCCGGCAGCAAGAAAGCCCCATGGTTCACCGACGAACTCAAGAGCTCCAAGAAGAACTGCTGAGCCCTCGAGAAAGCCTGGCGCAGAGACCCAACGCCGAACAACATGACTGCCCTCAAGCTCGCCACCCGAAAACACCACCAACTGATCCACGCCACCAAGAAAACTGCCTTCAAGGAACGACTGGACAACAACGCACACAACAGCAAGGAACTCTTCAACATCGTTAAAGAGCTCTCCAACCCCAACGCCGGAAACAACGACATCACCCCCTCGCAAGACCTCTGCAACTCCCTCACCTCCTACTTCCACAACAAGATCGCGGACATACACAACAGCTTCAGCTCTCAACCGACGCACGCCACGACTGAACCACTGCCCCCCCCACCACCCTCCACGCCTGGACCCCGATCAGCACCGAAGACACCATCCGCACGATGAACTCCATCCACTCCGGATCTCTGACCGACCCCTGCCCTCACCACGTCTTCAACAAGGCCGACGCTGTCATCGCACCCTACCTGCGGGACATCATCAACACCTCCTTCGACACCGCTACCTTCCCGGAAAGCTGGAAGCACGCCGAACTCAGCGCCCTACTAAAGAAACCATCAGCCGACCCCACCGACCTCAAGAACTACCGCCCCATCTCGCTGCTCCCGTTTCCTGCCAAAGTCATCGAGAAGACCGTCAACAAGCAGCTGGCCGCCTTCCTCAAGATGAACGGATCCCTCAACCTCTCGCAGTCTGGCTTTCGGGCCAACCACAGCACCGAGACCGCCCTGATCGCAGCCACCGGTGACATCCGAGCCCTGCTCGACAACGGAGAAACAGCGGCCCTCATCCTCCTAGACCTCTCCGCGGCCTTCGACACTGTCTGCCACGTACCCTAGTACAGCACCTCAGCAACGTCGGAATCCAGGAGAAGGCACTGGAATGGATCACCTCGTTCCTCGCCGGAAGGACGCAGAGAGTCCGCCTCCCCCCGTTCAGATCAGAAGCCACCGAAGTCATCTGCGGCGTTCCTCAAGGCTCCTCGCTCAGCCCAACCCTCTTCAACGTCTACATGAGCCCCCTCAGAGAAATCGCACGCAAACACAACCTCAACATCGTCTCCTACGCCGACGACACCCAGATGATCCTCTCCCTCACCAACGACCCCGCCACCGCCAGAGCCAACCTACACAAAGGGATGACAGACGTAACCAAGTGGATGATGAGCAACCGCCTGAAACTGAACTCGGACAAGACGGAAGTCCTCATCCTGGGATCTTCACCCTCCACCTGGGATGACTCCTGGTCGCCCCCCGCCCTGGGCAGCGCACCCAAACCAACAGACCACGCACGCAACCTAGGCTTCATCCTGGACTCCTCCCTCTCCATGACCAGACAAGTCAACGCCGTCTCCTCGTCGTGCTTCAACATCCTGCGCATGCTACGCAAGATCTTCCGGTGGATCCCCACCGAGACCAGGAAGACGGTCACCCAGGCCCTCGTCACCAGCCGTCTGGACTACGGCAACTCCCTCTACGCCGGAACCACCGCCAAACTCCAAAAGAGACTCCAACGGATCCAGAACGCCTCAGCACGACTCATCCTGGACATCCCCCGTCGCAGCCACATCTCCGGACACCTAAGAGATCTGCACTGGCACCCGGTCAACAAGAGAATCACCTTCCATCTCCTCACCCACGCACACAAAGCCCTGCACAACCAAGGACTAGCATACCTCAACAGCCGCCTCAACTTCTACGTTCCCACACGCCAGCTTCGATCGACCAGCCACGCCCTCGCCGCCGTCCACCGGATCCGTAGAGCCACTGCAGGAGGAAGGTCTTTCTCCTACCTGGCCGCCAAGACTTGGAACTCCCTCCCTCCCGACCCACCTCCACCTGACCCAGGACCACCTCGCCTTCAGGAAGCAGCTCAAGACCTGGCTGTTCGAGCAGTAGCGGACCCCCCCCTCCCCTAGCGCCTTGAGACCCTCCGGGTGAGTAGTGCGCTATATAAATTCTGTGATTGATTGATTGATTGATTGTGCAATGTTTTCAAAGCAGTCCATGATACCGGTCCGGACTACTTATCGCAAAAAACATACCAGCTACATATCTTCATTACATTTGCGATCCTCTGAGGCCCTGCTGCTTATCTTACCAGAATTAAGGTGATCTCCTGGGTGGTAAAGCATCTAAGGGTAGGGCTGTAGAACTCTGGAATAAACTCCAAGGCTCACTTACTAAGATCCCTCTAGTACTACACTTTCAGTAAGTCTTGAAAACGTGGCATTTCAGGAACTAGGACCCTTTACACATGTTGGTATTTATTTGATGCTCAGTTAACACCATGACTCTTCCTGGGATACTTGTTACTGTTCAGAAATCCTATAACATAACATAAGATACCATACCATAACATTATAGGAGGTCTAAGGGAAAGAGATCTCTTTCCTTAAGTTTGCGCTAAAGGTCTGTAACCCATGAGTCAAGGATAAATGAACAGAGATGTAAAGTTAATTTGGAGTGGAAGATGTTATTTATCATTTGTTGTTATACCCTGGCCACAGTGGTTTTATGTCCATGCAGCAGATTAACATATGTTCCAGGTCTGCTATAGATGTTGCACAATCCCAGCAGGTGTTGGAATATATGAGAGCCTGTTTGTAGAGTTTGGAGGAGATCCAGAAACATTGGTGTAAGGCCTAGAATTTGAAGCTTAGAGAGTGTGTCTAAATAATATTCCAGTTATTTATTTTGGAGCATGAGGATTCTCATTTTGATTGGATGTTTTTGTTGTTTTTAGTATTACATTTGTCTAGGTATTTATATATTTTTGCTGCTATGTGGTCGTATAGGGATATTTGTTCAGGGAAGTTGATACAGTCTGGTTTGTGTGGATTATCTGACTTTCTCAAAGCCGCTTTTAGTTTCAGAGATTTATAAAAGGCAGTGCCTGCAAGTTTGAATTTTTCTTGGAGCATAGTAAAGGATAGTGGGATTTGTGTTGAGCCAAGGTCTTTGATAAACATTATTCCTTTCTCTGCCCTTCCTATCCAGAAAATCCTTTTTTCTTCTACTTTTATATATAAATTAAGCCATAAAGAGATGTATTTTATATTGAAATTTCTAGCCTATGGACTTTAGGGTGGTAGTGGTGTTTTTTAGTATGTTATGTGAATAAGGAACCAAAATGCTAATTTTTATGAAGGCATTTATAAGCAAGAGAGATTTTGCTATGTCAGCCTCTATTCCCAACCAAGGTAGTGGGGCAGATTTATTAGCTCCCCGCCACCAACATTCTTGTTGCACTAAAAAGGCAGTTTGGTAATTATAGTAATTAGGTATTTTCAAAGCAACTCGGTAAGGTCCCCCACCAAAGTCTCCACACAGAGGGATTCCACAGCACGGCAAGTTTCTTTCAGGTAATTTTATTTTTTCTCTGACACCATGTGCAAAACAACAGGGCGGTTGACGCGTTTCGGCAGACGCCTTCGACTGGACCATAGAGTCCCACCGTCTAAACTGTCTATTTAAAGTGATAAGATGCAAAGATCCCTCGTTAATTTCCATTAAAAAATGGACTAGACTGTTAACCCATATTCAACTTTTTCTGATATGGCATGAAATAGCAGCCATTTTCTTTAAATTTTCATTGTTACATTTACATAATAAGACAATGTTGGCAGTATTATATATATATTCTTGTTTTTCAAAACACATTCTGATACTTGTTTGTCAATGGTCGTGTAGAATTTTCTTGATAGATATAAAGGGAACATGTTATGGATAAAGTTAATCTAAGGTGATATCCTCATTTTAGTATATATTTGGGTGACCAAGAATCTGTGAGTTTTCAAATTTTTAATATAGCATGTTTTCAGTTTGTCTTTTGATTAATCTAAGTCCACTTTCAATGCTATTCCAAGGCCTTTTAATTACTTAGGGCCTTATCACGACTACAATGTTCCATAGGACCGCCGTGGTTACGGTCCCTGGATCTCCAGACTGGCATCCACCCACCCGTCTACGACTTGGGCGGTTGGACCGCCACAAGACCACTGATGTAACAAACACAGGGAAAAGAGAAACATTAGGCCCAGTAGTGAGACAATTAAAATAACATTTCTACTGGGGAAAACTTAATTAAAAGCGAAAATCCTAGCGCTGTGTAATGTGGCACTACTGGGCCTAATGTTTCTCTTTTCCCCGTGGGTAGCAGCTCCTTGAATTTGTTACACAGTGTGGATGCTAAAGGTTGTCCTAGTAGCTGCTCCCTTTGTGAACTAAGACTGATGTTATAATGTTTAGATAAATGTATCACGCTTCATGTATTGTTTGTTACATCATATTGTTTCATCACAAAGTTTGTATGTCTGTTTTATTTATTACCGTAATATGTATAATTTGTTCTTGATTGAAACAAATCCGCACTTACTTGACCCATGATTAAATGTGGAGTAAAGTGCACAGAATGAAGTAACAAATAAATCCTTAAAGTCCATATCAATTGAATTGATGGCCTTTAGTCTGTTAAATTGGTTTAGTAGCATTTGAATGTGATGGCTAGGACAAACCCCCCCTTTCTCTTAGTTTACTATGGCCCTGTCCAGCCGCCTAGGGCCAAACTCCTAGTTGCTATTACGTTTTTTTAAAATGTGACAAATAGTTCGATATCTGATACCAATCTTGTTTGAGTGGGATGTATTACTTCTGGTTAGACTTTTCCCAATCTGAGAGCTAGAACCTTTGCATAGAATTTACAATCCACATGTAAGTGTGAAACGAGCCTATAGTCTTGGGGTCAGTAGGTCTTTTCGATCTTTAGGAAAAACTATGATAGTGGCTGTACTTTTCATTTCTCCAAGTGGGAGTAAAGGTCTTCTAAGTTGGGTATTAGTTTTTTTTAAAAAAGCTTCATAAAAAGATGCAGGCATCTGGGCCTAGGTCTTTGCCACATTTTGGAGACTGCATGGGTTTCATTAGTTCAGAGTTTTAGACAGTTTTGTTAAGTTCAAGGTGTGACTTTGTGCTCAATGGTGGGAGTATTAAGTTACTAAGGTAACCGTGGCAATTTTCTTGGTTTGTTCAGGGTGAAAAGTTTAGAATAGAATGTATGGAAAGCATCTATGATATTTTTTGTATCTGTGTATGTGCTGAACGATTAATCTCTGATACCTGCATTGTGTATTTTGTTATCTTTATCTTTGATATAGTCAGCCAAGAGCTTCCATTATTGTTGTGCTTTTCCTCCATTCTCCTGTTTCTCTGGTGAGTCATCTCTCTTCAAATCATGTGTGGCTGTTTGTTTTTCTGGTTTGCTGGTTTCCTCTCTAAGGTGTAAAACAAAAAAAGTCTCTTTCATGAGGTAATTCATTTTCCCTTGCCCTCTCACATCTGACGTGAATTTGTCTTTTGTTCACCTACACCTGCATATTTTGCATATTATACTTCGATTTGAGCACCGTCTCTTCATAAACTATGCAAAGGAATGCATATGTTCCCTTTATTTCAGCTAAATCTTCACTCTTAACATAAGAGCACTATACCTATCATGAGGAAGGATGCAGCATAGCAAAGAACAAAACAATGCCATTCCACAGCTTTTATCTGAAAGGATCCTCCCCCAAAATGTTGGAATTTACCTGGGTTTTCATGGTGTCTTAACAGTCGACCTGAATCACCTGGTTCGCTGTTAAGGGTGAAGTTATTTGTGCACAGATAACAAAGAGCAGAACTTTGGCTTTGTGCATAAAAATGCTTTGAAATTAGTTTGTTACTTGATGAGGGACATCAATGGAGATATTCCAAAGTAGGAGTGATGTGATACTTTAGTTGCATGTTGAAGATCAGATGGATGGTATGGCCAACTGTTGCTGTGTTTAGAGGTTTGTAAATAAAATGTAGAACATTGGCTTTTACTGCTCTAGGTGGAGTCTTGATGCAAGAAATAGCTCTACCTCGAATTTAAATCCCAAGCGTCAAGTAGCAATGAACATCCTTATAAAGTAGTGCCCCAGGCACAGTGAACAATCTCCACCCGATATGGAACTTTCTCAAGCATACATTGTGTTAAGGGCATGCCTGCAACTAAGCATGGCATGATATAGCTTTGAATACGTTTCTATCATAGCCAACTAACTCACCCAATGCTCTCTCCTAGTGTAGATGAGTGGACTAATCTTCCCTGTCTGGTACTTTGTTGGTCACTTCTATTTCCAATGCTTCAGTACAAATATGTCCTCAACCAGCACTCGATTTGAAAGTTTTGCTTAATTTTCAAGAGGCCACTCTCTGTTACTCTACAATCATAGAAGACAATAATTGTAGATGGTTGTGAGCATCTTGCATGCAGTTCAAAACATCCTTTTGGCATAGCACACTGAGTTGAAATCTATCAGTGTCTCAGCCAGATGCAGGTGGGGAGATATTCTTTTAATTTGCAGGACATTCTGGACCACTCATTCTTACGGAATTTTATCTCCCATTGCCCTTTGACAAAGACCTAAACTCATCTGTCCATCCTCACTTTCTGCTGATGAAGCGACTGTTGTTGTTCTTGTTTATACTCAAGCATCAATATTCTTCTTTTTCATCATTTTGTTCTTTAACCATACCTTTAAATAGTAGCCAACAAAAATGCTTGCTTTAAAAAGTTACTTGATTATCCACCCTGCTCCCTTATGCAATTATGTGACAACCCCTGAAGCATAATCAGAGTTAAATAAAGCTATACATAGGAGCAACAAAACATGGATCAGAGCCCCTCTTTGTTAGAATCGCTAAGGAATATTCAACGCCCCCCCCTTCGCCCCCCTCCTCCCCGGGATATTGCAGCATGGATTAGCAAATTTTACTGCACAAATATGGAAATCTTGCAGCATTTTTGCATCACTTTATATTACTATCCTGCATAAAATAATGCCCTCCCCACCCCGGCGTGTCATGTGCCTCATGGACAGGGGTCCCTACATTTAATTAAAAAATATTGTCCCCTGGGCTTACCGCATGTCCCATGGGTGGCAGGCAAAAAACTTGATAAAAAAGAATGCTCCCTGGGCTAACCGCCCAGAGGGCATTCAGCAGGCCCCTGAGGGCATTTTACTTGTGCCGTTTCGGGGTGAGTCCCTCCTCCTATTAGCCCATTTGCGAGGAGGTCACTGTACCAATACAAGGAGGGTATTTCACAGGCACTTTTCTAAAAAGCGCAGCCTTTTTACAAAACTGCTGATTTTGCAATTTGTTTGCAAATCGTGAAATCCTGGAGTGCCTGATTGAAGGGCAAGCCAAAAGTGATGTGACCCATATAATAAATCTTAGGCAAAATCATTACCATGGACTATGACGAAGAACAGACGTGTTTAAAACCTGTTTCCTTTGTTGCAGCTCTTCCTATTTAAAGAGCTTTGCTTCCCATCAGGCTGGTGTGGAAAGTTCCGAACCAACATTATGGTCACAATTCTCGGCTTCTGTCTTGACTTATCCCTCAGTGGCTGAATATTTGCCTATAGCCCCCCCCCCCCCTTTTCCTATGCTCCTATTTTCCTCACCTATTCCTTTATTCTGATGCCCGTAATGTGATTAACAAGTTTGTGTACCTCCAGCACTCTGCACTCTGACCACTCCCAATTGGTTTAAGAAATTGATGACTGTATCCCTATCCCATAGTCCTTTTCTCGTCATCCCTTCATCATTGATAATCCCATGTCCCCCATAATTTAATAGCAAATGAACTGCACATCTATAAATTAGGGCAACCACCATACCACAAGAGTAATTTCTCAATTAAGCTCCCAACGTCGAGAAACAGGTAAAATGTAACTGTTTTTTTTAAATTTCATTTGTAAATAAGACTGGAGGGATAGTGCTCATCTGTTCAACTGTACAACAACGACCAAACTTCAATTTTCATACGTTTGAAACATACACACTGTCAAGTGCTGCTTCTGCTGATAACCCTGTCACTCCTTACTGCTAGCCTTTGTGACGTTCGCTTCCTAACTAAGATATGCAACAGCGGTTGTTGAAAACCTTGGGGGGATGCCCGTGTTTGGCTAACAATCCGCTTTTTAAGGTGGCACTGCGTGTAGGTGATGGCAGTGAGCTGAGCTCTAGTGTTTACTCATTCTGGCTGGGGAATTGAGAATTTGCAATCTCACAGTTTCTGCTTGTTTTTGATTCCTAGGGATATCCCTCAGTAGCGAATATAGCAGTGTCTGACTAGATGAGTCGCGGTTTAATCATGAATACCTCCCTAATTACCCTTTTTAATGGCTACACTGGCAATGAATGCTAAAGTTTGAACAGTGCTTAATTTGTAAATTAATAAGTGCCAGACTTTTCTCAGGAGGCCACTTCAGCTTGCGCCGCCCATTACTGCTACCAATGCTGCCAATTACAGTAACAGCACAACTAACCATCACAACTACAAATGTGACAATCCTGACGATTCCATGCCACCAAAGCTGTAGGGATGACTTTGGTGGCAGGTATTGGTCATTATGTGAACTGTTGCAGTTGTCTCTAAATTAGGTAAACAGCACCGGCTTGAGGCAGACTGTCATAATTACCTGTGAAGGCAATAAAGTGCAGAGGCCGAGCACCGGAGAGCACTGGCTCAAATTAAGCAGTGATTTTGTAGCTACATTAGCAGACACTGCTTACTTATGAGGCTTAGATTTCTTTACAGATTAAAGCTTGTTTAAAGCAGCCAGGTCTTTAATTGTTTCAGATGCAGTAGTTGGATGATTTGAGACTGGAGTGACAGCACCCTGTATGACAATGTTTGTTGGTGCCCCCCTTTAACTACCTCCACCGTGGATTCTCTCACTGCCACCCTTTAACAGTGCTTCTCAAGTTTCCATAACCTGTTTCTCTCTCAGATGCATTTAGTTTTACAGTGCCACTCATACCAGTGTATGGTGTCAATGCACTTTACATCACACACATTACACAGATACAATAAATCATATGTGTGTGTAAATTACTGCATAGGAAATGTTACATAAGTCAGAGGACTACAAGGTGCTTGAGTCACATGACAACCATACTGTTAGGCAGTATAGTTTAGTAGTGATTGTTCTGGTGAAGCACAAACTCAGACTTTAACATGTAACACCATGGTTGGGAGTTCTTTTTAATTATCAGAATTGATTTCTATCCAAATGTACCTTTTCTGCAACATTAGAATAATCAAAGACTGGGAAAACAAATCATAACACTCTAATGTATACCTTGCAGTTTGCATGCAGCTCTTTGGTGATAGTTAATAGCTCACTCTTCTATGTTAGACCTTTAACTTATAAACTGCAACAAAAAGTAACAAAAGAATCTCTTTGACAAAAGCAGTAACCCACTGACCTATTTACATTATATGCACTTTGTGATCTGCATGGTACATATTCTTTGCAGCGGTCACATTAACCCCCTGTAATAAGTTTCCATTTGTCAAAACTGCCAGTAGACAAAACTCTGATCTCTCTCTAGGAAATAAATAATCACCAGAGTTATCTCAACATTTTTATTGTTGCCTGAAAATTGTTAGAGGTCAGGAACATGGCAGCAAGTGCTTTTAAAACCATAATATACTTGCAAACACAACACCCCCACCCAAAGTCAGTGCCCTGTGCGGTGCACTGGTTGCACCACCCTAGAACCAGCCATGATCGGATAGGAGGCGGAGCTCATGTTGATTTCTCTACTGTTCATCAGTCATGGAGGAGCCAACCAAACTTAATTCCTTCCTTTTCTGTGTAACATC
This sequence comes from Lissotriton vulgaris, assembly GCF_964263255.1. Lineage (NCBI taxonomy): Eukaryota > Metazoa > Chordata > Amphibia > Caudata > Salamandridae > Lissotriton > Lissotriton vulgaris. The sequence continues at coordinate 1,260,815,548 of NC_141693.1, forward strand.
TTTCTACTCAGATAAGTATCAAGTGAAATGCTGCCTGGATTAGGTTCACACTTTGTGTATGTTTTGGGAATACATTGTCATAATGGGATATTTTCCTGTATTGTAAAAGCAGACTAAATATGAATTTTGAAAATATAATTGTATACCATAGAAGGGTTTAGGTTTAGTTTTATAAATCACCATTCAGGTGAGCACATTATGCACTATAAACCTATCGCATCATAAAGAACTAGAGAGACAGACAAACATTTCTCACCCGTTAGCTGTCAGGATCCATATAAATACACATAATGTGTCTGTAAAATGCTGTACTTTATCCAAAAATATGTTCTGCCAATAATACAGATAAACTAGCTAGATTTGTTAGAGAAATGTTTACTTCACATCTAATAGACAAAAAAGCATTGGCAAATACACTAGAAAGCTCCTACAAGTGGTAAATTTGTGTCAGTGTTTTTACCCATATAATGGCTGCATCAGAGAACCTTTTTAGGGCTCGGACTCCTCCCCACTGTAAAGTGGGAGGAGTTTCGAGAACTAATGTTAAAGAAGAAAAAAAAGTATCTCCTAGGGCTTTTGCCGAGACAAATTCCACACATTCCTTTGCGTGTTCTGTCATCTGGCCAGTGATTCGTGTTCGTTGTGCTGTCGTTTTAATAGGCTTGAAGTGATAGGGTAAATGTAGTTTTGTTCCGCCATTTTGGGCATATTTCGTCCGTGCTCGCGCAAAGAAGTACATTAATTATAATTAGGAGCTGTCAGGGTGCCTCCGTAAGTGAATGCAGATGGCCGGGCGCGTTCACCATTCAGCAGCGCTCAGCGCGCAGCTGCTGCATGCCAGGCCGGGAAAGGGCTTCATCATCCTCACTCATCACCATACTTCAGACCAGAATACAAATAAATATATATGCTCACTCGTGCAGCGTGGCCAGTGCCTAGTTTCTTTTTACAATAGCTTTCAGTGCCGCTTGTTGTATTTTCCTTTCGAACTTTTCTAGCGTACGGAGCATGAACAGCGATTTTGAGAAAGTATCCTGATGCTAGAACAACACATGCAGGGCTGTGGCGGGCAGGGTGGCGGTCTCAGCGACATGTACACCCCTACGCCCGACAGACAGACAACACTGCAGGGTGGTCCGGACTTTTCTGAGCTATCCCCCGTTTTTCAGAAGTTTAGGAGCCCATAAATGTCTGTTTTGTTTAATATACACCTAATGCCTCAATGCCACTTCTTAGCGCTTTGGAAAAATCCTAACAGACAACGGTGACACGAGCATGTAATGTGCGAAGTTAACACCGGCTCGCATTATGTGTGCATCCGGACAAGGTGCCCGGGGAGGGGGGAGTGGGACAGCAAACGGGGATTGGTGGGAGGCATTAGTCGCTGCGGGTCCTGGGAGCTGGGGAGAGGAACAGCAGCCTCCAGGCTCCGGCAGGGGTCACCGCGAACGCACGCATCTCTCTCACGCACACACATGCTCTTCTCATGCACACACACTCGTGCAATGCCCCAGGGTACAGGTTAACGAGCCCGCTTGCCTCTGTGCCCCTGATCAGGCTGTGCAGCGCCTAGCAGCAGCACCGCCGAGCAGTGGCACCACGCGCTATATTACACGTCTACTGATCGACATCGTGTTCATGAACTAATGCATCACAACCAACGAGTCACCACAATTCGACGACACAACACCGCCACATTGGTCTATTGAGGGTTGTGTTCGTCAGTGCACCCGTGTCCTTGTCAGAAGATGCCGCGGGGTCACCAGACACAGCGTTTGCACCGTTAGATGTGTCAGAGTAAATTGTGGCTAGTAGGCGGCGACTGTGTCAGTATGAGGTAGTGTAGTCTGTGTGCCACTGTGGGGTTTATCAGCAGATGCGTGTCTCAATATCTGATATGTGTGGGCCAGTAAAGTATGCTTTTCGGTAAGTGGTGTGTGTGAGTCGATGATGTCTGTGAATTCAGTGTTGTGTGCCAGCAGTGAGCTGTCCTCCATGAACATCACACTGGGGGAGTTATGGTTATGTAGCTAAATAATGAACACATAAAGGGATTGAATTTCAGGTATGGAACTATAACGTTATTTTAATAGCATTTCTGTCACAGAATCTGAACTTTTTTATTGAAATAGGTGACTGTGGGATTAGTTCAGGCCATAATACTACTTAACTAAAGATATTTCAGTGACATTTATGAGTTTTGTACAATAGACGTTGTCGGTGTCGTCCTGGGTGTTTGCCCAGTACAAGGTGTCTTGACGTGCCCTGTGCATGTTACACACAGCCTATGATCATGCGCAAGCACCTTCTGAAAGCTTGCAAAAAGCGTCGGGCCAGCTTCCAATTCACAGCTCGGCAGGAATATTAATGTGTCCACGCTCTTAAAAGTAATGGTGCAGAGTGGCGGTGCAGAGTGGCAGCGCAGAGTGGCGGCGCAGAGTGGCGGCGCAGAATGGCGGCGCAGAGTGCAGAGTGGCGGTGCAGAGTGGCGGTGCGGAGGTGCAGAGTGCAGAGTGGCGGTGCAGAGTGGCAGTGCAGAGTGGCGGCGCAGAATGGCGGCGCAGAGTGCAGAGTGGCGGTGCAGAGTGGCGGTGCAGAGTGGCGGTGCAGAGTGGCAGTGCAGAGTGGCGGTGCAGAGTGGCAGTGCGGCGGTGCAGAGTGGCGGTGCAGAGTGGTGGTGCAGAGTGGTGCAGAGTGCAGGTGAGTGCAGAGTGGCGGTGAGTGCAGAGTGGCGGTGAGTGCAGAGTGGCGGTGAGTGCAGAGTGGCGGTGAGTGCAGAGTGACAGTGAGTGCAGAGTGACAGTGAGTGCAGAGTGACAGTGAGTGCAGAGTGACAGTGAGTGCAGAGTGACAGTGAGTGCAGAGTGACAGTGAGTGCAGAGTGACAGTGAGTGCAGAGTGACTGCAGAGACAGTGTGTCAGGGTGCACATTGTGTGAGTGTGCAGAATGAGTGTGCAGGGTAAACAGTGTGTGACTATGCAGGGTGACATTGGGAGTGTGCGGGTGAGCAGTGTGTGAATGTTACGGGGCAGTGTGTGAGTGTGCAGAAAACACCACACACACATAACGCACACACAAACCACACACCTCAGTCTCTCAACACCACACACTTGTCACCACTCAACACAACACAGTCACCACCACACTCACTCCCCAGGCTCACCCCCACAGACTCACCAGCACACACTCACCAGCACACAGAAAACAACACACACAACAACACACCCCCAGCCGTCAATGAATGCTTTCACCATGCACAAACACCAACAACCATCATCCATCTGTGCACGCTTTTACCAAGCACACACCCACCAGCCGTCAGTGCACCCTTCCACCAGGCACACACACCTCCAGCCGGCAGTGCACTTTTCCACCAAGCAATCGCAGTATGGTACACTTTACTTTTAAACATATTCATATAAAGCACAGCATGCCACCATTGGTAAAATTACAATTCAACCAACATACTTCCACTACACACCACATGCACACACTCCATAACACATGGCAAAAAGACATTGGCATTTACAATGCCATTAGCTCAAACTCAAATAAATCCGAGCCCGATTGCATTTCTAATGCTTGTTATTTCAGGGTGGGAGGCATCAGGGAAGGTGGGTGGATGCAAACAACACAGACAAAGGGTAGAGGGAGTGTGAGTAGGAGTAGGAGTAAGCAAAACAGATTTCAATAGGTGGGAGCAAGCACCATGCACAAAGGAAGGAAAGTGGGCAGGTTGGGGAAAACAACATGTACAATGGAGGGAGCGAGGCCTGATGGGGCAAGCAACATAGACCACAGAAGGAGGGATGACTTATGGGGCAAACAACATGGATAACAGAAGGAAGGAGAGCGGGTCAGGACAAGCAACATGGACAATGGAAGGAGGGAGGACAGATGAGGGAAGCGATGCAGTCAACAGAAGGACTGAGGCTAAGTGGGGGCAAGCAACACAAACAATGAAAAGGAAGGAGGGCAGAACTGGGCAAGCAACACAGACATTGGAAGGATGTAATGCGAGTTGGGACAAGTAAAAAGAACCACAGAAGGAGGGATGGCAGGAGGAACAAGGAAGGGAGAAATACACAATGAAGCCAGCTGAAAAACATAGAGTCTTGTAGAGTGCCTAAGCACAAAGAAAACGTAGCCCTAAAATAACGAGCATTGGAAAAATACAAGTATTGCATCTATGGTCAAGGGTAGGGACACACACATGTCGAGAAAGGAAGCCTATGATAGCTGACCAATAAGAAGCAAGCAAATGAGAGTGACAATTCAGCCAACCAATGGTAAGCAATTGACGGCTTCTAAGCTCACTGTTAGAAGATTTGTCTCGCAAAAAACAAAAAGCACATGAGATTTCTTAGGTGAAATCTAACAAGCAAGTAAAACTCACCAAAACTGCAGAGCCAAGATGAGTGATTTAGTCACCTTTACAGACAATAATTTGACTGAACAGATGTGCTCTTTTTTTTTAGTACAAAATACGCAATAATCGGATACAGGATGGGTAAAGCAAATTCCCTTATTTAATAAAAAATATAAAGTGACGGACATAAATTGGGTTGGATTCCATAAAAGTTAGAAAATGCAGTTTAAATGAAAATGCATTCCGAGTTTGGCAGAAGGTTTCTGGGATGTTCAGTACCGACGTGGCTCCTTCGGAGAGGCTTCCAATTGTAGATAATCCAACTCCACTGCTGGATCGAGGATGAACTCATGCTTAGGCATTGAATGCCTGCTGTATGAGAGATACAACAGATGTTTTCCAAATCGCACTTAAATATCCTGTGAAGAGCTGAGCTCAGAGGGTGGAGTCTGTAGCAACATATTTTTGAACACTAGTTATCCAATGAATTAAACATTTAGGTGGACATTAGGCAGGTTCTGATTCATATTTGGAATATTTGATGATATTAGCTCCACATTATGCTCACGAAGTACCACAGCATGTGTTCAATAATTCAATAATTTCATTTTTCATGTATTCAATATTTTCAAGTGTTATGTGTGTGCATGTCAAGTCAAGTCAAGTCAAGTAATTTATATAGCGCACTACATACCCAGAGGGTCTCAAGGCGCTTGAGGAAGGGTGGAGAATTACTTGTCGAATATCCAGGTTTTAAGCTGTTTTCTGAAGGCTAGGTGGTTTTGAGTAAGGCGGAGGTGAATGGGAAGGGAGTTCCAGGTTTTAGCCGCTAAGTAGGAGAAGGATCTTCCTCCCATGGTGGTTTTGTTGATGCGTGGAATAGCAGCGAGGGCTTGGTTGGAAGAACGTAGCTGGCGGGAGGGGGTGTAGAAGGATAGTCGCGTGTTGAGGCATTCGGGTCCAAGTTCGTAGAGTGCTTTGTGTGCGTGGGTGAGGAGGCGGAACGTTATCCTCTTATTGACAGGGAGCCAGTGGAGGTCTTTCAGGTGGCCGGAAATGTGGTCTTTGCACGGGATGTCTAGTATGAGTCTGGCTGAAGCGTTTTGGATGCGTTGGAGTTTTTTCTGAAGTTTTGCGGTGGTACCGGCGTACAGGGTGTTTCCGTAATCCAGGGGGCTTGTAACCATTGCGTGGGTGACCGTTTTTCTAGTTTCGGTGGGGATCCAGCGAAATGTTTTTTTGAGCATGCGAAGAATGTTGAAGCATGATGATGAAACGGCGTTGACTTGTCTGGTCAGTGTGTGTACAGGTGTACTATTACAAGTGCAATGCACCACAATGTTTGCTTTAGTTCTCAGATAAATGTATTTACAGTCGTGCACTAATACCAAGGGTACTTCAATATAAAGAATGCATTCAGCAAATTCAGTGACGTTCTTTTATGTATATACATATCTACCAAACAATATTATTGAAAGTATAAAATCACTACCAAAGAAATGTTATTATGTACTTGTGCATATTAGTCATTTTATTTTAATATTAGCTTTCTGCTAAAAGTAATTTCCTTAATATTGTAATATTTTGAATTGCTTAGTGAACATGTAGATCACACAAATAAAACAACATGTAGAAAATGATATTATTTGAAAAGGTAAAGAGATCCAATATGCCATTCTGTAAACTATATGTAAATACTGCTAATATCACAGGCGTGCCCCATAGATCTAGATTTGTATCCATTTAATACTCCTAACTTCGTTGAATAAAAATTAGGTGGACAGCATATTTTTTTGAGTATTCAAAGACTGGCATTTGACTATATGTGTATATTTTGAATTATATTGCCTTTTGATGATTAAATAGTTCACCTAACTGGCAAAGGAAATGCTACATGTGCTATATTACAAGTACAATGCTCTAATAGGTGTACAACGATTTCCAGTGCTAATTCTTCAGATTTGGCAATAGATCATTAGGCAATCTCCTACTCATCCAGGAATAAAAGTCTTGGAGAATATTCGTCATGCAATTCAATTAAGTGTGACTGTGTTAGAGATCCTCACTAATGAGGTGACCAAACTCCACTCCCAGCTCTGTGTGCCCTGTAAGCTTCCTGCCAAGAAAGCTACTCTGTAGAGTAATATTCTGGGGACTGTAAATGTGGCACCACCTACATGGTGCACTGTGAAAGAGCTTTAAAATTGTTGCCATGAAATGAAATGGCACACAAAAGAACAGGAACTGGCGCAGGAGAAGAGAGACAGAACAGCTGGCTACCACAATAGTACAGAAACAGCCTGTCATTTTTTTGTCACTGAAATACATGGAATCAATATTCACAATATATTTTTAAATGTCCACTAATGGTATTTATTAGGTTATAGCTATGACTTGCTCATATCCAGTACACCTCCTGAATCACTTGGAGGTTCAATCTGTAGCTTTATTTAACCACAATTACGACCTTCTTCGAGAAGCAGGATACTCGCAGGAGATATTGATGTCCGTTTCTTTTCACTTTTCATTAAAATACTTGAATGTTTCTTAGGATAATTATATCTGTGTTTCCTCCATCAATATGGCGCATTATTATCACACACTTTATTGTTACTTCCCATGATGCATGGTTGTCTAACAATGTATCATAAATTCCCATCGCTTTTCAGGAGCATTTGTCCTGTCATCGGGGGAACACCATTTAAAATAATATACGTGTGTACATTGTTTCCACTCCACTCTTTGCACGTGGACTACACCACAACACGCTACAAGATCAAGATTACTGTGCATTTAGACGGAGTTATAGGATGTGTTTGGTCATGAAGATCACTCACATAAATCAGCAGGAGACATTTAGAGCACAATAACAGAAGTAACCCAGCCACTGACGGTGTCATGTCACATGTACAGGCAGTGCATATTGAACTTCTGTTACACCTCAAATTTGTAACTGACTCCCTGTAAAGTGTCATGCCCACTGACCAATTAAATCTTTATCATACCCATGTCTGTCTCCTAAATGCCATTCAAAATATTTCACCTTTAAAAGATAACATGCATGGTTGTACCAGCATTTCACATTTTTATATATTAATTACCCTTACATGTAGATGCTGGCACAGCTAATGATGCTGCCATATACCACGCCCAGATGTTGCCCACATAATAAACCCCTATGCCTTGTATGGGTGATATCAACATCATATTTTTGCTCTGAACCATGGGAATGGGGTCCATACATAAATGAGGTGCTAAATTCAATAGCGTCCCAAGATTATATTTTGGTCAGCTTACATGGTGCGAGAAGTGTCCCCATCTATAAAAAAATGGAATAAAGAGGACACTGTCACTTTCCACCCCATCAGTTCAATTGATAATCTGCAAAAAATCTTTTGCAGGCACTTGCCTAATATGGTCCAATATTGAATGCTATAAAACACTTTTCTTACTCACCTACAAGCAGGGTCTAGGGAGAAAGTGAAGACTACAGATACGATTTTTCGATCTCTCCTTATCTATTGGAAAACAGTAAAGATAGAATGGGGGCATCTGTATGTTGCCTTTATTAGCATTCGGTCAGCTTTTGATATGATACCCAGATCGAAATTATCAACAGTATTAAATGATATTGGTGTCCCAGATAGCATTGTGGACATTCTTGTTCAACTCCATACTAATACTTAACTCCAGATTAGGCGAGGGAAGGATGTGAATAGTTAGCTCTTCAACACTCGGTATGAACTGCTTTCAAACTTTTTTAATCTGCGAGTATTAGATTAATCTCACCAGCAATGGAAGTTTATAGAGCAAATGGCAGTGAAGCAGTAGTGTATGGGGCTAATTTATGGGGTTATAGCCATATCCTAGGACTTTCCCCTATTGAGAATACATTTTAAAACATTGGTTATTTGCCACAGAGTGCTGCTACGTTGCATTGAATCTGAGAAGAGGCATTAAAGACATAGCAGATGTAATTAAACTTAGACCACTGCTGCACTGGTGTAGAATTCGGTTTAACAATTGGCTCCATACAGATCATGTTTACAAGAACTTCTAGCTCTGGATTGTGACTGTGCCACATCGTGGGTTAAATATATGAATTGCTTTCCGACATTGGGTCTCCAGGAGAAGTGGGCTAATCAAAACTCAACCACTAGGTATTCAGGTTATCTTAATTCATGTTATAGGCCTTATGCCATGGAGTCTTGGTTTCACTCTGTGAGAATAGGAGGCATAATTGATCATATTTTGGATACTAAAAGTGTTTCAAATTTTGAGTCTTTTTAAGTTGACATTGTTCTGTTATCAGTCAAACTTTTGTACATAAAATTTAGGCCCAGAATTTTACCATTAAGAGGTTGTTACAAGCAACTGAACTACTACCATTTCTTCTCTGATTTTAGATTGATGCCGAGCTTTAGGAAACTGGGTTACTGATTGACGGGGGTGAAACCCTACTCAAGCAGCAACCACAATCTTACCCCACAAAGCATACCCCAAATTAACCGGTGCT